>NC_052572.1:38173317-38773317 GCF_016699485.2 Gallus gallus
CAGGAAAGCCCCTGGGGGAGCTTTTGCCTGTGCGCTGACGGGGCTGTGAGTAGGAGAAGCAGCTTCCCGAGGGCAGTATAACTTTGTAGTGACTTCTTCGTTCTGGTCGGCACGAGATATTCACATTGAGAGGGATGCTGCAATAACAGGCATACAGCGAGGCAGCTGCAGAACATCATCTGTACGTCGTTACCCCTGAAACCGAGCTGGCTTGCTGCAGTCAGGGTCGCTGCCCGACTCGTCTTTCTCCGAGTAACCGCCTCGGAGGCTGCACGGGACGGGGCGGTCTCTCTCCCCCAGGCACATGAACGAACCGCTACCCCGCGGCTGTGCCGCCGGGTCGGCCCCACACGGACAGGCTGACGGCCATTCCCCAACCACCGGGCAAGGGCTGGTTTGGGAACGAGAAGGGTTCGTTTGAAGCGGGCTCGCCCGGGCATCCCGGTGTCAGCACGGCGGTTCCCGGAGCCGTGCCTGCTGTGGAACCGTGCCCGGGGGGGCTGCTCCGCTGCCGGCTCCGCTCCTCGTCCCGCGGGAGGGGCGGCTGCTGCCTCTGGAAGCAGCGCTCTGAGAGGGCATCTGAACAGAACAAACGCGAAGAGAGCGTCTCGGGTCTCACCGGGCTCTTAGGTTGGGTCGGTTCTGCCGAGAAAAAGATAAAATCGGAGATCGCAGAGAAGTGAAGTTGGGTTAATCTGCAAAGCGTCAGCCTGGGCGCGCATCCGTGGGAAAACGCCGAGTTACGAACCGGCGAGGTGAGGCAAGGCAGAGAGTGACTTTCAGATTCTGGGTAGAACTGGAGGGCAGGTACGGGGCTTTCGATCGAGTAAAACGGGGTTAATCAGCAAAAGGCGAAGAAAAGGTTCGGGAAATGCGCGGATCGTGATGAGGGAGAACCGAGCGCCGGTTTCCCTCGTGCTGGCAGCTCGGAGGAAGCTCCCCAGGACGCGGGGCTCGAGTGCTGCAGCCCTCGGGAGCGTCCCTTCCATTCACAGAGGCGAAGCGAACGCTCCAGACGGTAACCTGGAACTTTTTTTTTGCGGCACAGCACGCACGTCCTCTCGAAACTCGTCCTTCCGACACTGCAGTCACTGCTGCTTATCCTCCTTCTTCCCCTTTGGTTGTGCCTTTCCCTCTACCGCCATCGGCCAGGGGTAACACTATTGAAGACAGCTTACTTAGGGAAGGGATTTAGATCAGTCTTTCCCTTCATCCCCCTGTCAGACATTCTAGGTAGACATCGGGGTTTTTTTAGTTTTGTTTCCTCTCCCGATTGCCGTTCCCACCCGCGGCGCCGGCCCGGGGGAGGCCACGGCCGGAGCGCTCCGCCAACCCAGAGCCGGGCGGCCGCCGCCTGAGCCCCGCCAGGCCTGGCCTCACTGCTCGGTGCGAGCGGGACGCGGGGCTCCCAACGCAGTGCTCCTTCGGCTCGTTTATTTATTGGGCCAAGAAAAGCCGGAGCAATCATGCTAACGCCCGGCACCTCCTATAGCATCCCCCTAACTGCGCTTTGACAGCTGCCTGTGCTGGGCAGGATTCCTCCCAACTCCAGCGGCGGCGACGAGAGCACGTTTCCCTATTTCTCTCTGCCCGCTGCAGCACGGTCCGGAGGATGCGTGTGAGCTGTCGCTCTGGTCACTGACTTCTTCTCCAAGGGCGGCCCGCACGGCGGTGCACGCAGCGGCCCGCCCCGGGCGCGTCGGTACCGGGAACTGATCTTAACGATTTGGAGAGCAGCGCGTGGGCTTCCTGCGCGCTTCTCTGGGTTTGTGCCGGGCTTCCCACAGCCTCTTAAACTCAGTGAACAGGATGCTCAGAAATTACCCCGAAAGGCCTCCGCTTCTCTGGTTCCCTGGGCCACCTTAGCGACCGCCCCTCGGGTGCTCCGGGGCGGGGGGAGGACTCGACCGCTCCCCCTTCCCGGCGCTGCGGAGCCGCCCGGGGCGGCAGCTGAGGCCGTGAGGAGAAGGAGCGGGTGAAAAGGGGCTGCGGGGTGCGGGGAGGGGGGGGGGGGGCAGCCCCCGGCCCGAGCCGCCCCTCCCAGCCCCGTGTTGTGAAAGCGGATCTCGCCCTCGCGTGGCGTTTCCTCGCCCCCCCGCGCCCCGCTGAGGAAGTGTGAGAGGGGACCGGGGAGCCTCTTCCCGCTCCCGTTCCGCCAGACGCCAAGTCCCTGAGCCTCTGTCATGTGATAGCGGGAGAGCAGGAGCCGCGGGGGTCTCCCGGCTCGGGCAGCATTACAAAACCGCGCTCCGCGCGCAGCCCCGGCACAGCCGCGGCCGCTGCCGCCCCGCTCGCCTCCCTCCCGCCGCCGGCAGCGCTCGCCTCCGCCGCAAACTTTTTCTGGGGACGCCGGACTGAGCGGTGAGCGGGGCGTTCCGAGTTCCTTCCTCCCGTCTCTGCAGAGACCCGGGGTCATTTCGTGCTCCCCAGCCCTCGGTGCGTGCGGAGCATCAACTCCAGCGGAGAGTGCGAGGGGGCGGCGGGGACGCCCGAGCGAGCCGGCGGCCTCCCGGAGGAGAGCGGGGACACCCACGAGGGCCAGGAGCTGCCCCTACCCCGTGCCCCCCCCCCCCCCCCCCCCCCCACCGGCCAGGCGGTCCGGGAACGGGGCGAAGCCGCCCGGGGGAGCTGAGCGCTGAGCTCGCGGGGCGGCCGCGGTCGCGCGCGGTCCGTGCGGGCGGCGCCCACGATGTAGAGGCGGCGGCGGGGCAGGGCAGCGCCGGACACAACGTCCCCATCCCGCCGCGCGGCGCCGGGGCCAGCGGCCGGGAAAGAGCGGCGGCGGCGGGGAGGCGATGCCCAGGCCGGGGAAGAGCTCGTACAGCGACCAGAAGCCGCCTTACTCCTACATCTCGCTGACGGCCATGGCCATCCAGCACTCGGCCGAGAAGATGCTGCCCCTGAGCGACATCTACAAGTTCATCATGGAGCGCTTCCCTTACTACCGGGAGCACACGCAGCGCTGGCAGAACTCGCTCCGCCACAACCTCTCCTTCAACGACTGCTTCATCAAGATCCCGCGCCGCCCCGACCAGCCGGGCAAGGGCAGCTTCTGGGCGCTGCACCCCGACTGCGGGGACATGTTCGAGAACGGCAGCTTCCTCCGCCGCCGCAAGCGCTTCAAGGTCCTGCGGCCCGAGCACCACCTGCCCGGCGGCGGCGGTGGCGGCGGTGGCGGCGGGGCGGGCGGCGCGGCGGGCGGAGGCCCCGGGAAGCCCCCGGCGCCAGGGGGCCCGCACATGGCTCACTACTTCCACCCGCACCCGCCGCCGCCGCCGCCTCCCCCGGGCAAGGTGCCGGGGCTGGCGGGCCCCGATGCGGCCGTGGCCGCCGCCGCCGCCGCCGCCGCCGTGGGGAGGCTGCCGCAGTTCTCGCCCTACGGCGGCAGCCAGCCCTCGGGCTTCAAGCATCCCTTCGCCATCGAGAACATCATCGGCAGAGATTACAAGGGCGTGCTGCAGGCCGGCGGGCTGCCGCTGGCCTCGGTGATGCACCACCTGGGTTACCCGGTGCCCAGCGGCGTAGTCGGCTCCGTGTGGCCCCACGTCGGGGTGATGGACCCCGTGTCCGGCGTGCCCGTGTCCCCCGACTACGGACCCTTCGGCGTGCCCGTGAAGGCGCTCTGCCATCCGCCGGCGCAGACCATGCCCGCCGTGCCCGTGCCCATCAAGCCGGCTCCCGCCATGCCCGCGCTGACGGTCGCCGCCTCGCAGCTCTGCCCCGCCGCCTCCCCGGCCTCCGCCGCGCTCCTGGAGCAGGCGGCGGGCGCCGCCCCCGAGGGCAAGGGCTCTCTGCACTCCGTCCTGGTGCACTCCTAAGGGCCGGGGCCGGGGGCACGGCGGCTCCCGGGACGGGGACGCGGGGATCACGCGGGGCCCGGGGCCCGCGCCCTGCGGTGTCTGTGTTTGTGTTGTGTACAATCAGACTTTATATGAGCCAGGTCGCAGGTAAGAGCTTTTATCGTCGTTGCATATCGTTAGTGACGGAGCGGTGATGCGGAAAGTCAGGGTCGGGCCGCGCAGGAAGGGTTCGGGGCGGCCGGGGCTCCTGTCGGAGTTTCCCCCCAGCGGACTCGGGGCAGCGGGGCCGGGGTCTGCCGGGAGCGGGGCGGGAGCGGCGGACGGGCGAAGCCGCCCCTGCCCTCTGCCCTTCCCCGCTCTGCTCCCAGCAGCGCCCGCTCCGCGGGGTGGGGGTCCCGCTCCGAGGGAGGCGGCCGACACGCGGGTATCGCCGCGGGGCCACGGGGATCGAAGTGCTCTCCGTTTGACGAGTGAGCTCTGAGCTGCCCGATTAATTAGTGGGGATTTAAATGACAACGGCACTGACGTCGGGGGGTCCCTTTAGCTATCGGCTGCTCGTCCTTCCGCTCACGATTCCACACTCCATCTCAGTGAGGGCCGTGTCCCGGGGAGGGACAGCAGTGCGACCTGCCGGGCTGTCCGCACCCGAGCTGCTTAGAATGCCCCGATCCTGCTTAGAATGAAACCATCTGCGGTTCGCTCGTGCTCGTCGCATCGCCCCTCGCCGCTCACGGACACCGCTGTTCTGTGTGTGTCGCTTGGCGTTTTCTCCACGTGAGCGTGAACGCTAAAACCTGTTGGGTGGGGGAAAACAAACAAACAAACAAAAAAAAAACCCTAATAATAATAAAGAGAAAAAAAAATTAAAAATTCTTCGGGAAAAGCACTTTAGTGAGAGCAATCTTCCGACAGAGGCGAGGTCCGTGCAGAGCAGGGGGGTCGAAGCCGGACAGCGGTGCTCGGGCTGATGAGTGCCGGCTGCTTTGGTAGCGGCTGCTACTGCACCCCGCCCTGCTGTACCCCAGCGCTCAGTAAGCACACCTATCCATTTGCTTCTGCTGGTGCTGCTCTCCGCGGTATTCGCTTTTTTGCGCCAGGTAAGGGACGAGCGCTCGCAGCGCAACGTTCCCTTCGCCCCAGACACATTAGACGATCCAAAAGTTTCCTCGGCGATAATCCCGGAAGGGAATGGACGGAACCCGCTCAGAGCCAGCGGCTTTCTCCGGGCGTGGGTCTCGGTCGCTGCCCAGGACGTCCCCGCCTCGCGCGGGGCAGAGGCCGTGTCCCTGCGTCGCGGTTCCCTCCCCCGCTTTGGGCTCGTCCTTCCCGGCCCCCCAGCACAGGAACTCGGTGGGAAAAGCAGACGCGGGGTGCCGGGGAGCCCCGCGCTCAGTGCTGGCTCCCGACGTTCCGCGGGGATCGCAGGGTGGCGGTGGGGGCTGCGCAGGACCACCCCCGGCGTTGGAAAGCACCGCCGGTGATGCAGCTGCGGTTTATGGAGGCAGTGCTGCGCGTTGATGCTGTTAACGAGGCACGGGTCGGTACGGCTTTTCGGAAGTTGGACTGTCAGGGCAATTGCCGCAAAAGTTTTACAGGCAGATAAACCGAGCAAAAGAAATTATTAAGGAAAAAAAAGAAAAAAAAAGAAAAAGGAAAAAAAAAAAAAAAGTGTTCCACGTTTTCTTTACCCTGCTGTCTTCCATTTTAGGCAAGAAAAACCGAGACGGTATTTCTGCTGCTAAAAACTCGTTGCTTATAAAGAAAGCGGTCTCCCAAATAAGTAGCGAATTGCACTAATTTTGCACGGCTCGGTACGCTTAGGTGTGTCCCACCGCCCTCGGCCCTCCGAAGCACCTCTAGGAAGGAAGATTTCCCCTCAGAAAGGTGCCAGGGGAGAGAGAGATGGGAAACCCGGAGCGCGAGTCGCAGCGATTCCCCCAGGAGCTGCGAAGATTCTGGGCGATCTGCTAAATTGGATAGGGGAAAACTTTATTTAGCTGCAGGAGAATGATCCGGGAAGCGGCGGACGGGCAGCGGAACATCGCGGGGCCCCCCGGGGAGCGCGGGCGGAGGCGGGGGTCCGGCGGCGGGCGGGGGGCTCCGGGGGGCGCTGCGCGGGGCGATGCGCTGAGCCACGCCGCCCGTCCGGCAGCAGATGGGAAGCGGGAGGTGAGTCTGAATAGTCTATATATTACCTCCTATTTTTAAGAGCCCCGACTCCAAGCGTAGACTTCGTATTGTTACGACGTTGAATATCAATGACCAGTGTTCCTACAGCATAAGCAAAACCGATCCCGAAGCTGCTCTAAGAACAGATGACAATATAAAGTCTAGGAAAATAAAATAGCACTCTTTCCTCCAGACAAACAAAACAAAACAAAACAGGTGTAAACAGGAGTAGGGTAACATTTTTACTTGACAAGAAAACAGACCCACAGACTTCTGCCTGTCTGCTATCCCAATACTGTGCGTGCAGAAATGACTTGCCCTCAGAATAAAGCACATCTGTGCCCTGTACAGGAAAGGCATCTGAGCCTGGGTGGGAGCAGGGATGGCTGTACCCCGAAGAGGCAGATGCAGGACAGACATGCAAGCTTAGTCCTGGTGCCATTAGACTGCCAAAAAGTAGCTGAGAAATTGTTGGAAGAATGGTGGCCTAAGAAAAGAAATTAACCCTCCTCCCCGTATTTCTGACTCATTGCGGCTAGCTAACATAAGGAAAAGTATTTCTACTTATGAGAGACTGTTCCTATATGGTATACCTAACACGGCACCATATTATCAGTTCAAATGGCATACATGTCAAGAACAGCCAAGCAAAGGCAGTAAGACTTCTAAAATGAAAGTGTTTTATGGTCTGATATATGGTGATCTCCTCGTTCAGTGAATTCTGAGCTCGGTGACACCTGCTGCAATGTAACTACCGATATTATCTGAGGAATTCTAGGCTTCACTGGTTGAGTCCTGAAGTCTTTCGTGCCAGAAATTGATCTAGGAAGTTTGCTGATGTTTGCAGGATCTGATTTTCCCTTTTGGTGTAAGATTTTTTTTTAAATCACTGTTTGTAAAGGCTATTTTAAGATACACTCATTCCTGTAAGTGCTCAAAATTCGTAAGAATCTCAGTTTTGAAAAGTAATCTTCCACCTCTGCTTCTGGACATCCTGGAAATGTTCAAGTTTTCTGAACATATGCTAAGATTAACCAGCTTTAGTTAGATTAACTAGGTATAATTTTAGACTTCTATATGCTAAATACCAAATCTTAACTGCCTAAAGCTCTATCCCGAATATATATTATTAATCTGTTGCCCTCCTTTTTCTCTGGTACAATGTGATCACTGTTGCTGCCCACGCAAGAAGGCCAAATTAGTAGAGCACTTCTCAGGCCCCCCAAAGGAAGCTCAAGACCGCTTCAGCACAAAATGATTCAAATTCACACCCGCGAACCAATACCAATCAATTATAGAATGGCAGATGGAGAGGAGTCATGCCATCACTTAAGAATAAATGTAACCTCTGAGAAATGCCAAGTAAGACACAGGATCTTTCCGCAGAGGCAGAGTCCAACAGCCACTGGGGAAAATATGTGGTGGCTGAGGATGGGAAAAGAAGGATTGGGAAAAGTGGCAGATTTTCATAGTGGAGTACCACATGAATTGGTGTTGAGTGTCCCAAAAACTCATAGTCATTGTAAGTAGAAGATGAGGTAAAGATGGGGAAGTTTTTGATGATCTTAAATCATCCAGACCAATAAAAAAGAAGAGCTGACAAATTTGGAGCTGCAGAAAGACCTCTACACTGAGTTGCAGGACGGTAAATGGAAGGTGAAACTCACTGTTGATATATGCAAACTGATACGCATGGGGATTTATGTACATAAAAATAGGTCCTGAAATTAGGATTCTTATGATGTTGTGGTAGATGTCTATAAGAAAATACTGTCTCAATAGTTGCTAGCTGTAGAAAAAAAAAGAAAAAAAAAGAAAAAAAAAGAAAAGTCTTGAGGAAAGAACATAGCAGGAAATATCACATTCCTGTTTAAGTCCTAAGCAAAGTTGAACGCATCATGGAGTTTGGTGATTTCCTCCACCTAAAAGCAGATAGATCAAAGCTGGCAGGAGACAGAATTGGATGAGAGAATCAAAGGTACGTCTTCTGTACAAGTAGAATTCAACAGGCTAAGGCTCTTCAACATGGAAGGCAAGGGCATACAGTCATACAAACATTTAGTTGGATGCGATGATCCTTTCTGGATCCCTTCCAACTGGGGATATTCTGTGATTCTGTGATTTGAATATCTGTGTCCTGGTACTGTAATGCTGGTGCTATGTCTGTGCTATGCATGTCTGAGGCATTCATATCAGCGCACTGCTTTAATCTACATCTCCTTCTCTGCTTGCAGAGCTATTGAAAAAAAAAAAAAACTTTGTTTTGAGGAGAAAATGATCAAGTTATGACACATGATAAGTGAGAGGACCCTTATGTTGAGCTTCATGGAGCTTTAAAATGTAGGTTTTCATGCATTTGATATCCACAACGTATCGCAGTTTTGTAATATTTCTCTGGACTTTTATGAATGCTTAATCTACACTGGGAGAGGTGCTCATTTTCTGTGAGGAATAACACCTTGTTTTTATAGCAAAGCACCTGGAGGAAAGATGTCAGACCACCCTACATGGTACTTTTGTTATATTATGCATAAAGATAACTATTAGATGATAGACACCGACAGCCTTTGGAACAACCACAGGGACCAAGAATACAGAGACTGAGCTGAAAGCAGTCAATTAGAAAAGCAGAAAAAAAAAATGATATTCTTTATCCATGAATCACAGCCCCCTGATGTCAAGAAAAGGCAGCCTTTTTGGTCAAACACCAGTGCTACCCAGTGAATAAATTATTAGTCAAGCAGTCCTTTTACTGATAAAGGTTGTTCATTTTTATCTACTGTCAGTCTTGGCACTAACAAAGAAGAGTCTCCTAACTGTGCGTAACACACAGCAAACTCCCAGTGTTGATCAGGCCTTTATTTCATCATAATTATATGAAGCTCAATCAATGTTTAATTCTGGACAAAAGCGCAGGAAGAAAGTAGAAAAATGTATTTTTTATGTACTAAAATATTTGCTTGCACCATAGATCTGCGACTGGAAAATCATCATTTGCTGGGAAAAATGTAAGAGAATTTAGTAATGTGATTGTAATCGGTATCTGTGTTTTATTATTAACCTATTGTTTTATGTAGAATGTGTGATTTGGGTTTCAACCCTCTCTAAGACATGGAATTTAAGTTTTCTTAACCCCTGTGGTCTTTTTACTGTTGCTGTTATGAATTTCAAATCATGAGAGATTACTAAATCTGAAAATTATTGTGACACTTCCTATGATTAATAAAATGTCTATCTGCAACCTCTAGGTGCTGACATTTTGTTTAGTTAATTGATTTTTAGTGACTTCTTATGAAAATAATTCTTGGTACACTTGATCCAGAAAGAAAATGCTCAGTACATTGTTGGCAGGCTATCATAGATTATGTTGTTGGGTTTTGTTTTTTGGACTTGGATGGGGTTGTCAGGATGAGACCTGGAAAGTGAATCAATGCATGGTTTCTTCTCCAAGTGTTTGCAGAAGAGATAATGACCAAAATCAACCAAACAAGAAAACAACCAAGAAGAAGGAGGGATACATCCTCAAATAAAGGTACACAAGTTACACCAGTGAAACAGAAAACAAGTTGAACTAACTGAGGTCCTTTCAGAACCTCTGTTATCTTTATTGTTATCTGTTATACACTAATTAAAAACTGAAGATGCTGTAATTTAGTCCCCAGCTCCAGCACTGCAAACAAACAAACAAATGCACTACTAATTGAAAACATGCATTTGACCTGGGAGTCAAAATGAACATTGTTCCGGATTTTACTTTTAGTGTATTCCATGGTTTGAACACGCATCTCTGTTTCACCAGTATATTTCATGTGCAAACTTCCAGAAAGACATGAAGGGAGAATACTAAGAAAATATCAGTCTGACTTTATTTTGAAGGACAAGGAATTGTCAAGGAAAGAAAAACAAATATACTGCTATGTAAGCCTAAATATACATCTAAAGAGGGATAAATGCAACTTGTACAAACTATCACACAATGCCCTTCTCTGATAACTGATTTTTAGTGAAAACAAATGTTGTGAGATAAACTGAATATTGAACAGAGCTTCCGTAAAGCGTTTATTAGCATGGTGTTTGGTAAATCATCACTATAAGAAGGGGGGGAATAGCACTTCACAAAAGGGTCTGGCTATAGAGCAAAGCAGTGTGAAATCAAGTAATATGACATGCAAATTCATGCATTTTGAGTCCAGTAACAAAGTTTTGAGGTGGTTTGCCAGATACAAGCAACTGAGAAGGAACTCTTTTGCAACAGGTGAGTAGAAAACTCAGTGAGTATGCAGGAATACAAAGAACAAGAAGGAAAATGAAAGGTCATATGGATTCTATTTTCTTTATCATACTTACTGTTCTCTTTTCATCATCCCCATTTACTCTTTCCCTGCATAGTAATTTTTTCTTTACTGTGCAAAATTTTACTCATTTTTGATCACATATCCATCTCCATGGTGTCAAACTCAGGAGTGTCCACTCTACAATTCATGGTCTTCCACTTTGATAGTGAATTCTTCCTACCTTCTGAACACAGTTTTGTAACAAATTCTCTATTTACTGTGAAGGATCACTGCCTTAGCAGGGGTTAGGACAGTCTTCAGCTGCCAGTACTCTATGTCTCCTTCATAATGAGAATAATTTTTACAGGGAATCTTAACTTGCTGCCAACAGATTTAGTTTTCGTTGTCATGCCTAGGAAGCATCACAAACACACATTCCTCGTGAGCCAGGAATCAGAAAACTGCTGAACTCAATCATGTTCCTCTGATTTGCTGACAGTTAAAAATGTTGTCTAGACCTGTCCTCTATTTATTTGGCCACAAATGACAGTAGGACCAAATCATTGCAGTCATTCACAGATTCCAGTGCCTACTATCAGTTTCCTGTAAGTTCCAGAAGTGGGGAGTGGGGATAATTTTTGTATTCATGGCAGAAGACAGAAAGAGATAGACCACTACTGAAAGGCCTCTGCTTGGTAAAGGCATATTCCTCTAACACAAATATTTTGGCGTACAGGACAGATGCAAAGCCTCTTAGTATGCATTATCTTCTCTTGGAGGCAAACTGACTTTTTTTGAACAAGAAAACTTTTCATCCTGGTGGTCTAATACCCAGAAATCTCATGGGATCATTGTATGTCTTTTCATTAATGCTTAGCATTATAGAATAATTTACTTTCATGGGGTTCAGACAAGAAAAACAAGCTGTCTTGTACATCTTCCATTGCTTAACATGGAAATAACTAATGTCAAGAAAACTGTACCTGTGCAGCCTGAGACAAATCCATTTCATCCTACACAAGAGAACATCTTAGTTGCATAAAAGATACATTTCCTTATAGATAAGTATTACTAAAAATGTTGTGAGACTGGTAAAAAGGTTTTCTTTAAATAGTTTCACTTTTCCTTCACAAAGAGTTTTCTAACAATTCTGTCAATTGAAAAAACAACACAAGATCTAAAATCCCCAAAATTGCATTGAGACTGCAATGCAAAAGCATAATTTTATGGAGAATGTTTCCAAGATTGCCAGTGCTTGGTGAAATGATTACTTCAATCTCAAAATTTTGGAAGGTTGTTTTGAAAGTCCTATACGACACTTGTGGTTGACATGCAAAAGGAACTAGAATTGAGCAGAAAAATTCACAACCTGTGCAGAAGTAAACTCTGGGCTCTTAAATATGCAAGGAGTATTCAGTGACTATTACTCAGTATAAATTAACAGGGGCACATTGAAGATGTCTGAAAGAACCAACTATTGCTGCAGACAAAGATGTTTTTACAATCAAAATTTCTTTGATTTTAAAATGCTATTGAATAATTAATCAGGGTATTGACATCCAGGTGATAATTCCCCCAGTAGCCACAGAAAAACTGTGAGAAAAAGTGGATTGACACAGTTTCTATTCAAACCTTTCTGGTGTGTATAATGAAAGGCAAGGATTCAATTACTTTTACTCAGTATAGCAAGTACATTCAGAGAGTTCTCTAAGGGTTCCCAAACTTTTCAATACTGATGCGGTGCTTATAGAAACACTTCATTTTCGAGCACACCAGCCCAAATGATGAAAACAGTGCAGAACCTCCTCAGAGAAAGGCACCATCATTGCAAAGAGATAAGTCAGAATAAAACATACCCGTAACATTTTCACTTCTTGTAAACTTGTAAGGAAGATAGGAAGTATATTTTTTTCAGTCTACTCCCTAAAGAAATTATATCAATTTTTTAATGCCAAATGTTGAATAGAGATAGATACAAGAATAAAGGTACTATAGTTTTATTCTACAGGTGAACAGAGATAGATACAAGAATAAAGGTGCTATAGTTTTATTCTACAGGTGAGCAGAAATAAAGGAAACCTAACTTTGCATAGGTTTCTGGTAGCAGGGTCAGAGTCTGTATTTAAATCTCACATTATATACCTATATAGGCACCTATATGGGTTGATGCCCTTCTAGCAAGCTCCTCTTCTCTTCTGTAGGAAGAGTGTTTCATTTTGTTAATTTCCTTTTAAATCCCAGGAATGTGCAGATAAGAACAACTGAAGGACTGTGGAATGAAACACGGCGCTGATAAAATTCTGTGGTGTTGCTGGTAACTGTACTTGGAAAACAGTAGGAAAATCCATTTGCACTCTTCTGAAAATAAGCTTTGGGCCCAGCACTGCCTCAGAGACTGTCTGAATTCAGACAAATTTCCTATTTTTTTCTTTGAGCCACATATGAGCCAAATATTTCCTTTTTTTTCTTTTCTTTTTTATCTTTTATTTTTATTTTTTTTAACTGAGATAAGCCTGCTAATCAGTCTTCTTCACCTCTTTGAGCTTTGTGGTTTCCGATTAACCTTGCCCATTTCCAAGGGCCATGGAGCTCCAGCTCCATGGAAGAACTGTGTCGTTGTGCCTGCAGGTCCTGATGTTGGCAGATGTCTGCTTCTTGTCCCATGGATAAATGGATGATATCATCTTCTTGTTGCTTTTCGCCAAACCAGTCAGGCAACTGGTTTCAACTCTAGCATCGCAACTACCCAGTTCTTTTGGGCTGTGCAAGAGTCAAATCTCTTTCTTTATAAAATTGCTTAGCAAACCTTTCCTGTTCTAGTATCTAATAGAGGTTTTCAGTGCACAAAATATGGACAGTGTACAGGATGATGGGAGTGTGAATGCAGCACAAAAGCAATGAAGGATGCTGAGAGCTTGTTAAATACTCCAGCAGGCCCTCATCCCAAGAATTTCCACAAACTGCATTGTCATCAAAATGCTTAGGGGGACCTTAATGACCACAAAGGATTCAGCTGGACCACCCAGAGCTGCAAATGCCAAAAGAAGCCTCAAGGGCCTCTTTCAAGATTAAAGTTACTCCCCCTTTAACATCCTGAAAATCTTCTATGAGGGCCTTCCCACCACCATCAAGTAATGAAAACCTTTCTTTGTAGTTATCCGATTGTTTTAGCATCACTCTGCTAACTGAAAGCTAGACCGGAAGAAAATACAAACCTGTAAGGTCAGCTTGACATAAACACTCTGTCTCAGCAGTAAAACCATTATAAAATGGTTCATTCTAATGGTTTATGAACTCAGTGAAATCTAATTAATATCCCACCTGCCTATAGAACATGCACTGATTTTCGTGTCCTACATCATGAAGAAACACTCAAAACAGCCCTGTCTGCCATGGATGAATTTACCAAAGATGGTCCTGATGGCTCTTCCATGAAGCTTGCACTAGTAAAGCTTTCCATTCAACAGAGTATCCAATTCTAAACCTTTTACAGTTGAGAAAAGGCAGGATGTAATTATTGACTGTGAGTCAGTAGGAGAAAGAATAAATGATCTTAAAAGACATTCAATTTGTAGTCATAATTCAGAATGAGTGAATATTTTTCCCAATATTTCTGTTAAAAATATTTTTTTTCTGTAAGCAATTCTGTAATTTAAATGTACATAAACAGTACTAATATTTTTAATATATATATTATTTCAAAGTCATTGCAAATAATCCACTGAGAAATCTTCTCCCACCACTGGAGTAGAGTTGAGCATGATAAAATTATTGCAATTTGTTCAGGACAGGAATTGAGACTGTGAGGAATATCAGAGCATTTTAGTTCCTTCTATTTTTACAAACATTGTTCCATCTAATTGTCTATAGTTGTGATTACATACATCGATATCTTTCTTTCAGCTAGTGAAAGCGAATCACAGGCTGAAAAACCAGGAAAAAGAGAATTGTATATTAGAATTATAGATGGTACAGAAACATAGACATTCCGAATGGCAAAGATTCTTGCTTGTGTCTGATGTTTATAAAATCTCCTTCTAGAAACCAGAATACATTGAAAGTTGAGTAGAAGCACTTGTTTTGGCTTGTTGGAGACTGTCTAGGCCCATGATGGAAGTTTCACTCTTTTATGAGCAAGAATATTTAAGGGCAAGTATTTTGAGGTGTGTATATCAAAATAAGAGTCTGTACAACGTTAGAAGGTGTAAATCTGCACTTTGTAGACAATTTTTAGAGACTCAGAGCAGACTGTTTCACATGAGAGAGTAGTTGAATGTAGGAAGACTTCCTCACTGAGAGGAGCAACTGTAAACACATTGTTTTGTCCTACATTGCAGTAAGTGTATTGGAAGTACTGTGTATGTGGCAGCTAATAGGATGTGATTGTGGTGTACTCTTAGATGACAGTGTATTCCAGCACTCCCCGTTTCTTCCACACTTATCATAATGTAGATTTCCCTGTAAGTAGGTGAAACAGGTTAAACTCTCATTAAATGCCAATCCAGCCACATGCGTAATAACATTCTTCATTTGAAAGGAAGATTTAACATATTAATTGGCAGGACAGACCTTCCAAAGCCTACATGCAGTCTTTTAGCACGCTGGGGAAGATTATGGCTAAATGTACAACTCCTTGGTTTCTGAGATATCCCCAGCGCCTTGCTGAAACCTTCCCCCCCCCTGCACCTGGACCCTAGCTCATTGTGCTATAAGGAGGGTTATTTTGGCTTCGTGAGAAGAGGACTTTCATGACTTCAAACATGGACATTAGATCAAGTTTTTATCTTTTCACATAATCCCGTCTTTGATGTCACCAGACTGAGGCCTCTCAGAAAAGAAAGAGAAAGCTGTGAAAAGAGGCCCAGTTAATTTATACATTTAAGTGCTGCAGTTCTAATTCACCAGTGTAGCATTTTCATTGTTTTCTACTTTGCATCCTAAAGGCAGGCTTACACCAGGCAATTATGAATGGCTCTTCTGAACAAATAATTGAAATTCACTAGTTGTGGGATATGGCTAAACAATGTCAGGACTGGAGGTGTGGGGTCAAATATATTCCCAATGGCATCACTGAGGTTACAAGAGACTCCTTTCACTTGCCCTGAGGAATGAGTATTTGTAATACTAGCAGCTAAGCAGGTAAACTACGTGAGACAAGAGGCAAATATGAACACAGTATTTTCCACAAAAAGAGGACAACTTGTCGTTCAAATACCTTAAACTTACTGACAGTGGTGTGGAAGATTGCTTTGTAGCATGGAGACTGTCTTGTCAGAATTGAACAAGTAAAGATATACAACACTCACAAAACCCTCCTCTCATAAATACAGCAAGAGTTATACTAACAGAGATTGAGCCTATGGATGGACACCATTGACAATCACTTTCACAGAACCAGTTCTCTTTCCTTAACCGTAGACACTGGGAAGAAAAGCTTTTGGAACACCTACTTGAAGTACCGTGAGACATTGTTTCTGCATACTCTGTCCTGCAGAGTCTGTAGTTTAGTTTTTATGAAACAACCACCCCTAAATTATATACAGACACATTATGCATATTATTTTCTAGTGATTTTTTTTTTAACGTAAAAATTTTGTGCCATTTTGGTCCACCAAAATTATAGACTTCTATTCTCATAAAGAAAACAAAAATTCTGTGTGTATGCGTGCATGTGTGTGTGCGTGCATGTGTGTGAAGCGTGGATGGAAGTGGAAGTGTGCTACAGAAACGAAAAGCATAATGTGAAACAGCCTGTTAAGGTGAAAGTTACACACAGAGGTCTTTTCATCTCATAATGGAGTGGATTCATTAAAAGAAAATGGGATTACCCAGAGTATAACATTTATATCTTACTGATTTGGGAATCTTTATGCTTCTCGAGCGATGGCATCAACCAAAAGCAGAGCAATTTGCTCTTTCTCTTTTCTCAAATGAGAATAGAAGGCTAAGCACTCCATTTTGCCTATTGCCTTAGCAGTGCTCAAAGTATACAAGGCCAAATACTGTTAACTTGAGCCATTCAGCCACTCCTGAACTCTGTCTTCACCACAACACACAGATTTTTCTTTTGCCTTTTGAAAGTATTAAATAGAAAGGTTCAAATTCATTCTTCACAGCCATGAATACGAAACTTTGTTTACCTTAAATATGAAATCTGTTATGTACCATGTATTTATCATCATTAACTTGAGAAGAGATTTAAAAAGCACTAATTACTGAGATTTCCATAATCCTTCTCCTACTGCTGCTCTCCATTACAGTACCCAAACTCTTTTTATCATGCTTTTAAGTGTTATTCAGACTAAAGTTCCACACTGTCAATTAATGAGTTTGAAACAGAAAATCTTTCTCTTATAATATTTTCTTTCCACTGCTTGACATCTATTTTATGTTACCAGTGCAAATAAAAGTTATCCATAAGCTCTTTCAATTACACATTATTTCTCCTTTTACAGTCCTTTTTACAGCAATTAAAGTTTATTTCAAGAGATACATTCTCTGGGCTTTTTCTTTTTTCCTTGCTTTCTAGTGTGAGGTTAAAACAAGCTATACCCTAATTTACGTTTATTAGTGGGTTATGGTTCTGACTGCATTCCCGTGGGAAACATTACTGGCTTCTACAATAACCTTCCTGATGATCATAAAACAAATATTGAACAATGAAGGAAGCTGAAGAAATTCTGTGTAAAACTGAGGAATGGCTCTCTAATACAACCCAACATTCTGTCCATGGCAATATCTGTGGTTCTTTTACCATTGTGTCTTCTAGATGTAAGGAAGCCTAGACTGGAGTACTGGCCCTTCTGTGACAGTCTGTGCCAGTCATTCTATGACTTCTGGAACAGAGGTATTTTTTAAAATTCCCCATAATAGAACAAATAAAACTCTAGACAAGGGCACTTCATAGCTCTACTATTATTTTACAGAAATCAAGAGCAAGATTCCATGTATTTCACCAGCAGTTTGTTCTGTCTCCTGTTTGGGTGAAAAACTGTAGATCTGTCAGTTCTACATGCAGAATTATTGCTATGCTCTGCACATCTGCCACATAGTCTCAACTGCATGGGCACCAAGCATATTAAAGTAGGCTAGACAGTCAGTGAGGAGTAGAGTTACCGCATCTTTGCTGGTGTAGGAAAACATTAGCACCGGCACTGTTCTGATTCATTCAACTATCCAGTATCCTGATATGAAAATAGAAACATCGTATATAGAGATACAGATTATTTACTTGTAATTACTAGGGTATGTAAGTGATGAGATGAGGCAACATGATCAAGCAGCCAAACCATCAGCTCTTCAGGCACCGTCATGTTGCAACACCTGCAGTGCTGCTGGCTAGGGACTGTGTCAGTAGGCACAGGATCTCATGTCTGTCATGCATGGGGTTGCAGCTCAGGAGAAGTGATGGACTGGCAGAAAGGTGCACAGCTGCTGATTGCTCCCTGGAGCAGAGCAGTGTAACTGGGAACTGCCAGTGCCTCCACGGGACTGCTACCTCCTTTCTTACTTAATGGATGAATATGTCATCTTCACCAAGGTCTTCTGCTTCTGTCACTTGCTCTTCCTGCTTGGAGATTTTAGCAATACCTGTGTTCGGTAATTTTTTGCTTAATGCAGTCAGTTTTGGGTTTTGGTCCCTAAGCACACAGTGGAAAAGGCACAGTGTCATTAAAAATGGCAAAGACTGGTACTGAGTGCTCTGCTGTGCCCCTGCATGTGTCTGCTCTAATTCCTAGCTAACAGGGATTTAGCCACCCAGTGAGTCTCTCACCATCTATGGCACTATAGAATATGCTGTAGAAAAATGGGGATTTCATTCTCACTGGCCTTATGCAGCAAATGAATTAGGCTTCACACAACCTCACTGAGTGCTGCTAGGCACCAGGAGGCACATCACCTCCAGCCATTGAGTAAAGGACTGGGTCCTCATAGTTGGTTATCACTGGCAACGTCAAGTTTCTCCTTGAAGAGACTTTAATGTCCCCTCTGTGGGAAACCTGAACACCTAAAACCTAAATGTACCTGACCCAGGCACTTACATTCTTCTGTGAAATTATTCCTATGTAAATTTAATTAATAATGGAATACTTATATCTAGCCATACTTAGTTCTCTCTCCTTTTCTCTCTGTGTTCACAGAAATCTATAGAGAGATGCCAGTGCAAAACCAGAGCAACGCAGAAATTAGTCACAGCCCAAGTAGACATGGAGCAGAGAAACAGGGATCCTGGCTTAGTGAGGACTGAAAGGTAAGGATGCAGTCATCCGGCTGTGTTTATGACTCTCGCTCCATTCTGTTTATTCATAAGGCGAAAAAAATTACCTAACTTGAGTACCAATAACACCAGTGAGGCATGCAGGAATTGTCACTCCTACTTTTGGAAGTACAGCAAACCCTCCCTCAATGGCTGTTACTGTGAAGCCTCCCTTTGCATTCTGTTATTTCTTATTCTCCTGTCCACTTATTCAGAAAGGTTACTTTAGAATGAAACTTGCATAAATTAATCAACAGAAAAAAAAAAACTCCATGTTTTTCATATTTCCAGAAAAGTACAGTGGTGGTGGTGCAGTTATATAATTGTTACTGTGACATTAAAATAATTCCAGCAATGATATGTATGATGCCTACAGTGTATTCAATACAACCTTGATGTGAAGAGCTTATTGTCTAAGGAAAGGGATCAGAAAGGGAATAACAGTAGACAAATTGCATACCTTTTATACAAATAAAAATATCTGAATAATTTTTTAAAATACACAATCAGAATTTATTTAAAAATCACTATGAGCCAAATAGTCAAAGTGAGTTTTGAAGGCAGAGTGAATAAAGTAGAGCTCTTACGGGTTGTGACTGGCAGCTTGAATCATGTACACAAGGGGATGCATTTGAGAGTAGGAGGAAATACTACATAAAAATCTGACAAAAAGAAGTGCTTGTGAGCACTGCCAGCATTAAAGCAAATGAGAGCAACACAAGAAAGCAGTAAGCTATGAGAGGCTTGAGGTGTGGTAATACTCAGTGGAATGGGAAAATTGTGTAGAGAGTTTAAAAAGAGAGTTTAAACTTCTTTGAGCAGATTCAGCAACAACACCATGCAGACTCTAAGCAAAGGTGGGGTAGGAGGACAAGAATGAGAATAGAGAAACAGCCGTAGAAAGAGAGTACCTTGGAAATTCAGAGGGAAAGAGAGTGCCAAGACTTAAGTGTGATCTGGAAGTGAGGTATCAGTGCAGCACAGAACTTGCTGCTCAAGTCCCCTCTGTCTCCTTGGGGTCCAGTGCTATGACAGTCATAGGAGTACAGTTAAACCTTGGGTAGACTTGGATTAGTATCCATTTTAAGTAAGACAACATCATAAATATGATAGAGGGTGCTTTTCTAAAGGGCAGACTCATGAAGTCAGTAGTGGAGACTGCTGAAAGACATAGCTTTTAAGAACATCACACACTCTTAAACATATGACCCCAAATACCTATGGGAAATCGTAATTAAAATGTGGACTTTCAAATCCTTCACTTAGGCTATTTATATTGACTTCACAGGCTTATACAGTGATGAGGTAAACTTGTCTCTGGTTATTCCTGGGATCTGAAGTGAGATGAGATGGCCTTCAAATGGTGAGGAAAATAGAAATTCTTCATTTTTTTATGGGAAAAAATGCACAGGAAAGGATGTATTCCTGGATCTCAATTCTATTCTATTCTCCATTCTATGATCTCAATAGATCCTAGGCTTTTTTTTCTTGCTTGACTCATATACATTTTTTTCTAATTGAACAGAACTCATAACATTTTGGTGTTGTCAAAGAAAACATTAAATATTAGGAAGAACAGCATAAAAGCTTGTAACTAAAGCTTACGTTCACCTGGTAGAAACAAATTAAGGTAAGGCAGATTTCAGTTAGGTAAATAATGCAACTTTTTAAAATACTTACTTCAAAAGGTCATTATCATTAAAGTGAATGGTGTGATGTGCTTCTATTCATTCATTATTTTCATTTCAGTAACAATTTTTAAGAGTGTTTAGAAATTACAGGAAAATGAAGCTACACATTTACTTTTCCTTACAAGTAGAGTCTGGCTCTTTCAAGGGGTCTAAAATGCTCCAATTTGATGTTCATATAACTGGTAGCTTCTGTTAGTATGCATGAGAATTAGACGAAAAATCTGTTAGTGCTTCCAAAATACCCCACATGTTCTCTTCTGATGCAAATTTAAATTGAAGTATTTCCAGTATCAGGAACCATTAAAGAATGGCCATCACTGCGAATACTGGTTTTGTGGTTTAGCTCAGCATCACCTCAGAGGCTCCAGAAAAAAAAGAACAGGATGGAATATAGTCCTCTCTTCTGAAAATCTCGTTTTCTCACTTAGCAACCTTGCCTTCTGCTCCTGAAGATCTGCCTAACTCCTGCCTGACTTCCACAGCTAGAGAGGATGAAGTCTACCATGCCCAGGCTGTATGACACTGATTAATTTCTGGAACATGCCTTTAGTGCAGTGGAAGAAAATGAATAAGTACACTACCATTTTACAAAATTGGCATTTTTTGAAACGTTAATGAAGAAATACCCCTACTATAAGAAAATTCATAGTAAATTATTGAAGAAATATCGTATTTTGCCCTAGT
This sequence comes from Gallus gallus, assembly GCF_016699485.2. Lineage (NCBI taxonomy): Eukaryota > Metazoa > Chordata > Aves > Galliformes > Phasianidae > Gallus > Gallus gallus. The sequence continues at coordinate 38,194,193 of NC_052572.1, forward strand.
CTTTTTCTTAGAAATGGCAAAATAATTTCTTTTGCAACTCAGTAAGATAAAGTTATCTGTGAACATTGGGAACACTAATTCTGTGACACAGGAAATTTCTACCCTATGGTCCCCAAACCTCCACCTAATCTGAATCTCAGTAGTTCACTCAGCTACCAATCATCATGAGTACTGAACAGATTTTATACTTCTGACACCTCTGCTTCTATACCAAGACAGAGATTTGCCTGAAATTAGTCTAGGTACTCAAAAACCGAAAGATGAAATATAGATTGAAAGTCTGACCTTTCCTTTCCTTTCCTTTCCTTTCCTTTCCTTTCCTTTCCTTTCCTTTCCTTTCCTTTCCTTTCCTTTCCTTTCCTTTCCTTTCCTTTCCTTTCCTTTCCTTTCCTTTCCTTTCCTTTCCTTTCCTTTCCTTTCCTTTCCTTTCCTTTCCTTTCCTTTCCTTTCCTTTCCTTTCCTTTCCTTTCCTTTCCTTTCCTTTCCTTTCCTTTCCTTTCCTTTCCTTTCCTTTCCTTTCCTTTCCTTTCCTTTCCTTTCCTTTCCTTTCCTTTCCTTTCCTTTCCTTTCCTTTCCTTTCCTTTCCTTTCCTTTCCTTTCCTTTCCTTTCCTTTCCTTTCCTTTCCTTTCCTTTCCTTTCCTTTCCTTTCCTTTCCTTTCCTTTCCTTTCCTTTCCTTTCCTTTCCTTTCCTTTCCTTTCCTTTCCTTTCCTTTCCTTTCCTTTCCTTTCCTTTCCTTTCCTTTCCTTTCCTTTCCTTTCCTTTCCTTTCCTTTCCTTTCCTTTCCTTTCCTTTCCTTTCCTTTCCTTTCCTTTCCTTTCCTTTCCTTTCCTTTCCTTTCCTTTCCTTTCCTTTCCTTTCCTTTCCTTTCCTTTCCTTTCCTTTCCTTTCCTTTCCTTTCCTTTCCTTTCCTTTCCTTTCCTTTCCTTTCCTTTCCTTTCCTTTCCTTTCCTTTCCTTTCCTTTCCTTTCCTTTCCTTTCCTTTCCTTTCCTTTCCTTTCCTTTCCTTTCCTTTCCTTTCCTTTCCTTTCCTTTCCTTTCCTTTCCTTTCCTTTCCTTTCCTTTCCTTTCCTTTCCTTTCCTTTCCTTTCCTTTCCTTTCCTTTCCTTTCCTTTCCTTTCCTTTCCTTTCCTTTCCTTTCCTTTCCTTTCCTTTCCTTTCCTTTCCTTTCCTTTCCTTTCCTTTCCTTTCCTTTCCTTTCCTTTCCTTTCCTTTCTTTCTTTTCTTTTCTTTTCTTTTCTTTTCTTTTCTTTTCTTTTCTTTTCTTTTCTTTTCTTTTCTTTTCTTTTCTTTTCTTTTCTTTTCTTTTCTTTTCTTTTCTTTTCTTTTCTTTTCTTTTCTTTTCTTTTCTTTTCTTTCTCTTCTCTTCTCTTCTCTTCTCTTCTCTTCTCTTCTCTTCTCTTCTCTTCTCTTCTCTTCTCTTCTCTTCTCTTCTCTTCTCTTCTCTTCTCTTCTCTTCTCTTCTCTTCTCTTCTCTTCTCTTCTCTTCTCTTCTCTTCTCTTCTCTTCTCTTCTCTTCTCTTCTCTTCTCTTCTCTTCTCTTCTCTTCTCTTCTCTTCTCTTCTCTTCTCTTCTCTTCTCTTCTCTTCTCTTCTCTTCTCTTTTTCATCAAGAAAATAAGGGATTGAGTTCATAATATTAAGGTAACCAGTATAACACAGCCAAACAGTGTTTGCGCTATTTCAGACTAAGCTATCAGTGTGGACAAGATTTAACAGATCAAATATAGCATCAAATAATGGGAAATATGGACTATTGATGACTGACAGGCCTTTGGAAACATAAATTAATTAAAACATAGAATCATAGAATCATAGAATCACTAAGGTTGGAAAAGACCCACAGGATCACCCAGTCCAACCATTCATCCATCACCAATGGTTCTTGCTAAACCATGTCCCTCAACACAACATCCAAACGCTCTTTGAACACCACCAGGCTCGGTGACTCCACCACCTCTCTGAGCAGCCCATTCCAGTGCCTGACCACCCTTTCAGAGAAGTAGTATTTCCTAACATCCAGCCTGAATCCCCCCTGGTGCAGCTTGAAGCCATTCTCCCTAGTTCTATCACTAGTCACCCGAGAGAAGAGGCTGACTCCCAGCTCACTACAACCTCCCTTCAGGTAGTTATAGAGAGCAATAAGGTCTCCCCTGAGCCTCCTCTGCTCCAGACTGAACAATCCCAGCTCCTTCAGCCGCTCTTCATAAGGCTTGTGCTCCAGACCCCTCACCAGCTTTGTTGCCCTCCTCTGGACATACTCCCTATATTCACCTCATGTACATACACAGAGTAAAAACAACACGAGTAACAGACTAAACATTGATTTCAGCTCATGTACAATTTGCACTGATGTTTATGAGAGCTTTGACTAAATAAAAACAGTTTAAATTATGCAGTATAACAAGTCCAAGAGTAAAGTTTAGAGACCAAAGTCATCATTCTCTTTATTCAAATTGACATCAAATAGTGGCAACTGCATCTGAAAAGGCTGTTAAGATGTTTCACGTTGAACGCAAGATCCTGGTTCTGGGAAGAACAAGAGGCTGTATATATTTAATATATTTTCAAAAATATTGTAACCTTGCCTTTTGTTCTTGTAATAACGATAAATATGAATGTGAAGATGAATAAAATATTAGGCCATCAGCAGCTTACCCTTTTTTATGAACTTTGATCATATAATAGGTTTTGCATTTATTTCTCAGATATGAATGGAGATGGAATTCAAGATAAGATATTAATCATAATTAAACCGACTATGACGGGTCTATGGTGACAAATTCTTAACGACCACAAGGAATGCTTATCCATAATGAGCTGCTTCATTCATTAATTTCCTCATTAAGAGGGACTCCATTTAATAAGTTCAGTAAAAAGTTGATATAATATTTTTATTTGGATTCTTTTTTTTTATCAGTTTCCACTTCAGTGGTATATTATTCAGAAAATGAAATAAATCATTTAAAACATGTAATTGCTTGTGTATATTCATATAGTAATTCCCTAAGCAATGCTGTGTTTATAAGTTGTCAGTGTGCATATTAATTTGTCATACCCACCAAACTCATGTTCATTTACTTACTACTAGCCATCGAGAAATAGATTAAAAAGCACATGCTGCCCCTTCTTTGAAAATGTTATTAAGGCCAAGTAGGCCAAATGGTATATTCCAATTGAAATCTGCTGGTTGCCAGGACTTGAAAATTACTAATTACAGTTCTAAGTGACTTAATATGTTTGTATGCATGATTATTTATGAATACATGTCAAGTGCTGCATAAAATAACACTATCTCATTTCAGTACTAAAATCCATTAATTGTTCAGTATGTAGAGGTTCATGTGAACTTGTAGAATATCATTCATTTGCTGAAATGTGTGTCATGTAAGCAAAAACCAGCGATGGTTATGTGCAGAATAAACAAAAAACGAACTGAGAATGTATCTTCTTTTTCCCTCCTTTCCTTTTCCCTCCTTCTCACCACCAGACCAGACCTTTATATATACCTCTATTATTACTCCCCAGATAAATTAGTGGCTTAGCTTCATCTTCAGAAAACATTAACACAAATACATACACACTGCATATCAGTTAGGCCAAGAGTGGTGTTCCTGCCTTTTCCAGATACTACTCAGAATGATAGATTCACAGAATCACAGAGGAGGGAAAGGATCTTCTTAGGTCCACCATCTGCTTAAAAAGGGTCAGCTGTAGCAGGTTGCCCAGGGCTGTGTCTCATCAGTTTCATTGTCTCACCAGACAGAGATTCCATAGGGTCTCATTGAAACCTGTGCTGGAGTTGACCACCCACACAGTAGAAATTGATTCCTTGTGTTCAGAAGGAACTCCATAGTTGGTTTCACTACCTCTTGTCCTGTCTGTGGGCATTCCGAAGAAGAATCTGTCACCCTCTTCATTTCCTCACATCGAGTATTTATGCACACTAGTAGCATCCCCTGAACCTTCTGTTTTCCAGGTTGAACAGACACAGTTCTCTCAGCTTCTCCTCGTAGGAGAGGTGCTCCATACTCATGGCCCTTTGCTGGGCTCACACTGGTATGCCCATATCTTTCCTGTATTTGGGATCTCAGCACTAGATACAGCACTCTGGATGTGTCACACCAGTGCTGTACAGAGGGGAAGGGTTGCCTCTGTCTGCTGGCAGTGCTCTGCTTGTTGTAGCTCTAATGGCTGTTAGCTTATGTTCACATGGTGTTCAACAGAATCCCCATAGTCCCTTCTGCAGAGCTGCTTTCCAGGGGGGTGGCCCCCAGTGTGTACTAATGTATGGGGTTACCCGTTCCCAATGCCAAAATTTTGCATCACCTCCTTTTTTGAATGTCAGGGTGGTCCTGTCCATTTCTTCAGTCTGTCAAAACTCCTCTGCACAGTAGTGTGACCTCTGCCAGCCATTCCTCCCATTTTGTATGATCTGCAAACATGCTGAGGATGCACTCTTTCTCTGGTTTCAGGCTCATGACATATTTAACAGTACTGTATCTTGGGAAAAGTGACCACAGCCTTCCAGGTCTGGCCATTCAGCTGGTTTTCAATCCACCTCACTGCCCACTTATCTAATGCATACTAAGTCAGATTATTTATCAGGTTGTGATGAGATATATTGTCAAATACCTTACTAAAGTAAAGGCAGACAACATGCACCACTGTTGCCTCATCCATCAAGGTAGACAGCTTATCATATGAAAGAAAAATAGAATATCTCAAGATGGAAAGGCCCACAAGGATCATTGAGTCCACGTCCTGGCTCCATACAGGCTACCCAAAATTCAGTGCCTGTATCTGGGAGCATTGTCCAAACACTCCTTGAACTCCAGCAGCTCAGTGCCATGACCTCTGCCCTGAGGAGTCTGTTTCATGCCCCTCACCTTCTGGTGAAGAACGTTTCTAGCACCCAACCTGACCTTCCCCTAACACAGCTCCACGCTGTTCCCTTGGGTCCTGTAGCTCTCAAAGGGAGCAGAGACCAGTGCTGTCCCTCCACTTACCTCATGAAAAGCTGTAGGCCGCCACAAGGCCTCCTCTCAGCCTCTTCTGCTCTGGTCTGAACAAACCAAGGGACTTCAGCTGCTTCTTATGTATCCTGCCTCTAGATCTTTTACCATATTCACAGTACTTCTTTGAATGCACTCTCATAGTTCTATGTCCTTATTACATTTTGGCACCCAAAACTGCATTGCTAATTGCAGAAGTACAAAGTACATTGTAAAATGCTTATGGTTTTCATCAAAAGCTGAAAAAGCATCCAAGAAAGAGGTAGCTGTCTGCTGCTTTTGGAGCTCTAGCAGAAAAATACATTATCAAAAAGACAGTGCTACTGTGGGTCTTACGTATATCCTTTGATTATGGTGCATATTTCTGAGGCTAGGAAAGAGAATCAAAGATTAAAAATACTAAATTTTAATCATAGTGTTAAAAGATAACATGTTCGGCAATGTATTTTCTCTGTAAATCTAAAATCATAGAGCTAATATCATACATTCAGAGAGATGTGACTGTGGCATACAACAGAACTAGAAGAATATTTTTTTGCTGAACTCAATGAACATACACTAGTCCCGCTGTTCTGATGATGAACTACTACTTAACAAAAGACGCTACTGCAAGTTTTATATTTATTCATTCTATTTATTCATTTATTTACTTTTGCCAAGGGTCCTGCTGCTGGAAAGGAGAACTGAAGCGGGCTTCCTGTGTAAGCAGTGTGGTGATAAATGCAGACGTGAAACAAATAATAGTAACAGCATTTACAAAGAAAGGTTCAATATTAAAAGGAGAGAAGGCCTCAAAACACTAATTTTACAGAAGTTATTGGGTTTATTACCCCAAAGATAAATAAGCAGCTTTAATTACTTATCCAAGAACAGATTTGACAGAGATTCATATCCCAAATCAGCTTTAATTACTTTTACTTACCTGACAGAAGAGTTCAGCAAACCAATTCGATGTTCTCAACATGATAATACTCACAGCTGCTCTAGATAAATAACAAAGCAGTTTTCCCTTAGTTACAAAAAAAACCACACAGGTTATAAATGTTTCAGGTATTTTATCTAAATTGGAGGTCACTGCAAAAAGATTAAGATAATAAATCTACTGTATAAACATATTCTCCTTGCACTCGGCAGGGGCCCGCTTGGAATCATTTATCTCCAGTTCATTATCTTGTCTGCATTATTCGGCAGCCTAGTTCCTGCTCAATGGGCCTCAAACAATTTTTAACAGCTGAAGTCTTCTTCAGTTTTGTCTCACTCTCTTACTTTACAATAAAAGTTGAAAGTCACTCAAATAGCTATGGAAAATTAATGTAATCAATGCCATAGTTCAGTTTTCCTTATTCATGTGGTATTGTAAATATTCAGTTTAGAATTAGCTAATAAACATGGCAAGTTTCCACATAAGAAGCAGTATGTTCACTTTCAGATTTGAATAACAGGTGTTATTTCAAAAGATATGTAATAAAACTTCTAGGTATATACATACTTAGGTCACTCTAAAAGAAATGCTTCCTATTTACTTCCATGGAAAGCACAACAAATACAAAGTACACAATAACACTATTTGATGGAGCAAATTCTCAGCTAAAAAACACTGTTTTTTAACAAAGTCACTACCATTAGCTGATTGATTGCAGATATGTTGATTGAAACTTTTAATTCCATGATGTGACAGCTGTGCATTTCTGTCTGAACATGGCTTGTCTTTCATGTTGCTGTCGTCATTGCTGAAATGCATCACCCATCGCCTCACTGTACTCACATCCACTCTTTGGTCTCCATAAACCTTCAGTGAGCATTGTTAAATGCCAATAGGTGCTATCCTTTCCTCATGGAGGAATTCAATTCCACTCCTTTGCTCCACATGCACTTCCAAGTCAGACACCATTTTGTCAGGGCCTCTCTGCTGCTGCCTCTCTCACGGCAACCAAATGTAAAGGAATATTGGCTGGAAGGGTCAACCTCTACTGCGTTGTCACCAACATCTACTTCTATCGTCATGGGCCAACATAATAAAATAGGAGGCATTACTTTTAGGGCAGCCTTCTTATATATATTAGTGAAATTATTATTGTCTTAAAATTACAGAATTGCACAATCACAGAATTGCAGGGTTTGGAAGCGACCTCAAGATCAACAATTTATTGAAATAGAACTTTGAACAGGAGTAAAGTTTTATTTGCATGTGTTCATAACTCACTGGCATGTAAGTATACATAAAAATCAATAGAAGTCTGTATTAGATCATGATTTCCTGAAATATGATGAAGATACATTTCAATCAAAGGGCATCAAAGGAATGTGTAATATTAGTTTTCTCATTTCTGCATTTCATCTTTAATTTATGGAAAGGAAACAGGAAAGGAGAAGGAAAATAAAAAAGGAAAGAAAAAAGGAAAGGAAAAGGCTTACGAACCCATGTTTCTTTTTAATTTACATATTTGTCACAGATACTTAGGCAAGATTTGTGTCAGATGGTGATCATGCCTCTCCATGCTTGTCATGTCTGACTGTTCTATCTATTACCAGAACAAGCTGTGATTTGGTTCTTGGTGAAATGGCACGAAAGGTACATTCAAATGGTTGAGACTACATAAATTCTCTCAGCCACATAGCCATACTGAAATGTACATCACATTGAAGACTGCAATTCAAAGTAAAATAAAGATTCGTTTTCTTTTTCCCCTCTCTCACATTAGAATGCATAGTAAAACAACTATTGAAAACTTGGAAAAATGAAGGAGTATTAAATGTACTTATATCCATGTTAGATTTTTTCACAGGCTTATCATCTCAAACTGGTCTATAAAGTTTAACAGCTGCAGAAGAGCACTTTCTTAAGTCGTGCCATTGAATGCATTTCAGTAGCAATTTTTGCAAATTTGGTTCACCAGAATTTGTTTTTGAATATAAAAGAAAACAAAGTTCTGACTTAAGAAATTTATCTTAGGAACTGTCAGGCATTCAGGGAAATAGAGAAAAAGTCTGAAAACTGGGAGTGCTCAAAATAAAAAGGATTAGCCAAGAAATAGGTGCCTGCCTTATGAATTTTCCATTAGCGTAACGTATATCGTGATGTAATTCAGTAGTTCGACTATACTGCGATCCTCCTACAAAAATAACAATTGACGTCTCCACTTCTATTTCCATTTTAAAAATACAAGATATTGAACAAAATAATTAATTCAGAAGTATTTTGTTTCAAAACACACTGTGTTTATATGAGTCTCACATCTACCTGAGATTAATTACCGCAGTTAATAGGCTGTGCATTGGTAGTTTATCCAGTCTGGATGAAGAACTGAATCACACTGAAGCTAGAGATGGCTTAAAGGACTGACAAAGCAGAACTCCACTTGTGCTCTTGAACCCTGCTTGAGTATTTAATAGCATCCTGAGAGAATACAGCCCCAGTAAGACACTTGAAGAAGGGATAAAAGAAATGGGAATGAAAAAGCAGACTGCAGAGGATGTAGCTGAAGAAAGGTGTCCTTGTGTGAAGACATGCATTGGGGTATGCTAAGCGTAACTCTTTGCTGGATTGCAATGGAGCATTATTGAGATGTGGGCAATTGAAATGTATTTAAAATGAATATTAAAGAGATGGCAAAACTAAGCCCAGGTTTTGAAGCAGCTTTGGGATGCAAACCTGATGAGATTTCCTCAAGCCAACAAAAAAGCAGAAGATAAATGTGAGTATTTATATATATATTCTAAACTCTACCTCCATCCTGTGATAGATTCAGTACTGAGAAAATCTGAAACTGTTTTAATGTTAGCAGAAGGGACTTTATAAATTCATAGTACTTCTGCAGACCATATAAAGATGTAGATCTTTTACAATATTTTGTGGCAGCTCTGCTAGAGACAAAAAAATTGTCAGTCAGACAAAGTAACTCACATGCATATCTGATAATAATAATTTTAGAACAATTCAAAAGTATAGTTTTCTCAGGCTGTTAAAATTCTTAAAACCTGTTTACTGGTTATATGTTTTACTGCTTATGTGTTTATATTATTATTATCTCCCTACCAGTTAAGCAGTTTAACAAGAAATTTTGATTTTACAACAGTCAGTCAATCTCAAGAACATCTACTTTCCACTGCTTACGAAGAAATTAGGGTGGGATTAAGAAAAATATATAAGAGTACCAATGATAATGATAGACAAGGTAAACTAGGAAATAGAAAAAAGAGGAAAGATTATGAAGCATTAGTAGAAACGATAATTCACCACTCATACATTAAAGAAATGAATCCAAGTGTTCTCATGCTTCAATGATTTGCATTTATTACTTTTTTTTTTTTCTGATAAAAGTAATATTTCTACAAAATCAATTCAATTATTAAAAAGAGTTGCTCATCTTCAGGAGCAAATGCTACAACTCTTAAGTGTAGTTGTGCCAGCAATTGAACAATAAATATTCTTCTGTCAATGGATAGTAAAGAGGGAGACCTTGTCAGCTGTGAAGAGACAAATGTAATCACACAAAGTATTATCAGCTTTATGAACAGAGGGGTCTTGACACTACTTGACATTCATTCTCAATTACCAAGATCAGATTTCTCCTGTCGACTGAACAACAGCACTACAAAATATCTCAAGTAAATGAGTGTATTTTGTGTACCTATCATGGTAAACAAAAGCTTCACTTTTCACAGAAGTTGAGTTAGTCAACAAAGTATTAAATGCTAATTTATATTTGACAGCATCCACAAACTACTGGAAATGTATGTCTTCTGTAGCAGATATGAAAGTGAAATTAACAGAGTGTTAAATACCGTCTGTCACCCTTTATTCACCTATCATTTCAGGTAGAGTTGGAAGATGAGGTACAATCTATATAAAAAGCTCAAGAACAATATTTTCTCCAATCTGCATATTTATTTGAGGTAATGACTTTGTTTTATAATTAATACTATAGTCTGTTTCTATTAATAGGAATCTAATGAAGTTTCTTGTGGAATTCACTAAAGAGGCAGTCAATTAAACCAATCAGTTAGTTTATTATTATTATGTATATGTATAAATGTATAACATTATGTAATTGCTTCTTGTCTAAATTCTGATTTCTACCTAACATGCTTCTGATTCAGAATGATGATTAGAATCTAGGTTCAATTACATAAAAATTCTATGAGGGTTCCTAAATAAAATGTAATTTTGGAAAGAAATTATATTCAGTTTTAAATAATATTCGATGACTATTAGAAATTTAGGCATAACAATTAATTTTCTTTGTTGACCAATTTTATGCTATTTAAGACATCTCAAAACTGCACTTTTCAAAGTATTAGTTCTGTATTCTGTCTTGTCTTACATGTCTGTCTTGTCTCATGTCTTACAAACTTAACTCCAACTGATGCAACATTGCTCCTGCACCTCTACTTATCTATTAGTTGTTCAAGTCTTAAACTGGGTTGCCATCTAGTTTGCAGGATTAGAAACAGTCTGGGGCAATGGGGTCAATCAGACCTCAGTGTTAGGTGCTCCCACTAGCTTCCATGGCAGTACCACCGTCACTGGGAACTATCATGCAACCAACATATAAAGTGTCCCCTGTCCTCGTGAATGCTTTCAATTACTGGTAAAGTCTATTCAGAAATACAGTCTAACTTCCAAACATGTGCTGTGGAAATCTTCAGAAACGGCAGTGAGACAAACCAAAAATAACCCCAAAAGAAAGCACACCTAATTGTTATACCCATGGTTTTGTATTATCAGGGAACCTATTGGCCAAATCACTGCATTATTTGTTTGGCACATGCACACTGACAACCCCTCACAGCATTAGTCTTTACAAATGGGTTAATCTGTTTGAAATGGATTAGCCTTCTTACTTCCCCGTGTAAGAATAATGGGACTGATGCAAATGTAAATCACTCTTTTCTGTTACACACCACATTCAAAGCAAATGCTTGCATTACAAAGGATGTTGATTTGCTCCGAAGGTGTGAAGTGGTGTAGTGATACAAAATTCTAGGCAACACTTGCTGCCATCTTCTGGTTTTATAAAAACCGACAAATATATTTTAAAAAAAACCTTTCCTTCAAGTCAAAATATTCCTTTGGGACAGATACAAAATGAGCTACTACACTTCTCAAAAGATCTACTATTCAATTTCATAGCAATGTTTATGTTGCTATGTTTTGAGTGGATTTTGAATTTTGACAAAAAGAAACAAATAACTGGGGCAAAATATAATACAATTTTGTTTTATAGCCAATAAGACTTACTGAAGATTTTCAGTGTAAGCTACCAGAAACCTATATTATGATGAAGTACAGTGTCTCTATGGTACATAGGTGAATTCTGATTGATGTATTATATGCTGAATTGTTACGCTGTATAGAAGTTGTATACTTGTATAAAAACAAAGGATTCAACACACATAAAAAAATAAAAAATTAGAAGTTTAAGAATGTTTTGGACTTAAGTCCTGTTGATATGGGGAACACCTGCTTTTGGAAACTGGAAGTCAAACTTAATGCAGTATTAGAAGAAGTAGGTGGTGGAATCAGAAGAATTCTAAAACCAACTTCTGAGACACAAATCATCAGAAATTCAGCAAAGATATGGAACTTGAGCCAAGATCCTAATTTCTGAGGTTTAAAACATCAGAAGACATATTAGCTAATTCTGGAAGTGAAGAAGGACCAACATATCTAAAAAAAGAGGTCAATTATGGATACATGATCATGCTAATGCTTCAATAATCCTAAATGCATGCATGATGCCATACCACAGTTTATGAGCATATATTTTCTTTAGCATAGTCATAACTGCAGGCTTGCCCTGCTTAGTTTGAGAATATCATTTTCACTAAATCATTTTTCCTGGTTTTGGTTGAGATAGATTAAGTTTTCTTCATTGTAGCTGCTATTGCGTTCTGTTTTGGACTTAGGGTGAAAATAAGGCAGACAACACACCAATGATTTAGCTGTTACAGAGATGTACTTTTGTAGTGTCATGGACTTCTCTGCTTCTTGTGCTGCCCTGCCGGCAAGGAGGCTAGGGGTGCAGAATGAGCTGAGAGGGGTTGGAACCAGGACAGCTGGTTAAAATGTACCAGAGGGATATCATATACCATAGGACATCATGCTAAGCAATGAAACTGGGGGATGTTGGCTAAAGGAAATGCTGCTGCTAGGGGACTGGCTGGGCATGAGTCTGCATCAGGGCAATGAACAATTGCATTGTCCTCCACTGACTTCCCCTTCCCTCCCCTCTTTAGTTCTTAATGTTGTGTAAACTACCTCTAAAATATTACCTATAGGACTGATTTCATTATATCAAAAATATGATATTCAGGAGTACTCCGTCATACCAACTGCTTTGAACTAAATGAAATTTTAACTGAAGTACAGAAGCTAGTAGAAACAAGAGAAAACCCGCAAAATGTTTTTGCATTTCTTCTGAACTCCTTTCCTTCAAAGATACAGTCCGTGATGTAATTACAAAAGTAAATAACAATTTTTAGGAAGTATCATATTTTAAAGAGACAGCACCCCATCACTGTTCTTAGAATCCTTAAACTATTTTACAGTAAGTATGTATGCTTTAACTTTCAGCACACGTTGCGAACATGATGCCTAGTATATTTCAGCTTTCTTCTTATCATGATGCTTTACCATAGTAAAAACACACAACTAAATGGTAGATACTTTCAGGAAATCTGGAGGCACGCACAGGCTGAAACAGAATTTTCCTTCAGAAAGGGTGTATTGGCAGGATAGTGTTCTGCCTTCAGAAACTGACTTTAGTAAAGCAACAGATGCTAATAAAAAAAAAAAAAGAAGAAACAAATTCAAGTTTTTATTATTTTCATTTGAGCTGCAAATCTGATTTGAAACCTGTTTTTCTCTAAAATCTGTTTAGTCCCAAGAGAAAGTACTATAACCTAGGGTCTGCTATAAATCATTTTGTCTAAACTGACATTTGTGAACAGTTTGCATAACTAAATAGAGAGCTAAATGCTGACTTTCCAGTGAGGCAAATCAGTTGCTAAGAGGAAGAATAGCGACTTAATGCTAGCAAAAGCATCACTTTGCAGGAAGTGGGTGGTTTCAGCTCATTATCAAATAGCAGGGAACAAAGATCAAACAATATGCACATGCAGACTTTGCACACTGAAGGTGGGTGGATATCATTGTTTCAGTCTTTCACCGTATTTCCCACATAACCCTTTTATTTCTTATCAGTGATGACAGGTATCACCCCTCCCAAAGTATTCCTGGGAACAAGTTATCAGCAGCTTCTGAATAAGACTTTGTTCCAGTGTGTTTCCCATATATAAATGTATACACACATAAAAATGTATCAGGAATGAGTGCTGCATTCTGTACCTATAGTGGGGGAACTCTGGCTATATGTGCAGAGCAGAGGACTAGATGCTGGAGAGCAGCCTTGCGTTCTGGTTAGCAGCAATTTGAAAATGAGTCAGCAAAGCACCTTAACAGCCAAAAGGGCCAACCATATCCTGGGGTGCATCAGGCCCAGAACCTGAGGGCATGACATGGAGATGTGTCAGGGAAGGGTCAGGTGGGTGTTAGGAAAAGGTTCTTCAGCAGAGGGCAGTGGGCATGGAACAGGCTCCACAGAGCAGTGTTTAGAGCCTTAAGTTGACAGAGTTCAAGGAGTGCTTGGACCATGTTCTCAGATACAGTGTCTGATTTTTGGTTGGTTCTCTGCAGAGGTAGGAGTTGGCTTATGATGATCCATGAGGGCCCTCTTTCTACTTGGGATATTCTATGAGTCTGTGATACCGTGACAATGCTTAAAGTAACCATTTCATTAGACTACACAATCTGGGTATTTTTAAATGTATTGAACTCTAGTGTCATGTGGCTTTTAGCTACAGATATCTGTCACTTCCTTGAACTGGAATACAACTGCTGGTATGACCTTATCCTATAGAGAAGCTCAAATAGGGCACTACTGTATTCTAAATTGCCATTTGAGCCATAGAGTCCAAGTATCTTCATTTACAATTGAAGAGTGAGTAACAGTGCAGAAAGATCATGGAATCAGATGTGGCAATGGAAGCTCCAGTCCTTCACTGAGTAGGACGAGGCCCAAACCCCAGTGCAGCAGAGGTAGTCACTATCCATGTCCAAACAACATTTTAAAGAGTTGCTTTCCAGACCTTCTCCACAGAACCTCTCCAAAGATTACCATATCAATGGCTTTTTATAGGGGAGACAAATGTGACATTAATTGCTTGGATTTCCATAACTTACTACCAGTCTACATTGTCTTCCTTATGTCATGGACAGAGATAAACATGGTAAGAATGTCTTATGCTTAGTCAACAAGCTCGATTCTTCCTTCTGTAGTACCTGTGAACATTAGCAATACGAGGAGATCGCAGTGACTTGCTCTGCCTACTTCAAAAAAGAATTCATACACTTCTTACTAGAGGATTGCTGAGCTGCCAAGGATGCCCTCCAAAGGTCAGTTCCGCCTGAAATACAATTGTCTTTGTGTTGTAAGAATTTATATTTGCCCATTGCATTTCATTTAAAGTACTCAAAATTCCTTTAAATCATTAAAGATAATTGTAATTATTTGTTGAATATATGCTACAAGAAAGCGCTTGTTCCCGTAAATTCAAACATAGAAAAATCTGCAAATATCCACCAGATGGTGCTATCACCGTCATTTGACAAGGAAGGCAGCTGAGCTGTTACTCTGCATGTCCTTTACTAGCTAAATCACTCCACCATTCCGATTCTTGCAGCCCTCTGAAGTGTCAAGTTCAGAATTCAGAGGCTTCATTGCAATTAAGCCTTCTTAACTGTACCTGCGATCGTCGTAGTCTTTATTTATCAAACCATTTTATTTTATATAGATAGATAGTTCTGCTTTTTAATGTCTTTTTTTTTTTTTTTTTTTTTAACACATTCCTATCAGCTGTTCCAAACCACACGAGAACTGTAGAACTAAAAATACTGTAAAACAGTTGTAGCAATGCATTCTTTATGAGAAGAAGTCATATTTCCCTTCTGGCTAACCGATATAAAAGAAAAACATTCATTCACACAGGGACCTTCATATCTGTCACCACACACTCCATTTCTCTCATCTCTCTTCCAGCTTTCTCCCACACCAAAAGCTTATGCAGACATGCATTTAGCAGACTAAATAGTCTTACAGGCTGAATCTGACTGCTATCCCTACCACTACTACTAACCTTCTGCAGTGTATAGATAAAAAGTATATTTAAAAATGTATATATAAAATAGCTGCAGTAGCACAACTACTTTTTTTTTTAGCAAGGTTTGGTAACACAATTGAAGTGTGAAAACAACACAGGAAGTGCAGGCTTCATTCAAGACTATGTGTAGAGTTCAATTAAAACACAAGTATATTCAATAATTATATAACAAGTATAAACAGAAGCAAAATGCCGCACAATGTGAAGCATACACGTCATACTCTGGGTGTCTGCCTTTGCAACAGAGCAGGAATGCACACAGCTGCTAAATAAATGGAGCTCTGCTTCACTTGCAGAAACTTGAAGTAAAGAAAAAGATGAGGATAGCTAGTAAGCTCTGTGAAATGATTCCTGGAAATTAAAAGGAGTACCTAGCTATTGTTTGTGTAAAAAACAGGTCTGGGTTATATAAAATAGCAGATAGAATATACTCCAGGCAGTTCTGTCAATAGGATTCATATTATATAACTAATTTTCATAGAACTGTAGAATCACAGAATCTTTTGAGTTGGGTGGGATGCTGAAGATCACCTAGTTCAACTCCCCTGCAATGAACAGGGACACCTACAGCCAGATCAGGTTGCTCAGAGCCCTGTCCATCCTGATCTTGAGTGTCTCCAGGGATGAGGCATCCACCACATCTCTGGGCAACCTGTTCCAGTGCACCATCCTTACTGTAAGAGAACTTTCCTTATATCCAAACTAAATCTCCCTTCTTTTAGTTTGAAACCATTTCCCCTTATACCCCCTTAACTGATCCTGCAAAAGAGTCTGTCATCTTCTTTCTCATAGCCCACCTTTGGAGACTGAAAGGCTGCTATCAAGCCTCCTTGGAACCTTCTCTTCTACAGACTGAAGAGCTCCAGCTCGGTCAGTCTGTCCTCACAGGAATGGTGTTCCATCCCCTGGATCATTTGTGTGTCCCTCCTCTGGACAAAATCCAACAGTTCCATGTCTCTCCTCTACTGAGAACTCCACATCTGGACGCAGTACTACACAGTGAATTCTCTCCAGTGCAGAGTAGAGGGGCAGGTTCACCACCTTTGACCTGTTGGACAGGATGCTGGATGCTTCTTTCAATGCAGCCCAGGATATGGTTGGCTTTTGGGTTGCAAAGGCACCTTGCTGCCTCATGTCCAGCTTGCTATCACCAAGTTCTTTTACTATGACTTTCTGTGAGTATTCTATATCACGGTATTATGCAGATATCTGTCAAAACAGGGATGTCTGCCAGGGAGCTGCAGTTTCTGGTTCCTGGAGACTGTGGTTCTCATAAAGCTTCAGTACTTCTGGGGTGGTTTCCAGTTCCTGGATATAAAACAGCTCTCAGCCAGAAGAACTGTCTCTCTTCGGCCACTCAGCCATGAATGCTGAGCAGTTTTGGAGACTTTCATCTCCCTTGTTTGTTTGTTTGATTGATCTATTACTCCTAATTATTCTGCATTATTTCAGATTCATTTACCATTTTAGTAAATTAGTTGTCTCCTTATCTCAATTGAACTGCTGTTACTTTCTCTGCTGGTCTCTCTTTCCCCACAGTGGGGACAGCTAGGAGGGGCAGAAGGCCCCCTGTCATGACAAAATTGTTTCAAACTACAATACCTTTTCATCAGGCCTGTGATCAATCCTTTTCTCCCCTTGTTTTATACTGATAGCGAGGCTGCCATAACCCAGGTGCAAGACTGTGCTTGGATTTGTTGAAGCTCATGAGGTTCTCCTGGGCCCACTGCTTGAGTCTGTCTAGGTCTCTCTGAATGACATCCCATCTGTCAGGCATGTTGACTGCACTACACAGCTTGGTGTCATCTGCAAACTTGCTGAGGGGGGTACTCAGTCGCACTGGCAATGTGATCATAAAGAGCACCAGTCCCATTACTGACCTCTGAGGGACACCACTCATCACTTATCTCCACCAGGACACTGAGCCACTGAACATCACTCTCTGGCTAAGATCTTGCAACCAGTTCCTCACACACCAAGTCCATATATTTCCAATTTGGAGAGAAGGATGTTGTGGTGAACCATGTCCAAGGCCTTACTAAAGACAAGATGGATGACATTAGTGGCTCTTTTCTTATTCACTGTTGTGGTCACACTATTATGGATGGCCAATAGATTGGTCAGGCAGAACTTGCTCTTGATGAAGCCATGCAGGCTGTCTCATATCAACTCCCTGTCTTCCTTGTTCCTCAGCATAACTTCCATTCCAGCTTTTTTGTTTGTTTCTTTTTTTTTGTTTCTTTTAAAAGATATATGGCTACAAGACTTCTCCATATCATCTTACTGGCTTCTCAGATCTTTTCCTCTAAATTTGCTATCAGTCCAGGCACTTTTTGTAGTTCCTTAATTTACAAGAAATTCTACACAGATTCCTTAAATAAAAAAATCTTTTCTTATATCACTTATGAAACCTGGCTATACATCTGCTCTGAGAAGCACAGATACATGTTGAGTTAATTTGCTTTTTTAGCTAGTAAGGTGGGCATTAATTACAGTGAAACAAAAGTACTTACAGATTAGATTCAGACCATTTAAAGACAACAATAAAATTCCTGTTGCAAATGAAGATTAATTTTTTTCATCATAGTAAGCATTAGGAATCAGATAAACGGAAGACATTTTAACAAATATACACTGATTTTAAAAACAACACAGGATCCCATAATGCAGGATGTATGCAAGTGCTCATCAATTAGCAAAGCATATAGCACAATTCTACATCTGAGCTATGTTTAGAGTTTATTTATTTTCCATACAGCTATCAATTCAAGTGACAACCTATGCACTTACCAAAAAGCCTGTAATTGTAGGAAATATATCTGGGCTTAATGCTAACACACTATCTGAAATAAAGTAAATCTTGGCCAACTGGAAACAACAATGATGTACTTTGCTTCTCAGTCCCAAAGGCAAGATGGTATTCTCTTGCTGAAATTAAACATTCCCATCAACAGTAATTTCTTGAATCAGTCCACTGGCTTTAATTGAAAACTCTGCTTTATTTGTGATGCCTTGTGTTGTCTGACAAGAACTTTCATGAGTCTAGAGAAAGACAAGGAAGCAAAACAAAATATGTTCAATGTGTCACATTATAAATTCATCCTGCCAACAGTGCCACATTACTATTTCCAGCTGGTAAGACAAATTTGTACTATTTTGTAAATGCAAATATAGTATTTTCAATTCTATTTTTTCTTCTAAGTCATGTTGCTTTTCAGTGCTATGAATGATTTTGTGATTTTTAAATGAAATGCAAACATTTGAAATCTGCTGCAATCTGCATTTATTTATATCAAAAGAGTACATGTAATTTTAAATATAGTATTTCATCAGTTCTTTTAATCAATTAGAAGATCTGACAATAGGCCAAATACATTAGGAAAATGTCTCTTCCCTATTGCTTTTTAGACTGCAATTTCATTTAGTGCATTTTCTGCTGACTATATGGCATTTGTGCTGTCTGCTTCAAACACATTTAGTGGAAATAAAAACAGAACTTTTAACAGTATTTTTCATGCTTGTTTTCCACACATTTCTAAACAGGTTTCTATCAACACTGATAATCTTTCAGAAAATTATGTGGAGTATTAACATCAGTTAAGTAAACACTACAATAAGCCCATCTAGTGAAAATAAAAGAATTCCAGCAGAAGTGGAAATTCATAGGACAGAAGTACTAAATTGCCAAGAGATGTCTTGAGTTCAGAAAAGACTCCCAGAGTCTCTAATCTTCCTAAACTATCAAAACCAGTGAGTATTTTAAGAATCTGGCCAGTATCTCTAACATATACAGGAATGTCCTACATTAATTAAAATACTTCTGAAGAATGTTAAAAAGTCTTACTTGCTGGTTATGAAACAAAAAGCATAGCTATAATTAATAATCAATAAAGTAAAATATAGAAATAATAATTTAAAAATTGAATTATTAAATTCAAATTATTACACTACATACACTACACTAATTACAATTAAATTATTACACTACCAAAATAAAACCAGGAAAACATCAGCTTAAAAAGAAAAAGATGAATTCAATCACATGGATTAAGTACACAGCAAAACCCTAAACATGACATTTCTAAAATTCCTGGGACATTTGCAAAGGAGTCTTTATTCCACACAGATTTGGCTACCACCATAACAACACAAAAAGAAGAAATTTCAAAGTAAATGCATATGAAATCTGTTCTAAAAAATGATATGCAGACAATGTCACTAAGTTCACATGAAACAGGTGAGAACTATGACATTCTCACAAAAAGTACTGCTCATTATGAGAAGAGTATGTCACACTGTTCTGTTAATGATGAATTCAGCTTCAAATTCATCACTGATTAAATTTATTAGTCACAGTAACTCCAGAATGACTTCCAAGAAGACTTGGCAAAACAAATATGTGTATTCTAAAGACAAATGCTGATCTACCATCAGCAGCTGTGAGTATCTGATAAAATATTGAGGTTCATGCCTTATGCTGTTTTTGGCTTCAGATTTCATCTAGTGTAAGAATGTACTGGAAAAAGAGAATTCTGTGCAGCTTGACAAGAAGCATTTTCTTCTAGCTACTGCATTTAAAGCAAAAGACATTAATTTTATCATGCCCCTAATCCCGTTTCCCTGAGGTCTCAGGGAAATTCCAAAAGCAGTGAAATGCAGTTATTAAAAATAGCAAAATTCTTATTTTTAATGAGTTTTTCTTTTCATTGACATCTAAAGATTTAAAGGTTTTGATACTTAAAGATCTTAGTAAAGGAACTACCATGAAAACTGACACTTTCTTAGGCAAAAACCTGTGCCTCTCTCAGAATTAATTGATTGTTACAATTTTAAGTGATCTATCCACTACAGATTTTTCCTCACAGCAAAATTACAGGACCAGGTTTGCAAATTAATTATTGTAGCTATTAATTATGCTATCAGTTAGAGAGATTAAGGATGAGTAAGGAACTTAAAAAGGACTTCAGACTTTAGTATTTGAAAATAACATCTGAAATAGAAATAATTACATCCATGAATTATTACTTCAAGTATTATTTACCTTAATCAGATTTAAGACTATATTTTGTGTTGTATGCAATGCACCTCCAGATTATGTTGCCAAATATCTATATGATTTGTAACTGATCTCATTGGAAATGTCTATAGGTGAAGCAGAAAGCTCGAGTTTTTTGCTTTCTAATACAGGTATAGGAGCTCTGTTAGGGCAAATAGTGGAGTATCATTCTTACTCTTTCAGTCAGGATGGCTCTCCACCTAAAAGCCTCTGGATACGTACCTCTTATTCATACATGTCTACAGTAAAAGAGAGACAAATTGTGGGTAGAATATATTTCTGCTTAATTAGCGTCCTTGGTATTACAGACTGTTATACATTTCTGTGCTTAGGCATATACCTGTTCTTCAGTTAGAGTAGGAACCTTCTAGTTGGTGGTTTATCTTCTGTAAACCATTCACATGTAGGGCCAGACTTTTATAATTATTTAGGCATCAGAAAAATAGATACTGGATGGTAGAGCTGTGAGCAACCAGTAATTCCTGCCAGCAAACATCAGCAAGAGAGAGCGCTGCTCATCTACCAGGGAGGAAGGTGCAGTTCACATTAGAGACCTGCTGAATAAAACCTGAAAATCAGAGTCACTCCCATTAAAAGAACGTGTTCAGAGGCCTATTAGACTTTGAAGGTTTCTGTTTCTCCACAGCACCAGAACACATTTATTTGATGATGGCAGGAAGAATGTATTTATTCTCTAGTTTGTTCACAGAACTGCAGGAGCTAGGCTCAAAATTAAGCTAAAATGTATTACTGCCAATCAGCCCTCAGAGATTTTACAGCATTCAGTGATCAGAAGGGAAATTCAGGAGTGGTTTTAACTCTGAGTTTCAAAGAATTTAAGCAATTTGCACACCTTTCTTAGTAATATGGATTTATAATATAAGATTACTACACTATCCAGTATTCATTATACTGCTGCTTGTAGTCACTGCCACACACCACAAGGAGAGGCTGAAGGAACTGGTGCTATTTAGTCTGGGGAAAAGGAGGCTGAGGGGAGACCCTACTGCTCTCTTCCAATATCTGAAAGGTGCTTACAGTGAGAGCGGGGTTGGTCTCTTCTCACTGGTGTCAGGTGACAGGACAAGGGGAAATGGCCTCAAGTTGTACCAGGGTAAGTTTAGGTTGGATATCAGGAGAAACTTCTTTACAGAAAGGGTTGTTAAGCACTGGAATAGGCTCCCCAGGAAGATGGTTGAGTCACCATCTCTGAAAGTGTTTAAAAACCATTTGAATGTGATGCTCAGAGACATGATTTAGCAGAGGGTTGTTAGAGTTAGGGTAGTTTGGTTAGGTTATGGCTGGACTTGATGATGTTTAAGGTCTTTTCCAACCTGAGTAATTCTATGATTCTAACTGAAGTAGGTTAGGATATGTATACATTTCTCCTTGTCCTGAGGGAAATGGCTGCACAAACAGTCTGTTGTTGCACCATGATTCAGCTGATTCTGAAGAGATTAAAAACACAGAGCTCTGAGAGATTTAGGAACAAGACTTCCCTGCAATAAGTGGTTTTACTGCAGTTATGAGTGCATTTTAAAATAATTCATGAATTTTTACACCCCTGTACAATTAATGGAATTCTGGTTTGGTAGAGAAAGTGAGGTTCATGGCCCATCCTGTTTTACTCACTACCCTTCTTGCTCCTTTGAACCTAAGCCATTTTCAAAGTGCTGGCTGCAACATGGAAGAGACAGTATTAAACATTTTGCATTTATGAAGATGAAAATAAATGGAATGACGCCAGAATGCCTCGTTAGGCATGAAGTCATACTTAATTTCATTCTGGAAGATAAATGTTTTTGATTATGACAAAAATAATCAGAAATATCTTTCACATCTTTTCTATCAGTAGATTTACTTGCCTGAAGTCCAGGATGGGATTGAGAAGGTCGTCAGCGGCTGTTCTGTAACAAAGCCAGCACTGAATCCTGCAAGTGACTTGTCATCCTGGCAGGCCTGTGGGATGTTGAGTCACTTCTGTAGAACTTGAGTAGCATTAATGCAGCACTCAACAGAAAGCTATACTCCTGTGATCCCCAGTCTGCACAAAGAAAGCTGCAGCCTCTAGGCACAACTTGAATCAGGAATCTGGCTGCTAAAACTCATCCAGTTTTGCTGTTGGAGAGAAGAGTTACCATGGTATCAGCAACTTTAATTATAAATTTGAAAAAAAAAAAAAAAAAAGATTAGATCATTAATGGGTTCCTATGGCGTCTGCAGGAACATAGATAGCACTAGATCAAGTAGAAAAATTGCTGTCCACTTGTCTATGACTGTGTCATGTACGCAGACAAGGCTCCCAGATTTCATGGAAATCCCAAGGAGAAATCTTGGTTCATTTGACTGTACACGTAGTCACTAGGTAGTGCTCTGTTCAATGTACTTCTTTCCCTACTCCTCAGCTACTGCCCAGCTGGGGTTGAAATCATGCACCTGTTGGTACTGTGAGCTGTAGCTTATGAGGAAGGATGAGAGGAAGATAGATTGAATCTCCTTGCCTTGGCAAATCTGTAATTGTTACTGTTTCTAGAACAGTTAGAGTAACTAGTTTGAACAATATATTTGTGCACGGCCTTCCACATTAGACTTACCATTTCATCAACAGTAAGCAGTTTTTTTTCAGTAGACCTTCAAAGCTAGCTGACTGCTGTCAAGATTCACCAATATTTTGTGTAGTGGAGAGATCTGTCATACCAGAAAGAGAATGCTGCAGTTAAGAAATGAAAATTTTATCTTGAGGTCCCTTCCAACTCAACCTTGCTCTGATTCTGTGAGTCATGTTGGAGTTCATATTGGAGTGCCTTGTAGAGATGTTCTTCTCTCATGCACTGCTGATTGCAGTGGAGGGGTAGGTATTTAAAAATTTAAACTAAAAGAGAGGAGATTTAAGTTAGACATCAGGAATACATTTTTTTTTACTCAGATGGTGGTGAGGCACAGGCATAGGTGCCCAGAGAAGCTGTGGATGCCCCATCCCTGGAGGCATTCAAGGCCAGGTTGGATGGGATCCTAAGTAGCCAGAGCTGGTGGTTGGCAACCCTGACCATGGTAGGGGGTTAGAACTAGATGATCTTTAAGGTCCCCTCCAATCTAAACTGTTATATGATTCCATGAATATGAATGCCACTAGGACACCTCTGTTTTTCTAACTTAAGAATGCCCTCAGCAAAACATTTGAATAAAACAAAGATGCTTTATCTATACTCTATGTAGCTTCAGATTAATGAAAATTATTTTGGAGAACTAACTGCCAAAATAAAATAGGATATGTGAAGATACATGCCACCAAAGCCCAGCTTTGGAACAGTAAGCTGATAGGAGTAAAGCGCAGATGACTTTAACAGTCAACTCTCTCACAGCTGAATAGGAAAACATACATGTGGATTAGTCACAAAATAAGAAGTGCCTATGTTCATACTTTTCTGAAAAGACCTCTTACAGTAAATACTTTTGTCTTTGTGTAAGACACCTACATAAAGACTGCTGTAGACATGTTCTTATGTACATGTATTAGTGCACAGACAGTTACATTTGATGCACCCACCTTGCTGATCACATTCCGGTTTTACTACTGAAATGTTTATTTTTGCTATTGCTGCCTCTCGAGGGAAAAAAAAAGTGCTAAACCCAAGAACTGGAAATGCAGAGATTGCAATTTCTTTAGACAATACATAACACATTTTGAAGGAATCCAAGTGCCAGTACAGTAGCCTAATTTTTTTTTATTGTCTGTTTATCTCTTCCAGTCTCCCTCTCACTCCTTGTGTTGATAAACAAAGGAGAGCAACAATACCAGTGATAAAAAATGTGCTTCCTTAAATGAAGCTGCTGCTTCATAAATAATTCTGCATGTTGGAGGGAGATGACACATTATTAAGGGGGGCAGGCTGAGGGTAAGTATGTAAACACATGCTACAATAAGAGCAAGGGTCAAGAAATGTGATACGTAGTATTCATGAATTAGTATATAAAGGAATGAAAGTGTATCATTTCTGGCAGTCTTTTAGTATTTTAGGTAAGACATTTCAGTGAGACCTACAGAAAGAAACACATTTTCTTTCAAAGCACCTATTGGAAAACAGTCATTTAAAGAGGAATTTCTTTCCAGAACTAAAGAAAAAATGTTATTATTTAGTGCAAGTATACTCTAAAACAGTTGTTTGATAATTGATCTTTAAAGAATAGCAGACTGCAACTAAATCCAGATATTAATTCATCCTAAATCTTATTTAAATCTTAAATGTTTAGGCCTAGTTTAAATACAGTAAATAACATCAATTTAGTTCCTATCAAGTTCCTATTAAGTCCTTGAACTTACAATGTTTATGGCCTCTGCCTACCATTTTGGCATGGCTCCTTGCTTTATTGCTTATGGATCAGTCTTCTGTAAGTCTTTCTACAAATCTACCTACAATTTTCATCAAATCAAAAAGTCTGCCATATTCATATTTTTTTTCCTTGAGTTTTAAATATTTATCACCTCTTTCTTATCACAAAGGCCTTATAGGCACATGGAGAAACAAATCTTTAACTTAATGCTAACTCTTCGTACTGTGAAGAGCAGATCACAGAATGACAGAAAGGCCGGGGCTGGAAGGGACTTTTCAGGTCATCTAGTAAAAATGAAACACAACATTCATTTTCAGCATGACAGAACTTCTGAAATGTATTTTCAAAGCTTTTGGAAGTGTATAGCTATATTTATTCCACTTTTGGTAAACAAAGAAAAAGAACAGTAATGCTTTCTTTCTGCCCTGTGAATCACGTGAGAAGTAGAAACCAGCAACTGCTGCCTAAAGATACCAGTGAGAAAATAGCTCACACTGAACAAACATGTCACAGCTGACATTGTTTCAGCACATTTTATCTTTCAAAAATATTAATAAGCATGTTTCATTGTTGCTTACGTCATTGCATTTCACTTTAACCAGTTGCTGACAAGTGTCATTAATGACGGGGGTCAGGGAGAAAAACGTTCCCAAATTTTCTTTGTCCCCATGGTATTTTGCAGTGAGCTGACCCTCTGATATTGTGGGGTGCTCTCCCTGCTACTAAAGAGTAGGGGGAATGAAAGTAGGGGATGAAAACAACCCCTCCCCTCAACCAGGCAGGTGGAGAAAATGAGGTGGAAGAGCTTCTGGGTTGAGTTAAAGACAGGGATATCACCTATCAATTAGCCTCATAGACAGAACAGATTCAACTTGGAGTAGCTTAATTAAATTTACTGCCAACTAAAACAATAAAGTAGGACACTGAGAAACCAAACTAAGACCCTTCCTCATTCCTCCCTTCTTTCCGCCTCAAAATCAATTGTCTGCTCTGGGCTCTTCTGCCTCCTCCACTGCCCTTACCTAAGCATTGCAAGGAGGATGGCTACTGTGAGTGGAAGTCAGTTCATAACATGTTATCTCTGCCACCCTTTCCTTGCACTCCTCCTCCACTCAAGCATGTGGCTCTTTTATAAACTGGTTCAGCATGAGTCCTTTTCACATCATGATGGACGGCTCCAACGTGGGTCCCCACGGGCTGCAGCTCTGCCCCAGGGTCTCCTGCAGGGCTCTGCATGGACTGTATTTCCTTTATGCCTCAGTCACTGCTGCCCTGTGGGCTCCTTCATAACTCACGTGGAGATGTGCCCTGTGCAGTGCCTGGAGGCAGCAGGAGACAGCCTTCTCATCCACAGCCTCTCCTGGGCCTCAGGCCTGGAGCTCCTCCTTCTTCAGTGACCCTGGGAGGGTCGCCCTCTCACCTTTATGCACTTACCTTTCTCTTTCTAAATATATTACAGAGGCACCATCAATGCTGCCAATGGGCTCCACATTGGCCAGCAGGAGGTCTGACTGCTGCCTGGGGCTAGCTTTGCCTCTCACAGGAGTCCCTGGTCCTTTCTCACAGAGGCCCCCCTTAACCAAATACAACATGCTGCTAAAACTCCAGGGTTTACCTTACTCATAAATGGTGGTTATCTAATTTTAAGCCTAATTACTGCAATTCCAGGTTAAAGCTGGGGAAAAATTATATCCTCCCATTCAATAAATTCACGGAGGCAGCTTGGCACACCAGAACTTGTGCGGAAGGCCTCGGGAGGCATTCGCTGTGACCCAGTTCCCAAGCTCCATTCAGCAGATCCCAGCCCAGCAGGCTGCAGACAGCCAGCTTCTGGAGATGCATCTGAAATTCAACCAGGTTTAGTCACGCTGCTAATAATAGCCCGGCCACCGCGAAGGGCAAAGAGATGCAGTAACTTCAACCCCTACCTAGCCTGAGGAAAAATGGAGTTCCTTAAAGAAATACGTACGTACTTAAGTATTAAAAATTTTAACTGCTACACCACTTGAGCTCCTAGGACAAGGTACTTGGTCTCTTAAAGAAGACTCCGCACCAGCTAGCCGACATGATACCCCCCCATTTCCGCCCGAAATCCCACAGACGCTCTCAGAGCCGAACACACCCCACCCCGAGCCCCAGAAAAAAACCCCTCCCCTCCCCCGCCCTGCGCCGCGCGTGCGCGCCCACGAGAGCCCCCCAGCACGCCTGCGCGCGGCTCGGGAACGCGGAGGTGCGCAGGAAAACGGGCAGCAGGTGGGCGTGGCGAGACGGGCACGCCTCTCGGGCGGCGAGCGGGGCGGGGCGCCGCAGTGAGGGCGGCGGGGGCAGGGCGGGGCCGCTCCTGGGCCGCGCCGGGGGCTCAGGATGGTGTTTGAATCGCTGGTGGTCGACGTCCTGAACCGCTTCCTCGGCGACTACGTGGTGAACCTAGACAGCTCCCAGCTGAAGTTGGGCATCTGGGGAGGTACGAGCCGCCGCGCTCGGGAGGGAGCCGGGCGGCGTGCCCCGCTCGGTCCGTGCTGAGTCGCGCTGCGCCGCGCTCCGCCGCCCCCCGCGACTCCTCCAAGCTGCTCGGGCTTCAGCGGCGCAGAACTGGGGCCGAGGAGCCGGGGGCGGTTCGGCAGGGAGGCAGTTGCGGCAGGGAGGCGCCGCGCGGGCGGGCGGGAGGGAGCGAGAGGCGCCCGGCGGGGAGCGGCCCCGGCTGTGCGCGCCGCCGCCGCGGCCTCACCTCTGCCCCCACGGCGGGAAAGCCGCCGCGGGCGCAGAGCGGGGCCCGCTTCGCTCGAGGAGCGCGCTGGTTCCATCGAGTTCGTTCCCGTCCAGGAATAAGAAACTAAAAATAAACGGAGACGGTTTCGGTAGCGTTTTCGTGTCGGCGGTGCGCTGACGGAGGTGCCGGCGCAGGCGACAGTCTGTGATAGCTGCCGTGGTGCGGGAGACGGGCGCAGCGGCAGCGCTCCATTGCTTGCGCTGAGGCGTCGGAAGGGCGGCGTGCTCCGGGCGGTGCTCCGCCTGCTGTGTGCTGCGAGAAGGCAGCAGCGGCATCCTCTGCGCGTTGGGAAAAGTGAGCATGAAAGAAGGAAGACGCCCACACGTAACAGGTGCGTGTGCGGGCACCCCTGAGTCAGCTGAGAATGTGCATTCCAGGTGTCTACAACACCAGCAAAAGCAAGTGGAGGTAAAGTTTTGTATATGCCGGCTGGTATGAAGCACCCCCAGTCTGTTCCTTGCCTTTTAATTCCATTATTATGACTTCACGTATATAGACCAGATTCTGGAGGCTTCTCCCGAAGCTTTTTGCATCTTGGACGTTTTTGTTTTGCTCTTCTGTTATCTGGAATGGCGTTTTCTTATTTGGTTTAGTCTCTGCAGCGATATGCCATCAGCTAGTCAAGGCTTGATAGGATCTCCATGAACTTCAGACTCTGTATGGAGCCTGAAACTGTATGAGCACGCAGAACTGTTGCAGAGAAATTCCTGTCCTTGGTCTGTATCATTAAGGCCGAACGTAGCATACTTGTTGATCGTGCTTTCTTTGAAAGGACAGAGTTATTGCATGTTTAGGCAGAAGTGTCTCACACTGTCTGTGAACTAGACTTATTCAATTATCATGGTTTCTATTCACTGAAGGCAGAAAAAATATTTATTGTAAAATACAGATCGCTCTGTACAAATTCTGGTGTATGCTTTTGCGTCACAAATAAGACTTGTTTTTCCAGCTCCATAGATGAGTAGTGGTTTGTCCTGACAGCTCACGCTTCTGTGGGGCATCTCTTAGCAGATTAGTTGCATATTACTACAGTTGGTATACCTCCTGTGTGTGAGAATAGGTATGTGATACCTCTTGTTCTGAGGTGCCTAGAGAATTGTTGTGTAACATCTTCGAAGGATCATCTGAAGAATGGTGGTTTTTTTTTTTTTTTGTGGTCTATCAGGGATGAAGTCTGATTCATGTGCAACTTCTGCCATGTTTAGTGGTGTGTTCTTCTGCAATATTTTTTTCACTCCAGAGAGCTCGGAGGACCTAGAAAGTACATTCCTATGACTAAAAGGCAGTAGCTATTAGTAGTGGTAGCAGATATTTTTTTCTTTTTATGACTGTCCCTGACTAATAGATTCCTATATACATAGTTCCTTATGAAGTTTACTGTTGATTTTATTGGTTTTTTTTTTTTTTTTTTTTTTAATGACTGAAGTTGTGGAACTAGATTTTATCTTTTTTTTTTTAATAGAGAAAAATAGCACTATTTTTTTTTTCTTCAGATTTTGTATTAAGCTAGTATGTTTGCAGGTTTTTCTGCTTGCTATGAAAGTGCTTCGGTTCCCACTTGCTGTATGTGCCATGTGCCTTTTGGATGCCGTGACACTGCATGTATTATTTTATTAAATCTTAAAAAGCCTGTATATTTTCAGGGCTGACAGATGAAATACCCAAAGCATAAACCTTCCCCTTAAGATGCTGTGGTGAAGGAGTTATGCAACTGTGTATTTTATAGCTAGCTTGTTAACATTAAGACTGGTAGCGTTCTGTTGGTAGTTTCTGAACATGTATATACAGTTCCTTCTGCTGTGAATTTGGGAGCTTTATTAATGACCTTAAGGAACATGCTTATCATTCATTTTAATTTTGCATAATGAGAGAAGTCAGGATGTCATATGAAAGCCACTGAAATTCAATTTGTATCACAAAGTTGCATGATGACGCTGCTTCTACCAATGCACACGTACACAGTAATAAATAGTAATGCTTTAAAACGTTTTCTTTTGCTCACCAAAGAGCTCGTATTGAAGGGTAAAAATCCCAACTATCTCGAATCGTAAGGAGAGATGTCCTTAGATGAGAAGCAGGCTCATGGCTGAAAGAGTTGCGGGATTTCACTGACCTGAAATACAAAAGGCAATTCAGGAAGGAGATTGAAGGACAAACTGTATAAGTTAAAAAGGCTATATGAACGTGTAAGGCCGACAGTGGAAAGACAAAGGTTCAGAAAAAGTTATAATGGAAAAAGCCATTGTATCCCTTGAGAAAAGATTTCCTTAAGAACAACAGAATAAAATGTTACTTACTGTGCTTGGCAGCCACCAAGGAATGTTATTATATGAATGGTTCTGGGAAAGCTGGTGATATAAACCTTGTCCTGTTCTGGCCTTCACTTAGAAAGTGGCACTTAGGCAAGTTACTATGTGTTTATACAGCTTTCTTAGAAGAACAGGTTAGATTAATATCTAATTAGGTTTTTTAAGTGGTTCACGCTTCATAAAGTTGTACTTTAGCACCTGAAGAAATTATTGAAGTCATTTGACATGTTGCTTTTTGTCTTTGAGAAAGTGAAAAAGTGTTGAGCTTTCCAACCATGATGAGAGGCCAAACAATTGTTTCACTGAAGCCCATTGAACTCCTGTTTCTTATGGTTGGGTCTAAGGAATCTCATTTAGTGTTTCGATTGCACTTCAAAACTCTTTTGACTTGGACACATCTACTTATTAGCTAATGTCTAAATCACATCTTACTTAACTTGTTATTTGAATACCTGGTGTTTCTGACTGGGACAGCTGCGTCAGCCTACTGATAGAGGCAGATTATCTGACACAAGTTTAAGAGCCCTCAAGTACTTGTTATCTACTTTTTCTGTCATGTGTATTAGTATAGTAAATAACGACTGCTTTTGTATACCATGCTTTGCTCAGGTATTGCAGGTGTGGTTTCTGCATATCAGTAAAGTCATTTGGACTGTCTGAGGGATACCTCAGTAGTTTCTTCTGCCTTTTGTGATCTGCTTTACAAGGGGAGGCAATATAGAAGGTGTCTGGCAGACACTCAAACTCTTGAAGACTTCCAGTTTGTATCTGGAAGGTATGCTTAAATATGACTAATTAGCAGCATAAATACAAGTGGGAAATGACTGGAAAGGCAGCTGTTGGTAGGAAGTGATCGAAGGGGTTCATAAGCTATGTTTCTATCAGTAATGTTGATAGCCTTGGTAAAAAGCAGAAATTCTGTTCAACTATGAGCAGGACAGTTTGATACAGATCAGATATCAGCAGAGACATTTTAAGTTCCTAATGTCTGTCATCTTTGATGTCTCTTCCTTTCCTCTGTCTTACCTCTGTCCCTTCTTATTTACAAGGACTGCATTGCTGTTAGAGTTCATAGGTTAAAGGAGCAGGATTTTTATGAGGATCAGTTTCCTTCTCCTGCCTGTAGCTTTTGTTAAGATAGATAACAAAATATCAGTTATGCCTCTTTGGTGCAGTGCTTTACTGAATATTACGCTGATGTTTGAGTGTCTGAAATTACAACATAAATCTTCATAAAAATTAATTAAATTAGTTTGACAAATGTTTGATTTTGTTGAATCAGTTGCAATGACCAGAGATCAGTGAAGCTAAGAATTTGTTTCTTTTACAGGCCTAATAAATTGTAAACTATAGGTATTTCTGAATGTTTTAGCTTGTATTATTGTTTTGGTTGTAATCCTGTGTGTTTAACCATAGATATTTATACAATGCTAACTAATCTGTATTAACAGTACTAAAGGTTGCTTAGTTAGGAAGCTTTTAACCGTTCTTTTTTTTTAACTAGATGATCTATTATGTTCAATGTGAAGAAACAGCCAACTGCTTCCCAACGGTAAACAAACCAAATCCAAAACCACCCAAAGCAAACCCTAAAATCTTGATGTATTTTGGGATCTTTCCAATTAAAATCCACTGGCTGTAGTCCAAGACAGTAAAATTCAGTAGCTGTGTCATGTCCCACACCCAAGCTTTATTCTCATCTTTCGCTGCTTATGTTTTTCAGGGTAGCTTATATAATATATATATATATATATATATATATATATATAATATATATATTACTGCAATGGCAGAATGCAGTCCACTTGCACTTGCATTTTACGTACCCTTGCAAGTGAAGCAGTGGAGCTCAGTAGAGTCTAAATTTTGGCAATGAAAGAAAATATCGATATGGTTAGTTACTGCGTTTCAACACATGAGTATTGAAATTGGGTACCAGATGAAGCCTGGTGCCTGAGAAATAGTTCAGGTTTACTTTGTATCTTCTGAACACTGTCAACTACAGAAGAAGTAAATGCCAATATGTATAAAACAGAATGCTTCAGTAGCCTTTTGTGTGATTTGATAGTCAGTTTGGTCCATTCACACCTTCAATCAATGCTTTTTTTTTTAGAAGTTGTGATATTTCAGTAAATGTTTAGTAAATTCACATTAAAATGAAATTATCACAGTTTTACTAATTTCTCCTAATTATTTCTACTACAACTTTACAACTTAAGAATCATAGACTCATACAGGTAGGGAAAAATAGTGAAGAATAGTTTACCTGTCTTCCCCATCCCAACTCTTTGTATGGAGCTGTTAAAGTTTTTTGAAGCAGTGTTGATGCTATGTTTATTCCATGCCAGTATGATGGGCTCAGGTAAAATGAGCCATAGCTTGCCGTGTGAAAAAGTATTTTATAAGAGCTTGGGATGGTAACCCTTGCATACTTTGCAATGGTTTGTTTTCAGAAGCATTAGGGCTTTTATGTTATTGCAGCTTAAGGTACTGTGTCTCAGCTGAAAACGCATAATGCACCAAAGCTGTTCATAATGACAACGCAATGTTTACTTTGCTCACAGTGAAAGTGAAAGAAACTAAACCCATTTAAATTATTTCATGTGTCATGTAGTCTTAGAGTTTGCTGATAGACATGCCTCAACTGGGAGGCAAAAATCTAAGCAGTGGTAATTAGATCACAAACACGAACCTTTATACTGTACACAGTAGCATTACTTACCATGAATGCAACAAGCAGTGCCTTCTTGGAGAAGGAATATGCATGTTTTGTTTTTGTTTTGTTTCCTCTTATAAGCTGAAGCTTCTGTTATTGAGTGTTAAAATGATCTGTGCAGGATGAGTTTTCATAGGAAATAAATTTAGTGTAGAACTGACCCCTGTAGTAAATAAAAGCTATTGCCTTGTCATTACCTGCGAAGACTGAAAAGCTGTCATAGTTACTAGATGGGCTGTAGAGTACTGATGGAAATGCTCCCTTTCTTTTGTGTTTTTATTTTATTTTTTTCCCCTTTTCAAATGCTCCTGCTACTATCTTTGTATTGTAAGATTTAAAAGTAGAGCCCAGACCTCAGAACCATCCTTCTGCATAAAGTATCTCATCTGATAGGCTGATAGTAGCATGTATCAAATGTATAAAATTCTGCCAAAAATGCTATGTATAAATTACTCTGATGAGCATGTTAAATAATTAAAAACTTAGTATTTTGTAAGTACCACAGCATGTTTGGGTTAGTTCACCTGAGAATCTCTACAACAGCAATTCAATGACTGGAACCAACTCCAAGGAGTTCACTTGATATCAGAGTCATGTTAGAGTCTTGTTTCTCCAAATTGGTCCTACTTTGAGTAGTGTCCAAAGCTATCATCACCGTGTAACTGCAAGAATACTTATTGTAGTTGGAGGTCCAGTCTCCCAATGTGTTTGGCCATTTTAACGTACGTGTCCAAAAGGAAAATATTACTGGGGCAATCAAATCTTATTTGCTATCTCAAGCTGTGTTCCCTTCTGAGTTTGTAATCGCTTCTTGTTTTCTGAATCTCATTTATGCCTCTGTTCAGTGATATCAAGTGTCTGTTCCATGTGCAAGTGTTAGGACTATACAACTAATTCAAAGGTAGCAATTGCAGATATTCCATCCTCAGAGAATTTGTAGAAGACTTGAAACTGTTCTTGCTTTCAGAAGGTGAATTTCCTGCATCTTTCTTATGTTCCTCTGTGATATCAAGTGCCTGATGCTGAGTATGTTGTAAAAACAGATTCTGCAATTAGAATTTTCTGTGTTTACAGGATACTGAAGTTATTTTTGTCTTATGGCATTAAAAAAATGGATGTACTGCAGTGCTTCCTGTGAACTGTCATAGGACTGTAAAAGCAACTTGCAAATCTAAGATCTTTTCAGGGAAAAAAGATTCAGTGTAAAGCTAAAGCTGTAACATGGCTTTCCACAAGCCTGGGAAGCAGATGGTCGAGGAAAAAGAAGCAAACTTTTTATTTCAAATAGGTTCTTCTCAAATGCAACCATTATAGAATCATTAAGGCTGAAAAAAAAAAAAAAAGCCCTCTGAGATCATCTCCATTGATTTACTTTGAGGAATCTTGGGTTCTTTTCCGTGGACGTGGAAGATCCATAGGCAGATCTCAGAGAAAGATTTCTTTGTAGTGGGAATGGGCAATGTATTTTTAATAATCTTTTGTGGATATTTGTGATGTGGGTAATGTGCACATAATTCCACAGCTAAGACTTGTTAAATGTGCACTGCTACTACTTTGCTTATTGTAGTTTTACTTACTGGCTTTTTTGCTTTTAGGAGCTGTAGCGCTGAAGAATCTTGAAATAAAAGAAAATGCACTGGTAAGACAATGGAAGCAAAGACACAAACTTGCAAAAAATTATTATAGGACGCTTTTTGGTTGATTTTTTTTTTCTGGCTCTTATTTTAGGATGTGCAGCCACTTATATGAAAACTTGCTGGTTTTTTTTTTTTTTCAGTACTAATGGTATCTAGTGAGTTTGAGATGAAGTTTAAGATGAACATATATACTTACTGGCTTCAATTAGCATATTTTGCAAAAAGTAAGCTCATATAAGAATGTGTTTAAAAAAAATATTGGAAGCTATATTTTTTTTCTATAGCGTATAGGGTAGAAATTTGCTCTGGAGAATGTGCATGGCTTAACAGTCTAAACCAGAAGCTCACTGTTTATGCATTCTGTTCTATTTAATATCTTGGTTTTGTTTATTTATTTTGTGTGTATGAGTGTTTTTTTTTTTTTCCTTCAGTGATTAAGCTGTGTACTTGTTAAGTTTCTCTTTGTCTTATATTCCTATTTGACAACATTTCACAAGTTGCTGAAATATTCTAAAACACTTTGTTTCAGAGTCAGCTGGATGTGCCATTTAAAGTTAAAGCAGGACATATCGGTAAGTTACATTTTGTAATGCATTTTGGCTGGAGTCACTGAGCATACTACTTTTCCTTGCAAGTAGCTTTAGGCATTATAAGCAAGTAGTTTTCTTGATTTTTGTACTTTGAACATTCTGGGTTCGTTTTTTGTTGTTGTTCTGAAACAAACAAACAAAAAAACCCCACACCCTGTTTTGTTAAAGAAATTTATTTCCTTGGGCTGAAATGTGAAGTTAGAAAGTATGAAGTCTTGTTTAGTCATATCAACTTTAATGAGAAAACAACACAATGTAGCAAATGAGCAGTTGAGTAGAAATGGATCTCATCAGTTGTTTCAGCAAGATTCATCTCTGATTTCACCATCTCCTTCCCTTTGTCTTTTCCCTTTTATGCAATATTTTCTTACCGCTAGTTGACTGCGTTTTATAAGTGAATTGTTTCTTAAAGTGAACTAAGTTTAAAGCCATAATGTCTCCCTTAGACTTCCTCTGGAAATAATTTGTGTGTGTGTGACTAACTTCATATTTTATTAAAAATGACACCTATGTGAAGAATGAGGGATGCTGTAATGTCAGGATCATCACACTCACAGACATTTATGCACTATTTAGGGCTGTCTTCTGTGGGGAGAAATATGTATATATGTGTTATAAAAATTCTGGTTTTGGCAGTGTTCAGCTGACTTATAATGTATGAGTTGCCCTCTTTTTTTGTGTGTGTGTTTGAGGGTGTTGTAGTGGATTTGGAAGAGAGGGGAGATTGTTGTTGTGAAGAGTGAATATAATTCAAGGGAGTAAGGAGAGGAACTTCAGACTTACATGTTCGGCTCATGCAGAAAACTTGTTGAATGTTCATCTGTGTGCTACAAACCAAAGGAAATCCACCTCGGATGCACTGTTTTTTCTGTTCAATAACATAACTGCTTAGAGTTCTTGCAGTTAATGTCAATTATCTTTTTAATATTTTATTTCTAGTCAGCTGTTTGACTGTATATCTCAACGTTTTTCTTTTGTGTTTGTAGGTCAACTTAACCTACAGATTCCATGGCAAAACCTTTATACTCAACCTGTTGAGGCAGTTCTTGATGGAGTTTACTTGCTTATTGTGCCCACAGCCAGTAAGTTAATATAGAGAAAAAAAAATGTGAATGTGCGGATGGGATTTCAGAAGTCACTGTAGTTGGTTGATATTGCTTTATTTCTGGTAGATACTCTTACCAAATCAAACTAGGTAAATGTCAGTGGAATGTCCTTCAGCAGTTTAGATATAGTCAACTAATTTTTTGTTGTTGTAGTTATTAACAAAATATGAGAAAATTTTCTTTTTTAAAAGTATCCAAAAAACAAAGTTTTTTGTATCTCATCTGTTAATGTTGTGCTTTTAGGCATAAAATATGATGCTGAAAAAGAGGCCAAGCAGCTCATGGAGGCAAGGCAAAGGGAATTGCAAAGGATAGAGGAAGCAAAGCAGAAAATAGCTGACCAAGGTAAGAGTGAGAACAGCTAATTAAAGCATTGCTATTTTTATTTTTTAATTCAGAATGATGTTGAATTTCTCACTTACTATTCTAGATTTTTTGTTTTGTCCCAGTATTTAAACTACAGTTACGGATCTTTATTTTCATATAGGAAGGTACGCATTTGCAGATTTGTCCTAAGTAGCATTGAACTTAGCTGTTAGCTGTTGAATATTTTGTGTGAAATAGTGTTCATCTTTGGAAATCAGATACTGTCTTGAAATTTGAGTGTGTAGGTAGCATCACTACTGCAAAATGTTCATCCTGGAAATATGAGACGGTGGTCATCTCATACTTACATACTTTTGAATCACCTGCATCATATCATAGGCTGAAACTTTGTAGGCTGAGGATATAAATGTTACAGGTCATACTGAGAGAGAATGTTTTTAAGAAATGAAAGTACAGAGCAATAGAAAATATAAGGATCTGTCAAATGAATTTTATTATCTTGTTTTTTATTCTGGTTTAGGTCTAAAAATTATTAAATGTGAACAGAATATTAATTATTATTTTTTTAAAACTTAGATAAAGTGAAAGAAGAGAAACAAGACACTTTTGTAGAAAAACTAGTCACTCAGGTCATCAAAAATCTTCAAGTGAAAATTTCCAACATCCATGTTCGCTATGAGGATGATGTAAGTGATTTTTGTCTATCATAAGATAAGGGGATGTGAACAACTATATTAAATGAGGAACTTGCCTGATTTTTTTTTCCCTTTTATTTTGTATGTTAACAGAATCCTTTTAAAGGTTTTAAAGTTTCATGGTCTTAAAATAAAAATAGTAAACTGAAAAAAGCTTGTACAAAGGCATGAAGATACATGTGCGTATTTACTGATGTCTGGTTTTTTTGCAAGTCTAAATGTTAAGCACAAGATAATCTTCTTTTGGTATTTCCCTCACTTTATTAGATCACAAATCGAAGTAACCCCTTGTCATTTGGGATTTCACTTCAGAACCTAAGTTTGCAGGTAATTTTATTTTTCATCTAAAAACCATGTTGATGCATAGGTTAAGGTGATGTATGTGATACAGGTTATGTTGATATGTAAGTTAAGTTTTTAAATCTGGTAGCATACTGTCTAATGGAAGAATTCTCCTCATCATGGGCTAATCACAATGGTATTTGGTTCAAAACTATTTGGTTTATCAAATTAAGCACAAATATTGGAGTGGGGATATTCCCACTAAAGATAAAATGCTGGCTTTTGAATAGACCCCTGGGAGGAAATTTTTATTCTGCCTTTGCAATTTGTGGTTGCAAGGAATCAGGCTTTCCTAAATTCATGCTATTTGTAATCTATGAGTGTTTTATTGAAATCGACATTTCAATATTTCAATTTCAAATTCAATTTCAATTTCAATTTCTCAAAGAAGGAAATGAGAGGAAAAAAAAGATACCTTGTTTCAAATTGTAGTTGAGTTCTTCAATCTACAAGTTTCAGTTTTTGGTATGGATAGTAGTTATTTTGGACTGTAATCATTCATTCTGGAAGTGCAGCTAGTAGAAGCAATGTGCTGAATAGCTCTGACTTTGTAACTTTTGTTTTATAACTAATAATTGTAAAGAAATAGTATTTGAGTAAATCCTACTTTCTTGAATTAATTAGCTGTCTTATTGATTCTTTTTTTCTAGCAGATTCAAGGAACAGAAATAGATCTTTTCTAACCTCTTACTGTAAACAATTTTGTATAATGAACAAAAACTGGTACCCTTACTACATCACTTCTGAAGTGCTTGTTGTGTTGGTCTTAAAAATGAACAGTAGCAGATAGAATTTCTGTTGGGCTTGAACTACTTCTGGAATTACAGAGTAATTCCATTTCCTTTTTGTCTCTCCTTTGAAAGTGCTTACCTATAAATAATGTTGATATGAAGGAGAACAGGTTGCATGGCTGGAATCTTTAGGTTCCTATGTGCAGCGTGTCAATCACTGCATGTATACATATATGTGTTTTCTCAGTAAGGTAGTTTGAATGAAGTTTCTGATTAAGAAAGTCATGGCTTGATAGTACAAAATCAGAAGATAGTGCTGCTCCAATTTCAGTGGGTTTAACTATGATGATCATACTGTTTGTTCTATTTGTTTGTTTCAGTTTGTTCTATTTGTTCGTTTCACTGATGATAAAATGCTGGTGTTTAGTAAACAGCAGAATAACTATCATTAATTTTCATTTCAGACCTCAGATAAGAATTGGAATCCATGTTTACATGATGAATCTGCCAAGTTATTCTATAAGGTACAGTATAATCTGAATGCCAGAGAAAGAACTAATACAGTACAATCTAGCTATGAATTTGAATTTCTCCTACAGTAAGAAGATACAACTGCGTGACTTTAAAATATAAAAATGTGAAGTATGCAGTGAACACTGCATATTCTGCAGTCTGAATATTCTTACCAATCCGGACTTTGTGAAATCCAGATTTCATTTAAAATTTTTAGATTTATTAATGTTTATATTCTGTTGTATTTTCAGCTTGTACGACTGGATAACCTTTTTGCTTACTGGAATGTGAAATCTGAGATGTTCTATCATTATGGCTATAATGAATCATTGGTAAGTAAAGAATGACTTAAGGTGTCTACTATTGCAGTTCATACTGTGAAGAACTGAGTAATTGATGCATCAGGAAAAATACTAAGTGTTAAGCTTTTCATATGATGGGAATCCCACAGCCATCTGAGAAGCTTTGGGGAAAAAAAAGTCCTCTGCTGATTAGAAAAACATTCACAATAGGTGGTCATTTCATTGCTCAGTGATTTAGTACCTAAAAACAATAGTCCTCTAATATATCAATATAGTTATGTTTAAAAATGGATGATTATTTCAAATTGAATAATCTTTCAGAGGGATTATCTGAAATACATCAAACCGTCATTTCTTTTTCATTATTTTTAAAGGTTTAAAATGTAGTAGAATTGTGACTCTTTCTTTTTTTTTCTCTTATAGGTTAGCTTGAAACAGGGAGTTGCCTGCCACAATGTGATTCCAGTTGGTTATGATTTTGGTAAGTGCTATGTAAGTGTTACATATTACAGCTTGAAATAAAATAATATGCATAATTCAGTTTTATTTTTAGCACTTCTGAGGGGTTGTTGCTTTTTTATTCAGCGTGTGTATGGAAACTATTGAATCATGTCCAGAACCTCTGATTGATCACCTGAGGTGAGCACTGAGTCAGCTGCAGGAGCACAGGTGAAGGCAATTCACCTGTGTGACTAGAAGGGGTGGAGCCTGGCTCCACCACTCCTAGACCCCATTTAAGGGCTGACTGCCACTGGGGAAGGATCTTTTTCTGGAGATTGCTCCTCTTGCGTTTTTTTTTTTTTCTGTGAGCCTATGATACGGGTGATAATTTTTCATCTTCTTCTGATTATAATCATTCTAGCTCTACAGTCTGTGGATACCAATCTGACCACATCACTCTGTATATTTGTTGATTATACAATGTGTGTTGTTCTTCTTTTGTAGGTAGAACTGTGTCTGTTTTTCTGCATATTCTACCGTATTTGTACCCTTAAAAAGGCTTTAATCAAAGTCATGATTTTTTCTAATCCAGTGTCATCAACCCTCATTCACATCCATTGATAATTCTTTATTCTAAGAATTAATAATTTGTGCATCTTGTAAGTTATGTTAATCAGGGTGGTTTGAATAATATGTGGCTTTGAGGTAGCTTGCTGCATGGGAAATGTACCTATTTTTTTTTTTGTTAAGGTGGAAACAGTACCTACAAAACTCTGAAGCATCAGTTTTTTCTTTTCTTGAGTGTTACCCTACCATAAGTTACTCTGCTTTCAGTGTTGCTTACTTTAGTCCAAACATCTCATTGGTTCCGTTTGAACATGGAAGTTCTTTCTTTTTATTTCTCATGTGCTGATTTAATAAGTCTTTACAAAACAGAAGGGCTTCTGAAATGTCCTGATGTAAAGCAAGTAGTTCATCGTAAACAGGGTTAAAAAGGGCAGCATAATTATTTTTTTACAGATTTTTCTTATTGCCTTTGCCCAAAGAAGGAAGCTTTTTGTGTCTGTCACAATTCATCTGCTCCACAGTACTATTTTGTAGTTTGTTTTGTAATCTGTTTTTCAGTTGCTAGCTTCGACTCTTTACAAGAAAACAAGTGTAAATAACATCTGTTAACTAAGTCCTTACTGAGAAGTTCAAAAGGATTAAATGCAAAATCCCAAGATTCAGGATTTACACTCTTAAAATTCATCAGAACCAACAGAAACACGGATATTTTAGGCTTTATATCATGCCAATGTTCTGTGGCAAGTGAAAATTCTGACTGTTGCAGAGCAACTCTAGGCCGAGACCTTGATAGGAAGGTAGTAAGTAAAAAGTTGTCTTTTGTCATTTGAACAGTGAATGCAAGTGTAATACCCGCAGATAGAAAGGAGGGAAAAAGAGATGTATCAAACTGGATACATGGAGAAAATAAATACAAAATTTATCACAAAATATGTAGAATAAAACTAAACTTCACAGAGAGTAATGAGCTTAGAGCGAAACCAAGTTAAATAGGTGTAAACATTGCTTCATCTTGCAAAAATGTTTTCCACGTTTATGAACCTGTCAATAGATTTAGAATATTTTTTATGTAGCTGATGTATCAGTATTCCTAAAGGGAATTTCATTTTGTAATGATATGAACTACATGATATCAAATAATATTGTTGGATCATTTTCCTGAAGTAGATGGAAAAACTAAACCAAACATAGCTTCTGAAGGCTCTAGTGAATGCTTAATATTGCCAAACTGAGGAATAACACCTATTTTCTGAGTTAATTTTAATGTGTGATGTGCTTTGCTTTACTTAGCATCTACATTGATTTTTTTTTTCCATGATTACTTGGGCTTTGATTTAGAAATGTAGAATATTTATTTTTACCTACCAATGTGAGTGTAACTTGTCAAGGAGTCTAACATATCAGTAGCGCACACACAGGAGGAAAAAAAAAAAGAGTTGTCCTTTCTGATACATTTTTGGCAAGTCTGTGTTAATGTGTAGTCCTGAGTCATGAAACCAAAATGACTTATGGGTCATATCATCAGAATGAAACTGGAAAACTGAGTATAGCTTATACAGCATTTTAAGCTGCATTTATCAAGTTTTCATGTTCTGAAGTCTAGAATTTTCCAAGGAATGACCTAGTGTAACTTGAGTTGATAGGTATTATGTATTATTTATGGGAATCTTAAAGAATTCATGTCCTTTTTATTTTTTTCCTTTTTCTCAACATCTGTTTTTCAGTATTCCGCCCTATTTCTGCTGAGGCCAAACTTCTTATGAATCCTC
Organism: Gallus gallus; assembly: GCF_016699485.2. NCBI lineage: Eukaryota > Metazoa > Chordata > Aves > Galliformes > Phasianidae > Gallus > Gallus gallus. The sequence continues at coordinate 38,235,630 of NC_052572.1, forward strand.
GATCTGACATTGATTTCTCAACTCCAAAAATGGATTTAGATATAAATATAAAGGATGTAGCTGTAGAATTCAATAAGCCACAGGTATAATTTTTTTTTTTGAAATTATATACAGTCATGAAAATGTTAGTTTGCAATCATAATGAGTAGTAGTGTGTAATTTTATAATAAATGTAAGATATTTTTTAGTGTTGCCTTTCTTTATAAATTTTTCTGTCTTTAAGGAAATGTTTACATTGTTTGCAGAAAAACAGCTAACATTCAAGTTGGACTTTTTTTTTGTTTTTTGTCTTGTTTTTTGGTCTTTTAGTACTTCAGTGTTATGGAGCTTCTTGAATCTATTGATATGATGACTCGAAATTTGCCATATAGGAAGTACAGGCCTGATGTTCCATTGCACAACAATGCCAAGATATGGTAGGCCTCATGCTTGGAGAATGATTTGTTAGTTATTTATGTATTTGAAATATATATACAGATATAATTTCCTATTTAAGAATATTAGAACTCACTTCCTCCTAAAACAGAGTCCTCTGTTTTGTTTTTCTGTTTGCTTTAATTTTTCTTAAGATAATTGTATTTAAACAAAAAAACACATAACAGAAAAACTGATGTCTTCACTATTTACTGTCTTGAAGATTGTTATCAGAAACTAAAATCTAATATTTTAGTATTCCAATTCTATTTTGATAAAGGAGGTGCTGTTATGTGTCAGGTACTATTAAAAGAACATAGCTATTCTTTGAAAAATAGCAAATGTTTTATATACAGATGACAAAGAGATATTTCTTTTTAGAAGTTGCCTCAAAGTTTTCTGTGTATGTGCGTGCATATGCAAAGGTGTTGTTGGGCACTTTTTCTACAGGGTTACCGACTAAGTTTAGGAAATAGCATCCTGTCCACTTTGGATGGAAAAAATTGAAGTCCTTGTGTATATCTGTTGAACTACAGTGTAGTATTAAACAAGGGAATTCATGCTTTCACAGCTAGTCATAATAAGTGGAGTCTGCATAGCTTTAAGCGTCTTTTCAATATGCCAATAGAAATGTAAGCTACACTTCATTTGTCCTTAGGTGGAAATATGTTATTTATGGCATCCTTGAAGTAAATGTTCAACGTAAGCTCCAAATGTGGTCGTGGGAACACATTCGGCATCATAGGAATCAAGTGAAGAACTATAAGGAGTTGTACAGAACAAAGATAATATCAAAAAAACCTAATGAAGAAATCTTAAAATCATTGGAGGTCAGCCCTTTTCTGCTAACGGCTTCATCTTAATTATTTTTTTGAACATAAATGCATATGTGTTCGTAAGTACTAATTTGGAATATAACTTTAGCAACCTGACTTGCAACTTCCATCAGTAATTTTCTCTCTGAGTACTATTAATAAACATATGAGGTAATTTTAAATTAGTAATTGCACTGAAGAAAAACAAACTGATGTGCTTTTCTTCTCCAGGTTCATTTTGCTTTTTGAACTTGAGCAAATTAGTTGAGCTCTGTGGAAAGAGTAGTTTGTTGTTACTTCCTGTAAAACTGTGAGAAATGAAATCTTACTAAATTGTCCAAAACTAATTTCCCTCCTCTGTTTTAGGAATTTGAAAAGGTCCTTGATATTTTTAACATCACACTTGCAAGGCAACAAGCGGAAGTTGAGGTAAAATTTCGTCATCTAATTGACTCCAAGAACATCAACAACATGAGATTGTGTGTATACTTTAGGCAGATGTATTTTAGTTCTGGTGTTTGAATTATGCTGCATACAGTCTTTTATTCTACTTACGTTACACATTTGTTATTACAATGCACAGTTTCAGCCTCTAATTAAGCGGAAATTGATTTCATATATAGCTTCTTTAGAGTAACTGATTGGGGGCAAAATTATTCCCTCAATTCTTATGGAAGATCTACTGTGAAATTTGGTCAAATGATGAAAGTTTAAGGTAAGCTGGAAGTGGTTATGTCCATAGCTTGAGAATTTTCAGGCTTTTTTCTTATTCCCTCAAACAGCCTAGACTTGATTAGTTTTATTCTTTTCCCTCTTAGTACCTTATTAATGTAGTCTTGACACCTACATATCTAGTATGTTCACAGTTTGTTACTATTTGCAGATGTTATTTCAAATATAGCTAATGCAGAAAAAAACTAAATAGACAGTTACAATGAAGTAAAATAAAGTGATTTTTGGAAGTAAGAAAGACAACATTAACAAACTTGTGTAACTATGTTAGTATACTCCTTAGTTCTCAAAATAGTGTCTGAGCGTTATTCCAGAAGACTGAAGTGAAATCTGCATAGTTTTTCTGGTGTTTCTGGTGAGGTAGATCCTGGAGAATTTCTTTGTCTTTTTTCTTCCTTTTTCCCTTCTGACTTATAGTCATGCTGGAGAAAATAAGTATGAAATTAATCCTTACAAAAGGTTATGTCATACTACATTCCTATAATGATCATCATGTTCCAGTCCTTATTTTTAAGATGCGTTTCTGTAATGCCTAGGTGAACATTGCAAGCAAATTAATTTTTATTTCTTTGCATCTTAAGCCATGCATTTGATAGTGTTGGAGAGGTATCTTGAAAGAGAGAATAGAATAGTTCAGTTGGAAGGAATCTTCAAAGATCATCTAGACCAATGCATAAGTAACTTTCTGGAGTAATTTCAAAGTACTAAGTATCAGGTTACAGTGATTCTAAGTTGTGTCCTTCCTCTGCTAATCCACTGGAAGCCTTCTGTAATAATTACTAGGTGATACCTCACAAAAAGGATATTGCAAGAGGGTAATCTACTACTAGATTTCTATTGGTGACAGGTAGCTTTAAGTCTACCAGGAACTTAAAGGAATGTCCTCTAAATGTAGGCTGAGTAAAACTAGATAAGAAATCCTATTATTTGTTAAGCTTTCGTGTTTCTTTTCTTTCTTTCTTTTCCTATATACATCTCAATTGAATTTCAAGGGCTTGCTTTTTTTCAGACCTTGAACTCAAGCTCCCAGGAAGTCACAATTTTTGAACCATCTGATCTTCTTGGAACTTTGTAGCAATAACTTTCTATTCCAAACCTTCACCTACTTTTTAACCTTCATCACTGTGCCCTCAGTACCAAAACTCAACTTCAGTGAGCCAAGCATTAACTCCTAGTATCGGATAGCTTGAGAAACTTTTATCCCTTCAATCTGGAGGAAACTTATAGATGATTCCCTGAATTCAAAATAGAGACTGACACTCTTTTTCTCTCCCTTCCTTTTAATCAGAAAAAGTACCTTGCAAAGTAATCCTTCTGTAGACTGCATTGATTTCTAGACCTCTGTAAACTCTGTAAAAAGAGTGAACTTTCTGTCATGCAAAAATGTTTTTATATCCTTCCACAACTACAGTTTTCCTTGATTATGTTTACAGCCTTTTGTACCTTGGTCTATGTTGCCAGCTGTAGTTTCAGACATGTCAAGAATGGCAGTTGACCTTCAACTCATAATTCTTAATGTCTTAGAAATCTCATATCTTGGAGGTTTGACAGCTCTATTTTAAAGCTTTTTCCGTTTTTTTCAATGATCCATTTGCTTTCTACAACTCCTTGTTAACTTGATAACCTTTATAAAAAGAACATTCAAGGTTTTTGAGAACTTGTGTTCTTTAGCTGACATTCTGCATCATTTGTCTGAAGTGAATCAGTAATATCAGTTCAGAAGACTTTATTATTTTGTCCTAAGACCTGCCCTACATTGGCGTTAGATGGAGAGATATGGAAAGTCTCCAAAGAAAAATTCTGATTTATTGTCAGTTGTTTTCCCTAGCTGCCCCATATGTCAGAGGCATCTTGAGGTTTTTGATCACTGAGAAGAATCACTGACCTTGGGTATCATATTCACCAAAGTATCTTTGAAGTCAAGGCTTTCCTTGGGTGTATGTCTTCTACAGTCATATCAGTTATGAAAATACTTGGTCTGTGTGGTCTGCTACAGGTTTGAGAGCTCCTCTGTTGTTTGTTGCTTGATGTGCATTTGCCATCCCTTATGCCAAACTTTATGTGGTCAAGTCTGGATATAGGTTTCACTTTCTCTGAGAACTCAGTGTTGAAGTCATGATTGGTATCTCATGGTATGTGTCCTAGCTGTTGAAATAATGCAACTAGAGGAAAGAAAGATCTACTGTTGTAGCTCTACATATCAGATCCAGGAATGATTTCTTATATTTCTTGAAGTAAATATCTATCTATCTATACATATATATATAATATTTATAATATATATAATATATTATTTTAATTTATAATATATATTTATATTTATATAAATATTTATATTTATAATATATATATAACATATAAAATATATTTATAATATATGTATTTATATATATATAATATATATTTTTATATATATTATATATATATATTTTTAATTTGAAGATGTATGTAAAAAAACGTGATGTTATTTTAGTAATAAGATATTTACTTCAAGAAATATAAGATATATATATATATATATATGTAAGGGTGATTTAAAATGTGGCCTGTGCTGGTTACTTAATAGATAATATGTGTGTTTTTAATGACACTTTTAACTGCTTCAATGCAGAGCAGTACATAAAGTTGTGGAATGGTTCTTCAGGTTGTTTTTTTGTTTTTTTTTTTTTTTTGGAGGAGGGAGTGAGGAGGTGAGGAGTGAGAGCCAGCTAGAAAGTCTACATAAAAAAACTTCATTGTCTTAAAATTGGTTAACTTTTACTTATTCTATTTGTTGATAAAAGTAGTTGATTGTTATCCAAGTGAGAAGAAAGAAGCATGAAGATAATTACTATGTTTTTGTTCATTTCAGGCAACTAAATCTGGATGCAAAATATACAAACCAGGAACAAAACAAGATGATGAAAATTCTGGTGGCTGGTTTAGCTGGATTTGGGGCTGGTCACGTGAAGATAAGGATGAACAGAAACAAGAAGTGAAGGCTTCAAGTATGTTCATTTATTGGTATTTTTCCTATTATGGAGACTTAGTTATTATAATAGAGGTCCTTAAAAACAAGGTTTCAGATTATTTTTAATGTTTGGGCTATTAGATGTTTGACATTTACACTTTCCCTTAGACTTTATTTTTTCTGATGTGATTGTTAACTGCATGTTCTAGGGTTATCTTACAATTCTTTTTGTAGGACTTCTTGAACTGTCCTTTATTTCTGCTTTCTTCTTTCCCAGTTTTAGCAGTTGTCTGCACAGTGTACTGTGTATGGGGATTTGAAGAAAGTGCTAGGAAAACAGTATCAGTTAATGGAATGTAAGCAATTTTACTTCCATTATTTTTGTAATTTTGCTATTTCATGCAGTGCTTTAGAGTATGGCTAACTAAAATATGAGGACATCTAGTAAATGTTCTAGAACACAGCAATTATACCAAAAAACATGTTTTCATTGTTAGCAAGCTAGGAAATAAAGCAGTTCAGAATAAATGTATAACCTTGTTTTAAAGCACAATGTAGATGATTTAAGACTTTGTTTTGAGCCTACTTTTTTTTTTTTCTTTTAATGCTTTTTAATTGAAAATGTATCTTTGAAAATGTATCTTAGAATGGCTTAGGTTGATAGGGACCTTAAAAATCATCTGGTTCCAACACTCTGCTGTGGACTGGGTACTGCGTAACAGTATTTGCATGGTAAAGGTACTTATACTGTGTTTAACCTATTACAATGCAACAGGTCTTCAAGGTCTTATGACAAGTGAAGAGAAAGCTAAACTTTATGCAGCAATTGGATATAGTGAAACAGCTGTGGACCCAACACTTCCAAAATCAGTAAGTCACAAATTATTATGCTATAAAACAATTAGTAATATTATACTAGAAACCAAAATCTAAAAGTGATAGAGAATTGCTTTTAAAATGACATGAAACTTTGTCTCTGTATTTGAGTAATGTCATGTTGCTTTTAAATTTTATTACTGTCTGTTACCTTTGCATAGAACAGAACATCCTTAGACATAATTTTGAAAGAGCAATTGAAGCACTTACTTTGAATATTCTGGAAAAGTTCCAAATGAAATACTGCCTAATTAAGGTAGAATTAACTCACATAAGTAGCATTTTTCAAATTACGAAATATTTCATATATCATCTTAAAATATTCAGAAACTTTTAAGGAAAGTGGATTAACTGCCTCAGTGGACTCTAAAACATTAGTGAGAGAAGACGAAGTAGATGAGTGGATAATGTTTGAGATGATAGAAGAAATGCAGTAGACAAGAACGGCATTTTTAAACCATTCAAAGTAGACTTAAGTCATCTTCGTGTTAGGTACCTTGCACAACACAGTGGGCAGCCTTCCAGCTCCATCAAAAGCCCCTTTTCTCAAAATGTATTACAGACATCTGCATTGAAGTCATAGATTTTCAAGCACAGTCTACCTTTATTCTACCCTTGCATCTCTGTAGTAACTGTTTGGGAATTACTTTTGTACTGCAGCGGTGCAGGCTTTTATAGCACTGGAAAAATAGTTTAGAATGTTATTTTGAATGTTCATCTCTTCATAAACTGTATTGAAATTTATATGCGTATTTTAAAATTCACTGTTATAATTTATTGTTTTTTTCCGCGTCTCTAGTATGAAGCCATGAAGTTGTCTGTAAATTTAAAAAGCATGTCAGCATCAATAAGAGAAAACAACCAAACTCCCGAGTTGGTAAAATTTTCCTTAAATGAATTGAGTACAGTATTCACTCAACGACCCGGTGCACAAGCAATAAGGTAAACTTTCTCTGTCAAGCTGGTTTCACTTCTTGTGCAGTGCTGATGATGGCTAGTAGGTGTTTTAAGACTATAACTATTTTTAATTTCCTTTTCATTTTCACTTGTGCAGTTTGGGATGAGCATCATCCTGCAAACAGTGGACAAAGTAAATAGTTTTGGTTTCCAAAATTAACTTTTGTATCTTCAGAACTTGCGCCAATACAATTCATCCTTTTTTTCCAGTCTATCATTGTTATACACTAGCAATCCTATTACTTTTTCTTTCTTTGATAAATGTCTCACTTGCTCCTTTTGAAACTTAATCTGAACAAAATCACAATTGCTTATGTGGAGGCATACTGCCTTACTAATTTTATCTCCTATACGGTCACCTACTTGGTGGATGAAGGGAAGGCAGAGGATGTATTCTTTCTAGATTTCAGTTAGGCCTTTGATATTGCCTGTCCCTCACAGTGTTTTTCTTGACAGATTATCCAACTGTAAGACAAATGTTCATATATAGCTGTGTGATGAACTGCCTTACGATAGAGCTTACAGTAGTAGTAAATGGGGCAACATCTGGCTGGTTTATGGTAACCACTGGTGTTCCTTAGCGCTCAATTCTAGGGTAAGTCTTGTTCAATGTTTTTAACAGTGATTAGAATGGATTGGAGTGCATCCTTGGCAGATGTGCTGATGATAATGATCTGAGAGGTGCTCTTGACTTCCTGAAGGGATGAGAGGCCTTGTAGAAGGAGCTAGATAGACTGGGGACACTTGGCAATCAGCAATGGCGTGAAGTTCAACTCTGAAAGATGCCAGATGATGTAGTTGGAATGGAGTAATGCCACAGATGGAGGCTGGAAGATGAGTGACTGGAGAACAGGCTTTCAGAAAGGGGTCTGGAAATGCTGTTGAGAGCAGACTCAGCACTGAGTCTGTGTTCCCTGGCAGCTAACAGGGCAAACTGTATTTTACGATGCATTACACATAGCATAGCCAACCAGTCAGAAAAGGTGATTCTCCTGCTACTTTTAGTGTTGGTGCAGACTCACCTTGAGTATTGCGTGCTGGTCTCTGCAATACCATCGTATAAAAAGGAAGTTAAGGTCCTTGAATGCCTCCAGAAGAGGGCAGCAAAGCTGTTGAAATGTCTGAAATATGTCCTACAAAGAGAGGCTGAAGACAGTTGAATTGTCCAGTCTGGAGAAAAGGAGGCTGAGAGGTGACCTCTTTGCTCTCCACAGTTTCTTATGGAGTCCAGATGGAAAGGGAGGTGCAAATTTCTGCTCCCTGACAACAAAGCATAGAAAACTGCTGAAGGGGAAATTCAGACTGGATGTTAGGAAACATTAATTTACTGTGAGGGTAGTCAAACGCTGGAACAGGTTCCCTAGCAGAATGATTGATGCCCCACAACTTTCAATGTTGAAGAGGCATTTAGACAGTGCCTTCAGTAATATGCTTTAGCTTTTGGTTATCCCTGAAATGGCCAGGCAGTTGGACTTGATAATCTTTATATGTCCCTTCCAATTGGACTAATCTGTTTTAGCAGCTGAACAGTTCTTGGAATTTTAGTTCATATGTAGATTTGCAGAAGAAAACTGTAACTTAAAATTATAAGTTCTTTTCTGTGCTTTCATAGTACAGAATAAAAGGCAGTGATAAATGAAATATTTTAATTTCAGATATAGTGATTTAAAAATTCTAGGGGAGGATAGCATATATGTTTCAAGCATACGAATAGGACCTACGTAAGACATTAAGAAGCTCTTGATTTTGCTGAATTTTATGAAATTTTAAAACCTTTTTCTTGCAGCTTTTGTGTCTGATCCATAAGAATGTTATTATCTTGATAAAAGGGAGAGAATATTACAATTCTATAGGGAAACATTTTTCTTTGAGTGTTTGGAAAGTCATCTCTATCAAAGAGCTATAAAAGAGGTGGACGGGGTGACTGGAAAAAAAAATCCCAAATCTAAAAAGTACTTCTCCAGACGATCCATGAATAATGAAGCCTTTAATCTTGTTGGTTTTTTTTATTTCTCTACACTAAAACCCTTTCCTCCTTCATCTGTATCTGTTTCTTGAGTGTAAATGTGTGCTACCTAATTTTTAATTCTACTTGAATTTCCATTTGCGTCTCTCTTCCCTGCCCTGACACTCCTCTTCATGAAAAATATATGAGATGTATTTTTGGATCCCATTTCTTATTTACTCACAGATATTTAATAGATACAAAAGATAGTGAAATGAGAAACAGATATCAGATAGGTATGTATGTGGTATCCTTAAACTATACTGTTTATATCTGAGGTTAAGTAAAGCTGGTTTATTGTTTGTTCTTTTCTTTTTTTCTGGTCTTTTTTGTTTTTTCTTTTGAGTCATTCATTCAACTCTGATCTAATTGTGATCTAATTGGACCTACCTTTTTTTTTTTCCAGATTTGAAACCAAAATAACTTCACTTGAAGTTACAGGCATGTCCCAAGAAAACTGTACACCCTGTCTTCTGTCTTCTCGAACAGTCTATTCAGACAATAGTACCTCACTGTTAAGCATAATGTTTGAGACTAATCCTTTGGATGAGGGGGCAGATCAGAGGCTTAGAATAGAATCACAGCCACTGGAAATAATATACGATGCAGTAAGTAAATAGTTAAATAAGTTGTGTATCTTGAAAAATCTTTCCTGATAGACAGTTTTCAATGTATTGTTGTTGTGTTATTTCAACAGAGAACAATAAACAGCTTAGTGGATTTCTTCAGGCCTCCAAAAGATGTACATTTAGAGCAATTGACATCTGCAACTCTGATGAAGCTTGAAGAGTTTCGTGAAAAAACATCAACAGGCAAGTACTGCATTCTGTTCTCATTTGATACTGACATATATTAGATTCTTTAAGTGTGAATATAAATATCTTTCCATATGAAGATGCCTTGACCCACATCATAGATTTCCAACAGAATACCTGAATAGTTGGAAATCTTTGATATCATTGCAAAGAATTTGCTCTAGGAATTGAACAATTTTATATTTATATCTTTTACAGCTGTCTTTGTAAAATATGCCCCAGACCCTGCATTTATATTTAATATTGATATCACTGACCACCATGCAGAATTTGAAAAAAGTTTGTAACTTCCAGCTTTTCTGTTTTCTCCATCTGAGTGTATGAAGACCCTTAATTGTGTCATAATCTTAAAAAGCCGATATGGAGGTACTTGGTCCTCTAGAAAAAAACTCTGAAGTTCTTTTCAGAGTTGTTGTTTTTCCACATACTTTCTTCATTCCTAAATGAATGTTGATTTCAACCTGGATTGATTCAAATCAAGACTGTGTTTTAGTTAGCATTAAAGGCCTTCCTGTAGTTTCATTCTCATCTTAACTTTCAATTTCTGAAGGCCTTATTCACTGTTCTCACCCCCATATTGAAATATGCTTTCAAATGTGATTGGAATAAACTTATTTGAATAGAGGCATATACAGCTCAATGTCTGTCTCTTTCTGTGGTTGGGAGAGGATGCGTAGGGAAGTTTTCACATAAAAATTATTTTAAAGGAAAAAATGCATGAATTTTGCATCTTTTGAATCTGTAATATATTCATATTTAAATTTGTATCCTTTAAAAATATGAATAATGAGTAATAATAAAGAAATTGTAAAAAAAAAAAAAAAAAACTCAAGCAATCACAGTGTACATAACAGGAGTCATTTTTATCAATCTAGTGTCAGGAATGACATTGAGCATCAATTCTATCTCTATCCATTATTTCTTTTTTGACTGCATGTTGTGTGACGGCAGTTATTAATAACCAACTTATGGTTGGGTGGATCATCATGCTTGTCTTTCTTAAGAGAAACTTCTCCAGTAGTACTGAATATACTGATGTCATAGACCATTTCTGAAATTATTTTGATAGAAATTTGCTTAGATGCATTATGCTTGGCTACTTGTTACCACTGAACTCTCTGATTCTGCTATGTTTCTGTTATAATAGGCATAGCATAACTTCAGAGATGTTTCTCCATTAGAGACTCTTCAGAAGAGTATGTCATTGCTTATAGTTGTCCAAAAGCTCGTTCCACTCAAAAATGAAAAGCTTAATGGAATTTTCTAAAAACATACTGTGCATAGCTTGTAAAATCTAGACTGAGATTCAGAAAACTGCAGTGGTAATGTCATGGTTTTGTAACTTTGCAGTTACAAAAATGCAGAAAAACAGAATTTTATCACAGATATTCTGACAGTTACATCATTTTTTGAACAGAATTTTTGCAAGACCTTTTACTTGCTGTTCTTCAGGTTGAGAATATGCTTGTCAGCAGAATCAGTGTAAGCTTCAGTATTTTAGTAGTAATAATGCTGGCAGTTTGGCCAGTTCGATACTCTCATTAAGACCTTCTGGAACAATTTAATTTCTGAATCTGCAGAGCACAATGGGTTATCTCAGAAACTGTTGACTTGCAGTATGCTTTCCAGCTCTTATTTCATCTATGCTCAGTATGAAGTTTCATCAGAATTGCATATATCATGTTGCTGCTTCCACTTGTGCATTAGGATTGTTTAGAATCACTGTGTCAGACACTTGGTGCATCTTTGAATGTTGTTTATAATTGTTGGCCCTGAAGAAATTTAAAGAGCTTCAATATATGTAATTAAACTTGTCTAGATGGCTGTAGCAGTATGGTAGATGAAAGGAAACTAAAAATCTTTCTTCGTGCAGAAAGAAGTGGTTTGCTGAAAGGGATGAATCTCTGTATAGAGAGTACAGGTAGGTAGAATGTGCACGCACACTTTGCTTGCAGATGGTAGATTTACTCTAGTTCAGTAATTTCAACTCCAGGTGCCAGAGGTCTTACTGGAATAAAGGTTGTGTAGTTTTCCCAGCTCAATTAAAGTTAGGCTTGAATTTCTTTTCTAGTTCCATGGCTTTTGGATCAATTCATTTCTTTGTATTCACTAACTGTATTATTTTGTAGGTTTGTTGTATGTTATTGAGACCCAGAAAGTTCTTGATCTCAAAATCAACCTCATGGCATCATACATCATTGTTCCACAAAAGGGATTCTATGACTGTACTTCTAATCTACTTCTTTTGGATCTTGGTAGTCTTAAGGTATATATTTATCTAATGAAGTAATTTACCAAAGATGTCTTGTTTTTTTTCTGTGACTTCATTTTCTTGAATTTGTATTTTATTGTACTGGCTAAGTAAATGTTCCTCTTTCAGTTATGTATTTGATATGTATTTAAAACTGCTTTCTATTCAAGGCAGATTGTTGAGCTCCTTGGAATAGTTTCTTTCAATCCACAATAACTGCTAAAAAGCTTCTGGGCTGCCCGCTGTTGGTGGCCCTACTTGAATGGAAGGGTTAGATGATATCACCTTCAGGAGTCCTTTCAAACCTTAACAATTCTGTGAAAATATTTCTCACCTGGAATGAAACCACTGATGCTTTTGAACTACTATGTAGAAAAAGTCTAGCATTTTTTTAATCTTATATTATGAAGTAGTAAATGTTTTACTTACATGATTAAATGTTTTATTATTAATATAACTATCACTTCTGTTACCAATTGTCTTTTTGTGGTCAAATTTTTCTTTTAAAGTAAGCGTAAACATACTGGCAATTTCTAAACTAACTTGATTGGAGATGAAATATATTTGAGATGCTTTATGCAAGAGAAATATACAGGAGAAGGTATTTAAAATGATACTTTAAAATCATGGAAGACACTGCTTCTGAATATTATTCTCAGTCTTCTTACTCATTGGTTGATTAGCGTTCTTCCAGGACAAAAGTCTTTTGCATGTAGTATAGGTAACTTTATTTGTTTTTCTTTCTAGTCTGGAAAAGTATGATTCTGCTACTTAATATTTATTTAGATTACGTCTTTTTGTTTTTTTTTTAAGATTTTGTTCCAGAGCTTAAAATCTTCCTAAAGTGAAATGAACTTGTTTTTCTTTGTAACAAGATATCTTTGTGAACATGGTGATTTCTGTTAGACTACTTAAGGTGTTTTAGAAATTGGAGTTAGTGGAAAAGAAGTGCTTTTTAGATATTAAAAATAGCTCATGTTTGCAACCAGATAACATATTTCAGTAACTGGTGATTTTACCAAGTGATATGGAAGCTCTTCTGGATGCTGGTCATTAATAGACACTTTCTGGCATTCACTAATTGATATTTATATGAATTGGGTGCTTGAGACACCCTCTTAGACTGAATTGTGTGTGGAGTTAAATAGAACAGCCCACCTTTCTTCACTCCACCCATAGGAAGTTATTCTCAGACTGATATGTGGAAGGTTGTTTCAAAATGAGACTGCAGTAAACATGTCTAAATTTTTTCTAAAAAGGAAGGAAGGCAGAGAACACAATGAAAACTGTCTAAAACAAGGTACTGTATTAGGGTTAGTAATCCTATATTCACTTGGAGTAATAAATGCTTAAGTAGGGTGTAGAATGTTTTATGGATGGGTATACTTAATACAAGGCAGGTAGTTTGCTTTCCTCAGTTATGAAGACAAGTCCTGTCGGGCAAAATAGCTTATAACTGTACCTCAGTGCACAGATGTACCTAGGCTTAAGTAAGATTTCTGGGGCAACATTGATGTGATAATTCTGAATATTTAATCTACAACTTTACAGTAAAAGTAGTCATAGTTCAGTAGCACTGAAAACAAAAAAGGTTTTTTAGACACTGCTTAAATGGATTTCACTCTTACAAACCTTACCTTGAGCACTATGCAGATCTCACAAAGAGATATCAATGCAGAAGTTATTCAGCATTTTAAGGATGATGACAGCCACATGTCATTGTAGGTAGTGTCAGAAAGGGCACGTAGAAATGTAAGATACCAGAGAAGTGTAGCCATCCTAAAACTGTGTCAAAGGGATATTTTCTGATATTGAAGTTAAGACACTGAACATCTGGTACCTTAATGCCCCTTTTCTGTTTTACCTTGAATTTGACTCATATTTAACAGGATAGAGCCATAATTAAACTGAATAGATTTTTAAAAAAGATTGTTCTTCTTTGATAATTAATAATATTTTACGTACAGAAAAGTGAACAGTTATTCTACTGATTATAAAGTGCTTGACACCTAATGGTCTGGGGTACAATTTAATTATTAAAGGAAATGAAATTCCTTCCATATAAAATATGATATGGAACTTCATAGAGGTTAATTTTCTTTCTTTCCTTGATGAGGAAATGATGTTAATACTTTCTTTTAGTTCCTGTGATATTTTTAATACTCTGTGCTCATATAATAAGAACTTTTAAATTTAACCTTTTATTGCGGTAGGATCAAGTACTTCTAGAACTAGAGGTTTGATTATTTTGATTATGATTTCTTCTTTCTGTGGCTGTTTTTAAGATGAAAAGCAAAAGTCGTTCTGATATATCAGGACTTAAGGTGGGACAAAGCACTATTGAAGATATTATGTCAAGAGCTTATGAGAGTTTTGATATCCAACTCACCAGTATACAACTACTCTACAGCAAACATGGTAAGTATTCATAAAGGTAAATCTTCCTTTATAGTAGTTGATGAGCCTTTCTGTATTTTAAACTAAAGCAATGAAAAATCTTTGAGATGTGCTTCTTTTAAATTTCAAACTTAAACTCATGTTATGAGAAAATGTTAGGACTTCTACGTCTTAAATTTCAACATAGCTTTCACAAAATTAATGAACTTATACTAACCACCCTATTTTTAAATACTCCAAGGTGTCTTGTTTGTTTTGGTGCATAATAAATATGTACTTTTGCTCTTATTACAACAGCGTAATTAATTAATTCATGGTATTTTTCTTCAGTGCCTTTTCCTTGCTTCCCTCTAAATTAACAGAGGAAACCATGGGTAGTTGTAGGTTTGATCATTGTGTGAGGATAAAGAAAAGGACTGGAGTCCTTTACTGCGGGAGACTTCTATTAGTAGTTTGGGAACTAACAATGTAGAATGAGTCAGAACCAGAGAAGTTTACAGCATTTAATTCTTAGCCCTCTGGATCCAGAGAGGAATCTAAAGCCTGAGCTTTGAGTACAATGAATGTTAAGAATTAGGCCCTTAGAAGTCTGCATCGTTTGGATAGGTGTTTTGATGTGAATAGTGGAAAGTATTAAGTACTCTTGTGTGTCTGAAGTCCTCATCCTTTGTAATATACTTGAAGAGATGTAAAGAGACTATATAACATGAATGTTTAACAATGTATTTTAATATTAGATCCTTTAAATCTGTAAAACTTGTAGCAAGGAGAAATATATTTGAATGTTTAAATCATAGGATTTCTCTGCTCTTCTAGATGAGAATTGGCAAGAAGCTCGCAAGCTGAAATACTCATCTCAACATATCTTGCAGCCTTTGGATGTAAAAGTGGAATTTGGTAGGGCTATGGTTGTCACTGATGCAAGAATGCCCAAGTAAGTCTTTTTCCTATTTTCAAATTTTACAGTAATTTAAATTTTTTAGGAGGGAATAATAGAAAATCAAGTTTATATTTGTAAGTCTCATGCTGTTTTACATGTGAGTCTAAGAGGTAAGATACCTTTACTGAGAAAAGTAGAGAATAGATCTACAAAGTTGCCAAATACAGATGAAGTAGAGTGTTATATAATTATACAATAAATATTATATTAAATAGACTAATACTTGTTCTAATTCAGTCTGTCTTCCTGATAGCCAAGTTTCAATTCTCACTGGAAATACACCCCTCATCAGGGGCAAAAATCTTAACTTACAGTGCCTCTCTTATAAACATAACAAAATATTTTGTAAAGTAAAATGTTGTCATATTCCTTTACTTTCATTTAGATTATTTGTTAAGTTTGTTTATCTGATGGAGATCACTTCTCAAGAAATTTTTTCTTAATGTATTGACTGTGCACAAGGCTTATTTAGCAAAAAAAAAAAAACAACCAAACAAATAAACAAAAAAAAACCCGAAGACAAATTAGTTCCTTAAGTTATGCTTAGAAGATGCAGGTTATAAACTTGATGTCTAAGACCAGTCAAAGGGGCAATGATTAAATTTTTCTTTTGGAAGAAGTATCTTCACTAATGCTAAAAATCATTTTTGACGTACTTATGAACTAACACAGTAGTGAATTTCAAGGTGATCTGTTATTTTTCAGTTGTTAATAAGAATCACTACCTTCTGCTACATCAAACTAGCTCATGCTCACTTCACTCTTATGTTTGTTGGAAATTCAGTTTTAGGCACTAAATGGTATAGAAGTAGTCATAGGCTGTTGTAATTTTTTTTAAGCAAAGTGAAGAGGCAAACAATGAAATAAAAGGAATCTGAAGAATTTGGGATTTGCTTACTGAAGAAAAAAAATTAAAAATAATGTACCTTGGAAGTACTGTGTATTGTGAACACAGAACATTGATTTTTATGGTACTATGGTGCCACCTCCTGGAAAACTGAGAGGCTAGTTTCTGAAATTTGATGCTTGAAATGATAAAATAACTTACTCTCCCTCTCCACCTTTTCTCTGCTTGATGGAGAAGGTGCAGTAAGGGAAATAAAAAGGATAGAAAGCAAGCACGAGTTGTCATTTCTATGGTCGTGTAACAGACTTGTTTTAATGTAAATTTGTAATTGGGTTATAAAGTAGATTAAAAAGCATCTGCTCTTAGAGTAATCTTGTATTACATCCTGTCTAACTGTCATGACTAGCAGATTTTTTTTTTTAGCTGCTTATCTCTGTTAAAGATGAGTCCAGAATTTTTTTCCCTAATGACTATTATTTCTGTACTCTGTTTTCTCAGATGATCATTTACATGACAGTGTGTGGTTTCTTCCCATGTCTAGAAATCTGAAAATTTTGCTTCTGCTGTTGAAGTAGTGTATTTTGCAGATCAGCTAGTGTTTCTTTGAGTGACTATTTTGTGTGCAACTGTTTGGCTGCTATAAGCATATACCATAGCGAGCTATTGACCATAACTGCTTTCTTAACCACCAACATGAACAAAAAGTCAGTCTAGCATATTGATACCAGGAGTTCATAATGTCTTTTTTTTTTTTTTTTTACTTCTCATTTTGCACTTAATTCAGTTTCCAGATGGATTCTGTGGATTATGTTACAATAGTCTAAGGTCACCTACCAGTCCTGGAATGACTAGGACAGCAGCTTTTTACCGAGTTGTGGAAATTTTCTCTTCTTTAAGAGCTTTGCTGATACTGCTTCTTTCCTGAAGCTCTAGAAAACCTTCATTTAAAAAAATAACAGAACTCAGATTACCTTTGGTACAAGTATATCCTATTATGATTGTATGATAAGCTTTTACATTTAGTTATTTGTAGTTTCAAATGATTGTGAAATGTGTTTTATTTTTTGTTGATTTTTTTTTAATTCTCACTATTGAAACATATCAGTACTGTGTTGGTTGCTCTAAAATAAAGCTTCCTATTTCTTTCCGTGGGAACTACAACAGATACTAAGAGCACAATAATGCTACTAGGTAGAGAAGATTCTCAGCTACATAAATCCATTTTTCAACTTGACTATGCATTTTCACCATCTATGAACAAGGGCTTGCATACTGCCCTCATAAGTATCTTCATCAATGGAAGTGACCCACTGTTTCACAGCTTCTATGACAGCATTCGCTGCTCAGAAAATGTTGGCATGCCATCCAACTTTCTCTGTGCCTACATCCACTCTTTGGTCTCCATTAATGTTCAGCAAGTGTTTATGAATGCCAGTGGGTGCCATTTTTTCCACATGGAGGAATTCAAACGCACACCTTTGTTTCATACACACTTCCATGTCAGATGCCGTTTTGTCAGGCTGCCCTCTGCTGCCCTCTGTCATATGGCAGCAAAATGTCTCAGGATATTGGCAGGAAGGTTCAACCTCTACTACTATACCACCAACCGCTAGTGACAGGATGAGAGGTAATGGCCTCGAGTTGTGCCATGGGAGGTACGGATTAGATATTAGGAAAAGTTTCTTCTCAGAGTGGTAATGCATTGGGATAGGCTGCCTAAGGACGTCATGCAATATATTTCAAAGAAAATGAATATGAAGTTTCAATGAAATGCTTTTCAGTTATCAATGATTAATTGTCTAACAGGTTCAAGCTGTCTGGACAGCTGCCTTTACTTTCTGTCCAAATATCAGACCAAAAGCTGAAAAGTATTTTGGAACTAGTTGATAGCATTCCTAAAGCAGAAAGTACTCCTGCTACCAGCTCTCCTCCAAAAATAACTGAGGTAAGGCTTTTAAAAATTATTTCATTGACATTAATTGGAAAAATAAATTCCTACAGTTATAAAATGAGCAGAATGAAGTGGAGATCAAGTATTTATTTTGCACCTCTTGAAAGTCATAACTAATTCTATGAAGTCATAGAAAATTTTCTTATCTAGTTTCTGTTTGTGATCTTTAGACAGTAGTTAATGGATAGCTGTCCAGTTGCTGATTTGTTTTAAAAAAATGTACAATAAATTAGTAATTTTGCTACTCTGAGAATTACTTTGTAATTCTGATTAGTCTTGAATATATTGCTTACTTTAGTTGACTATTAGTTCAATTTTGCCTTCAAACTTGCAGATGTATTTTAGTATTACAGACTTTGTGTTCAGCTGCTTTGTTTAGAGAAATAAATAGCTAAAACTTTGTAATTTTTAGAAGTTTACATATTATATGAACTGAGCAGCAGTTTAATTTTAAAAATAAAAATAACATGTAACCGTGGGTAATGTTGGCCGAACAGTGCTTGCTTAATGAAAGTCTCATCTCTCACTGCTTCAGTTCAGCTGTCTTCACAGCTCCTCACAACTTTTCTTTATTCAGTTAACACTCTTGAGTTAGGGTCAGTTCTGTCTTGTTTTTTGTAAGGCTTAGAAATGTGGAGTGAATTCTGTCCCTAATTCCTCACTCCTTTCCTTTAGTGAAAATGTTTGAAATCAGTGCCTTATGGGTTGGTTTTTTTTTTTCTGTCTTTGTTTTTTGAGTCAAAAGACTGCCAAGAGTATATTTTTAACTTCTGATACCACCTGTTTTAAAAATATTAGAAAATGAACTCAATTGCTAATTTTTTATCATCACTCTAATCTGCATGATCTGGCTATGCTTTATATATTTTTAAGGCAGTCCTACCATACACAAATCTCAGTATCAAAGACAAAACTGGGCTATCTATGATTGTGTGATTTTAAATACTGCTAGTTATCTGCTATTTAATCTTTTGTATACTTGATTCTAAAGGAATAATGGTTTACTTCGAGGGATATTTTTTTGGAGGTTATTTCAAAATTATCTTTCCATCTTTATTTGTTATACAAATTATTCTTCTTTTTTTCCTAATGGCCACTGCTATGACTTCTGGTGTTGTTATACTAATACAAGCCAGAGAAACATTCAGTAGTAGTATATGCACATGACCAGCCATGCATACCTACTGAAAATCTATGCAGAGTGAGGTTTGTAGTTCCTGCAATCTTTTAAGTGGTAACATGAATATTCTAGCTAGTTCTGACCTGCTGTTTTACTCTTCATGTGCTTTTGGTATCCACTGTCAAAACTATGCTAATTTCTGCTGTTTTGTGCAACTAATCACTGGAAAAAAAAAAAAAAAAATCAAGGATAAGGGATGTGATTTTAGTTTAACAGAAATAAAAACAAAAAGTCATAAGTTATGACTGTTCTGCATTTCATAACACTGTGTATACTTGAACTTAATTACAGAATTTAATTATCGTATCATATTAAAAACCTTATATAAAAGCTTATATTAAACCTTATGTTAAGTAACTGTGCTTTATAGTCCTCATACATTTTTTGTTACATACAGAATCAGATTAAGAAAGCCAAAGTGAATGTGGCTCATTGGGTGCAGCATATTAAAACGTGCGACTAAACTTGCCTGCTTAAGCTTGCATTTGCTATAGGGCTTAGCAGACTCTAATTGCTGGTATTAACTTCAGTTAATTTGAATGGCACTGATGCTTAGGTGGTGGCAGACGTAATTTCATGCCTTCATCCCCTTACCTGAAAGACTTCTTAACTTTGTTGCTATCACAACATTTTGAAATGAAAAAGATGGCAAATCCTTTTTCAGCAGGCTGGGTGTCAAACTTGCCCATTACATTTTGAAATAGTGGAGGAATTGTTAGTGCAGTGCAAAAACAGATAGCACTTCTGAACAGATCTTTGTAGGTTTTTGCACTTTTGAAGTTTTTCTGCTTTGGTGTGAAAGACTTTTTCTATTATTTTGATATTGTGAAGTTAAGCCTTACAAACTCTTCTCTCTTTACAAAGTCAGCGTCTTCCATATGAGACACAGTTGCCAGACTCAGTGCACGTATCACTCAATACCCTGCGTAAGGTCAAATTATGTAGGTTGAAGACAGGTTAAAATGGGAAGGGTAAGATGAAAAATGGAGTCTTGCTAATCGATTGGAAACCATGTTCATTCAAAGATTAGAATTTATTTGGCATAACACTTCTGTTTCTGTAAGATACTGAGAGCTACAAAATAAATATGACTAGTCTTATGTATCAGTACTACTGTCATCTGTGCTATCCAGAGCCCAATGTAATCAAGAGTGAGTGTGCAGACAATGGACATGTCTTCCTTATTTTAGTAGACAGTGCAAGGTCCATGTATGCTAAGCATGTGGAACATGCAGAGGGGTGGTTTTTATGAACTCAAACTAGTGATACTGCTCTCTGAGGCTTTATGTGAAATCTTGAGCAAACTGCTTGATTACCTTCTCTAACATAAATACATATTTTTTTTCAGAAGTAGAGAGAAGGTTCTTGTTTCCTTTTGTCCATGTAATGGCAAAACAGTGATATTTTGCATATTTTCAGTTACTTCTCTACGTTGTAGACAACTGTATCTAACAATTTCATGTCGATAGAATTTGTTTCTCCAGGTATATGAAGGAACTTGGAAACAAGTTCTGTCTGGTGTCCCGTTTTCTCTAGCTTTTTTTCTTTTTACTACCACTAGTATTGTGTGATTTTTTTATGAAGAGCAGCTAGTCTTTCACTATTCTCATTAGTTTCATTCTCTAATCTTGTGAGGTACTAGGTTTCATCTTTCCTGACTTATCATATGGTGTTGTTTTTGTTTATCTTATCTGTGAGATTGTTGATGTTTGAATCTCTTCTTTGTTTTCTGATATATTCTTTCTGCAGCTATTTGAATATGTAACTATGGTTGGATCTTATTTGGTTCTTACTCTTTCCCATCCTTTTAATCATTAATAACATGTTCCATTGCACTGTAAGTAAGACTACATTGTAAAGTAAGAACGATTTCTTTAAGTTGTAAAGTTTCTGCACAGTAACATATGTGCGTGTATAGCATACGTAAGGAATTCAAGCAAAAAATGTTATGGTGTCTCCCACTTCAGGCTGCAATGTCGCCTGTGCTCTCCGCACCGCATTTATCGCAGCTTCCTGTTTTGGATCTTCCTTCATTTGCAGAGTCAGGTAATATGGTCTATTTTAAAGTCTGATTTAATGAACAGTTCAAATTAAGTTTTTAAGTTTTACGCGCTTCTATGTCAGATGCCATTTTGTCAGGCTGCCCTTCTGCTGCTGTCTGTTGCATGGCAATAAAATGTAGCAGGATACTGGCAGGAAAGTTCTACTGATGTACCACCAGCAGCAACCTCTGACGTCACATTCTAATGAAGTAGAATAGGAGGCATTCGTTTTGGAGAGGCCTTTGCAGTTTGCAAACACTAGTAAAATTATCAACAAAGCAAACTGTTTCTGCTGTGATGTAATTACTTTATCTTCAGTCTCTGTACAGTGTGTGTACATATATGAAACGTCTTCATATATTTCTTGTACGAGTTCTTTTAAATGCCCAAAAGTAAAGTGCCTCACTTCTTAAAGTTAGAATGTGATGAGAGTGAATACTACAACAGTTAATTTGATAAAGTAATAACCAGTTTGAGCGAATCAGGTTTGGTTTTTATATTATACTATGCATGCATCTGTGTGATCATTTTCAATGACTCATAGTTTTCTGCCTTCTCCCAGACTCCAGTTTAAAGTGTAGAAGATATCGCCCCATGTCCTCCGTTCAATTCAGTCAAAAGAAAGATACTTGTTCCATGGGTGTCTTCAATTTCATTAATTATGGTTTCTAGGTGAAAGGAAAAAGCCTTATGAGTCCATTCCTGTAATTTGTCATTGTTATACTTCTCTAGTGACGTCAAGTGGATTAAAGGTTTAGTAGTTCTTATTTCTCTCCAACTGCATGAAACCAGTGCTCATTTCAGGAGAAGGCATATTAAGCTTTTAGTACACACCGAAGACACTGTGAGACACTGTGCTCTTTTACATATCCAGTTCTGGGAGAATGCAGGCAAAGAAGTTAGTTGATGAGAACTTGTTGGTGATTTATGATGATTACATATTGGGAGCTGTACATGTTAGAAAAACTTGTGGAGGCAGGAACTGAGGCAATTATAGAAACAGACTTAGCTGGTTGCTAAGTGACAAGCAGGTGGTCTTCCCGTACTTAAACGTCTCAATAATTATAGATGCAAACATAAAAATCCTAGGTCATAGTTGTTATCTAAAATGCTTACATAACTTTGTTGTCAATTAATTTTTAGAATCAGAAGAAGAATTTTATGATGCTCTAAGCAGTCCCGTGGATGATGTGCCATTTTTTGAAGCCCCGTCTGGTTCCCTCAAACGAGCTAGCAGCACAAGGCGAAAAAAACTAAATAAACAAGAATCTTTGAAAAATATGACAGAACTCCAACTGAGGTTTGAAGTAGCTGAGGTAAAGTTATAATTTTCTCCAAAGCACATTTGAACTATAGCTCCTCCCCTGCTGCTGCGTTCATGAATTCCTATTTGAAGCAGTATTGATTCCTTGTTTCTATTCTGGAACTCTCAGACTTTTGTTTTCTTCATCTTTGTCTGTACTGTCTCATCTGCTTTAATTTCCAATTAATTTTATCATTGAATTTCAACCATCAGTGGAAGGTGTGGGGGGAAGCAGTATTGTCCTCTATGCAGTTTACTGAAGGTACTTTGACATCTTTTGACATCTTTTTTCTCCAGATGCTGCTGTGGTCACTGGGAAAGCCTCATTAAAGTTTTATCTCATACAACCACCCTATTTTTACCCCCTGATTTTTCTCAGTTTCTGTTTAACTCATACTCAAACATAACAAATTCACTATGATGTGGTTTTTTTTTGTATTATTCTCACAGTTCCAGACTTGAAAAAAAGAGTATTTCACCTAAATGCAAGACACTTGACATGCAAAACAACTGACTATTTCAGTTGGTCTAATAAAGAGATATGGTCTTACCACAAACATTGCTTCTTTAGACCATCTGGGCTATGCAATATTATTACTGCTGTACAGGAAAACCATAAAAAAATCAGTTAATTTTACAAATTCTGTTTTAGTGTAAGGTTTACAGAAAGGCTTCAGCATAACTAGCATGTTGTCTTACGCACTGCATTTATAAATATAAAAAAAAAAAATCAAGATTAGTATATTTTTCATGACAATAAGATTTTGTTTAAGGTGCTGTATTTCACATTCTTCTCTACTAGAAACATTTCTAGCATTTCATAATTTGTAGGAAAGTAATACCAACAAGAATCTGTTAAGAATTGCCTATCTCTCCATTCACTGGCTTTATTGTTTAAAACTGCCAGGTTTGGTTTCAATTTTTCTTACTTGCAGAGAATGTTATATGGAAAGGAAGACTGCATGTCTTTATGTTACATGTATGGACATTTGAAGATTTACTAAAAATAGCAGCAAACTGTATTCTAGCAGTTCTTCTTACTGAACTCTATCTCTTCCAGATCATTTGTTGTGTAAAGTTTAAAGATCAATATGCCTTAATCAGTAAAATGAATGTAAATATATGATAAGAAGTGGATAATTCTCTAACCTTTTGTTTATATTTTTTCATAGGTCTTGATAAAACTATGCCGTCTTACTGACAATACTGAGACTCCAGTGCTGCAGCTTGATGTTGTAGGGTTAGGAACTGAACTTAAATTAAGAACATTTGACATGACTGCAAGTGCTTTCCTGCATGAAATTTGTCTACTGTGTCCAGAGTATATGGGTAAGAGTTTATGTACTGATCAAAAAAATGATTCATAAATAACACTGTGAATGTGTCTTTAGAAAGCCTGGAGGACATGGTTTTGTCAGCTGAGGAAGATTCACTTACAAAAATAAAGGGCAAAGAAATGAAAATAATAATTCCATTAATAATTTGGTAAATTTGAGTGATTAAAAGATTTCTAGATAACTTACCAAATCTCTTTTCTTTAGGAAAAAACTAATGTATGTATTTCTCTTTTTTAAGATGATAATGACAAACCGGTTTACTTAGTTACTACTTTGGATAATGTAGAAGATGATCTTCTCACTCTGGAGTATATAAAGGTGGGAAAACAAAAGACTTCACTTTTGCATCATAAGTAAATCGCAAACTACAGTATTTCTGAGAAATGTTTTTTGCTTACTTGTTCATTTCTTAATATATAGAGTGTTGTATGCATAAGTCATTCTAGTCCCTAAACAGATTACCTTATATATCATAAGCTGTAAATTGAAATTTGAAAGCTGTCCTGCTTATTTCATCTGTTTATTTGTATGTTTGGTGGAATAGGCTGATATTAATGGACCAGAATTGAAGACTGCCTATCAGAATGTTCTACAGAAAATAAAGGTATGATATCCTTTTTAAAATCTATGGCTCCTCTTTTGGGGTCAGGAGTACATTGGGTAAACATAATTTATTCTTTCAGGTAAACTTTTCATCTCTTGATGTTCATTTGCATACTGAGACTCTCTTGAATGCTGTGAACTATCTGAACAGTCTTCTACCCAAGCAAGAAACTAAAGTTGCAGAAGAGCCAGTCCATGAAAAAACAGAGGATAAAAAGGACGTTCTTAAAAAATTAAGTATGTTTCTTTGGTCTTCCTTGGGTCATTTTGATCCTTTCCCTTATTTAAGCAAAGAAGAAAACAGATGTATTTTCTATTTTTTTTAAAGCTTGTCAGTAACTTTTGACATGAGAAATTTTGTTTTAAGGTATACTTACCTATCCACAGCTTCTTCTAATTTTGATGGTGATAAGAAGCTATCAGTGTGTTAGAGAGTAGCAAGAGTGTACTGCTATTCCTTGACTGGATGAGTATAGTGGATGGAAAAAATAAATTAATTAATGAATGAAAATAGATGCTTTAGCAGTTTGCGTTTCCTGAGAAGGAAGAAGTACGAAGCATATTTCTTGGTTGTCTTCAAGTTCCCTTAGTTGTGAGAATCTGTATTGAACAGCTAACTGATAATTATTATAATTCCAATGATTTTCTGGCACATTTATCTGAAAAGTATTTTTGCATTGCAATGCTTATACATAAAAGGTTCTTGCAAAAGGTAAGGAAATAAAGAACTTGATGAGTTAGAAAAATACAGCACGAATATGAAAACTTTTGCTCATAAGTGTACTGAGTATGTTCTAGGCAACTTTGTGCTTCCCCAGTATTTTTACTTCATGACTTTTCACAGCATCTTTTTTCCCCATCATAAAAGTATTTAAGCTTACCTGGAGATTTAAAATTTTGCTATGAGTTGCTCTTAATATAGTTCATTTATATCAGTTGATGAGATTGAGATGGTACCCATATTGGAAAAAGAAAACGCAATCTTTTGGGTACATACCATTTCATGGAGTTTGCATAATTATTTCCCATATGCTGTTAAATGAAATTAGTTTTGTTAATTGTTTAAGCATTATGGAAGGAGAGGTAATTACGATCTCTGGCAAAAAATAAAAAAAATATATTAACAGACGGAAAATAAGCTTTGTAATCTTTATTTTTTTGAGGGATGCAGGCAAAGAAAGAGTACTTCTCTTAGGAGAGATGAGAGTTCAGTTGGAGTGGAATGTGAGGAAAAGCAGTAATAAAGTCATACACTATCTGTCAGCTGGTGGTTTAGTGATTGTTTCACCAACTTGTTAAGACGTTTAGTTTCTCAGCTAATTCCTTGAAGGTGTTTTGTAGGGCTATATTGAACAAAATATAAAGCTATAAAAGGTGGGAAAATGGTTTTGTTAAAAAAAAAAAATCTTCCATTTAACTATACTTTTTATTTCTGTGTGAGATTGTTTTAATTCATGATGGTTTTTAATTTCAGTTATGCCAAGACAAGGTGTATTTGCGGACACAAGGTGTTCTGTGAACTTAAAAAGTTCTGTTCTGTGACTTACTGAGCTGTGAACAGAAGATATTATGCAAGCAAATACTGACTTGCATGTAGTTTTATAAAACTATTGCAGGCAAGAGTAAATCGTTTTCCGTATAGAGATATTTCTATAGAGTGATCCTGTAGTTCAACTGCATGGTCACTCCAGAACTGAACTAAAGTTAACGCATATTACTGAGGGCATTGTCCAAATGTCTCTTGAACAGGCATGGGGCATCAATAACCTCTCTAGGAAGTCCATTCTAGTGTTTGCCCTTCCTCATGGTAAAGTTGTTGGTAGGCATTACTAAAATCTGAAAAGACTTCTAAGGAACAGCAACAAAGAAGTTTTTCTTAGCCCATTCTCCTCCTGTCCTTGCTACTGTGAGTGCTGTGTGTTTTCCCAAGAATGTAGACGTAATAGGGTTTTGAAAATGGATATTAAATTTTTACCTCTCTTCTTCCTCCTTGAAGTGCTTTTTTCTTTTTTGTTTAATTTCCTACAGCATCAAAAAAATCAAAGTATGATGATGTTATCGACCTCAATATCTGGGCGGATTTATCCTGTTTGCGCATCTTTATTAGAGAGAAAAAGCACAGAATAGCTGAAATTCACATTGAAGGTAGGAACAAAACTTTAATCACAGAGGTATAAAACTCCATAACTGGAATAGCCTGTACGGTTTTTGTGCTTTTTTTTTTTCTTCTTAGGTCTGGATAGCCAAGTGATCATGAAAAAAACAGCAACAGAAATAACTGCAAAACTAAAGAACATTGTTATTGTGGATTCTGATGAGATGGCATTGTATAACAAGGTATACATTTGCATGTATCATTGAATTCTGACTGGTTTATGAATGCAAAATTGAAATTTGTGAAACTTTTGTTTTAAATGTTCCCAATAAACATAAAGAATAGTTTTGTTCTCTATAAGCAAACTTATTTATTTCTCCAGCCAGTAAGTGCTACATCAAAATTGATTTTGTGGAGCCATGATTTCTGATTACTCAGTAGGATCAACAAATAGAAATATTCATGAAGAGATTCTAAATTAATATTTTTAGCTATTTCAGTGTTGTTGTTTTTTTCCATTTATTGTTAAGATACTTAAACTAAAAATATCTTGAAATTGTGAGTTGTTGTGTTTTATTTTAGAATTTCTGTTCTCTAGCATAAGTTTTTACACTGAAGATTTTTTTCTTCCTCAGCCTCTTTACATCACAGGAAATGAAGTCTTCAACTTCAAGATGATATCTTACGTAAATGCTACCGATGGTATTGCATACACAAATATGGATGTTGTTGACAATCGTGTTTACTTAACTGTTGGTTGTATTCAAGTAGTTTTTGTCAACAAATTCTTTTCTTCTATTTTGGTGAGTTAAATTTTCCATTTGCTGTTCTTTAACATACAAACACATTGCCAAAGCTAGAGAATGATAAAGCATCTGACATGGGATAGTGTCCATTTGTATGAGAATGCTTACATAATCTTGTAAAACCTTTGCTGGAACTGTCCTTGAGTTATCTACTTGTCTTCTCTCTACTTTTGTGGAGTGCATGGCTAAGCAACAATATCTGCTGGAATGGTTAGGCTTCTATTTCTTTAAGTGATGTAGCAACTTGTAGATATACATACTCTTCAGTGTTGTTTAGTTTTGGAACGTAAGTATTAAGCCATGAAAATAAATGCCTCTTCCACAAACTCTGCCAAGTAAATCTATCCTTTGTACTCCAAAAGAGTTAATAAAACATGATTCACACAAGTCTAGTTGTAAGGTAATTGCTGTTGCCATCTGATTTACAAAATAATTAATATCAATATTTATTTTTATATAGACATACTGTATTGTATTTTTGAAAGATGATTTCAAAGTTATCCTAGGAAGGAATTCAGAAAAACTGTAGGAAAAAATCTATCTTAACATGCTTTGCTATTTAAAATACAGTGTTTTTATATTTTTATTTAAAATACAATGATAAAAGTACAATGATAAACCTCCCAATTTCTGTATTTTTTTCTAGGCTTTTATAAATAATTTTCAAGCTGCCAAGGAAGCTCTTACTGAAGCAACAGTTCAAGCAGCAGAGAAAGCGGCTACGGGTGTGAAAGAGCTAGCAGAGCGTAGTTCTCGTTTGGCACTAGATATCAATATTAAAGCACCTGTTGTGATAGTTCCACAGTCAGCAGTTTCTGCAAATGTCCTGGTGGCTGATCTTGGTCTAATTACTGTAAAGAACCGATTTTTTATTGCTAAAACAAAGACTCGATATAATCTCCCACCTGTTGTTGACTCTATGACGGTGAAATTGAGTGAACTGAAATTATACAGGTAATGTAGTGTAACGATTTCTCAAATTCATGTAGTTTTTGTAGGACATTTCAGTTGAAGAGCTTTAAGAGGTTGCTATTAAAATGATTAATGATGGGCTCTTGCTGAATACACTATTATCTTGAAATATAGCAGTAAATAGTAAAGACTTCGTAAAAACAGAAAATTATGATTTGGGAGAAATAACAATCTACACATTGAATAATAGACTTATTATTCACTGCGTTGAGATAGGTTAAACCTGTTTATAAATAGCTATTTTGATGCTGCTGGATTTCTTTAAAAGCTGTGCTTAGCAGGAAAGAAATTAAGCCAGATGGATGTAATAAATAAATAAATAGAAAATGAACCTTAACACAAGGGATGAAGAGCAGGAGAGGAAGAGGAGATTTTCAAACAAAGTTTTAGGGGAATGAATTGCTCTTCAGTAGAGAGCTGTGAGGAGGTCATAACATGCAAGGAGTTAGTATGCTACATGCCTGGACATATGCCTGAAGACTCCTCCCTGCCAAGGAATGATGTTTAATTGGTGGAATAAAGCTTTACCTAGAAATATGAGTAGTGCACTCAACTATTTTAAGACTGGTTTATAGTACTCCTAAATAAGATGAGGAAAATGAGTGTTTGTTGGAATGTGTAAATTTAAGTTGATAATAAAGTGTCAAGCTGATAGTACTTCGTTTCTCTTCACAGGTCATGCTATGAGCAGAATGCTTTTCAAACTGAAGTACAGCTGCTGCAACCACTCAATCTGGA
Source organism: Gallus gallus (assembly GCF_016699485.2). NCBI lineage: Eukaryota > Metazoa > Chordata > Aves > Galliformes > Phasianidae > Gallus > Gallus gallus. The sequence continues at coordinate 38,264,656 of NC_052572.1, forward strand.
AGTAGCTGTTGAACGAAATTTAGCTGCTGCATGGTATAATGAAGTTCCTGATATTGAAATATCTGGGCGACTCAAGCCTATGAATGTAAGCAGTTAGTTTTGAAAACAGCTGCCGAAATATCTATGAAAAATCTTCTTCTGTCCATAAAAGCCTATGATCCCTAGGCATTATTTGGTCTAAAGACACATCAGTAGAATTGATTGTCATTTTATATGGAAAAAGGAAGTGAATAGCTTTTTGTTCTGATCTAAGAACTGTAATGTGTGATGCTGCAGACAGTCTTTGTCCTATTGCTATTGTAAGATAAAAATGACCATGCTTTTATAGCCTTGTTTTACATGTCTGTTTCCGGATGTTTTCCATCTGTTAAAGGATGGAAAAACTTGGATTTATTAGTCTGTTTATTAATCTCACAGATATCTTCAGAATTCACACATACAGCGAGCCTCAATATCAGTTAGGGCACATGCTCATTTAAATGAAGCATCGTAAGATGTAAAGCATGTCAGAAAGGAAGAAACCAATTTGCTAAATTTTAAAATAGAAGTAGCAACTCTTACTGTAAAATACCTTGTAACTACATACATTTAGCAGTTTTGAGCAGCTGTAGGTCAAACTGCACGAATGCCTTCTAACATTTAATTTCCAAATCATAGCTTTGCAAAAAAAAAAAAAAGAAATTGTGGAAAGAAACAGAGTAATATATGAATAACTTCTGACTTCTAGAATTTATGTTAAGAAATTATGTGGATTAGAGAAATATCTTACTTCGTTCTCCTAAGCAGTGACTATTTATATAAACTTGGTTTATTTATTTTGTTAAAAACTTAGATTTCAGTTATCAAAAGCTTAATGGACATAGATGTTCTGAGTTTAATAACAATGTTTTTGTTTTTTTTTTAAGCTAATTCTCAGTCAGGAGGACATTACAACAATACTGAGGACACTAAATGAAAATATAGGTGAAAGCTCAGGAGCATCACCACCTTCACAAGAACTGAAAGATACAACCAGTCATTGTAGTGATATTCGCAGTACTTCTGAGCACTCTGCAGGTAATATTTTCTATAATCAAGTGTTGCTTAGCGTTTTTACAAATTTCTTTCAACTTATTCTTTCTATTGGATTTACCTTTATAAAAAAAGTGCTAGATTCAGTTGTTTTTAACAGAATGCCCTTATTATCTTTGCACTCTGTTTTGAAACATACCCAACCACCAGGAGCAATGAGGCTGCTTTTGTAAATCTTGCACAATATTGTACTTTTATGTAAGGACTGTCTTGTTCTTCTGGCAATAATACAGTGAGCACATAAAATTTGGTTTAGGTAGCATCCCAGCTTGGGAAAGTTGTTCTGTTAGTCTTTTCTGTGTATCCTGATTCTGTTGCCAATAGTATTTTTAAACTGTATGTCTTTTCATAATTGTAGAACAGAACAAAAATAGTCCAGTTGGAGGGGACCTATAAAGACTGGCTATTCCAACTGCCTATCTACTTCAGGGATAACCAGAAGTTAAAGCATATTATGCAGTCCAAAAGCCTCCTGAACAGTGACAGCCATGGGGCATCTACCACCTTGCTAGGAAACCTGTTTCAGTGTTTGACCACCCCACATTAAAGAAATGTTCCGTAAAGTCCACTCTGATCCTCCTCTAATACAGTTTTGTGCCTTGTGTGTGCCCTCTCACTGGTGATAAGAAAGAAGAGATTTAGACTTCCATCTCCACTTCCCATCCTCCTTGTAGAATGCAGTAAGGTCATCTCTCAGCCTCATTTTCTGTCTTTCTTTTCTTGAACAACCTCAGTGCCCTCAGCCTCACATGCCTTCCAGTCTTGTTACCAGCTTTGTTGCCCTTCTCTGGAGGCCTTCAAATGACTTAACATCCTTTTAATATTCTGGGGCCCAAACCCACACACAGTACTCAGTGAGTCTGCACCAGTGCTAAATTTAGCAGGAGAATCACCTCTTGTTGTTGTGTGTAATGCATCCCATAGTGCTGTTTACCCTCCAGGGCACCACGGCACTCTGATGATTTATGTTGAGCCTAATTATGACATTACACAGTTGTCCCTATTGAGCAGGCATAACTGACCATAAACTCTTCAGTATATACTCAAGAGCAAAGCAAATAGGGTTCAGAAATTGTGTTCTGTGGAATATTTATATATGCAACAGAGTATACCATTAGGGGATGTTTTACATCTTTGTCTTCAGACAGTCAAAATTGCATATGGAAAGCATAAAATAGGTAATTTATTTTCTCAAATGTGTGTGACTTTACCAACACTAATTGGATTGGATTTAGTTGAAATGGATTTACATGTGAAAGAATAAGGAAGCTGTAATCTCTTCTAGTCATTTGTGAGGGTATATTTATTTTCTTATTTGCTGTCAGCAAATAAGTTCTTAAATATTGAAGTGTTTTTCTGATTTCTGAAAGGTGTAACTGTTGTGACATCAGCTGTGGTGGAATTGCATTCGCCTGTGAAAATAAAAACAACATTAAAACTGGATTTCAGATTTGACTCGTTGACTTTAGTGCTATATAATTCAAATTCAAAGCAGGTATGTATAAATTTGGTTACAGGGAACAAGAAATAGTTTTGAGGATATGTAAAGTCTTGTAAATTAATGAGTTGTATTTTAGTTTATTTGCAGAGAGAGTGATTTCCAGCAGTAGTAGCAAACAAAATATAAATAACAAACTATTACTTTAATTAGTTTTATTAATTAAGTTATTTTAATCACCTGTCAGGAGAAAGAATAACAAATTGTAGCACATCATATCTGGAAGCTTCTCTGACTTAAAATTTACTGAAAGCTCATCTTGATAGAAAGAATTTGGGGGCAAAAAAAGCAGAGGGATATGCAGGCTTTCTTCTAGTTATACATTCATGTGTGAACATATAAGTCAAATTGTGGACAGAGACATTTAGAATTTGTATGTTAGTATGAACGCCTGTGTCCTCTTGGTTTAAATTTATAGAACTTGTCAGCAAATGTCTGACTAGAAGTTTGTTAGTCATTTATTGTAAGTTTATAGTGTGTTATATTGGAGTTTGAAGACTTCTCCTGTATTTGGCTATACAGTGTGTAGTTGCACAGGACAAAACTTAATTTCTCACATTTGGCATTTTTGTATTTTTAATGTCAAACTATCTGAAATTGTATGTGACAGTTCTGCTTTCTCTTAAACTACCTCCCTTTCATTAATGTAATCTTGCTCTAGCAATCTGGTAGAAAAGTGAAGGTTTGTTAATGTGGAGCTTTCTCAGTATTATTGATTTTTTTTCGTCTTTTGAATTACTTCTGAGTTTATTTGAATTGTTATTAGAATTCTTACCAGATAAATAAAGCAGTGTGTAATTTCCATTTCCTGTAAGCAAACATACAAATTATATTTTGAAATGAAATATTTTCATTTCTTTTAAACAGGGTACAAATTTGGATCAGAGGGATGATCTTTTAAAGCTTGCAGAGTTTAAGTTGGTGTTGATGTCAGCTGCTGTGAAAATGTTATCAGATGGCTCAATGAATGCTTCAGTCAAGTTGGCAAACTGTACATTAGATGATAAAAGACAGGCAATCGACAAGGCTACACCAAGGTCTGTGTTTCAACATAAAATACTATTTAACTGCAGTATGCCAAAGAGTTGCAAATATCTGTGTGATCTGCATCTAGTGTTCTAAATCAGCATTTCTTTGGTAGGGGTAGTCCTTTATGTATGTATGTGCTATGTATACATGAACAAGACATATATCCTTTTTGCCATTTGTTCCCCACGTTGTTTGTGGGATATATATGCTATATATATGTTATATATATGTTATGCAATATATATGCTATAAACAAAATTTGCATATGAAGTAGCTCGGTGCGGGTGGAAACAACTTTTACTTTCATATTTAATAAAACAGTGGGGAAATAATGCTAAGATTTACTTAATAAAGAGTGACAAACTTGAGTAAAGTCTAACACTTTCATATATAGGCAAGCAATTGGGATGGTTTGATTTCATTTTGATCTGTTAAAATTGTAAACATCTTCAATTGCCAATATATAGGAGTCCTGTTATTTTTGAAGTTTTATAGAATTTATGTTGATATTGACTGGATTATTTTTTAAAGCATTGATTATGCTATAAAGTTTTCAGTATTACTTTTTAAATTTAGTCTTAATGAAGTTTTGTAGCTGGAGTGAGAATCTAGAGCATCTTTCAGTTATTTGTGGCTGTTTTCTTATTGTCTCACTGAATGCTGCATTAATGGTCTTTCAGGATGGTGGAAATGAAGCATGGATTTGAAAAGAAAGTCATGATGGATATAAGCTATAAGCAGGGGAGAGATGGCACTGTTCTTGACATGATTGTTCAAGAGATATACCTTTGTGCAAGCATGGAATTTCTACTTACAGTTGCAGATATATTCCTAAAAGCTAACGCAGAAAGTGCTGCTGCACAGAGAAATCTCAGGCAGTCCTTACCTTTAAAAGAGCAAGGTATGTGCTAGAAATAGTGTAAAAAATTATATTTAAATATCCAGTTACTTTTAGTATTTGTAATACTCTTAAAATTAGTATACTCTTTTTGTGTTATTTCCATTGTTTATGTGCATGGAACAGGTTTTTTTAATCGTTAATGTTTCCTTCTTTGCATTAAAGAAATTGTCTCACGTCCTTCAGCCTTTGCTTATGAATGAAGCTCTGTCTTCCCAAACAAAAGGAACAACTAAAAATGTGTTGCTATGATAAAATAAAATGAAAATGACAGTTAGATATACAGTCCCTAGATTCATTTGGTTGTCTTAGCAGTCTCAAAGAATGGTTGAATTCAGCCCAATAGACACCTAGGAATATTGTCGTTTCATTTGTCCATTGATTTGCTCTTCTCCCTCTATCACAGAAAAAATTTCTAACTTGAGTAACCAATTTAGAGTCCAACTTCAGAAAGAGTATATTTGACATTAGAAATAATCATTAGAGAATCAGATCTGGAAATGGGATTTTTATGCTTCTGTGCCTCAGAAAATTTGCATGAAATCTACAAAGCTAGTCCCCGTTGTTTTTGTTTGCCTGTACCATAAATATCTAAGTTGAGTCCAGCTCATCTAGGACTGCTGTGATTACTTAGTAGATGATCAAAATCTAAACAAATCAAGAAGTCTTGCCTGAAAGTATACTGGCATCACAAATTATATACTGAGTTTTAACTAACTCTGCATTACTGTGCAGCGTAAGAATGTGTATCTTGCTTCTCCACAGAGTAGGTGATGTCTGGAATTTTTATAAGTTCTTATCATAGCTGGCTGATGTACGTATTTAGTAAAGCTGTTGCATTTGCCAGTTTCATAGGCAAAAGCAGCAATTATGCCATTGATCTTTACATTATAACAAAGAAGATTTATGGATTCTTTTGTTCTGTCTGAAAGTAGTTATAGATTTATAGGTTTTATATCTATGTAAATGAATCTAGGAACAAATTAAAAGCAGGAATCAACATGCTTTCTGATGCCAGCCTTAGATCTTGCCAGTAAATCTTTATAACAGTTCTAAATGTTATAAATAAAGAGATACAAGTAACAACTGTTTAAGCTTTGAACAATTGACCTAACTGATTTATGTTTTTTGAAGCACCTCTGCAGCCTGTATCTACAATGGAAATGAACATTATTGTTAAAAATCCAGAAATTGTGTTTGTGGCTGATTTAACAAGAAGTGATGCTCCTGCTTTGGTAGTTACATCACAGTGTGAGGTCTTCATTAAAAATAGCCCTGAAAGGTACAGCATGACAGCTGCTGTTAAAGAGATACAAGTGAAAGCATGCCCATTTCTTCCAGAAAAAAGGAAAGGGAATGTAACTACGGTAAGTTTAAAAACATTCAGTTTGTATTTAAAAGGCACTGTTTAACTTATGCTACTAGAAAGTAAGTTATTTCTGAAGTTTTCTATTATGTATACATGAATAAAATTCAGTGTTTGGGTTATATTGATGTTTTTGTTCTGTTTTGCGTAATCAGACAAAACCTTATCTTAAACGTGTAGCTTTGAGATTTCCTTCAATGACAAGGTTAAATTTAAGACCCGAGAGGAGTAAAAATGTTATTTATTTCTTACATCCTGTGTAAGCCAAGTGACTAGCAGTTTTCAGGAATACTCTATTTTAAATGCTACGTAGTCAGTTTGGAATTTCAATCTGAAACTTTCCATTAAATAACTATGTGAGTGTATGGCAAGGAGTCACAAACAGAATGGAAAGTTTCTGATTGTGATTCTGATAATTTTATAAATAGCTTACTGTAGATGAATCGTAAAATTATCAGAGAACTAGAGATTCAAATGACATTCCCCTGACTAGTCAAGAAAGGAAACATCTGACATGATGTTTTATGAAGATCACAAAATTCTGGAGATTTGTATTAACATGAAGTTTTATAACACCTAAACTTTGAGGACACATGATAGATTCTGTTTCTTCTGATAAATAGATTTCACCACATCTTAGAAAACTAACACCTGCTTTTAGAGTAGTGCAATGTGATGAGGTTATTTTCCTGAATTTCTCACGTGTACCTTAGTCTAACAAAGAATATAGTATCTTCATTTCTGTTGTACCACAAAAAATAAAATGATGAATTTGAGCAACAGTGGATAAAATAATAATGCAAACAAAAAATGTTAAAACAAACTTGCTTGGTAAAACTGATTCAGGATATTTCTGTGTCACCAGCATCTGGTTTAGAAATGGATAGAGATGTTGGGAAAGATCACAAAAGTAGCATTTCTGGAAATTTCTGTTTTTCAGTCATTTATCATCTCATGTAGTTGACTTGGGAGCAAATTTTGCTGTCAGTACGGTATTAGCAAAATCTAACTACGTCTGTCTGCTTTATTAATCACGTAGGGCTATGAGTTTGAGTAATACTGATAAATGGGAGCATCCAAGGGCTGATTATGAAGTCAAGCTGGAACTGTGTTTGAAAAAGTGATTTATTTATTTGGTATTTTGTTACTTTGTCATTAACTGCCAAATCTGGTTCTCCTCAAAAGTTACAAACATGATGATGCATATAGCATTTGAAGGCATCTACAGACTTTAACTAAATAATGGCATTGCTGTAGTGTGACATATTTTGCTGTAGCTGATATTTGGTACTTCACTGAGGTTATACTTCTAATGCTTTTCTTTACACTGGAACACATTTCACACAGTGTTCAGATTATTCTTAGTTTTGAAGAACAGGCAATGTGTTTTCAGTATTCTTGATGTATGGTATTTAAAATTTTTTTTCTCAATGTATTTTTTACTCTTTTATGCAGGTATTACAGCCTTGTGACTTCTTCTTTGAAATGAAACAGTCTGGTAATAATCCACAGTCAGCTGATCTAATGATTAAATCTCTAACAGTAAAAGTAGGTAGAACTTTATCATGGGTTTTCTTCTACACCTTCCTACTCAGATGGCTTTAAAGTTACTTATGGGATATGCCTCTTTAAAAAGATAAAAACTGAAAATCAGGCATGACTGAAGTGTTGAATTATTTCTGTTCTTCATCAGATCACGTAGCTGCTTTAGCATGTAAAAACAAATAAAATTGGAGGATAACAATTATGTCACAGTGCCCTAGTTTTGGAATCGGTTTTGTAAGAATGCCTGATGTGCAGACATAGCATCTGAAGTATTTACATATGGCACTGGATAATGTAGTTTTGAAAGATCTTGTCTGACAGAAAAGTGGGGTTGAAAATCAGAACAGGTTAAAATATAGTTTGTGGAAATATATGTTTTTTCAAATGTGAGGAAAGAGATCTGTAGGAAACAGAACTATTTTGTTGATGTAATGTAATTCATTGTGATTGTTTTGTCTGAAAGTAGCTGACTTGTCTTCCTGTGCTAGCTTCTGATTTCCAATCATTCCAACTTCTTTGTAGGTTTCGCCGATAATCATAAATACGGTAATAACTATTACGTCCGCCCTTTATCGAACTGCAGAAACAACAGAAGAAGAGATTAGTCAAATTCCTCCAGGCTTGTGGAATACGAAAGATTTAAATGATCTAAAATTGTGGTTTCTTGAAGAGTCAAATGAAAGTGAAGACACTAATCCGGTCACTGAACTGGTTCCCACAGGGCAGTTATTGAAAATGAGTATAGAATCTGTTGTTCTTACACTTGAAGCTGGGGTTGGGCACCGAACTGTACCAATGCTCTTAGCCAAGTCCTCATTTCTTGGAGAAGTCAAAAACTGGAGTACCCTGATCAACCTACATTCTCAGCTTGAGCTAGAGGTGAGAAATTCTATAAGATGAAAGAATCTTAATATATTACCTCATTGTATTATTTAGAAAGTAAAAGAAAAACGATCTGTATATTTGATGATTGAACTCTTGAAGATACCCGTTGCAGGAGCAGAACAGGAGTAAGATGCTAAGGTAGTGAAAACAGAAAATCTAATGCACTAGATTTACTATATTAATGGCAGTGATTGAGGTTATACAGTTTCACATTTATACATATTTATGCTCTATATAGTTTCCCAAATTCCTATTGTGACAATATTAAATTTTGAAGAACCAACAGGCTTAAACTCATGGGCAGTGTTAAATTAAGATTGCTACAGAATATATTAATGTGTCCTACTTTCAAATACTGTGTGGTATCAGTATCTTACGTGAGTCTTCCAAACTGGCTTATATTTGGAAATTAATAATGTAAAATTCTGTAGTACTTGTAGGTAGATTCTTCCTTATTTTGTAGCACTTCAGGCTTTCTGTACCTAGAATTTAAACTAAAATAATATTTTAAGTGAGAGCGTGTATATAACTTTCTTGGAAAGAGAACTTTTAATAGAGGCTTAGATGCATCATTTATTTCATTATGCATTTTCTTCATTTTATGAAGGATGTTAACTAGAAGTCCAACCTGATTATCTCTTTTTTTTTATTATTCTGAAGAGATTAATATACCTGTAAAGCAGCAATTTAAATCCTTCAACATATATGCAGATCGTTCATTATTTTAAGTAGTGTGTAATTTCCTAACTGACATTTGCATTTCCCATAGGTGCACTATTTTAATGAGATGTTTGGAGTGTGGGAACCTCTACTTGAGCCACTGGAAATAGAGAAGACTGACTTATTTAAACCATGGGTTCTTGAAATCAAGGTATGTTTTCTAAAGCTCAACTTCGAAAAATCTTTCGCTTAAATTATTTTTGAGGGAAAGTAAACCAAGCAACAAACAAGCAGTCATAACTCTTCACCTTTCAGTACTGAGACTACTTAGATTCTGGTCTTAAAGTAGATAAGTATATTATTAAGAAAGAGGGATGAAAAATAATGAATTCAGCTCTGTTACTGGAATTTCATTCACCTCTGAGATCTATCCTTTGCCTATTGCCTTCTTTATTCCTTCCCTTTTCTTGTTTTAATTTGAAAATAAAAATACAAATAAAATAGGAATATCAGTACAGGGCATAGAGGTGGGAAGAGGAGAGGAAAAGAAGTCATGAGATGAAACTTTCTCTAGAGAAAAAAATGATCAGATAAGAATTCTTAAAAGAAAATCTTCTTTCAGATGAAGAAGAAAGCTAAAAAAACATTAGTAGAATCAGATGCAGAAGAAGAAAACTACAAAGTGCCAGAATATAAAACAGTAATAAGTGTTTCCTCAAAAGACCAGCTGAATATTACGTTATCCAAATGTGGACTGCAAATGTTGAGTAACTTGGGAACGGTAAGAAAGATTTACTGTACAGCATCAGATTTCTGTTAAGTGAATATTTGCACAAATTCTTTTGTCAAATCCTCAATCCTTATACTTATGTTTTGTACTTTTTCTTTATAGGCATTTGCTGAAGCAGCTAGTCAAACTTCAGATATCTTCAAAAAAGACCAAGCGCCATTTGTACTAATAAATTCTTTAGGGCTTGCCATCACTGTCTTGCCTAGTGATTCTTTCAGTGTCCTCAATGTTGAATTTGGAGCAAAAATATTTAATTTAAAAGATGGAGAGACTTTAAATATGGAATATGTCAGAACTAAAAGTGAGAGTGAACAGTTCACAGCAATGACAACCCTGAGTAGCAAAAGGTTTTATATTCAAATCTGTAAGTTCCAAAATTCATAAACTATCATTTTTTGTAAATACTTGTATTGTATACTTGATGCAAATTTAATTTGTCACGTGGTCCTCCACTGTTTACGGACAGGAAAATATTGTTTCTTTGGATTGTAGATGCATGCTAGCATTTGAAATCCTTCTTTTAGCCTTCTTGGCTAAAAGTCACACATCTTGTTAATTTCTGTAGCATAAACTTTCCATTGTGATAATTTATTAGATTACTAATCTTTATTTCATAATTTTATCGCAATTACTTTTTTGTTTATATTCACAGGTTGATGCATAGTGTAACTGTGTATTTTTAAGGCATTTAAGTTTTTAACAGTACTGACGGCTGTATAAATGCATGTTTAGAGAAGATATCCTTAAGGGAAAAGTTGTCAAGAAAAACTTTTCAATAATTTAAAGATAATAATAGCTAAATTATAGCTATAACTAATGGTTTATGAGTTAACCATATATGTTGGTTTGTTATACCAATTGACAGCTTTTCAAGACTGATTTGTCAAGTCCGTTGTGACTATATTATTTATAATTGAATTATTTTTTACAATACATATGTGCAATATCTTCTTAATAAGCCATTATATTTTGTAAATATTTATTTGTAGGCACTGATACTATTAGCAGAGGCAAAAGCTGCAGTGTATTTAAGTCACAGATTCATTTACTCCTTTTCCTGTGGGGACAAAAGGAACCTTTCCTTTTTGGTCCCTCCACAGGACTGTCAGTTAGACTAGAAGGGGCAATTGTACTTTTGCTTTTTTTTTTTATTTTACAGATTGAATGCTATAGAAAATACTCTTAAATACGCCTTTCTCTTTTTCAAATGTATCTTAGTCCTCCTTTTGAATGTTTCGTTTCTGACTTTGTAAATTCTAGGTCCACATAATCATTCTACTGTCGAGAAGATTCCGCTGACCAAAGTGGGTCGATGTATTTACAGAGTAAGACATGAGGAGTCAGGTGTTGAAAGGTCCATTGTCTGCCAAATTGATACTGTTGAAGGAAGCAAGATGATAACTATTCGTTCTCCTGTCCAGGTATATATCCAGGATCCTTCCCTGCACTGTAGTTTCATTTAGTTTTTAATTTTTTTTAATGAATGTAGATGATCTTATTTTTAAAAAATCATTTTAAAAAGCAGTTTACAAACTTTACAAACTGATCTCATGATCTGAATCAGAAGTTAAGATGTACATACCTCTTGATTTACATCAAAGTTATGGTGTAACTTTGCTACTATGTGTTATAAGATAGACTAGAAGAGATTTTAAAAAATAAAAAGCTTTCTCAAAGTAACAAAAACACACTGGATGTGAGGGAGCTGGAGTTCAGATTGCAAAACATTGTTCGATTAGATTTTCTGTTATTAGAGAGTCCTTTTGAAATATCTGACTTTGAATGGGAAATGGGTAAGATGAATAGTGAGAAAGTACTTATTCTGTGCTCTGTTTGGCTCATAACAGTTTGTCTCAACAGTATTTCTTTATGTATGTTGCTGGATTTTTATTTTGTATAGATAAGGAATCATTTTTCAATTCCGTTCAGTGTTTTTGATGAAGGAAGATGTCTTGGGACTGCATCACCAGAGAATGAATTCAACATACCATTGTCCTCATACAGGTATTTTATTAGATTAGTCTTCTATCCAATAATTTGCTCATACATTGCTGATTATTGTATGCAAATAACTATGTTAAAAACAAAAGCTCATTTCCCATTGCTACATAATATCTACACACAATTGATATATTTTTTAATGGAATGATGTCTGGTTATGTTACACTTCCTTTTCTTTCTTTCTTTTCTTTTTTTTTTTTTTTTTGAGAGAGAGATACTGAAATGTAACATTGATTGTAATACACCTAAAGTACATCACTGATGTAGAATAGGACTTGTCAATTTTAGAAAGACTTGGCTTACAGTATTTCTACGCTATTAACACCTGCAAGCTAATACCCAATTGAAATAGCAGTGTGTGTGTACTATTTAACTAAGCTGTTACTAACTTGTAGGCAGATGTTTGTTTTGACAGTTTTTAAGGCTTCTTCCTTCTGTTCTCACCTAAACATCCCTCCAGTGTTTTTTTTCTTTTTAATGATGATAACCACATACTGGCAAGTATTAGTGTATATAACTTCTTTGTGCTGAAGTTTGCAAAGCAGGCGTAAAAGTTACAGATTGCTCCATGTTAGCCACAAGGCAAAGACAGCAGTCCTCCTGTTTCAATTTCATTTTTAGTTGAGTAAGTTACAGTGTGCTGAAGGTGCTCTTATTTTTCATGAATGTTTCTAACTATCTGTATCTTATTAAATAAGACTATTTATTAAGATTTAATAACAAGGTTTAGCAACTTTCTGATTCCTTGTACAGATACACTGGTGAGTTTCTTTGTACAGTTGTGCAATGTTAACTGACAAGTCTTCAGGCAAGAAGCAGCTGACTGTGTTAAAGCAGTTGACTGAAAAAAGCCAAGACTACAAAAATCCATGAATCTAATGCCTAATGTCACTAGAAAGAAAGGCACTTCCTGCAGATCCATAAGAGTTTGATTATTTATTCAGATCTTTTCCTTGGAAAAGGAATATAAGCAGCTCCTGTACATGAATTCAGTAGCATCTTCGTAATGACCTCCATCAGCCTCTTCTTTTTGAGTAAAGTACATGGTGATGTGAGGCAGAAAACTGCAACTGGTATAATGCTCCAGGAACCTCTGCGACCCAATCTACCTTTAGCTTCCTTACTCAGATGACACAAAGGCAGACAATGAGTTACTATCAGAAATTTTCAAAAATCCGAATACTAGAGTGTTAATAGTACATCCTACTTTTTCATAATTAAAATATTCAATCTCATACTGAGTGTTTAAAAATGCTTTCATTTACAGGTCAATACTGAGTTTGCTACCCATAGCAAATGAAAATGGAGTGGATGGAGAATATGATATGTGTGAAGGAATTACTTTTGATGAAATTATGAAAAATGTTGACAGCTTATTACAAAGGAAATGCCAGTCTGTGAGGTCGACTAACCACTCACTTATCATCAATATTGTTATTGTAAAAGACACATTGACATCTTCATTATGTTCAGAAGATCAGTGGGATTTTCCATATGTCGTTCATTTGTGGCCTTCTGTTCTTCTGCACAATCTTCTTCCTTATCACATAACTTACTCTGTAGAGGTAATTCTTCAGTGTTCTAGTTTTTGTGATGTTGCACGTTTTGTTATGAAAGCTGATTAGCTAATTGAAATCTGTTTTTAAATAAACTGCTTCTTTTACTGTTTTTATGAAGCAGGCTTTACAGATATTACAGAGAAGTTTGTACGTACAGGAATGAAGTGACACTAGAATGCGGAAAAATGGTGTTTTTAATACTTATTACTAACTCATACTTCAGATACAAAGGCAAAGAGAAATTTATGCCGTGTAAACTTAATCCCGTGAGAGAACTGCTTTCTGTTTTCCATGTGTATCTTGGTCCTAACTAAGCAGTGTAATTTTTCCAAGGGATTATGACTGCCTCAAACAATACAATTAGGTCATTCTACATAACATTTTATGTGCTTTCACAGACTGTCATTAACTTTTATCCATACCATGCTAAGGAATTGTCCCATTGCTGCCTTTTTTGCTAGGTTTTTGCTTGAATTGCAGCATAGGTGCATATTTATTCCAGATTTAATTAAGTGCCCTTTGACTGCTAGTGGGCCTTCGAAAGCTGAGCACCAGCTGCTCTCAGTTAAAACACCTAAAACATGTCATGACTAGTTCCTCAGCACTTAGCGTCCTAGTTTGTGGATATGTCTAGTTTATGTCCTACTACTTATTGATACAGCTTTAGAATACACTGGAATGCTTTTTTCTCAGATGATCTTAGTGATTATTTGGATTCAGGCAGAATGATCTCATCATAGCATTTTATCATAAATGCACAATTACTAGAGCTAGGAACTGTGATTTCTGCCACATGCTTGAAAGTAACAGTTTATTTTCTGTATCTCTCTTATGAATCTAGTGAAGTAAATTGTTGAGGAAATCCGTCATATTGATTTGGATCTGGTGACAGATTTGTTGTGTTAAATGCTAATGACAATATATTGTTGTTTTCTATTTTAAAATAAAATGTAGTATTAAGATAGGTATTAAAGAATGTAACACATTTAAATAATGCGATAAACATTTTATTTTCTCAAATAACTTTCATCTTGATTTTTAAAAATAGCTATAAATACATCAATATTGATACGGGTTCTGACTGTGACTTCTTTTTTTAAGGGAAATGGGAACAAATGGGACACTCTGCAAGATGGATGTTCAGCCCAAATTCATAATGCAGTCTTGGATCAAACAAAACTAGATTTACAGTTGCTTAATTATCTTGATCAAAACTGGAAAAGCGAGTACCATATAAAAAGTAACTTACCAGATATCAGCTTCATAACATTTTACTGCATCACAGAGTTGGATAAGACTGAGCTGGACATTGCTGTCCACGTGACATACTCAATTGGGCAAATGATTATAGCAATTCACAGCCCATACTGGATGGTAAACAAAACTGGTCGAATGCTGCAATACAAAGCTGATGGTATTCACCGCAAGCATCCTCCAGATTACAAAAAGCCGCTGCTGTTTTCTTTCCAGCCCAAAAACTTCCTCCAAAATAACAAGGTATTACAGTTAGTAAAATCTTACTCCCCTATCTTACTGTATGTTTTTGTATTGTTTTTGGTTTTTTTACTTTGAAAACTATCTACACTTCCATGTTCTGTAAAAATAATGAAACTTACTGTACTTCTGTCTAAAGACAACCTTAAATTTTAAAGTATATTGTCAGATATACTTGAGGAAATTTATCAAAGATATTCCTAAGAAAGAGATGATGCCCATCTCTTATCAGGAATAAAAACCACTAAGAAGCATTCCCTGAGAAAGAAACAATCCTTTATCTAATTTAAGCTGCATCAATAAAAGTCCTTGTTCTAAGTAATACTTTGAAGTTGTTTAAGAATGTGAAGCTGTGGTACTTGAAAATTGAATACTTGTAGTCGCGGCTATTAGATTCTGTCTGAGTTGTTAATGAGCGGTGGTTTAATGATATTTTACTATTTGACTTTGCTGAGACTGAGTGAGGAATGAATCAATACTGGCAATTTTGTCCTATACATAGAAATACTGGTGTTTTTCAGTATGTGATTGAGTTTGTATGTATACATGTGTGTACTCTGTATGTGATTCCAGAGGTCAATCTCTGTAAAGTGAAAATTAATACAAGCTTCTTCTTTATAGGTTCAACTTATGGTAACGGACAGTGAGCTGTCTGATCAGTTTTCACTGGACACTGTTGGAAGTCATGGTTCGGTGAAATGCAAGAGTCATAAAAAAGATTATCAAGTAAGTGAAGTTTATCTTTTGAATTCAATACTTTCAGGAAGTATAAATGAAGAGCAGAACTGTATATAACTATTTTTTTCTACTCACAGGTCGGTGTCACCATAAACAACAGCAGTTTCAATATTACTAGAATTGTAACTTTCACTCCATTTTTTATGATCTCAAATAGAAGCAAATACACTTTGGAAGTAGCTGAAGAAGGCAAGGAAAAGTGGATACCAATTGTTTTGCAACAGGTAAACTTATGAAGGAAACTGCTCCAAGTGTTTTCTTTAAGAAAAATAGATTAGTTAAAACATTGATAGGAGATAAAAGACATGCATGGTGTTCTATGACAATGTCTGAATACGCTGTGATTTTTCATTAAGTTACCTGTGTTCTGTTACCTTTTCTCGGTGTTACTTTTAAGCGTATAAATGTAAACCAGGTGTACAACAAGGGGAATGTTTTCTCTGTTACTTGAGTCATAAATAGTAGTATGAGGGGGAAAAAAAAAGCTTGGCTATTACTGTATTATGTTTCTCTATATGGCACTGAAACTTCTGTTCCATTTATTTCAGTGGTTTGACTGTCCTGGTGCTTGCATCTAGGACAAGTGGTACAGAAATGGCAGCTTTTGTGCTGACAAAGTCTGCTCTGTTGTAGACTAGGCATGCAGCTTCACTTTCGGCACTGCAGTATCCCTGTGTTTGATACAGTTATTTTTTGCATATGCCTTGAGTTCTATGTGTGTGTTGAGTTCAGTGCACCTCAATTTTCACATTGTGAACTTTCTTCATAATACATAAGAGAAATAAAGTATTTGGGGGTAATGTTTGCTTCAGTTTGGAGTAATTTGGATGCTGAGAGCATACTGCCTTTTAGGAAGAATGATCTTCCTATTTTCCTCTCCTCCAATGGGTCTTGAAGAGAGCATATCCGCAATAGAGACAAACTTGCTAATGTGTTAGCTCATAGCTTAGTTCGCTTCCCCACAGTGCTCCCCATTTTTCCTCATTCACTCTTGTCCTCTTAAGTTAAGCAGAGTTCTCCCTTCTGCCTCTCAGTTTATCCAGACTTTCTTAATGATAGGCTGTCTTCTCAGGGAAAAAGCAGTTCTTGAGTATAGCCCATATAGTCTTGGACATGTATCCTGTCTGGAAAGGAGTTGATCTGTTAAACTTTGATTTCTGTTTTTAAGAAAAATCTACTGCTCTTCAAATGTTGCGATAGTTGGTAGATTTTGAGTGGTATGAAATGGCTTAACAAGGACAAACAGTTCTCTAGATTTAGTCCAAAATTGCTGATCAGCATGTATCCTTAGAGAAAGAAAATGTTGACCATAGCTGTGCTTGAGATTGCTACTAAATGTAGAATCATAGAATCATTTGAGTTGGAAGGAACCATTAAAGGTCATCAAGTCCAAATCCTCTGCAATGAACAGGGGCATCTAATAGGTTGATCAGGTTGCTCATAGTCCTGTCCAGCCTGACCTTGAATATCTTCAGGTATGGGACCTCTACATCTCTGGGCAATCTTCTCCAGCGCCTCACCACTCTTATCGTAAAACACTTCTTCTATGTATCCAATCTAAATCTCCTTCTTTGAGTCTGAAACCATTTTCCCTTGTCCTCTCACAACAGACCCTTCAAAAAAGCCTGTCTCCTTTCTTATATCCCACCGTTAGATACCGGATGGCTGCTATCAGGTCTCTCTGGAGAGCTTTCTGTTCTGCAGGTTGAACAGCCTCAGCTCTTTCAGTGTGTTGTCTTAGGGAAGGTGTTCTGTATCTGGGATTCTTTTAGGGACCTTCCACTGGACATGCTCCAACATGTCCATGTCTCTCCTATACTGAGGACCCCACATCTGGACACAGTACTCCAGAAGAGATCTCCAGTGCAGATAACAGGGTCAGAATCACCTCCCTCAACCCACTGACCACTCTTTCTTGAATATAGGTTGGCTTTCTGGGCTGCAAGGGTACATTGCAGGCTGATGTCCAGCTTACCATCCACCAGTATCCTGAAGTCCTCTACAAGAGAGCTGTGCTCAGTCCTTACACCCTCCAGCTTGTATTGATAGCAAACGTTGCTACAACCCACTTGCAAGACCTTGCACTTGGCTTTGTTGAACCTCATGAAGTTCACTGGTGTCAACTGCTCAAGTCTATCTAGGTCTCTCTGAATGGCATCCTGTTCTTCAGTTTTGTCAACCACACCACACAGCTTGGTGTCATCTACAGACTTGCTAAGGGTGCACTTGATCCCACTGTTGATTCCAGAGTGCCGATCCAAGGGACATCATTCATCACTGATTTCCATCCAGACATTGAGCTATTGACCCCCACTCTCTGGGTATGATCTCATAATTAATTCCTTGTCCATCAAATCCATATCCTTCCAGTTTGGAGAGAAAGATGTTATGAGGAACCATGCCAAAGGCCTTACTAAAATCCAGGTAGATTACATCATTGATGCTTCCCTTGTCCACTGACACAGTTATGCCAGAATAAAAAGTCAAATTAGTGTTCCTACTACAGAGTGGAGATGGAAGTATGATGTCTGATGAAGCACTTATAACAGAATATTCCAAGTTGGAAGGGACACACAAAAATCATCAAGTCCAACTCACAGTTCCACACAGTGTCTGAGGGCGTTGTCCAAGCATTTTCTGAACTCAGTGGCTTGATGCTCTGACCAGTGCCCTGGGAAACCTGTTCCAGTACCTGACCACCTGCTGGTGAAGAATATTTTCCTAATACCCAATCTGACAAATTGTGTGCTGAAACATTTGGAAATATAGTGCCTAAAGCACTAAAGACCGTTACAAAAAAAGCAATGTATTTCAATTCTCTGTGGTTGCTTTTGTGACTTATTTCTTAACAGATCTTTTTTACCTGTTTTAGTTTTTCTTTAAAACTTTTATTTATTGTTGACTGATTCTCTTTTGAATTTCCTCTGAAATCTCTGCTCCTATGTTGAGACTTACTTGCTATACTTTATGCTAGTATATTACACAATTTGTTTCCTTTGGCGTTGGTGTAGATAATACCTTCAGTCTTACTGTTTAACTATATTTTTTTCCTTTGTCTTCCTGCTTCCTGTGGTGTGAGAAACAATGGGAAAGGGAACTTAGTGGCATGGTAAGTTGGTGAGCTAGTCTTTCACCACTGACGATTTAATTCTAGGATTCAAATATAATTGAATAAAAACATCAGGTATCTCAATCTGTATTGGAAAGAGGTGAATCTGCAGTTTTGAATGCGGAAGGTGAACAGTTTGGCATAGAGGAAAAATGGTGCATCTTGATAGTCACTGACTTACTCTGGTCATTTCATTCTGAGCACAGAGCCACCACAAACTTCATACGAATGCTGTGAGTGCTTGCCAACATGGTTGAGAGTTATGAATAATTTATAACTTGTTCCTTTTGCAGGACTCTTTTAATCAGATGCAGAGTTTTCATTAGTTAGTGTTAAAGCTTTTTTCTTTTCTGCCTCCCTGTCTTATCTACCTAGAATGTAAACTTAAACTATTGTTTGTTATTGATATTTAAATCCAGAAGGGATGATTTCAATTGTGGATGAAAAAAGTAGAACGTACACTTTGGTTTAATTTCCGAAGGGTCATATTTTATTTCTGTTTTATATAAACATGTTTATATGTGAGTGTGTATGTGTATTATGTATTACAAAAGTGCAGCTAGTGTGCCAATATTCTGCTTACTCAAGTTATTTAGCAGTATATTTATGCAAATATATTTTTGTCATTGATTGTCATTAGAAAATTGTCTTGTAATTAAGTTATACTTATTTAACAAGAGATCTTTAATGAGAAAAATGTGATTTTTTGTGTTTTTTTTTTTTACGAACAAGGCCACTTCAGTGTTTTAGCTCTGCTCTGCTTTATACTTGGGATTTCAAAAATGTTATTCATTTTGTGTCCGAATTTTTTTATCCATTTTATTTCTGAATCAGTTCATTGTGTTCAGGTAATTAATTCATTTCAAGTGTTGTAACAGATCTACAATTTTGGGTGAAATTTTAGGAAAGAACATTGGGCTGAAGTAGAATGCCTTCAAATACCTAGTTGGTCTTCTCATTTATTTCAAAATATCTGATTTTTTTTTTTTTTGGTAGTGTATTCCCTTTTGGCCTGAAAATGATGCCAACAAACTGCTTGTCAGAGTTGAGAATTCTAATCTCCCACCAAAGAAGATAAATTTTGATAAGCAAGAAAACTGTCTTTTATTGCATTTAGACAACAAGGTAAGTGGTTACCTTTGAAAATAACATAAAAGCATGTCCCATTTTCATTCTGCATAGTTTTCTACTCAGTGAAGTATTACAAAGCTTAGCTGGGGGAAAAAAATTCATGTATATACACGTGTGTGTGTGTGTGTGTGTGTATGAACATGCAGGTATACGTAGATGTTTCATTATAAGTTCTCCTGAGAAATGAACTATTGAAGCTAGAGGATTTTGTCAGCATTCCCCTAGCTAAGGCTGAAAAGTGTTTACGTTAGTTGTAAAGTGATGCTGCTACTTTGAAAGGTAACTTCGATGTGACTAAATTTACATATAGCCTAATCTAGCACCAATTTAAAATATTTGAATGTTCTTATTGGTAGAATATTTTGAGGGATATTATTTCATATGGGTGGTTCAAGGAAGATTGTGCTACCACTAGCCTAAATTTTGGGATTGTAGAAATTCTCCATAGTTTTAGTTACTGAATGCAATGCTTGTTTTCTAGTAATGCTATGATTAGGAGTATATATGATGAGCATGTTAAAATATATCATTTGTTTTATTGCATGATGATTTCATCTTGTAAAAGTTTTTAGAAATATTTAAATTATATTTGCTTTTTTCAGAAAATAATTCTGCTGTTATTTTCTATGTAATTTTTTATATCTGATAGCTTGGAGGGATTACAGTGGATGTCAACTTGACTGAACATTCTACAGTGATTACCTTTTCTGATTACCATGATGGCGCAGCACCATTTCTGTTAATAAATCATACTGAAGAAGAAATTATTGAGTATGGACAAAGGTGTGTAAGACAATTTTTTTATACTGTGTACGTCTGCAAGCAGTTATGCCACTTGTTATTTCATGTATTATAACCATGTCTGCATACTAGTAAATAAGCAATAGTAACTATTGTTGCAGTTTGATTTCTGTGGTGATAATAGTTCAGGCTAGATGTTATTATGCATGTATATGTTATATACACATGGAACTGTTTTAATGTTGCACTTTAAGCCTTTTAGCCTTCCACTGCAAGCTTTCAGGTCAGTTGTGTACATTTACTAGATTACATGCAGGATTAAAAAAGACACATCAACATTCTTTGCTTAATAATGGAGAAAATATGAGTGCTATGCAGAGAAGCATTTAACTGATGCACTATAAAGCACTTTCAGCTTCCTACACAGGAACATGTCTTTTTTTATTTATATAAACAATCTATGAAAGTTCAGGTGGACTTCTGTGTCCAGACTTCTCTTTTCATTTCAACTACCTAAGCTAGAATAATGGAGGAGAAAGGCCTATTTCTTAGAAAATGAACATCTGGTTATGTTAGAGTACCTAAAATTATTTGCTTTATAAATCTAACATAAATATCAATAATAATGTTAAGTAGTGCAAAGCGCCTTGTTCTAGAAGTAATTAAGCTGTTTTGTGAGCTAAAGAGGAAATGGTCCCACTTCTTAAGAATCTTATATCTTTGCCCCTTGCATTCCCTTACAATTCTCTCGTGGCAAAGGATTTATATAGCTATTCTGGAACCATGCATGAGCCTACATCAGCAAATAACTGAGCTGTATTTAGAAATGCAGTTAGATTTCAAACTGGTCCTCTACTGTCAAGTTTTGACTTGTGGAAACAAACTATAACCCAAGCAGGTATGATTTATTCAATGATTGCGCAATCAATTGGGTGCAGGGGGATCACTCCACTAAACCTGCACACAAGCCAGAAGAAGCACTACAAATTTATAAGCCAAAGCCATACATATTCAGCAAAATTCTTGGAACTCATTTACATATCCATTGTTCTTCCAGAAACTCGTTTACATACCACCCCTCCCCTGGCACATGCGCTGTCCGTAATAGGGGTCTCCCTCTAGTGGTCGTGGGGATGAAGTCAGAAGTCTTCCTCGCGAAGGCTCAACGTCTTCCTCGGTCTGACCTCTTTACGGTGCATTGAAACCGGTCACAGTCATTTATCTTGTACTGTTCCTTTCCTTGTGTTTGCACAGCTGCCCATGAAATGTTGAGATGTCATTCTCCTTCCCTAGTTTTCAAAGCTAGCTTATTTACCCCTATATGTTCAAACCCTAGATCCACCTGAGCTCTTGATCTCAATCCCCCCTTTTCTTAAGCCTAGCAAAACCCTTTGCTAGATGATTCCATTTTGAGAAGGAAAATTCCTGAAATAACTCCCATTTTCTATCTTCTGTCTTAGCCTGTGTTTCTTTCAGTCCTCCTAGCTATTCTCTGAACCCTTACACAACCATAACATGCATTGCAGAGAAATACATACTAACATAAGCAAAGTAATTACTATAATGCAAGCCATAAAGAGCTGCTTTAACCATGCAAAATTAGGTATCCAATTAGTGAGCTTTTTCCATAATTCTGTAACACTGAAAGAAGTATCATCTAAGTAGATTTGGTGATGTAACTTGGTTCCCATACAGCTTGCAGTTCAGTCTCAATTCTTTGAGTGTCACCTATGTATACACAACAACTCTGATTAATAATCATACTCACTCAACACCTCATCCCCCACCTGTATAGAGATTTCCTTTTGTACAGTATTAGATTGCCCATAAAGAATCTCATATGGGCTTAGTCCTTCTTTGGTTCAGGGTTTAGTCCGAATTCTCAAAAGTGCCAAAGACAGTGCCTGCGGCCAGGAAATCCCAGCCTCTTGGCCACGTTTTACCATCTGTAATTTGATCAGGTGATTCATTTTTCCATCTGTCCACTTGACTATGGTCTATACCGTGTATGCAATTTGCCAATCAATTCCCAATAATGTGCTTATTTGTTGGACCACCTTGGGAAAAGAAAATGTGGGTCTCGATCTGATTAGATTGCTACAGGAACCCTGAACCTTGGAATTATTTCATGTAACAGCATTTTTGTGACCTCCCAAGCCTTATTTGTCCTACAGGGAAATACTTATGGCCATCCCGAAGAGGTATCAGTTAATACCAACATACAGCAATACCTCCCTTTTTTTGGGGAGTTCCGAGAAATCAGTTCGTCACTGTTGCCCTGGAAGGTTCCTTTTCCCAATAGGCTCACTTATACCCTGTTCCTGGTACTAGGATTGTACTTCGTAATGTCTGTTTGCCCAATACATTTTCTTATCCCCCCTTAGAACCAATTTCCACAGAATACTAAAGGGCACAACAGTGTGTCCACCTGGGTGTGTACCCATCTGTCAGCTTGCTCTCTTCCCTTCTGAATCATAAATTAGATTCCTAGAATATTTTACAGGTTCTGACTCAGGTTCAGAAATTTTAAGTTTACCGTCTGGAATTAAAGCCTTCCCCAACTACCTGTTCTGCCACCTGACCCACCATCTTATCTCCAGTTTCCTGTGCATTGTTAACTTTACAATGAAAATAGCCATGCTCTTTGGTATTTACATCATGCTTTTTTTTTTCCTTGTGTGTGAGCAATCCTTCCTCTTTTCAGGTAGTACTATGAGTGTGTAGTATCCCAAATGCATAATTAGCATATTTCAGGCTCTTGTCAAGGCTGCTATTTCACCCTTCTGAGGGAAAGTCCCCACAGGTAATGGTTGTGATTCGATTACCTTGTCCGTAGCAGTTACTGTGTATCCTGCCCTACAGTTTCCTTGTCTCACAGAACTGCTTCCGCCAGTAAGCCAGGTGTCTTCTGCATCTTCTAAGGGTTCATCTTTCAGGTGCGACTGGCAACAGTCCGTAGCTTTAGTTGTTTCAAAGCAGTCATGAAATACTGGTTCTCCAGGAGTTCCTATAAGGAAAGATGCTGGGTTGGCAATATTAGTTACAATTATTTCTGTCTCATCCTGCTCTACCAGGATGGCCTGATATTTCAGGAACCTTTGGGTGTGAGAGCCAATGCCCCCCTTTTACCTCCAATACAGTAGACACTGTATGAGATGTTAAAACTGTTATTCGTAAATTTACTGGCTTCTAGTGCAGCTGCTGCCCTCAAGCACTTTGGCCATCTCATACCCACTTCATAAAACAGCTTTACCAACAGTTCATAGCTGTGTATCCACAGTTGGCACCCTCCTGTCATTCCTGAGAATGTACGGAGTTCTTTCCTGGCAGTCGTTAAGATTCAAAGTCCAGCTGTAACCTCCTGTCCCAGACACTTGCTGTTGAGTTATTTGCACCTTCTGTTGAGAAACTTGTTAACAAAGAAATTCAGCAAACTCACAGTCCACTACACACAGTTCTCTTTTGTTTTGTGGTATCCACGTTCTGCAGTGAAGTTTCACCATGGAATGGAGGAACCCAAATCTCAGGGTCACGAGTCGACCAGTTCTCAAAAATCATTAGGCTGTTCCCACAACCCTGGGTAACACTGTCCAGGTTAATTGAATCTTTTTCTCCCCATATTGGGGTTTCCTATTCAAAGGCAAATAACCTTAGGCTTTCTTTGGCCAAATCAGGCAGAAAAGGCATCCTTCAAATCCAGAAGGTAAACTCCACCTACTCTTTCCCTAACTTGGTTAATAAAGTTTATGGATTTACCACCATGGAGTTTATCCATTCAACAGTTCTATTACTTGCCCTCAAATCTTGTACCAAACTATAGCACTTGCTATCCAATTTTTCATCAGCAAGGTTAGAGTATTGTATTTGGATTCACATTCAATTAGTAATCTGAAATCCAAAAGTTATCTAATATTTCTTTTATCGTTCTACAGTTGCATATCCCCAAAGGGCACTGCTTTACCCAGACTAGGCTAGCTCTAGCTCTTGCTTAGGGCTGCATTTTGGCTCTATCAGTTATCCCTGATACCCACACTCTTAAGCAAACCTTATTTAAGATTTCTGCAACTTCTGGGGATACAGCATTGTTTTTCCCAGTTTGTGTTAAAGCCAGACTTACAATTTTCAACCAGTTAATATTTGACGCTTAGCTTCAGTTTTATTGAATTTAACTTCTGCATCCATTTGTTCTAATAAGTCTTGCCAGAATAACAGTTTTGGAGAACCTGGCATGTACAAGAATTTATATATTCCTACTTATTTTCTCAGCCTATATTTAATTTATCCCAGAAAGGTAAGCTTTTTCTTGTTGGGCAGTAGCTCCTACTACTGCTGCAAAATCATCTACAGGTGGTAAGAGGCACTCGTATTCACCAGAAAATAAACCTCTTTATCCTGCTCTCCTAGCTGGAATTTAACCAGTGGATCTGATTTCCGTCCTTTTTGGTTCTGACATCCCTGTTACACTTTGCCTTCCTCAGCCTGCGTCCTTCCCCAACCTTTCACTTTCCAAACTCATTATTACATAAACCACTAACATTATATTTCAGTTTCACCTCCTCCTCTCCGAAGGCTTCCAGTGCTAACACTGGAATTTTGGGTTTCCTAGATCTCTGCAGATGAAAGGTATTCTCACTTCCAGTGCCCCGTCCTCTCCACCTCCCCCCCCTCTCACAAGTAACGCTGTTTACAGCAGCAGTCTCTAACTCTAGCTCTCTCTCACTCCAAGAGTTCTGCTCGCATGGAACCGTGGGGGGGGGGGGGGGGGGGCCTGCTCTCATGGCAGCCGCAGATAAATTCACTTTCTCTTTAACCCCGAGTTACACTTCTGTATACCATTATACCATCAAAACTGTTTGTCCCATTCCCTTAAGAACCCACAAGTCAAACAGTACAATTCTTCAGTTTCCATTAACACCCAGTACTTAGTCTCGTGATTAGAGCACTCAATTATAAAAACTGTTCATGTTACTTCATATACCTTCTCTCCTTAAGAATAACAGTAACTGTAAGAAGGTATTATAGTTTAGGGTCCCATTCCAGGGACACTTATCATCTTCTAACTTAATACGTTAACCACCATTGTTTGTAATACTTGATTAAAGTTTTCTTACTCAGGGTGCCTCCAAGTTCCCCTGCAATATCCCACCAATATGCATCCCAAAAGAGTTTGTTTGGGAATTTCCTTCCCCTGGGAGCCTCTCATGATGTTTACAAAATTCTTATCGGTTCATTACTACCTTAAGATTTCCACAAGTAATTCTCCATACTCCAGAATTTCCCCACACTCATCTCCAGTGCTCCGTCCATCAGTCACAGTGGCACTCTGGACACAAATGATGCCACCAACCCCAGTATACCTCCTCATACACTAAACAAAGTATAACATAAACAGGCAAACATTCATTTGTTGGGTGGAATGTACACCTTTCCTCTGATCCCTCTTCCCAGTCTTTGGAGTACAAACTCCCATCCTTATTCCAGTCTATAAAATATATACAAACAACAGGCAGACAACACAAAGAATTGTTTTTCACTTCATCTTTCTCCGGCCATTTCCCTCGTGGGAGAACGGAACCACAAACTGAGGACTCCGCACTCTCTTCATGGCTCTGCAATGTCCAACTCACTCACAGACATGCCGGCTTAAGTACAGTCTGAGTTCGAATACTTGAAAGAATGTTTTGAATGCATCAGTAGTTCAAATACATGGTACTGAACATTTACAACCGATGGTAATAGAAATTATACAACCTGTGAGTCCTGCTATTATTGCCACAAAAATTCACGTTGTCATTTAACAAAATCCATTGTTACCAACCACCTAGGCGAGAGTTATTACTCTTTTTCCACACATACGACTTACAGGTCCCCTTTGTAGGAACTCCCTCCCGGGAGCTTTTCTCCTACTCTAACCAGCAACCTAACCTAACCTGTGAGCTCACCTCCCATGGGGTAGCACAAAGGGCTGTGCCCTGCAGGGGATGTTTCATCTCGACTTATGGGCCCCCTTATTCCCATACACATACCTGGTCCGCCGATAGATGGTCCTTGTCTATTCCCGCAGTGATCAGAAGAGGAAGGGGAGTCCTTCCGAGAAACCTCGGGGCGCGCCTGAGGTGTCCCCCTCCTCAGCTGGTCCTGCAGCTGGACAGAGAGTGTCCCATCTGGGGTGCCAAAATTGACTTGTGGAAACAAACTCTATAACCCAAGCAGGTTATAAAGCAGGTATGATTTATTCGATGATTGGGCAATCAATCGGGTGCAGGGAGATCACTCCACTAAACCTGCACACAAGCCAGAAGAAGCACTACAAATTTATAAGCCGAAACCATACATATTCAGCAAAATTCTTGGAACTCATTTACATATCCATTGTTCTTCCAGAAACTCGTTTACATACTACCCCTCCCCTGGCACATGCGCTGTCCGTAATAGGGGTCTCCCTCTAGTGGTCGTGGGGATGAAGTCAGAAGTCTTCCTCGCGAAGGCTCAACGTCTTCCTCGGTCTGACCTCTTTACGGTGCATTGAAACCGGTCACAGTCATTTATCTTGTATTGTTCCTTTCCTTGTGTTTGCACAGCTGCCCATGAAATGTTGAGATGTCGTTCTCCTTCCCTAGTTTTCAAAGCTAGCTTATTTACCCCTATATGTTCAAACCCTAGATCCACCTGAGCTCCTGATCTGAGTTTAGTTAGGATTTAGCAAAAATAATGAGCTAAAAAGTTAGAAAAAAGAGAGAATAGATTGAAAAACTGGTAGTTATGTAAGAATTATTAAGCTAGATTGAGTATCAGCAGTCACTGGAAATTTGTCTTGATTTCACCTAAATGCTTGCTGGTTTTTATCTGTAAAAATCAGTCATCTTATTAGTGGGATTTGGGGCATCCCCAGCGTAAATATATACATATAATATATACATATAATATTATATATATATATATATATCTTCTATAATGAGCTATACATGACAATGGACAGGATCTTGACAGAGACCAGAAAGCTGCGGAGGAAAAGTCTGCCTGTTTCAACTGTGTGTGAGGGGAATAGTATTTAAAAGTGGCTTGCCTGAAAATACCCACTGTATTCAGGTACAAGGTACTATTTTCCCCTTAGCAAATTGTATAGAGGAAAGTTTTCCTAAACGAAAGATTCAGAACAACTTTGTTAGACAGCACAAGTCTTGAGTTTTCTTTTCAATCTGTAAGGTCCACTGTCTGTTTTTTCTATACTTAAAGGTTCTCAATTGCAAGTGGGAAGGAAAATGATTTTTAAAAATCTAGTGGGCATACTTTAGTAAGTGTTAATATGTATTTTTGAAGTAGTGATTTTATTATTGTGCTGAGAATGTTTTTGGTGGTGGTGTTTTTTTTTTTTACCAGCTTGTTGTTGTTGTTTCCAATTTTCATTTTCATTACTTGAAAAAGTAAGTCTTCTTGCTTTTTTGATTTTGTTCTAGTTCCCTCAGTGAGTTAGAAGGCTGTCTTCAGCCAAAGAAGGCAGTGCTGTACACTTGGGCAGACCCAGCTGGATCTAGAAAATTGACATGGAAATGTGGAAAAAGAACTGAGGAAATTACACCAAAAGAAGTATGTAGATCTGCTTTTAATGCTATTTGCTCTTGTGTACACTTTTTTTTGTTACCACATCATTAACAAATCTAGGCATTATTCTGACACAAGTGCTGTACAGAGGAAATTGTCTCAAATCACAGTAAAGATGAATTTCCATAGCTTCATATTCAAAGGCCAGGAATATTTGTTTTCATAGCGATGCTTCTGCTGGTTGTACTTGTACGCATGTTTTCGTTATTCACACATAGAACTTTCTGGAAAAGGAGGAACTTGAGGTTTTTGTATTCAAGATTAGAATACTAGCTAGGTTTGCATAATGACGTAATGTTTTGCCAGTGTTTGCAGTTCTGGTAAGACTTTCACCTTCAGAACCAGAACTTTGTCTTGTAGACCTAGTTAAATTCTGGATAGTTGTGGGAGTAATCTCATTTCCTTGAATCAAGACTTGTTTTGCCTATCAGATTGCATCTCCTACTCCCAGAGGAATAGTTCAATAAATAAAAAGAAAAAAAAAAAGAGTTGCTTTAGATGTTCTTGTGAAATGTACTGATTTGTACAACTATGACTTAGTGATCTTAGAATCACTAATGACTGAAGCTAATACACTTCCGCTATAACTGCTAAGTAATGATATTCCTTGGTGCTGTCCTATTTCAAAAGGAAACCTGAAGATTTTTTTTTGTTGTTAATCACTTTCTTAGTAAGATTTTGATTCTTTAACTAAAGCAAAGGTAAATAAAGTGTTTTAGATGTTCTGGGGTTTTCTCCCGTGAGTTCCTAGAATTGTAGAATGATGTACGTTCAAAGGGACCATGCTCACGCACTTAGCCCTGACACCCAATAGGTCAGGCTGCCTCAGGCTCCATCCAATCTGACATGGGGTTGTCACCAAAGGGCAGGACCCAGCACTTGGTCTTGTTGAAGCTCATAGAGTTGGCCTAAGTCCATTGATCTAGCCTGTCCGGATCCTTCTATAGGGCTCAAGTCCAGGTAGACTATATTCACAACCTTTCCCTTATCTACTAGGCAGGTTGTTTGGTCATAGGAGATGAGGTTGATTAAGCAGGACTTGCCTTTCATGAACCCATGCTGACTAGGCCTGATCCCTTGGTTGTTTCTCACGTTGTGAGATTGCACTCAAGATCATCTTATCTGTCCCGTAACCTTCCCCAGTACTGAGGTCAGGATGACAGGACTGTAGTTCCCTGGATCCTACTTGCAATGCTTCTTGTAACTGGATGCACCACCAGTTGTCTAGGACCTCCATAGTACCTCTGAACCTCCCAGAACTGCTGTTAAATGACAGAAAGTGGCTTGCTGAGCATCTCCACCAGCTCCAGTAGTACCCTCAGGTGGATCCCATCTGGTCCCATGGACTTGTTACAGTCCAGGTGGATTAGCAGGTCACTAATTGGTTCCTTCTGAATTGCTGGGGATTTATTCTGCTCCCCATGCTGGTTTTGCAGCTCAGCTTGTGGAGTTCCCTCAGGATGACTGGTTAGATTATTAAAGAAGGAAATAAAGA
The DNA here is from genome assembly GCF_016699485.2 of Gallus gallus. Classification (NCBI taxonomy): domain Eukaryota; kingdom Metazoa; phylum Chordata; class Aves; order Galliformes; family Phasianidae; genus Gallus; species Gallus gallus. The sequence goes on from NC_052572.1 coordinate 38,294,268, forward strand.
AGGGATTGAGAGTCTCCATCTTTCTCTCATCCTCAGTGGTAATGTTCCCTGCATTATCCAATAAAGTATTCAGATTCTCCTTGACCTACTTCTTGCTGTTAATATATTTGTAAAAACACTTCTTGTCTTTAACAGTAGTGGCCAGATGAAATTCTCACTGGCCTTTTGTTTTTATCATTTCCACTCTTTACCCTAGCAACATCCTCATAGTCTTCCCAAGTTGCCAGTGCCTTCTTCCAAAATTCATAAACTCTCTTTTTTTTACCTGGAATCTCAGCAGATGTTCCCGGCTCAGCTAGGTTGCTTTTTCTTCCCAGTGGCTCATCTGATAGCACAGGGGGCATCATGTGCATTTAAAATTTCCTTCCTGATGAATGACCAGCCTTCCTGGACCCCTTTGTCCTTCAAGACTCACTCCCAAGGGATTCTCTGAACAAAAGTCTGCCCTCTGAAAAGTCTAATGTAGTAGTTCTGCTGACCTCCCTTCCTTACTTCACCAGGAATAAGGAAGTCAGTCATTTTGTGGTCACTCTGCCCTGTACCAGCATGGCTCCTGCGTCCAACCTGTATCTCCCCTCTTTTAGTTTAAAGCCACTTCCCCGTGTCCTGTCAATTTCAGACCATGTAAAAAGTCAGTCTCCTACCTGCTTATAAGCTCCCTTTGAGTACTGGATGTACTGTTGAGTACTGCAATGAGGCTTCCCTGGAGTCTTCACTTCTTCAGTCTGAACAAGCCCATCTCTCAGCCCTTCTTTGTAGAAGAAGTGTTCCAGTCTTCTAATCATCTTTGTGACCCTCTTCTGGATCTACACCAACAGCTTCATGTCTTTCTTGTGCTGGGGACTCTAGACCTGGATGCAACACTAAAAATGGTACCTCAGGTGGGCAGAGTAGAAGGGGACAATCTTCACCTTGCTGTCCACCCCTCTTTTGACACAGCCCAGAATGCAGTTTGCCTTCTGGGCTGCAAGCATACATAGTTGGCTCATGTTGAGTTTTTTTTATCTACCAGAATCCCCAGGTCCTTCTCCACAGAGCTGCTCTGTTTTCTTAATCTTTTCTGCAGTAAAGAACCAAGTTAACTTTTTCCAGCTGTCTGTGAAGAATCTGGTGGACACCTGAATGTGTCTGATATCTGGCAGAGAGAATTTTCCTTTGTGATGACTTAGTAAAAACAGAGACAATGTATGTTGAAGTTGTTTTTTATTAAATCTGTGAATAAGACATAGAACACCCTTATTAGTTTCAGAAGTAGGGAAGTATTTTAAAATGGTTTCAGTTATTGCCATAAAAATGTAATAAGTCAATGTGTAGGTAAATGCTGTATATATACATATATATCTTTTTTTTTCAAGAGGCACATCAGATAAAACAGAGGTGTTTTTCGAGTCCTGCTTTTATAACATTAGTAGATTTCAGTGGATAGGATAGTGCTAGGGATTTTGGCCATTTAGTTAGCTTCTGTTGGAGAAAGAACAGTAACTGTTGTTGTTGTCTGTAATTGGTATAAAATTCCTCATGTAATAAGCAAGAATTTCATAGACAAGGTTCAAACAGAACAGTAACAACTCTGTGTTTGCCAGAATGCATGTGAGAGAGAGACTACAATAGAACTTTGTAATTAAAATCTTCCTGTCCCTTTTAAAATGGTCTCCTGTTTTTGTTTATATTCTTGTTGTTAAGACTTGCATTTGCTTATTGATGAATAGAGTTGTAAAAACCTTTCATCTCTTGTTTGCAGGACAAAATAGAAGTACTCAGCCTGGACTGTAGAAAGGTGCTCTATTTAGTATCATTTTTTGAAGGTTTGCAGCGTATTGTTCTAATCACTGAAGATAAGAATGTATTTAAATTGGCTTATCAAAGCGTACAGGCGGAACTAGCAGAACAAGAAATTATTCTGTCTTTACAAGATGTTGGAATTTCATTGGTTAATAATTATACAAGGCAGGAGGTGTCCTACATAGGAATTACAAGGTAAAGTTTAAAAAAAAAAGCAAAAAAAGCAAAAAAAAAAAAAAAAAACCCAAACCATAAAACACAAAGCAAAACCTGCAACAACTTAAAACTGATAACTTTTCAAGTATTTTCCCTACCTGTGTTTTTTTTTTTGTTTGTTTATTTTTTTGATGGGGGAGGGAAGGGTGTGTGGAACGAAAAAATCTGCACAAGAGTATTTAGAACTGAATTCTTACATTTTCTTGTTCTAATGAGAAGTGCTTTCACTATGTTTTATATTAGTGCATATATTTTCTGTGTTTCTAAGTGTATGTTTCTATGTTTCTGCAGCATGTGAGTGTGACTATGCAGCAAAATTCCCCATACACTGTATTTCCTATCTGTGTAGTTTGAGGAGCATTAAGGGGGTTTTAAGAAGTAATGTATGAAGGGAGCTGTTTTAGTGGATTTTTCTATCTTCATTACAGCAACATGTTGCTGATTCTTTCTTCCTTTTTTTTTTTTTTAAAAAAAAAAAAAACCTCATAATTCTTTGTACTGCACTGCAAAACAAGCAGAAAGTTGAAGTACATGTATACCTCACATAATCTCCTTTGCCATTCCTGAGAGTGATGAGTAGGGTTTTTTTTTTTTTTTTTTTGACTTGAGAAACTTAGCTCGGAAGACTATCTAGACAGTGGAAATAGCCATTTTAAAAGTGACAGCTGTATGCCCAGATTCAGAGTAGATGTTTCACTGAATCACTGTTTTTAGGAACTGGTCATTCATAGTCAAGAGTCTAGCAGTGCTTACAGATGGGTACTATATTGTTGTTGATATCAAACTCCTGAAAGCAGTTCCTGAGGATAAAAGATAAATCCTTTGTTACAGTGGGAGAACACACACACACACAAACACTGTTATTTGGAATTTTACCATTTGTAAATGTCTTGCAAAAAGATTGCAGTAGACAGTCTGTATCTAATTTGCATAAACATTTGGAAAAAAAAAAAAGAGAAAACAAACTCAACAGCAACAACAAGAATACAACCCTAGTGAACAAATCACAGCTATTTCAGTTACTTTGCCCTTTTCTTTAAGATCAACTTTTCTTTAAGATCATTCTGTTACTGATGTATCTGAACACAAAGGTTGCTGAAACAAACTGGATTATAGGGAGCTGCATCTGATCAGCTGCGTGTATATGATGTGGAATAACTTGTGGAAAGAAAAAATATCTTCCACTTGGCTGATAGTTCTCACTTTGTGTCCTATATCGTGTATTGCATTTGATTGTAAGATGAAATCAGATGTAAGAGATTCTCATAGAAGCAGTATAACTGAGCAGAAAAGCATGAAATACTCTGGCAGCCTTTATGTTGTTTCGTTAATAATAAAAATAAGAAAGAATAGAAAATAACTGATTTTGGATACCATTAAAAGAAAAGCATATACGCATACAAAAACAATAACAACAACAAAAAACACTAGGGGATCAAATCAGTAAAGGAGAAGCACACTGAAACACTCTAGTGATTTAGGCAGATAAAGTGAATAAACTATCAAAAATAATTGGCACTTTATGAGACATTTCCTGTTGACTTGAAAAACTTTCAAATTCTATTAAATTCAGCTGTGCCAAATGTGGAATCCTGCATTGTGTTTGTATGGTTACGGAGCTGTTGAAACTTCAGCTTCTTCAGCTTTCTTGACAAAGTTTTCTTACACTGCAAACTTCATTAAATATAACTTTGTTAACTTTTCTTCAGCTACATCAGAAACAGTAACTTCCAGTTAGTATCAAGAATGTGGTGGGTGATTTGAGTTATTTTTATTTACCATGCTAGTACTTTATGATGTGGTTCCTCATTACATAGTAATTACCTATTGAAACTGTAATTGGATACATAACACTTGTGTTGAACTAGCTAACTATTTTCTCTTGGTTCTTTGCTTTTCAAAGTTCTGACGTGGTCTGGGAGACGAAACCCAAAAAGAAGTCTAGATGGAAACCAATGAGTGTTAAGCAAACAGATAAGTTAGAACAAGAATTCAAAGAATACAGTGAGCTAACTCCATCAGAAAATAAGACTGTTGAGTTGGAACCAAACGTTTTGGTAATACCGATCATTCTATAAATTTATTTCTTATGGGTGTGCAGAGGAAAAGATCGTTTATTATTTTGGAATCTCTGAAAAACAGTGAAAATTAGGAGATTATTAGTTTACGTAATCCACTTAAAATTCCATCTCTATTTCCGCCTAGGAAAAAAACGTCATTGCCTTCTAGGAAAAAAAAAATCTATTGTTTTTAAGATTGTTTTAACACAAAGTCTTGTATTTTAGCTGACTGATATCTCACAGTCACACAAAATTCAGCTGTGCTATTCAACCACATAAATTTAAAAAATTATTCCTGAAATAATTAGAAGAAGTAAAACCAAGCTGTGTTCTGCATGCTGCTGTTCTTTTCTATAGATTAATTCTACATACTCATTAGAACTTTGTAGTTGTTAAATGAATGTAGTAAACGAAATAGTACTCATGTTGTACCCAGTTTATCTTGGTCATAGACCTCTGGAAATCTATGTACAAAAAAGCTAAAATCTCCCTTGATAATGAAACATACAGATTCCTTACGTTGTTTTGCTTCTGTTGAAATTTAACAATTTGACAAAAATTTTACCATTAAGCTTTCATTTAAATGTTAATGAAAATTGTTAATTTGATGTCTATTATAAAAAGCCCTCTTTCATATCGTGTAGAATAACAACTTTTCCTTAATATTGCAATAGGTGTGTTTAACTCCTAGTGGAAATGACATGAAGATTCAGCAGCCCAATGAGATTCCTATCAGAAGGAATTACTTGCCAGCTTTAAAAGTGGAGTACAGTTCATCAGCACATCAGAAATCTTTCAGAATTCAAATTTACAGGATACAAGTAAGTTTTTTATGTAAAGTTGGATATATTTTCAGAACTGTCTGGATTTTTCGTGTGCTTGAGTGCTTTTCAGCCTTTGAAGCAATGCTTACATGCTTCTTGGAAAAGAAAGTCACCTATGACTTGAGGAGAAGCAGTTGCTGTTCATCTTCTATGCTTTTTTTTTTTTTTTTTTTGTGGCTTTTATTTACAGTCAACTCAAAACTAGGTATAATTGGCTATTTTCAGCAAATTATATGTTCAATTTTTTTATAAACAAATCCTTTGCACCATTATTTTGGGGCTGCTTATGAACACCAACTAGGAGAACCTCTTCTAGTTTTTCTAGATTATTTTGTTTGGGTAGTTTCATTGTGAGAGTAGAAATATTTTGAACTATTGTGGTGGCTTCTTCTCCTGCCTTTGAATTGGTGGTTAATAATTCTCATGTTTGTCCTACTTGTGAAATATTTCACTACTGAAAAGCTAATGTGCTACACCTTGTCCTGTCCTTACCCCTATTAGATACAAAACCAGATTCCTGGAGCCATATTTCCCTTTGTGTTCTATCCTATTAAACCTCCAAAGTCCATCACCTTGGATTCAGGTTTGTTGTTCTAGTTTAACATAATCTTTACTTATGATAACTTTTAATAAAGTGAACCATGCCACTTTTATCATCTGAAGACTGTGTGTGATTACTGACTATAAAGAATCCAGATACTAATGTTATAGATAGGAAAACAATTTTCTCTGCAAAGAAAATACAGAGGTAGCCATCTAAAGTTAAAAATCAGAATAATAATGTGAACTTATTTCATCCTGTGATATAGTACCTTTTAAAAGTACATATTTTTGACACACTAATACAGCGTTCTTGCAGATCATAAGGTGTAAGTTGAATTTGTGTTGAGCATTCAATAATTGCACTGAGACCGAATCTAAAGCTAAGTGCTTACTATCTTTCACCTGTTGAAAAGAAGAAAACTTCAAACTGCTGCTAGGCTTGATGATAGTGAATCTATTATACACTTTTTTTATTACTCACATCTGGATTTTTTTAAGGGGGCACTGAGGATTCTTAAGACTCACTTTTCATCTTAATTTACCCAGTTTTTCCCAATGGCCTAAAATAAATTGTTCATAGCAATCAAATTGTTTAAAAAGCTTATTTTAATATTTGCTTGCATGCAATAATTAAGCCAGTGGCCTAGTTTACTTATCAAAAATAATAGGAAAAGAAACATAAATCAGTGCTGGACTAAACTCAAAATCACTAAGTGAAGCACCTTATCCTGCTCCTTAGCAAATTGTGTTTTCCATATTTCATTTGTAGCCTTCTGTTTTCTCCATGGTATGGAGTAGAGACCTCCAACTCTGTACACCATGTGCTGAGCTGCAGTCTTCCATCAGCTCACTTAGGGCAAAGTCATCTGGAACATCAGAGTAATGGCAGGAGAGATTCTGAGTTGCTACAGAAATGACTGCCTGCAAATTTGTTCACAAATCTATTGAAATATCAATTATTTATTCTAAATAAAGTCAAGGGTAAGATAGGGTTCATAAATCTGAGGATTTTTTACGTTTATATTTTTGTATCATTGTTTGAAAAATTTACTCCATGGCTAGGGAATTTATTCCCTCAAAAAATTTAATTCCATGGCTAGCATTAATTTGTTTTTAAATGAAAATGATACATTTTTGGAGATAAGTGATATTTTGATTTTTCATTTCATCCTTCTCTTCCTATGGCATTCTGTTCCTTATCTTTCCCATGATTTGTTTCCCAGTCACATCCATTATATAATCCTACTCCATAGGATTTAAAAAATCCGGAACATATATTTCATGTTAAAAATGGCAAGCTATGTCTATCACATAAAGATCTGTGCTTATTTCTTTTTATTTTACAACTTCATAGCACCAAAACCATTTACTGATGTCAGTATTGTTATGAGAACTGCAGGACATTCACAAATATCTCATATTAAGTAAGTATTTTTACATGTTCCATCTCTGTGCCATTTATTATACTTAATCAAGCTTTAGAAGTTAAAATCAATGTAGAATCAAGGTAATTTTACCCCAGGTAATTTTACCCAGATAAGAGCACTTAGGACAAGTGAAACCTCTGTCCTTATTTACACACTTTAATGCAGAATAAACAAAGAATTTCGGTGATTCTTTTAAAGTAGATTTTTAGTATTTTTAGTAATTTGGAAAAAAAGCTGTCTATACTGTTAAATGCTGCTACTTTATTAAAATAATTACTGAAAGCCTATTTCTGTTACCCATCACAGGAAACATTTCATGACTGATGACAAACTTGTCAAATAAAGTGTCTTAATTTAATAAGTGATATAAGTAGTTGTTTAAGTTTTATAGCTCACCTTACTTTAAATACTTGAAAAAAACAACATTTAACAATATTCTTTTGTTTCATGTGTAGATACTTTAAGGTCCTGATTCAAGAGATGGATCTCAGATTAGACCTTGGCTTCCTGAATGCACTGGTTGAGTTTTTTACACAGGCTGACATACCGAATGTCCAACAGGTAGAATCCTTCTGTTTTTCACAGATGAGTAGATATAATATTTGTTGTCATTGAAAGCAGAACCAAAACAAGAAAAAAAAAAAAAAAACACAGACCAACAACAAATGCCAAAAAAAGTAACATTATGTGTTTCTGGTAATGGTTAAGTCTTGTGTCTGGAACTAATATAAAGCTTTTTTCCTGAGGCATAGAGTAAAATTTCCTTTATCTTCATATTGCATACTATGCAAGAAAGATTTCAAATACTTTCTGAAAAGCTGTGGGCAGTGGAAGAGAATTGAATCATTATACAGGATTTTATGCAAGGGTCTTATACATAGGAAGAGCAGAAAAAGGATTTAATTGTATGAAGCTTGAGGTGGTTTGCTTGGGTAGTAATAAGAAAACTTGAGATAGCAACAGCGGAGTCATGGTAGATATGTTATTGTGTTTTATATTCTACATTTTAAAGTATAATTACTTTTGAAAATGCATCCATAGCTGGAACTTTTCAAAAAGGATGTAGAATCTCTTCAGGAAGAACTGATGAGTGTGTCATCCATGGATACATCACAAATCAGCTTGTATGAATATTTCCATATCTCTCCAATTAAGGTATAACTTTTCATATTACTATCTCTGCTTGTGCTCTAATTAAAGGTTTTTTTGTCTCCTGTAGAATAGTAGATTCTGTAAAGTGAGGAAATGTTGAGGCACTCAGAAGCAAAATAAAAATGTTCTGGGATAATGATTTTACTGTTAACACTGATTTATTTGTGGTATACGCTTATGAAACTCTTTGTAAATATTAAAATATTCATTATTTTCTTCCTGTCCACAAATTTCTTCATATGCAGTAATTCTTTTATATTATTTATCCTTGCAAAATGCTATCGTTCTCATGTGCAGACAGTGTGCTGTGGATTGAGAAACATCACCATTTCTGGGAGGAAAAAAAAAGAAGTAAAGTGCAAAGCAAGATCAATGTATAGTTGAAGTGAGCTATAGTTAATCTTTGTGATGCCATAAATTGGATATAATATTCTTTTCAGAGAATCCGGAGTGGGCATATAACCTATTTTTGTCTGATTTTGAAAGCCCCATACAGCCCTTCCAGCAAATTTTCTGAATGTCTTCTCTGTTTTAAGAATGTCACTTCGATTTCTGTGAAACAAATATTTTGATTAGTTCAGGTCTGCACTGTTCTTTGCTGTACGTTTCAGTTCTTATATGAGTAATTATTTGTCTTCTTGCTTGGGCATCACACTATGTTATCATTTTTTGTCTGCTTCGGTGTTGTGTATTGGCTGTGGAAGCAAAATGGTTTGAAAAATAGCCAATAAATTATAGCTAAAAGATTGTGGAGACCTTACCTGAAAACGTGACTAGGCAGTTTTGAGTTCTTGTTTTCTTAAAGGCAGTTCCAGTTATTCAGACTGCATTTAAATTTCATTGTTTTTTGTATTGCCCTAAAAGGGCATATGCACATTCTATGTTATCTATGTTAAGTCTGAATTCAGTCAAGATTAGAAGTGCTATACAAAATATGGTACTTCTAATAAACATTCCTGTTATTTCCCATTTTTTCTTTTTATCATTTAGTTACACTTAAGCTTTTCACTCAGTACTGGCGGTGAAGATAGTAACAAAGAAGAAAGAAAGAAAGAACTGATACCACTTCAGTCCTTGAACCTCCTTCTGAAGAGCATAGGTGCCACCCTCACAGATGTGCAAGATGTTCTCTTTAAGTAGGTTCAAAATATCATTGTAATGACTACTTCTAAAGAACAATTCAATATTATAAATCAAGGTTATATTTTATTTTGGTCTGAATAATATGGACTTCTTAAAAATCTTTCTTAATAGGTTGGCATTTTTTGAACTCAACTATCACTTCTGTACTACACAGCAGCTCCAATCAGCAGTGACAAAGCATTATTCAAAACAGGTTGGAATAAGTACATTTTAACATTCCAGTAAATTTATATTTTGAAAATGTTATTGTATGCTTTGGTTCTATGAAAATCAATAACTAATTGCAGCCTTGTATGTTTGTAGATTGGTTAAATACGTAAGAAACATTAAAACCTATTACTCATTAGTTGGATTCTGTTGCCTTTACGAAGGCAACTAAGTTATGTTACTAAACTATGACTATAAATATGGCTAAATTATAACTTATGATAAGAAAAGTAGTGTGCATAACAAAACAACTTACAGAAATCAGTAGTGGAAGCAAACACAATGCCGCTCTGGTACACCTTGCTATTTTGCTGTCATAGTGAACAAAATTCTCTTAGTCTATGCGTGCAGCCAAATTTTGTCCCTGTAGCTGCACAGTATGAGTGAAGTAATATGCTTGCTTTGGAAAATCTCAAATTCTCAACTATTTGTGAAATACCTGCAAACAGTAGAATTATTTGACTGATTTTTAGTATGTTTTGCTCTCTGTATAATCATTTTTAAAACATCTGTGTCTACTTCTCCAAATATTGAGTTCTTCATATTAAATTCATCTGCTTTTTTGAGTAAACAGCAATGCCTTAATGCTTTTAGTATATTTTCTGAGATATTTTTACTGAATATCTATTTTTGCTTTAGGCTATTAAGCAGATGTATGTTCTTATTCTTGGTCTTGATGTCTTGGGCAATCCATTTGGATTCATAAGAGGCTTATCTGAAGGAGTAGAAGCATTTTTCTATGAACCTTATCAGGTAAAAATCTCTTCAGGCTTTTTGTGAAATGTTGCAAAAACTGCTAGATATAAATTATATTGAAAATTTGGGTACACTAATAACTTTTATGGTTTTAAGGTGAGATGTAGAATTGAAAAAATCAAAGTGAAAGTGACAGGGAAAGTTACTGAAAAATTCAAGTGACGTAAAAACAAGTTATTTACCTTAATTCACAATTGACTTTTCCTCACAATACTTACTGTAGATAAATACTGCTTGAATGAACTTAACAGAGATCTCATTTGCTCTCTGTTAAATATATATGTTACAATGAAAACATAAGAATTTAAGTATATATACAATCTGAAACTTACGTAAATAGCATAAATGCACTGTTTTGTTTTTTCCCTCCTCAGGGAGCCATCCAGGGTCCTGAAGAATTTATAGAAGGAATGGCACTAGGACTTAAAGCACTAGTAGGGGGAGCTGTTGGTAGGTTTCAACATTATCACAGTAGCATGCTTATTAGTAAGCAAGGTAAGTATTTGTAAGTTGCAGTGGCATTTTACTTACACTGTTTTATTTTCTAATAGGTGGATTAGCTGGTGCTGCTTCAAGAATCACTGGTGCTATGGCAAAAGGTGTTGCTGCAATAACAATGGATGAGGATTATCAGCAAAAAAGGAGAGAAGCCATGAATAAACAGCCCACTGGTCTGAGAGAGGGTATCACTCGTGGAGGAAAAGGATTAGTTTCTGTAAGAATAAAAAGTGATAAAAAGTTTTTTAGTTTGAATTTTATAGAGGTAAAAATAGCAAATGTAGAGGTTTCTGTAGAGCTGTTCCACTTTAATTCTAGTTGGCCAATATATGGCCAAAACTGAGTACTAGTTTTAAAGAAAAATATATGGCGATTGACAAGAAGGAAGGAATGGTGAAGTGGGTGCCTCTAATTCTAATAATTTGCAGTGGATTTTAGAATACTACAACACACATACTTTCTGACTATTCACTAAAAAAGTAATGAGTAAAATGTTAGAAGAATAAAAAAATATAATCTGGAAACATTTGTCACAACTCTTTCATTTCTTTTTGGTAGGGTTTTGTCAGTGGCATAACAGGAATAGTTACAAAACCAATAAGAGGTAAGTTTAGGTCTTATGCTCATATGATTCAAATTCTTGATATTTGATGAGATTTTGCATTTATCAAGATTTTGTTATCACTAAATTCTAATTTAAATATGGAAGTGACTGTAGTTGGATATCAAATAAGAGCAAATGTAATTACAAATAATATTGTAAGATGGTCTTTTTTTCTTAACAATTTGCTGAACTTAATCCTTTTAGGAGCTCAGAAAGAAGGAGCAGCTGGTTTTTTCAAAGGTGTTGGAAAAGGATTAGTGGGAGCAGTAGCTAGGCCGACTGGAGGAATCATAGACATGGCAAGCAGCACATTTCAGGGTATTAAAAAGTAAGTAAAATTAATATGAAGAGTGGCATATAGCATGAATCAAGATGATGGGGTACGTTGACTATTTGTATGACCTCTGTGTTAATGTTTCTTTAACATGTTTAAAATTAATGCAGATGAAAAATCTATCTTATCCATAGATAAGGGGTATCAACAACTTCTCTGGGCAACTTGTTCCCATGCCTCACTCACTCCAAGCTTTAATCTGTATCTCCTGAACTGCAGTTTAAGACTGTAGTACTGAAAAGCCTGTCTCACCAGAGCCTTCTCATCTCCAGGCTGAACAAGCACAGCTTCCTTGTATAAGGAAGCTTGTTTCCTTGTTTTTGTATACAAAAACAAGCTTGTATAGGAAGGAAGCACAGCTTCCTTCCTATAAGGAAGCTTGTATTCCTTGTTTTTGTAGGTAGAATAGGTGCCACCTGCATGGCTTCCTCTGAACCTTTTCCAACAGCTCCACATGTTTTTTCTTCTGGGAGTCCCAGACCTGAACGTAGTACTGCAGAAGGGACCTTGGAAGGGCAGACTAAAGGGGTACAATCACCTTCTTCAACCTGCTGGCCACCCCTTTTTTGATGCAGTCCAGGACACAGTTGAGAACTCTGACAGAATTGCTTGCTGAATAATGTGATAATCTCACTTCCTTATAGTTAGCCTTAATCATAGAATCAGAGAATGGCTTGGGTTGGGAGAGACCTCAAGGATCATCAAATTCCAACCTCCCTGCCACAAACAGGGTTGCCAGCTGCTAGGTCAAGTATTAGATCAAATTACCCCGGGCCCCATCCAACCTGACCTTAAATACCTCTAGGAATGTGGCATTCATGACCTATCTGGGCAACCTGTTCCAGCACCTCATCAACCTCTCAGTAAAAAACTGACATTTAATGTAAATGTTCCTTTCTTTAGTTTAAAACTATTTCCCCTTGTCCTATCACTATCAGCCCGTATAAAAAGTTGATTTCCCTCATGTTTATAAACTCCCTCTAAATATTGGAAGGCCATAATGAGGTCTCCCCACAGCATTCTCTTTTCCAAATTGAACAAGCCAGTTCCTTAAACCTTCATAGGAGAGGTGCTCCAAGCTTTGGATCACTTTTGTGGCCCTCCTCTGGACCATCTCCAAAATCTCTACATCTTTTCTATGTTGGAAGCCCCAGACTTGGACTTACTACACCATCAGTAGAGGGGGGTAATCACTTCCCTCACCCTGCTTGCCACCCCTCTTCTGATGGAACCCAGGATAAGCTTTTCATCTACCAAAAACCATAAGTCCTTCTCAGCATGGCTACTCTCAAGGACTTCTCCTAGTTTGTCTACATATCTCAGATTACTTTGACCCAAGTGAAAAACCTTGCACTTTTTGTTGGACCTCACTAGGTTTACAAGGGCCCACCTTTCAAGTTTATCATAAAGGGGTTTATGATAACATTTACAATTTGTAAATAAGTTGGAGAATGTGTTTTGAGAGGTCTTTTCATAAACCCTGCTCAGAACAGTTGTTAACTGATCTTTTCTCAGTAAGCTATCCCATTTTTGCTACCATGAAGTTGTCTGTGTCTTGTGTATTTTACCCTTCAAATTGTAGCAAAGAAGTGCAAAGAGAACACAAGAAGCATGGATGTCTTTAATCTTCAAATTTTTAAATAGAATACTAAGATGTTAAGTAATTATATTATTTATATGTCAGGCAAAAATGACAGCAAATCTACAGAGATGAACAAGTTGCTCCTGGCATTACTTGCACACAAGGAAAAGGAAGTATATGGTGGGTGGAAGCAAAAACAAGTAAACTGAGAGGAGTACAGATGCACTGTCCAAGCATCCAGAGATGAAATCTAGGGAAAGCTAAAGCCCAAATGGAGTTGAATCTGGGTATTTCAAAGGAAACACAAGTGACTTCTATAAATATGTAAGAAGCAAAAGGAAGAATAGGGAAAATGTGGACAAAATGCTGAATGAAGAAAGAGGGCTGATTATAAAAGGCAGTGAAAAGACTGATGAACAAAACACATTCTTTGTCCCTGTTTTTAAAAGCAAGACTGGCCTTCAGGAATTCCACTTCCCAGAGATCAGGGCAAATACTGGAACAAGAAAGGTGTGTTCTCAGTGGAAGAGAATCAGGTCAGGGAATACTTAAGACAAACTGAATATATGTAAGCCTATGGACCCTGATGGGATGCACCTGCATGTGCTGAGGGAGCTGGTAGATATTGTTATGAGATAATCTTTGGTCAATTCTGACGATTAATACAAGTCTGAAGACTGGAGGAAAAGAAGTGTCACTTCTGTTTTCAAAAAAGTTGTGAAGAAGTACCTGGCAAACTGTAGTGAGGTCAGTCAACCTCACCTGATCTGGGAAAGTGATGGAATCATACTGGAAACAATCTCCAGGCTTATGAGCAATAAGAAAATTACCAAAAATAGTCAGTGTGCGTTCACTAAGAGAAAATCATGCTTAACCAAACTGATAAGCTTCTGTGATGAAAGCACCAGGCTAATGGATGAGAGAAGAGCATTATCTTCCTAGACTTTGCTAAGGCCTTTGGCACTATCACCCATAAAGAAGCTTTTGCAGTATGAGATGATCTTATCAATATCTATAAATACCTGAAGGGGGAGTATCAAGAAGAACCTAGCTCTGTTCAGTGGTGTCCAGTGACAGGACTAAAAGCAATGGGCGTAAACTGGAACACAAGTTATTTTGACATCAGGAGATATTTCATTGCTCTGTGGGAGATGAAGCATTGGCATAGGTTGATCAGAGGTGTTGTGGAGTCTTCATTCTTGGAGATTTCCAAAAGCTTGCCTGGCCATGGTCCTGGGCATCCTGCTCTGCTTGTCCCTGCTTGAGTAGGGGGGTGGGCAACACGACTTCCACAGTTTCCTTCCAACTTCAAGTGTTCTCTGCTTCTATGAAGTACTGCAGTTGTGTTCTGCTTTGTGCCATTTCATGTTGTAGAAGTCATTCTCTGAAGTAGATTGCATTAATTAGAAACCTTATAATTATTTCATAGAGTGGTTACTTTCTATTTATGTGTCAAATGTCTATACAGAGAACAACTACTGTACTAGTACATGAATTTGCAATATTTTGACTATAAAATAGGGACTTTGGTAAATATTATAGCTAAGTACCTATACTGATATGTAACTTAAATTTGCTGATTTATTGTCAGAGTTGCAGATTCATCAGAAGATGTGGTAAGCCTACGCCCGCCTCGCTTCTTTGGTGAAGATGGTGTTATTAGACCTTACAGATTAAGAGATGGAACTGGAAGTCAAATGTTACAGGTGAAGGAATGACATAAAATTTAGCACTTAATATGTTAAACTAAGTGTTTTGTAGAAGTACCCTTAAAAAAAAAAAACAAAAAAAAAACCTGTCACCCCTTACCCAGTAACTCGGTAGTTAAGAAAGTTCCACCTAATTTAATAGATTTATGAACACTTTGGTGGCAATTTCCATGATGTAACTTTTGAAGAAAACATCATAATTTATACCAATGTATCTGAGGAGATTGATGAAAGATATGGAATACTTTAAAAGAAAATAGTTTATAAATATTTTATAAAATTATATAATAGTAAATATATTATGTATAAATAAATAGCTTGTCCTAAATCTTTATTTTTGATTAATAGTGGTGATAATATATTTATCAGTGACTTTGTTATACAAATTCTAAATGGTGACTTTTTCATCACAGTTTTATATAAAATAACACATTAAGTGTACTTAATAAATGTACTTGAAATAGCTGCATCTATGTCACTCTACAGACATTAAAATAATGTAAACAATTCTGAAGTGGAATACTTTTTACATGAGGAACATGCTGAGTTTGGGAAGTTATTTCATTCAGATACCACTGAAGCAAATTTAACCTAGATATAAAAGTGAAAATAAATTCCGTTATTATGCAACACACAAAGTTTATATTTTTCTCCTCAGTTATAAATAAAATTGCATTGTAAAAATGCTTGCACGTAAGTAGTAAGGAAGTAGTTAGAAAGTGCATTAATGGAAACTGGAGATATAAGCACTTCAGGTTTATTTTTTATTTTTAATAATATAATTTATATCTAATATATAAATATATAATTTATTTACAATAAATTTATTTTTAAATCATTGAAGGATTCTCATTGTGTAAATGTGGATGCAGTCATACAGAAATAACCTCTAGGGAGATTTAGATAAGAATTTAGTAGATTTTGGAGAAGATTTTTTGATGTGTGCGAAGTAACTGAAAGCAGTGTGTAGAAGCATTGTCTTAAATATAGCGTGGCTGAAAGCTACCACTAATGAGCAGTATAAGGTTGTTAATGTTCCTCTTCTTTCTGTCAAGAGAAGGGACTTAAAAAACATTCCATTTTCTGTTTAAAAGTTTATCATTTAAACAAAAGCTAACAGGCTACCAAATTCAGCACTAACATGGAAATATTTGTAAAGATATAGCATTATTTTTACTTTTTCTTAATCTCTCTTACATGTTCGCATTTGGGTTTTTTTTTTTTTAAGGAAACTCTGCAATGTCATCTGTAATTTCAGTTTTTCTCTGTTGTATTGTTGAGTTCATTACTACCACCTTCAATTAGCCAACTTATATATGCAAAACTATTAAATTTGTCACATTTTGTGATGGCAGCCACTATTTGAAAGTAACTAAAACTTACAAAATTCAGTGCTTCATGTTATAATTTACTCCTAACAATTCCGTGGCATAGAATATGTATTTAATCCTTAATCCTATTGCTCTTCAACCAGGGTTTTTGGTTCTTAACGTTTTTTATTCTAGAGATATGAGACTCAGCATTACATACCCCCCTGTATGCAACATTTTAGATAGCATAATGTCTTGTTATGAGGAGAAAGAGTAGTAACCTTATCCTTTTTTTATTTATTTTTGCATATATGTCTGCATTGGTAGTGCAGTTACTGTGCGGTAGTGTTTTCAGCAGAATATCAGGTTAGATCCAAACAAAACTTCTTTTAGTGATTGTAAATGCTGACCAAAATGAATAGAATATAGGAGGCAATTCAACATGCCGGTACTTTGCCATGTACTGTCACTTCAGAAATATTGTCTTATTATTTTGCTTAAATTAAAAAAAATTTCCAGCCAAACAAATCATTCTAAACTAATACTTCTGCTTTCTTCTTCTCTTGTCATGCTTTCAGAAAAGACAGGCCTACAGGGAATGGACTAAGACTCACGATAGTAGTGATGATGATGATGACAGTTAGGATAATATGTACTGTAATAGATACACATATGGCCTTTGTCATATTCTTTTGATCATTCAGTATTAAATGTTCTTTCTACAATTCCCACTGAGCAATCAGGGTTGACTAACTTCTAAAACTGTGCAAAAATTAAAAATAAAAAAAAAGGGGGGAGGGAAGGAGGGGGAAATGCAAATAAAGTGTATGATGATGAGTGCTATACAAAGTGGCAAATATATATAACAAATCTACATACAGGGTTTTTTTTTTTGTTATATATAGCTGAATAATGGGTGAAAATCTTGCTGAAAGATATAATGATGTCATATCCTAGCTTTTATTTCCACATGTGTTTCTACGATATGTATTTAATATTTTTGCATTCTTATTTATAACTTGGTAGAGGGTCATAAATGTGTTTAGTAGTACTTCATTGAATTGTATAGTCAGTGTTATAATACTGTTTGTTTAATATTCTATTTATTTCATATTTCAAAACTATTTTGTCTGCTTTTCTTCTTAACAATAAATACATCTAAACTATTCTAAAATTGATTCATCTGTTCTGTTCCAGCATCACAGTTTATATTTCCTGCAACTAGATTATGTCAAAACACTATCCATGAAAGTACTTAAAAACAAAATGCATCTACTTTGAAAGTGACGTTTAACTTAAGCTCTTATACTTTCATTCATCATTTATTTTACCATAACTCTTGAATGCTTAAGTTGTGTGTCATTTGGAATCCTCAGTTGTATGAAATTAGTTAGTTGTTTTAAATTGTAACCTTAAGTGATTTTGTTATAAATTTAACATTTATATTCCTTTCATGGTGACAGTAATAAAAAGTGAAAACCCCTATGTAAAATCAATGATAGCTTCAGAAAATGCCTGTATTTTATAAGGCTTTGTGCGGTAAAGCATAGATAAGAAAATAGATGCTGCTGAATGTTATTTAGCCAGATGCGGAATACCACTAAATAAGAACACTGAACAACTTTATATTGTAAAATCTAAAGAACAGTGTTACTTGTTTCTGTATAATTGTTTTATTTTGAATTCACTGGAAGGTTTTCTTTTCTTTTTTTTTTTCTGTGTGATTTTTCCTTCAAATTATGTTTTTGTGATGAATTTTAAAGATGCCTTGCAACAGATATTTATATAACTGTAATTACCATAGTAAGAAAAAACTCTTCAGCTAAACCTGAAGAATTGGAATTGCTTTCAAGCAAAAGAGCTTCTATGATGATTTCAAATTTATCCAGCGCCATCTTGTGTTTCACTGTCTGTTGTCTTTCAGTTGTCAAAATTCTGAGGAAAGAATTATTAAAATTAAGTGTGTTTATTCTGGCTGTGTGCCTTTAAAGGCTGCTGATTCTTGCACAGTTGGCCAAGGAATCCTGTAATCTCCTTGATCAAAGGAGTGAAAACTCAACTTGAGAGCTTCTTTTATCTTAGACTAATGATGCTTAAGATAACTACCTATATTGTACAGCTATTTAGTTTGTAATAATAGAATCACAAAGTTGTATAGAAGTAGATTAAAGATTGTGTTACTGACTGAAACACTGTTGGAAGGTTTTGGAATTTTCAGGTATCAGTGGATATCAGAAATGTAAATACTTGAAGAACACTGGGAATTATCTTCAATCTTGAAAAAAGACATGTAATGACAAAAAGTTGAGGGCATTTCTAGGTTCAAATTTCTGGAAAGGTTACTGATGCCTTTTAGTAACTTTACTGGATTTTAGTAATTTAAATGTATTATCTGAAATTTTCTTCTTCCTTCTTGGCTTTTAAGGCACTTTCTTATATTCTGTAAAGTTATGTCTTCCTTCGTTAGTGATCTGTCTAACAAAATAGTGCGTATCCTTTTTATAACAAAACATTTTTCTGTGTTATAGAACACCGTTAGATTAAAAAACAAACAAACATTTCTGACAGAAGAAGAAACATCCCTCCCCAAAAAGAACTTGATTTTTAGAGATTATACACTTTCCCTGTCAAGTTGACCTTTTTAGCTTTTCTAAATATACAATACTACAAATCATTACAGATTAATTTAAACTTAGCGTGAATTGAGAAGTTCAGAATGCTACTCAAAAAAAAAAAAAAAGCCAGTAAATTATGATTATATACCTTTAATTATTTTGTTTTCTTCTTAGAGTTTAGTTGTATTTTTAAAATATCTACAAAAGCTTTATTTAAATAAAAGCAAGTATTTTGTACAATTTTTTTTTCTGTCTTTAGCTGTGTGTGTGTGTGTGTGTGTGTACAGTGTATGTATCTATTGGGAAAAATACATAATTTGGATTTAGGACAACAAAAACTGTATCACCTGTTACGTTAGAACTACATTTCCCTCTGTTCTGAACCCATTTCATTGGGTGGGGGTGGAGCACTTGCACAGGTACTCCTCTCTTGGAAATCTCCAGGAGCCACCTGGCCCTGTTTGAGGAGGAGGAGTGGGAACAGATAGATCCGGAGGTCTTTGCCAACTACAGCCATTCTGTAATTCTGTGAATCTGAATTCCAGTGCTGTTATCGAAGACTCCAGGAACTACAGGCTGTTCTTTCAACTAAGTCTGCCAAATTTTCTGCTGTAAGCTGCAGAAAAATTAGCTGATACAGCTTTTTTGGCACATTTAGTTTTACTTTTAGTGACTTGCATAGTGGTAACTTCAGTTTGTCTGCTTCCTACTTGCTGAGGTGAAGATCTGGCTGTGCTCTTTGATGTTATTCAGTACATCATTTTGTTCATGTTTTATCAACTGAAGTTCTGTAGACTTAAAGTCACTACAGATAAATGCCATAGAACATTTCTGGAGTCATTTAAAAGACTTTATTAAGAGTCATTGACAAAAGCTGAAGAGTTCTGCCAGAAATCACTGACCTTTGCCCTTTGGCAATTAATGCTGGAAGAAGGGCTTGTCTCATGCTTATATTCATCGTTTATTATCGCTTCCCTCATGAAATCAGTGTTCTGTTTTTCTATTGTTTTTAATTTTCTCTCTCAAAATGAGAGTTTGTGTGGGCTTTTGTACGGTGCTGCGTAAGGGCTGTTTCTCGAACAATGCCACTGTAGTTTTAAGCTTAAAGAGATGTTAATCAATTTAGTCTCTAAATCAATTTTTCCATGCAGAATCCTAATACAGCATTAAAAATTAATAAATATGTATTCAGCTTTCAGTTCAATGTACCTTTTTGGTCATTAAGCAAGTTTTGATCAGGTAATGGAATGTTTAAATGGATTATTCAAACCCATCTTGGTATTCAAATGCCAATATGCCAAAAAGAACAGCCAAGGAGTGGAAGAAAGTATCATACTCCTTTATTCTCTTTCCATCATGTCTCTTGGTATATTTGATGCTTAAGTTCTCATCAAATATAAAAATCCATATCCTTTAGTACATTGGCATGCTAAAACTGAGATTTTATTTCTTAAATTTATAGGCAGAAATACTTCCCAAGGTTGAAAATAACTTTTTTTCCTACATTGTCCTGAACCTTACCAGGCATCTGCTATCATGCATGTTATCTAGTTTTCCCACAGTTGAGTAATAGCTGTCATTTTCTTCCTTCCTAGGAAAGTCTGTTGTGTCTAGATTAAAGAGAAACCTTACCCACCTATATGTAGAAAGCTTGAATATAATCATGTAAACATTACCCATCCCCGATCAGACGAGTTGTATATACTTATAAGCTGTTTGAGACTGACGCTAATACCAGGTCTTTACAAATAACATGGAAGCTTGTGTGACTTTTGCTTCAGTCGCAAGCTAAAATAAAACTGCGTGTATGCCTCATATGTATATATGCAGTACTTATGGTGGAAATTGATGTGTCCTAAGCAAAGTATACACCACCTTGTTAGCTATCATAAAATGCAGAAAAACCGCAATCTTTTTCCCTGATTCTCAGTTGAACCAGTCAAGTGCTTCAGATGGTACATACTGAAGAACTTTGGTTGTGTTGGCAGAAAACTCTAAAACATCTGTATGTGGTCATCAAAGTGAACTCATAGATTGGTATGTTTTCTCTGCTCAGTGCATGAAAAGACTCAGTGCATGAAAAGACAGTTTTTGGTATGAATACTAAGATATTCTGCCAATTTACATAGGCAAATTAAATTTCTGTTGTGAAGGAAGCATTCCTGAAAGAAAGATACTGTCCTGATTTTTGTAGTCCTGCCTTAGAGTGAAATGTTAACTGTGACCAAAGATTTCTCTTAAGACAAACACACTGAGCTCTGGATTAATGCTCAGCATGCCTGAATGGAATCTTGAATTTTACAGGTTACAGATATTGGACAAAAGCCTTAGCTTTGTTGTTTATTTGTTTGTTTGTTTTTATAGAGTGGCATTGTACATTAGGATAGCCGGAATTAGAAGATAATAGATTAATTTTTAGTTCTCATTAATAAAGGATGAGGAGAGAATTCTGCATAGCAGAAAAATGAATGCTTTTATTCTGTGTTGTCTCTTTTTAACAACTTTTTTCCTTTCTTTGCACAATTAAGCTAAATCTAACCTAAGTGCTGTTTAGAACTAATATTTCTATGGAGAATATTGAATATATAGTCATATCAGGTTAGCCTGCTGAGAATGGTAATTCTGCAACTTCTGAAGAAGTCAGTTTATGACTTGAGTTGAAAGATGAAATCAGTATTGAAGTTTCTAGCAAAAATACAAGCAAGTTTTTTTCTCTACTCAAATGTTTTGTGTAGAATTAATTTTATTCAGTGTAGTTCACAAGATGTTGGTTTGGATTTGTGATCAAAGGTGTTGATGAACACTGATGTATTAGTTCTTCCTGACTTGCGTTTGCAGTGTCAAAGCCTTCTCAATTTCTCATGTTGTCCCACTATGAAATGCAGAAGAGGCTGGGAGGGTACGCAGCCAAGACAGCTGACCAAAGAGAGACTGCATACCATGATACATTGTGCTTAGGAATGAAAGCTGGGAGAAAAAAGGGAAAGGGAGGGGTTGTTAAGGCAACTGTCTTCCCTCTCCCTGGGATTCCTACTGGCTTCTCTGGAATTGTGGCTGGACTCGATACAACGAGGAAATAGACTGGCAATCTAAAAGCCTAGTAAAAAAAATAAAGTTGATCTGAACACCAATAGAAAAGGGTAGCATATGTATAATTACTTTTTAATTAAGTGGTAAGGCTTTACAAACTTTTTACAAACTTTATTCAGTCGAGGAGTTCAAAAATGATGTCAAACATTCCAACTTTTGTTTCTCACATACTGCTACTACATTTTGGTAAGAGCTATAACCAGAAGTACCATATATTTTAAATCTTGTTCCCCTAGTTACATTTTTTTTTTTCTTTTTCATTTCTAACATAATCAAAGGCCTATGTGCTTCTTTTCCAGTGAATTAAAGGCATGTACGATGGTTTGGAATCTTTCTAAATGCAGAGATGCCACTTTTAGACACTGATCATATTTGCTTTCCCCTGCACAGATGATCAAATTTACAATTAGTTTATCATGGAAATATCTAATTATCTGAATTACAAGTAAGAATAACTTTCTAAAGAGTGCATTTATGCTTTTATTGCTGTGCATTTTACAGCTGCTCGAGTGTCCTTTTTCAACTGTTTCATTTAATTTCAAAGTGGACCCAGTAGATCAGAACATTCGGATTAACTATTTTTCAAACCGAAGCATGGAAATTTTGTTTTAAAAATCAGGTTTTGATTTCTTACAGTAGCACAACTGATATTGAAGAAACAGTGATTGACTAATGTTGACTTCTGCAGTTTTGCATCATCGAACAGTTGGTATAAGATAATTATTAGCTAGATACAATGCAATTAAAATTCATTCATATATTTTTAAGAGAGAAATTTTATGTCCTTGTGCGTTTGAGTTCTATCAGCTATTTTGCTGGCAGAACATAGTAGTGCTATTTCTGTGAGAAATCAGCAGTAAATTTGTCTGTCCTTTTATGATGTATTTTATAACGGGTAGGTGCATGTCTAATGTGAAAAGGGATTTGCAAAAAAAGAAAAAGGATAGAAAATAAACTACCCTAAGTAACCATAGGCATTGGTACAGATGCATATTTTGTGTTTGCACAACACTTGTCCTGTGTTAATTTCCCAGTTAACATCTGCTGTCTACAAAACTATGGAACACAGATAATGTGAATTTGCTATCTTTGACTTAGAGCTAACAATGAGTAGTAGTTTGATCTCACTTCAGCTGTCTGGACAGCTTTGTGTACCACATGCTAACAATATCTCTGTGCTAAGTGAGTTGCTTCTATGTGAATTTTAGTAGTTTCCATGGAATTTTTGGCATGTATGTATAGCTGCCTTGTAGGATTTCAACCTCTGTGATGCTTAAGAACTGCATTTATGTAAATCATAATTCTCAGTACATTATCAGTAAACTGCATGAGTTACAGTGGAGCAACATGACTTGTCAAATATTGCCTAGTAAGGCAAAAAAGAGAAGCCAAAAAGAGGTAACTTGGTTCTCGTTAGTCCAGCTCAGGACTTAATCCAGTGCCACACAAAAATTAAGAAAGTCTTGTTTTGATGCAAGAGAAAGACTAGAGATCCTCTACATCATGATGAGACTAAATTTCTAAATGCTTCTCCCCTGCTGCTGTTAGTAGAAGACAGGTCCTGGTTATACTCTGGGAGTGTTGGACCAGTAAGAGAAATTGCTGACCAAAATTCAGAATGTGCTGCAACTGTTACAAAATTAAATGCCACTGTCTATATTGGTTACCTCTGTTCAATTATCCTTACTCTTTATGCATTGATGGAAACTGCCTTGTGAGATAATTTTTTAGTTACTTAGTGGTCCAAGCTTCTATTTCATATGAGATGCAGGAAGAAACTTGAATCCTCTGGTGACAAACCTAGACATGCATAGCCTGACTAAAGAGTTTTCAAAAATCGTTCTAGAAGAGAAGAAAATAAAATATAAATTTCCAATTTACTAAGCTCTTAATTCTGCATTTATTATGCTATTCATTTTTATGTATTCTCCTTGACCTTGATGTTAACTTTTACATTAATGAACTTGAGCAGTGACTAAAACAGGGAGGTACACGATAGACAGTTGTAATTTTGCAGGCCAGCAGGTATGGGGACAGGAAAATAATCTGAATTTTGATTTGCTGTTCATGTGCTTTCTGGAAAGATTTATTTTGGGAACCTATTACTCAAATGTTCTTGTATTTCAGTAATGAAAGAATCAGCATCTTTGAGGGAAGACATCATTTTTAGAAAACTGGCCAAGTGGAGTTATCTGTGCTATCAGATTTCCAGTCTTAATGTAGACTTAGTTAAGTGTCTTTATCATTTGACATTGGTTGTATTCTGGCATTTTAACTATTGTGACAGGTAACCTATGTTTTCAGTATGTTTACAGTTGGCTGTTTATTGAATTATACTTGTTTATACTAATCTATTTTTACTTCCAGTACTGATCTTAATGTGATCACTAGCGTGATCAGTAATTGCCTGGCAAGTCAGAAATCTCTTAGTTTCCAAGACATGTTAAAATTACAGAGCTTCTGTTAAAAAAAATACAAATAAAGAAAAAAAGAAAAGAAAAAGAAAACTAATCTGCTGTCACTGTGTTGTAAAGTTGTTGCCCAGTAAGGAATATTCAGCTACAATATTCACAGCAATTGTGGGTTTTTTTGTTGTTGTTGTTTTAAGTTAAGCAAGTTCAGGGGGAAATGAAAGAATAGATGAAAGTGATAAGCATAACCTTGAATGCATCTTTAAGTTTCATTGTATGTATGACAAGTAGGATTTCGTAGAGTTAAGTATGGACTGAACCCAGGGTTAATGACTCCAATGTTTTGGAGTTCGCTCTTCATAAAAATTAAAAGAGTCTCCTTAGGCATACTTTAATTATTTCTTGTGTTGTCTTTGAATTTTTTGAGTGGTAGTTTGGAGTGCACTAAAAATATGTAATAATTACATTATTCCTTGCCACTTCTTGCTAGGATTGATTTCTGTTGGCATATTTGCATTTCTAAGGAGCAAATAATTCCACATATTGTAAACATTAGCTGTCACAGACCTGTTAGCCATATCCTGAGTTATGAAAGAAGTCTTTTACTTAAAAGTATGTGGTATATGCTGTTACAGCTTATTCTTCTGCGACATAATACATTTTAAACAAATAATAAACACATTAGTTTATACATGCATACTCAAAGCTATAAAAATGTTGTCTCTTTTAGAAAATTGAAAATGGACGATTTGCAAAACTCAGATATATTGCACATGCTATGGTCAACAGTACAGATCTGCTAATGGTGACAAAGAGGTAAGCAGTTTTGACTATGAGTAATAAGTATGTAAACCTCTATCATAAAAAATGTGCATGTCTTAATAATTCTTAATCAGTAACTGTGCTTTGACATGTGTGTCATTATGTATATGGATAGAGTACTGGGGAAGGCATGCTTAGTGTGCATTTTGTTAATCACTTCCACAGCAGCACTGTTCAGCACAAGAGTATGTTCTTTGAGTGTCATGATAAGTTTTCTATTTAAGGAGAGGAAATGATTGTTGGTTTTGTGATTTCTCTAGCTGAGCAAGATTTGTAATAAATCTGATAAGGCTGAGGTCAGAGGAATTGTGAGATTCTCTTAGAAGTTGGCATAATGAAGGAAAATGCATAATATAGGAACAGAGAGCCAGCAGTGTTTAATGGTTAAGTATCAAGTATCCTTCAAAAATTAAAAGTCTGTAACATTTTGCAGAAACATAGCTAGAAAAAAATAGTTTTTCTTTTGCTATGAAACTATTCTAAATGAGAGCACTCAAAATTCAGACTTTCAGAAACCATGCTGTGTAGTTCTTATATCTAATTAGACATGAAATGTTTCAGAATAAATGTATGATGTCAGTAGATTAACTTGATAACGTGAGGTATTTTACATTACATTTACATTAATTTTTAAATTATGAGTATCTTTTTTGTTGTTGTTGCCTAGTGGTGTCCTATTTGTGACAAAAGGGACATTTGGACAGTTGACATGTGAGTGGCAATACACTTATGATGAATTTACGAAAGAACCGTTCATTGTTGATGGCAGGAGATTACGCATTGAAGCAAAGGTATGTTAACCTGATCACATTTTGTTTTCTTTTAGTGTTTGTTTATAAAATTGAATTCCTGGTCTCTCCCCTAGTTGAGGTGTACTTAGAGAAAGGAGTTCAAATATGGCATTGGCAACCCTTAGATTACGATTTTCTGTCTATTTTTAAGCAGAATGCACTCTGTGTTTGCAGCTGAAGTTGTTCCTTGAGTATTGGGGATATTCTTGCTAACATTTGCAAATTTAGACAAACTGGCACATTTCATACTTTTCATTGAAACAAACAAAACCTTTATTTCCCTGGCAGTGGAAAGTAATAAGATATTTAAGCACTGACAACTGAACCAGAGCCAACATTCCTTATAAAAAATAGCTCTTTGAATTCTTTCTGAGATAGTGACTGAAATCTGAATCAGTGAACTTACCTGACAGAGGGTTTATTTTGTTTGTTTGTTTGTTTGTTTCTGTTTTCATTAAGTTTCATGTGTGTAATTACACATTTTGGTTGTCAGGACAATCTTGACATTGTGCCTTCAAAGTTTATCACTTACACTTTTTTTCTACTGGAGAGTGCAAAAGGCAGAGTCATATTGCTTTGGAATCCTCTAAACTGGAATTCTAACTGCAAGTGAATTTTTATAGTATAAAATCCTACCGTAATTATTAGTTTCTATAATTTCAAATGCTGCTAAATAACACATCCATCTTTATCCTAATACAGCAATCACTTCGGAGTCCAATCACATGCCTGCAGTATGCTTTTTCTTGAAATCTGTGGCTGAAAACTGCATTTTTTTGAAGCACTACTTCTGTTTTATTTCTGGAGCCTGAATTGCAATTTTCACTACCTGAGTCCACTGCTTGTAAATCAGTACTAGTAGGATGTCCATCCAGATGATGACTTGAAAGCTAATGAAAAGTTATTAATATGGAGTACTGGATTGTTACTCCACATATACTATTATCTGCCATCCATTCCTACTTTTTTTTTACAGCCCAATGGTGGCTCCATGGCATAAAGAAATTTGTTACCACTGGACAATTCCACTCTACTATGTTTTTATGCAGAAAATAAAGTTTCTCGGGGTGTGTGCGTAAGATGTGACACAATCAGATTAGTATAATAGGCACATGGTGCTCTCTGAACCATATCTGCCTTAATATTAAATAATTGGTGAGTAGTTCTTACATATTTTCATAGAATCACAGAATTGCTTGAATTGGAAGGGACCTCAAAAATCATCCAACCTCCCAACTAGATCAGATTGCCCAGGGCCACATCCAGCCTGGTCTTGAACACTTCCAGAGATGAAGCACCCACATATTCTCAGGTCATCCTGTTCCAGCACCTCACCACCTTCTATGTGAAAAACTTCCCACTGACATCTAATCTAAATTTCCTCTCTTTTCATTTAAAACCATTCCTTCTTGTCCAATCAATTTTGAAGAAACTAACTGATTGTTATTCTTTTTTTTTTTTTTTAAGGAACGAGTAAAGTCTGTGTTCCACGCCAAAGAATTTGGAAAAATTATTAACTTTAAAAGTCCAGAGGATGCTAAGGTAAAATCAAAATATTGTCACAATTATCCTTTGTTCCATTTGCCTTAAAAAGTTTTATATATATATATATATATTTTTTTTTTTCAGAAAAACTATTCAATTTCAGCAATACTCAATCCAAACACGAAACTTTTCAACTTTTCTATACTTAAATCTTGAGAATTAGAACTGTCTGTCAGACACCTGATTTTACAGTATTGCCAACAAAAGTAAACAATCAAGAATATGAACTAAAACATTAAGTAAATTCTGATAGAATATTATTGGTGAACTGCCCCCAGAGTTTAAGAATGAGCAAGAATCCTAGTAGAAAATAAAGTAGTTTATTTGATACCTCACATTATTATTGGACACATTCTACATGATCTCTTCATTTTGACATCATTAGTTTTCACTGCAAAAGAGTGGTTCAGGTCTTCTACCAGAACTACACAGTAGCAGGTTTGCTCAAGTTCTCTCTCATTTCTATCAGAGTGAATTGTTATTTTCACAAGCAATAAATTAACTGTGCATATATACACACCAGTGGGATATGGATATGAAGCACTCTGTGAAAGTTCCATCTACTCAACAGTTTAAGTTGCTTTTGTTTTCACAACGGTTGTTTACAACTGCATCTGAATGATATCTTTCGTCTCCTTCCTCAAAAAAGCATTACAAATACTGCCAAGGTCCTGGAGGACCCCATGCTGAACTGACACCCAGGAATTTGTCTGGGAGGGAAATTCCAGCTGTGCCTCAGCTGAGCCAGGAAGAACACCAAAAATCAAATTAGTGCATCATATTATATGTATTGTAAGTCTTAAGAAAGGAGAAGGAAGCTGAAAAAGCTGTTTGTACTTTAAAACAGAAAAAAGGTTTGCTTTTTTTAGGAAGGCCAGTGTACTTGATGAAACCAACAGGAATGCAGGTATGAAGGGAAAAATGGTCATTGTCACATAGACTTGGTATGGATGGTTGTTCTATCGTAGTGAAGGAATACTTAACAGATTCATCAAAAGTTACTGTTAATGTCTCGGGGGCTAACCTACAGAAAGAAAGGAAGGTCTTTGAGAGTTGCTTTTGTACCATTGAGCCTATGGCCGCTTCTACAGATGTTACACTTATGCTTGATATATAGAGAAGAAATTCAGGGAAGCCTTTAGTAATGGTAAAAATGAAACTGGTGCCTTTCTCAGTAATGGGTATGAGATCACTTCAGTGACACTGCTTCAAGAACTTACTGTTTGTCTGTCTAGTGGACTCTGCAGATCTGTTCTGCACCTGTGAGAAGTGCCATACTCTAGTACAGAGGTGGTACTTGGGACAGCCAGGTCTTCTCTGACACCTTCAGCATGCCACTAAACCAGGATAGGGCTGTTGTGGAGAGGGAGGCACCCTCAAGATCTGTGACGTAGAGCCTGATCCTGTGAAAGAACCATATATTCGCTTGCCTTCTTTGCAAGCATTATATAGCTACTTTTTCAAGTCCAATCGATCTCACTGCATAAAATTACATCTCATACCCTAGCTTTCCATTCACCGTCCCTTATTTTTTTTAGTGTCTCTGGAACTAATTTCTCTTCCATAATCAGCAAATATATAAATATTCATGAAAAGAAACTGAATATCTTTGAGGAAAGCTTCTTTCAAAGTACCTGTATTACCACATGGTTGCAATCCATTCATGTCCACTGTCTTGTTATCCTTGCTTTTAGCTTCTCATATGGGATTCATCCAGTGTTTTAGACTAATGCAGAGAATTAATAATAGTGGACATGTAGAGACAACGCCATTTATCTTTATTAAAAAAAAAACAAAACAACCCAGAACCATCAACATAGGCAGATTAGTTAGCTGTAATAGTCAGTGTCACCATGCCAATGTCATCTTTTTCACGTGACAACATAAGGATTTATCATCTACAACAGAAAAAGGTTAAAACTCAGGTAGAGAGCAGATAGTGAAGTGTCTGTCATCCTAACCAAATTTTCAACTGCTCTGCACGGCTTTTACATTTACAAGGATACATTTTCTTTCTTTTTTTTTTCTTTTTCTCCACACAGTGGATCCTTTCTAAACTGGAAGAAGTGAGAGAGAATCGACCAAAATCATAATGAATGGAGAAGCACCAGGAGATGAAGAGTACTGAGCAGCTACCTTCTAACTCCTTTTGAACACGAAGAACTAGTTTCATATCAGCAATATTTTACAAATAAAGAAAATGAAAAAGGATGAGGAGAGGATTGATGAAATTGTCACACCAATCTATGGATATATCATAAAAAGAAAACTATTATTAAGTTAAAAAAAAACCCACAAACCTCTAGTGATGAAAAAATGTTGCCAAGTTTCAGCTTTTTTTTTTTTTTTAACTATAAAATTCCAGATTTCATTTTTTTCAAAATACAGTTTATATGAATTTGTTTTACCATAACTTTTGGCACTGAAACTGAAATCTGGACTATTTATTATGACTCTACTCAAAACAAATAATTTGCTTTTGATTGTGAAAATCAATATCGAGTTTCTTTCTATGTTTTCTTATAACTTGAGCCTGTGTTGAAATTCAAACTTCTTTTGAAGGAAGCGTTAACTTAATTATCACTGTTTTAAAGCTCAAATCCTATTGAATCTGTTCACCAGACAACTCTAACTTAGTTAATCACAGAAGGGGCTACCTATTTACCAAATATTATTTTCTTTTATAAATGAATAGACCAGGTCAGAATGAATTTTCGTTACAGTATCACTTTTAATGTAAACTTTTTTATATCCTACTCAAGGAAATGTTGTTGCACCTTTATCATTATTAAGAGAAAATATAACAGTTTACAGAAACTTATAATGGGGATAATTATTATATGTCTGCACTAGAAATATGAATTTAAGCTTGTTATTCTAAATAAAAGTCATAGCAGATTTGCAACTGAAGAAGGAAGATTTGGGGTTATAAGGGCACTGTTGCATACCAAAAAATTTGCCGTGGATATTGTGTGCTAAGCAAGTGACTAATAAAGTCAGATTTATATTAAATAACAAATACAGTATTTCACAGTTGCTTTTTTCAACTCGTCCACTGGAACTTTTGTTTCTTACCTAGACAGCAGAACTTTAATAAGCAGAGCTAGAATGCGTGTGATGCTGCTTTCTTCTCAGATGTATTAGTCACAGTAGCATTGAATGAATGATTATTGCAGTTGATAAGAAAGTACAGGGAGCAATACAGTGTTACATGAAGGCTTCCATAAGTTCCCATTTTCAAAGTCTTCAAAATTAATGGTATATACAGTCATGTACTTCCAAAATATTCTTTCCTAACAATTGTTTGGAATGTTTATATGTGAGATTTTATACTTCCTACACCGCTGGTGGTGCTTGAGAGATACAAGTTGTTGCATTATTGTAAAATCTAAAATGATGAGCATGCTGACCTGCAACTGCAACTCTTTAGTTTATTCTAAGTCTTGACTTAGATGCTGAGTAACCATTTAGCTGATTAAAAAACACATATTTTATTGTACTTTTTCCCATAAATTGTAAAGTGAATTCTGTACTATGAGAATGATTGTTTTACTCCACCTTTTTTGTACAAAAAAACCACATACCAAGACCATTAACTCAGGTTTTAGTCATGCCAAAATAATACTTTGCCTTAGATAAATATTGTCACTAGTTGACAAAACATCTGTTTGGTTTTTTTTGTTTGTTTTGTTTTTGATTGGTTGTTTGTTTTTTTTTTTAATCTATGACTGTTAACCATAGGTGGGATAGTTCAACTGACAGCCACAGCATGATCTTCTTTCTTCAGTACTTTTACTTGCCTCTTCCTCTCCCATATCCCTGGTATTTTCCTTTGTATCTGAACTTTCACTTCTTTATCAGAACTTTCACTTCTGATGTCTCTTGCAAGCAAACATATGGTACATTCCCATTTGTTTCTCTTTAATTTATTCTGATTTCTCTTCAGAGAGGCTCTGTTTCAATGTTTTATCTCCAGTTCTTAGCATGCGTGCTTTATTTTGCTCAAAAACTCCTGTTTCTGAAATTGCAGCTGGTTCTTCGGTGATATTTGAACCATTTGATCATTAAAGTTAAAGGAGTTATCCTAGATACACTTGTCTGTGGTTAAGCTTATGCTCTGAAAAAGACAATAACTCCCCCAGATTTTCAGCTTTTGCTATAAGGTGTAGATTATTTTGAGTCCTTTGCTAACAGAAAGCTTTACAAAGAGAATTAGAAACCTTGAAGTGTGCTGGTTCAATCAGCATCCAGAATGTATAAAATTCAACACAGAACCCTTTCCCACCTCCCTCCTTGTCTCAGCATGGTATAATACTGTGGTTTTCTATAATTCAAATTTTCTTCTCAGTTAATTTTATCTCTTTCCTTTGTTTTTTCCTTATGCTTTCTCCATTCAGTCATAAGTGAATTTTGTCATTTTTCAGTAGACTTCAAGTTCTCTTTTTAAACCAGTTTGGGAAAGGGAGAAAGGTATTCAGTTATGTTATTGTGTAGTTTACTGGATTGCTTTTTGCAAATTATTTGAGATGTCCACTCTGGTGTGCCTAATTCATATCTCGAAATATCCTTCTTTTCCAACAAGAGTGTAGAACAGATGTGTTAATTTTTAATGAACGTTTATGTGCAAGTATACATGGGAATCTGAACAAAAATAAAAATAAAGGCATTTAAGTCTGTCCACTGTAGTGCCTAAAAGAATACCATGGCCTTTAATGAAGAACTGTTTCTATTCTAGACAAATGTTACACAAATGTTCCTTTCACAATGTCATTTAGATTTTCAGTAGTATTTTGTTACTTGTTAAATTACCTCTCTGGAAGGAGTGACCAGATGTAGAATCAAAGATGGTGACAAACAGCGCTGCAAGGTGCAGGTGACTGGATTACGCGGTATTCTAAAATCAGCAGCCTAATAAATGTTGCACTTCCTTTTGTTCAGCTGCATGGATTTCCAGAGCATGACTTCTTTTTGGTTTCTGCCCTCTGTCCTGCGTTCCTGCTGTCCCAACCCAGCCTCTTCTCCACCTTCAATAAAGCAAACTGAATTTTGAGTGGAATGTGATTATTGTTTTTGTTTCATTTCTTATACACCGCATTAATAGCTTGGTGGTTTTGGGAGGGTTTTTTGTTTGTTTTCTTCTTACAAGTGATATTATTACTCAGAGTTAGGTGAGTAGAAATTGACAAATGAAATCCCACCTCTGACAAGACAGCAGAATGAACTTCTGTTGTACCAATGTCAGTGAAAGCAGAATACAGGTGGTAGTCTTTTCCTTTGGTAGGATGAGATTAATGAAAATTTTTGTCTAATGAAACAGAAAAAAATTTAACAAAGCATGTTATAGTTTTCATACAGAAAATATTTGCATTGTCATCATCTTCTCTTCAAAGGCAGATTTTTATATTTTGTGTATTACATTCATGAGAGCCTTATGCTTTTCTGTCCAAAATTAAAGAGAACAGCTATGATGAGATAGGACACTGATAGCCAAAAAGGAGTGAAATTGAATTTTCATTTTGCTGGATCTCACCCAAGCTTTTTAATCTTTATGGGTTTTCATTTCTTGTGTCATGCAGATTGAGTGTGCAGATTCATGTCTTCGTTAGTGCCCTTAAAAATGCTTTAAAGCACTGCTTGCAAAGTATTAAACATGAGCTCATTCTGATGGGTCTTGTAAAATGTGAGCTCACTGCTGTGCTTGTACTCCAGCAAAACCCAACTGGATTCCCGGCATCAGGGGTACCCTTCAGATAGATTGCAAACTTTGACTCAGGTATGAAGCTGGTGAGAGTCTAGACTTTTTTTCCAGAATTTTGCAGAGATCAAGTAGTTCAATCACTTGGACATTTTATGTGCTTTCCTCCATTAGATCTCCTGCCCTAGAACAAGGTAGCATTTTAGTCCTTTTTTGTTCTCATAACTGGAAGTTTTGAAGTAATGTAAAACTTCAGTATATATGGATTTCAAGACAAGAAATGTAAGAGAATCTAAGCACATTTTTGCAGCAGAATGAAGGCCAATAACAGGAGGTCCTACTAAAACAAGCCCTTTATGAGTGCTCTTGGATTAGATGATTAAATGCCAGTGACTACCGTGGGGTATTACAATGGGTAAAAATGGTTGCTCTGCCTAATGTCTTTAGACATCGTTTGTCTGAGAATTTTTGACTGAAAGAATGAAAACTGATTGAGCTATTAGTGGTACTGCTATCATTAATGGAGAAGTTCATAGTCAAATGAGTGGAGAAGTGATGTCTGGAAATTTCTAGAGGAGAAGTTTTACTTCTCTCTAATCCATGCAAAACTACCTGTGCAACTCAGCAATGGGAAAATGCAGTGTGTGAAAAGCAGTTAGTGCAAGTTACTTTATTGATTTGAAGGAATGTAAGGACTGGATTACCGTGTGGGTGATCCACCAGTCTCTAAAGCAGTGAATGTTGAGAACATTTACTACATAGCTTGCTATTTGAGAAACCCTTTTTTACCTTAAGATAATAGCAAATTCCACTGGGTACCTACAGGATACAAATCTGTCACTCTTTAACTGCAAATGGTATGCTATTATTATTAGACAACTAAACAGAAATGGAAGGCTATGTAAAAATCAGAATAAATAATCCTCTGTAATGCTTCTTAGAACATGCCATGAATTTTGGCCCATCAAAACTATCAGGACATGCTTCTAAAATGTTTCATAGGTTTACCCTTACCCTAGTCTTTCAATCACATTGCTTAGAACAAGAATTTTAAAATATCTTGTTCCTAAAAATAACACGGACTTTCCACTGATGCCTTATAAATGATAAGCTATGATGGTAAATGATAAGATTATTTAAAAAAAAAAAAAGGAAGAAAGAAGAATTAAGTAAATACTGCCTGGAGAGCAATGTCGCTGTGTGCATTCTTCTAAATATTCCTAACTTCCATAGCAGTCACACAGTAACTCACAGCCAAAACTAGTATGGAAAATAGTATTTTAAATGTATATGCTAAAAAGTAAACTCAGAAATTCAGTCTTAAAATTTATCCTGATCCATATTTCAGTAAATATAAAACCATCCTCTCATCTCTGGAATTTATAAGACACCTCTTTTTCAGTCACCACAGACTGTGCTTTCAGTAAATCACACCTCATGGATGCAAACAGATTTTTAATTTAAACCAGATTGAACTCCCTCAGGTTTAGTTGCAGGATTGTGTCCTTGACAGCAGCAAAGACGAAACGAATATTTTCTGTGTCTGTGGCACAGGTGAAGTGGGAGTAGATGACCTTCTGCTTGTCAGGATTCTGATCCTGATACAGCTTCAAAATGAAGTCTCCTGCAGCTTTGACATCTTGCTTAGGTCCTACTCAAAAACATAATTGGTGTTTTTAAGCAGCTAAAAAATACACATCAGGAAAGAAAAAAAGCTTCTGCTTTCCAAAATGTGAAGAATGTGCTTTTTTAACAGTAAATCTTACAGTTCAAAGTAATTCATTATAATTCTCTATACAGAGGGCATTACTCACCATATTTTGATTGTTTGCTACACTGCTGAAGTATCTCAAAGACTGTGAGAGAAGTTTTATACAACAGATATATCAGTAAACAGGACTCTCTTTATTCAGGATCTTTGTTTCTACTGTAACAATTGCATTACATGATATTGTATCTAATAATGGAATACATCTGTGATTATTTTCTTCCTTTTGGATAATTTAAGGTGGAAAGAGCACTTCTGTTAACTTAATAGTGATAGTGCTACTAAAACATTAAAAGAATGGCTGGAAGATACACCTTTCTTCAATGGTTCAGTTAAAAAATGACTTAAAAATAAAGCACAGAGTGGAAGAGAGTAGATATGAAATATATGAAATACAATGTGTAGTTCTACTTTTCCTTCTCCATTCAGTGAGCAAAATCTAGCTGATTTATACATATGACTTGTCTTTGTCAGCATAATCAGGGATGAATGCTTACCTGTGTATTCTGGAAAGTAACTAGTTAGATGGGAATACATGATTTTCTCTTCTAGAAGATCTTTTTTATTTAAAAACAAAATGACTGAAGAATTCAGAAACCACGGGTATGTAATGATGGTTTTAAATAAGGCCTTGCTTTCTTTCATTCGATTCTACAACAAAAATTAATATGAAGTTACAACTCTCTAAAATGCAGAATGTGTAAATTATTATCCAGAGATCATAAAGGTTTCTTTTAAGGGCTTTTTTTGATTAATATGTGTATTTATATATTACTTTTATTAAGCAAAATTGTAATGCACTAGTTATTACTATTTGTGTTATATATTTTATAAAATAAAATTTACTGGCTTTTGGATCATCTCTGTGAATGGCATGATGGGACAAGAAATCAAGGTAAGCCTTGATTATAAAAATTCTTTGAGGATTTGTGTGAATTAATTAGTAAGCAGCCTATGAAAGTCTCTGCTCAATGAAAGTCTCAGGTGACCTCACCAGTGGGAGGTAGAATACACCTGATCTCCCATCTTACTGATCTCTTATCTGGTGACAGCAGCAAGACCTGAGCAAAAGGCACAGAAGAGCATCAGGCAGTATCAGGTTGAGCTAGAATGGAGGTGGTGGGCATGGAGCAGGCTCTTCAGGGCAGTGGTCATGGCCCCAAGCTGTCAGAGTTCCAGAGGTGTTTGGACAATGCTCCCAAACATAGAGTTTGAATTTTGAATGGTTCTGTATAGATCCAAGAGTTGGACTCAGTGATCCTTGTAGGTCACCCTCCAGCTTGGGGTATTCTATAATTCACCCCAATATTCAAGAAAAGAATAGGAAGAAGACCTGGGAAACCACAGATTAGTAAGACTCACATCTATGCATGGGAAGACTATGGAGCACATCCTCCCGGAAGGAATGTTAAGGCATATGTAAGCTGTAGAAGTGATCTGAGAGCTAGCACAGCTTCATTAAGAGCAGACTGTGCCTTACCAATCTGGTGGCCTTCTATGTTGGAGTCACTGCATTGGTGTACAAAGGAAGGGCAAAACATATAATCTACCTGGAGCTCTGCAAGGCCTTTGATTCTCACACTACATCCCTATCTCTAAATCGGAGACATATGGATTTGAAGGCTAGCCTATTCAGTGGATAAAGAACTGTCTGGATGGTCATAGCCATGGGGCTGTTGTCAGTGGTTCTGGAGGTGGAGATCAGTCAAGAGTGCGGTCCCCCAAGGATCTGTCTTGGGACTGGAGCTCTTAAATATCTTTATCAACAACGTAGACAGTGGGATTGAGTGTATCCTCAACCAAGATGAGTGGTGTAGTTGAAAAAAATGGAAGGGATGCCATCCAGAGGGGCCTGGACATGCTCAAAAGTGATCACATGAGAATCAGATGAGGTTTAACAAGGCCAAGTGCAAGGTGTTGCACTTGGGTTGAGGCAACCCCAGATACGTATGGACTGAGAGAACAATTACTTGAGAGCAGTGCTCTGGAGAGGGAAGTGGGGGGTTCTAACTAAAAGAGGGGAGATTTATGTCAGATGCTAGAAAGAAATGTTTTATTTAGAAGGTGGTGAGGTACTGGAATAAGTTGCCCAGAGAGGTTGTGGATGCTCCATCTTGAATGGAGTCCTGGGCAGTCCGATTTAGAGGCTGACAACCCTGCCCATGACAGAGAGGTTGAAAATAGATCATCTTGAAGCTCCCCTCTGTCAACAGTTTATGGGCTGATTTGGCCCGGTTCCGTGACTAGAGGGGCAGGACCAAATCCATTCTATGATTCTATAATGTAACACAGCTAAAGGACAAGAGCATAAGTACTCATACTAACAATCATGCTGTCCATTTCAAGACAGACCTAAGAAGCAACATATTTGAAGATTGCTGGTTTAAGTTCCTGGACACAAATCTGTGACGGTAGCCCCTTTGTTATTTCTTAATGTCCAAAGTAAACATAACAAAATGTCAGTGATGGTGGAATTAAAAATAAGATTTCTTAGTTATCCATGATCATGTTAAAACATGACATGAATCTTCAGAGATTCATTTTTAAATTACAATTCATAACCCTTCAGCAAGTGAAGCTGGGTTTGCTTTTCACAGTTCAAACAGATCTTGACGAAAATAATCTGTAAAGTGCTCGGGGACTTCAGAGTTCAAATGGTATTAAGACTGTAGGACATTTGAAGGAATTTGATAACTTTCAAGAGGGAAAGCAACCTTTACCAAAAGTAATTGTGTTCCATCCATGTGCTTTTCCCTAATTGCATACTATTTTGTTCTTAGTATTGTTCCCTGCAACATCTGGCCTCTGCTGATGAGTGCATCCTAGAACAGATGGGATAACTCATACATTTTCTAACCTTGGAAAGGAGGTGAATTTTAATTTACTTTGTATTCATTCTCCTTAATTCATGCACAGATATATTCTGAAGTGTCAGAGATTTTAATAAAGAATGATGATTAAAGGAATTTTACTTGTTTAGAGATATCGCTGATGCTCATTTTCATACATCTGAGACATGTTTAAAACATTTTAAGATTGTGTTTTATTTTAAGGTAGATTCCACTTTTTTTTCAGGCAGGCTGCTATTTTAATATAACTTCATGACTGCTTGATGAACTTCACAGTGTGGTTCCAGTGCATGCAAATCATTTTATGAAAGATAAAAATGCTGTCTTTCTTAGTAAGGCTTACTCCTTTTCCTGTAAGTAACAGAGATACACTCACTACTCACCTCATTGTCACATTCTGCCAATACTTGATCATATTCACTTAACGCCACTAAAAATATGTAAGTAACACTTTCAAAACAATGAATCCATTTCCTTCTTTCCGACCTTTGGCCACCTACATCCACCATCCTATTAACAAGAAATGCAGTCAATATATTCGTCATTTTCATAAGATACTTTAAATATACTCGAAGGCCTTGTTAAAGCTTGCCTACCTGAAATATGCTTGAACCATGGTTATTGTATATTAGCATTGTTCTGTTTAATATTTAAACTTGGCTCATTTGCCAAAGTGCAAATGAGCACTTCCGTTTATGTGGACTGTACTTCCATTTATGTGTACAAAGTACCTCTGCTACCTGTGACAAAATAGAAAATATTGTGCCATTTTATTCCCTGTTGATAGATGTTTTAACAAAAGTAGAACTAAACATGGACCATTTTGCTTTTCCTCCAACTCCAGTATCCCTTCTGTTCCTCCTCTGAAACAATGCAGTTACATCTCCAAACTCAACAATCAAAACTCTCACAAATATCTTACTTCCACATCAAAATCCTATGGTTTTGTAGGCAGCCCAGATAAAATCTGAGGGACTTATTTAACTTAAATGTTTCCTAGAATACACAGTTTTGGGAGGTAGTAACTGTTAGCTCAAAAGAGAATTAAAATGTATTCTGATATGACTATTAACATCTTATTAAAATGCCTTTCCTCTGTACCCCCCTCCCCCTAGACTTTCTAATTAAATAGATTAGAATACCGACTAATTGGGCTGTTTGAATTGAGTAGCTTTTCTTCATGTAGAGTAAATTTTTGAAGTTATGTTTTGAAATACTTTCTATTGTGAGAAATTTGAAGACTAAATTCAATCAGCAAAGTGCTGAAAATACATACCATACCAATTGAAAGCAAAAACTTCAAGACCTTAGAACTGAAGTTTCAGCAACTACTTTCATTACTGCATACCGAACCATACAACAGGTGATCTTACCTAAATATAACATTTTCTAAATCAAAAGGGTACTCGATAATTCCTGTAGTTGGCACTCTGACTCTAAGAATATCTTGCTGAGTTGGCACAAATGAGGGCATAGCAATACGATCAATGTTGGTAAGATAACTGAAAAATTAAATACACAACAGAAACAAGATTAATGCGCTCATAGTTTAATCATGCAGATTCAAAACAAGACCACTGATCAGCAGTACAGAAATTTTCTCACAAAAGCAGATGAACAGAAATTCCATTTTGTTCAGTTGGCGTAAGAACAACTGTTGCTGGCATAAAACTATAAAAACTTTAACTTACTTGACACCTACATCTATGATTCAGACAGAATAGTACAAAAAAAAAAAAAAGCTCAAATGTTCTATAGACAATCATGATACAATCATTGTATGCTCCAGATTATGAACTTTATTTGTATAATCTTTGGTATTACTTCAAAGTAATCACAATAGTTAAGATTTGAAAACACACATCAATCTTTGTTGTAATATAATTGTTTATCAACATTTTTTCTATCTCCTGGCAGTTCACCTGTGATGCTAATATTGCAAACAAATGTGAAAGGCTGCTGGATAGGATTCAGAAGAATAGTTAAAGGAAACCATTGCACACATGAATGCATCACCCTTATATATTTTTATGTAGAAAATGATGCAATTAATTTCTCTTCTGTCCATGCCATCATTCTTAACTTAGCCCTCCTCAGCTGCACAAGGCTCATGTGCTTTTCATATATAGCTGGGATTAACTTCTAAGATGACGCTGCTGTGCCAAAATAAATGAGCAGATTGTGAGGAGGTCATACAAAAGGAACTGATGCCAGGTATACTCATCTGCAATCTATCTTCACAACACTAGACGGCAACACTTGATCATCCAAAAATGCTACCATGGCCTACAGAAAGTGTAAACTGTATTCCAAATTGTTCAAGGTGATCGTAGCAGAAACCTAATTTAAGCATTGATTCCCTCCTTCTCTTTGGTGAAAGAAGGAGAATATCTGTGCATTCTCCTCCCATTTCTGCCCAGCTGTGCCCCACTTGGGCACAAAAAAATAAAAAATGCTCACACTTTTTCCAAGTTTTCTATTATGGATGAGAACATTCCTCCTTTCCAGCAATGTCACAAGTTGTTAAAGATCTTAATTGTAACTAACAGTAAAATAAATACTTAATCAAATTTAAAATAGAACTAATTTTCAATTTTAGTTGACTTCATAGAAAAGGAGGATAGAATAGACTGTCAAGTGGCATGTTTTCCAAGTATAACCATTTTGAACCGAAGTTTAAAATAAATGCCCAACCTAAATGACCCTCCCTGACATCCAACTTCTCAATTTTGTCATAAACAAAAATGTAATTTTTCTGTTCTCTTAAAGCTATCATTTTTCATAATTAAGTTTCAGGAAAAGTGCTCAGACATCTTCATTTTTACTTACATCCTACAATTTTAGTATAATTATGAGCTTTCTGAAATGCCTGCTTGTTGTTAATGTATTTTTTACAGCTGTTTTCCATGATTTCCCCTATGGGAAACTCAGTTATGTACCAGCTGTGTTGACCTCAGAGAAGGGAGGGATGATGTTTCCAGGACCTTCAGAAAATCTCAGACTAAATTATTTCATTACTCCAGCTTAAAATATTTTGTCTATTGCAGGCCAACAGAGACACAGGGATAGATAATAAAACCAGAGAGAGCGTATCTCTTTAACTTCATTGAGTCTGGGTTCTTCTTGTGGTTACGTAGAGTACTTACTACTTAGCAGAATCTGAGAGCTGGTACTCCCTCCGTCTGTCATAGCACTCTTGAATTCCTGGGTCGTCCCAAAGATTCTTGATTGCTTCAACCTGTTTTCTTTCCAGCGCTGTCACTTTATCCACTTCCACTCTTCTGATCATCTGAGCATTCTCCTAATCAATTAAATGATAACATTACGGTGAAAAACGATGGCTAGCTGTCAGCATGCATAATGCACCCACTCCTTTTCTTCTTATAATGATCCCCATCAACGAGACTAAATATCAAAAGGGATCCTAGGAGAAAACAAACAGTTCTATTCTGGAATGCATTTAACTTCTGAAGTCACATGATTGCTACTGAATGTTCTGACCAAGTTAATCCTGCTTATTGTCACCTGCTTGCGATTTTATTTTTTATTTTTTTGAAAGGGCACTTCTACTTAGGCAAAGAATTTACCATTTATAAATTCACTAATTTTTAAAACCAATTTGAAGCAACGATCGCTTTTCTAAATGTCAGTTCCTACATCTTCTGTTCCATTCCTGCCCACTGAGATACAGACATGGTATGACTTTGTAGCAAGAAATATTTTTTCTTTGCTCTCTGTTGTTAAATATTAGAGGTACTGCAAAGATCACAGAATTGCAGGGGTTGGAAGAGACCTCAAGATCATCAACTCCAACCTCTCTGCTACAGCAGGTACCCTACAACAGGTCACACAGGTAGGCATCCAAACAGGTCTTGAATATCTCCACAGAAGGAGACTCCACAACCTCTCTGGGCAGCCTGTTCCAGCGCCCTGTCCATAAAGAAGCTCTTCTGCATATTTGTATAGAACTTCCTATGTACAGTTTGAGGTTATTACTCCTTGTCCCATTGGTACATAGCACTAAGAAGAGTCTGTCCCCATGCATTTGCCTCCCACCTCCCTGTAGATATTTACAAATGTTTATCAGATTCCCTCTCACTCTTCTTTTCCCCAGGCTGAACAGATCCTTTTTACTCAGTCACTCCTCATATGGGAGGTGTTCCAGGCCCTTTATCATCTTTGTGGACCTTTGCTGGATTCCTTTTAGGAGATCCCTTTTTTAAACAGGAGAGTCCAGAACTGGACATGGTATTCTAAACGTGGCCTAACCAGGGCAGAGTAGAGGGAGAGGATCACCTCCCTTTGACATGGGGAGCTGTCCATGCTCTTTTTAATGCACTCCAGGATGCCATTGGTCTTCTTGGACACAAGGGCACACTGCTAGCTCATGGCCAACCTGTAGTCCACCATGACTCCCAGGTCCTTCTCCACAGAGTTCATCTCCAGCAGGTCATCCTTAACCATAATGATGTATGCAGTTATTCCTCCCCAGAAATGAAGATAAATGTATGTTTTACTTTTAAGGGACACCACAGTGTGTCTTTAAAACCTTTAAAACACTCTTTAAAACCACTCATATGGGTATATAGCAACACTTGCTAACACAGTTGAGCTCTTCTCACAGTCAATAGCAGTTGTCTAGATTTAGTTTTTCTTTAAAAACAAAGTAAGATTTCTTCCCAATCTCTTATTTAATCTTTGAAGAAGTCATAGAGAGTAAAAAAAGTTTGTTTTTCCTTAAAAAGATGTCTTCAAGATAAAGGAGTGATTGTAGGAGATCGTGTAGAATAATCCAACCAGGAACTGACAAGGGCATTAAACTTGAAATGTATCCTGAGATGTCCTCAGACTACTGCAATGACTGAAGTAAATGATTTTTCTACAGCACTGTGTTGACATAATAAAACATGCCAGCACAGATTATAATTATAATTGGAACTAATTGTTCACTCCACAGCAACTTTTAATTAATATTAACTGTCAAACACTGATATCAGCTGTAATATTCTCTGTATTTTCAGATATTTTGTATTTTATTCACAGTCATAACAAATTCTTATTGTAACTGAACTAAAAATCTGCATTGCCTGGCAAAATTAAGTTAACCCTCAGACTCCACAGACAGCCCCTGCAGTGTGCAATAAAAGCATTTCTGCTAGTCAAGACTTTAAAAACAACAACAAACAAGCACAAAAACTTGTTTCTAACCCATTATTGTATTTTTGCAGATTATTGCAAATAAATTCCCTTTGAAGTTCAGTTTTCATTTCTCTCAAAGCTGGAGTGGATGTTACCAATAAGAAGTTATCCCCAAGAAACACTGTGAAAATAAACTGAATTGCAATGTATGAGCAATGGGTGTTTCACAGAAAGAGCAGAAAGGGTATACAAACATGAGAAGAAAAGGAAAAACAAATCTACAGTCATTACAGACCAAAGCAAGAACAGAGAGTGGAAATGCAAAACAGCACGAACAAACAGAGGAATTCGAGGGCAGACCTTCGCGTCATATGCACAATCAGATATTGTTTTGCCAGACTGCCCCTCTTCTGTCATCTGTCACACAGCAACAGCTTGTAATGGAGTGTTGGTGGGAAGGTTCAGTCTCTACTGCCATACCACCACCATCTGCCTCTGACGTAATGGGACAACATAATAAACAAGGAGGCATTACTTTCAGAGCAGACACCGTAATGGGTGGAAGCAGTAGTAATTTATTCACAGGAACAGACACAAAGAGTCTTCAGTATCAGTTTACAAGGACTTCCAGTTGGAGGTGTATGCTGCTTCATAAAGATGATATTTATCATGACGTATTTAGGTAATTCAGGAGTTTGTAGACATACTGTGTGAACAGGAAGTCGGCATCACTGAAAACTGTACGGTTTTTATCTTCATTCTTTTCTACTTCTTCAGTGCTTCTCAAATACCGATCATCCCTCAATAC
The DNA here is from genome assembly GCF_016699485.2 of Gallus gallus. NCBI lineage: Eukaryota > Metazoa > Chordata > Aves > Galliformes > Phasianidae > Gallus > Gallus gallus. The sequence continues at coordinate 38,337,948 of NC_052572.1, forward strand.
AAAATACATAGGAATACATACTTGCCTTATTCTCACACTGTTGTTAAGCCCATAAATTTCATGTTTCAGAGTATAATGTAATGTGTTTTGGAAGTCACAGTGGTTTACTAGAGCCACATTGCATTTATTTTCTTTTTCTTTTTTCTTTTTTTTTCTAGTTTGAGATAATGAATAGGATGTGCTTATTTCTAAAGTAATAGAGTGAGAAATCATAAAATGGAAAAGAAAAAGCCCTGGGATTTTATAGTTCACTACAATGAGGATAAGAGGCTGCTAAACTGCTGTTCCCAGGCCAAATTTTGTTTCAGTGGAAATAACTGATCTTAAAAAACCTCTTAAATTTTACTGACAAGATATGTGAACTTCAAATTCTGTCGGATTGTTGTTGAACATTATTTAAAATGGAATCAAAGCAAGCCCAGCTGTTTAAAGCAGCCAACCGCTCCTTACTAGCAAGTCCACTGTTTACTAAATTATGCTGAACTACAAGTAGTGCAAAATGCATCTCCCTCAGAGGCATGTATGGTACTTTTCATATCTAAGCCTCCACTAGCAATGTATATAGGGAGTTATTTCTAAAATTAGCTACAAAATCACCTACAACGGTTTTATTGCATAATATGAATACAGAAGAAATGGAACATGAACAAATCACACTTAAAACTAAGGAAGAAGAAGCTAACCACTGTCTGGACTGAACACAGAACGTGCACACTGCTGTTATTGCTGCCATCTCCTAACAATGACCGAAGAGACAAAAGTTAAGTGTGTTTACATTGGCTTCAATTTCCAAATGAAAGAACATTCTGAAAGAAGAAAATGAAATACAAGAAAGTAGGGGAACTTAATGACTTAAATATTTAGAAGATTATAGGCAAAACATAAATATTGCTTATTCTGCAGTCTCCTGTTATTCAGTTTCTATAATGTCTTTTCTATGTGTTTGAAAAGAGATGCAATCATAGTCTGGATAACTGGATAGGAGTAGTAAATTTAGTTGAAGATTAAAAATTTTCAAACAACAGTGCTGAATAGACATCATCCTGGTTGTATACCAACCACTTACTATAAGCCTTTCTTATGCTATTCTTCCTGTGCCTGTTCCATCTGCACCCATAGCCTGTAGCAACTTTTTTCTCTCAGTGTTTCATAATTATTAGTTCATCCTCTGTCTACAATTATCATGGAGATGATAAACAGTATGCTGGCTAGCAGTAAGCAAAGAGGCTAAATAACACAACTGCAAAAATACCACGACAAACCTCCACCCAGACTGTAGTTGGCAACACAACTTTTTGGCAAAGACCTGATTGAAAAACAAGACCTCACAGTCAGGTCCTTCATAAAACTTCATGGAGTATCCATTAAAAAAAAAAAGAGAAAAAAAAAAAAAAAGACAATCATAAGACTTTTGTTTTGCTCTTCATAAAATGAAATAGTTTGCAATTAACCTTTATATGGTGGCCTTTTGTTAAATAACAGTTTAGACTGCATCCATGTGTATGCAAATATTAGACAACTTCTGCAAGCACAGAAGGGTTGGTTTCTGCAGAAGTACATTTATGCGGACTAAAAGTGAACATGTACATCTACAAATATACAAGTGTACATACATAATTTGCAGCTCCCAACCTCAGGTTTCCAACACTTCTATTATTTAGGGTGAAGGACAAAACAAAATCTATGACATTCCCAAACATAATCAAGTTTTTCAGTTGGTTCATTTTTCTTCTCTGGGAAGAGACTATTATTCGGCACATTGCAAAAATATTTGGGTTACAGCCTGAGCTAATGATCTCCATTTGAAATGGTGGTTTTAATCTTTCATGGTTTCTTGTTTTGTTCTGTTTTTCTTTTCTCCTGACTACCCACTGCCATCAGTAATAGTTTTAGGAAAATGTATGCAAGAGTGAGGTAAATTTGTATTCTTTCCCACATTTACTAACCTGCAGTACGTTTAGAAAATAAAGAGCTGGATCAGGGTGGGTGTGCGTGTTCACACTTTTATTGAAGCATTCAGTAGCTAGCCCATATGGAAATAACAGAACAAAAATAGAAGAAACTAGGGAGACAAAGTCCCTCTAATGAAGAACTAAAATGCCTCTCATAAAACATCATTTCTCTAGCATGTAAGTACACATTTACATGTATTAACTTTTTGATTTCATCCTCACAGAAAATATATGCAACATTAAAACCTTTGGTCTTGCTAGAAACAGAATAAGATTGCAGACTTGAAACATTGCTTCCTGCTAATGTAAGCAATCATTGAAATCTTGTTTGTAAAATTAAGCAGAAGCTTCACTTTCAACATAAAAGTAATTACATCAAGTTCAAAGCTACGTGCCTGTGTAATTTTTCTTTGTGTGATACCCCACTTACACACTGAGACAAGTTTCTGTTTATATCCATCTGGACGCCTATCTGTGCAGCCTTATGTAGAGGGCCTCCTTGGGCAGGGCGGTTGGACTTGATGATCTCTGGAGGTCCCTTCCAACCCCTACAGTTCTGTTATTCTGTGGTTATTATAAAACCACAGGTGAGGGGCTACTAGGTTCCTTTGAAAAAATATTTTTCCTAATTATCTGCAATATTTATAATCTCACAGCCTTCAAGATCAATAAAAAGAATCCATATAGCCTGAATACTTTGAGATTCACAGTCATCGCTCCTTGGAGGGAACCAAAGATGGTAATTGTTTTGTTGATGACTCACTTTTGGAAGTTTCTGTCACACTAACACCCTATGTCCTACCTTTCAGTTGTCAATGGACCAAAAGGACTGTATCTCTCCATACATTTTTCTTTTACTCAAAAGATGATTAAGAAATTCTGCTAAAAATGATCTGAGTGTTGACTCACAAGGCAAGTAAAAAACACTATCCTGTCAAAAAAAAAAAAAAAAAAGGAAAGAAAAGAAAAGAAAAAAGGAGGGAAGGAGGATGGGAAAAGAAGGAATGAAGGAAGAAAGAAATATAAAAAAGGAAGGAAGAAAAGAAAGGAAAAAAAAAGAAGGAAGGGGAGGAAAAAAAAAAGAAAGAAGGAAGGAAAGCAAAGAAGGAGGAAAGAGCATTAAACTACAGAGAAAGGTGTAAGAATACTTTATGGTCTGTGCCCCTCTTAGCATCAGGAAGTGACAAGTGACGTTATTACTTTTAGTTCTCAGCACACAATCCAAGAACAAAGAACAAAATCAAGTAGCATCAGGTGGAAGTATAGGAAACGGCCTATCAGATAAAGGTACTCATTCAAATATGAGAAAATACAATAATTTTCTAGGAAAAAAAGAAAAAGAAGAAGAAATGAATTTGTTATTCCTATTGTAGTAGAGGAGAAAAATTCTCCTCTCTGACCACAAGCAGATAGAATAAAATGGTAACAATGAACCCTGGAAAAAGGTGTGAAGCAATCTGCTTTACTGGAGAGCTTTAAGATCAGGTTGCACAAATATTGATGTTCCTGTGGACTGGGGGAGGGATGTTAATAAATAAAGTCTTGAGGTTTTCTCAAATAGGAAAAAAATAGCTGCTTTTCTTTAGAGATGGTTCTTCCTTTTTTTTTTTAAATGTACTATCAGATTAGTAGTTTTTTCTAGCCTCTTCAGATGGTCAATAGCAGATATTTTATGATCCATCAAAACAAGAAGGTAGAATTTCAGATTTCATCAAATGCATTTATTTAAAACAAATATTGGCAAAGAGCTAACATGAGTGAAGTTGGTATAAACGAAAAGATTTTCTTAGAAGAGGTCTTTGAACTAACAAACACAACCACCTTGTGCCTAGAAGAAAAGTTTTCCATAAAGTTGGAATCAGTTCTCAGCTACAACATCCTCAAACTAAGTGTCTCCTATAAAAAAGAAATCCTAGTAGTATTAAGCTGTGTGTATCAAAACAACTCCAAGTTACTGATTAGACCACATGTTATTGAAGCACATCGTTGGAAGCACACTTCTAGGAGACTCCTATGTAGTATTTGGGGGATGCAGTATTGGGTGAGAAATGTGAGAAATTGACAACTGTCCCTGATTTCTTCAGGAATCTGGTTGTGGAAGGAGGAGAATGTCTCAGAAACATTAAACAATACTCAAAGGCTTTGTTTGTTTGTACTCCTAACAGCTCAACACATTATAACAAAACTACAAATCAGCACTCACAAATAACCCCCAAAATTTAAAAGAGATGGAGTTTGTTCTGATTGGCTTTTTTCTTGAAAGCACATTTTGCTCATATTTCAGTCTTCTTCCTCTTAAAGCATGCTTATTTATTTAAGCATGACCTCATATCACAGATAAGAATAGTAATCATGTTACTGCTCGTGCTTGTAAGTTAAGCTTGATAGGTAGGTCCATTTAACCCTCTCAGGACATTCAAACAGCCTGTTTGCTGTTTTCCTATTAGTCCTTTTCTTCTAATTTTGCATATAATATCAGAAGTCATGTCAAGAAGATGACAATTATTTGAAGTATTGACTCTACTTGGAGGAGCGCGTCTACATTTCTGTGACGTCAAAATTTACATTTTAATTCAAATACATTAGTAGATGAAGATCAGAAAACCTTTTCACATATCTGTATCCTGTTTTAGTTATTTTAAAATAATTTTATCTTGTTTCCTAGAAGTGCTTGGTAAAATGAATGAAAATGAATTTTCATCCTCTTTAAAAATAAGCAAATCTATAACAAAGACTGTTTATTTCCCTGAAGAAATCATCCTGACTATCTAAATCTGGAGCATGGATTAATTTGGGCTACAGAATTTAATCCAGCAAATCCTGCACGTAGCTTCTGATTTACTGCAGCGCGTTATGAAAAAAAAACAGTCAAGTTTAGTGTGAAGATGTGAATGAACATCTCTTGTTTCGAAAGAAGAGCACAAAAGCTAACAAAACCCATTCTTGGGTTCTTCAGAGATATGGAACTAATGCTTCTTCAGCACTGAAGCACTGGCATACACTCCTTAAACATTCTGATCAGTAATTTTGTGCCAGCTTATTCTTACACACCAGCATGTATGTAACAACTTTCTCCTTTATCCAGCCATCTTTTTCACAATACCTGTCAAAACCTAATTATCTCTTGGATCTCTATCTGTAAATTTGGCTGACATTAGTCACTGGGTTTAAGAATCAAAAGTGATGAAGTAAGTAGCCAAGCACACCGTACTATCACAAAATACTTGTCTTAGAAACCAGACATAATGCTTACAAATTCTTTCTGTGTTAATAAAAAATAGAAAAGCCTCATGAATTAGAGACAGTACAACTTAATAAAACTGTTCCAAGAATGAAAATATGTATTTCTAAATCATGATCCACTTGAATGCATGTTAAAATTAGGGAGAATGTTGTTAGGAAAGGGGATTTTTATATTAAGATGATTTGTAAACATATTCCACCACTGACTGTAATGGACTTCTGTCAGAGTTATAGTGACTCAGGAAAAGCATGAATAAAATTATCTTGAGGTACATTATGTGTACATTCCTGAAAGGAAGGAAACAATTTCAGAGCAGAAAGCTGTGATTAGATAACGTTCATCTCAAATCAAAACACAACACTAAAGTGCAGCTGGCTAAGAATAGGAAATTCATCCATGCCTTGGTTTCCTTCCTTGGAAGTAATGAGATTCTCAGATCCAAATGTTCGCGTCTCTATTTTGCACAGCCCAGTGCTTAGCACTAACCTTTCAATTGGTCCAAAAAGTGGAACTCTTGTTGATACAGATTGCTTTGGGATTTTCTAGGCTGAAGAAGGAGTCTAAATTACTGAATTCATAATCAGGAAACAAAACAAATCAAAACTGAAACATTAAGATGAAAAAGAATGATCTTCTGGCAAAGCAGCAAATTCCATTATTTGTCTAAGAAAACCAGTTTTCACCCAGAACTTGTTTACAGTTACTAACCTGTGAGATGTGATTGTTTAAAATATTGGAACTCTCACACTGAATGTGGCAAGTACAAGAAAACGTTAATAGGTACTTAAAGATGTGACTTATGTTTGCTTAAGAACTCCAGGAATCAGAAAGAGGTTTTTCAACCAGCAGAAGACCAGAAAAAGAGAGTGTAGATGTCTAAACTCTTCAGTTTGGTACAAGTATAAAGGCTATACCCTCAAAGAAAAATAGAAGGGTATTAGTTGTAGATGACACCACCCTGCAGGAAAATGAATGTCCAGTACGCCAAGCCAATCCTCTTATCATAAGGAGCGATGAAGCAGCAAACACAGTTCCAAAGGCCATCAGAAGGGACAGGGGACATTAGCTGAAGGAGCTGAGGGCACAGATCATCTTCTCTTATCTGTTTCCTGTACTGGACAAGAACAATGAAAGAAATGGAAGGATCCTATTCATAAACACGTGGCGTCATGGCTGTTGCAGTTGCAAAATCTTTGGATTTTAAACAACAGAGCAGCTTATATGGCACTGCACTTGAATGCACCAGATGAGGTTCACCTTTCTCAAAGGAGAAGAGGGTCCTTGAGGAAAAGCTAGCAGGGCTCATTGGCAGGGCTTTAAATTAGGTTCAAAGACAGGGTGGAGGGTGATAGTGAGCCTGCCCAAGATATAGTGTAAAACAGCATAACTAGGTTAGAGTGACATGGTTCTAGAAGGGGCTCTCAACCTGCTGCACATGTAAAGTCTTTGACGAGCCAGGGACCACTGAGACAATAAGAGAAGGCAACAGGGAAATTCAGAAAAACTCAGAAAAATGCTTTAAGGGAATTAAGAAGTTATCTTCCAAGAAGGCATCAAGGCTGAGGGCCCAGCTACACCAATACATGCAGCTTAGGAAGTAAGCGGAAGGAGCTGGAAGCCCCCGTTCTAATAGAACATCTTAATGTAGCTGCTGTCACCAAAACCTGGTGTGAAGATTCCCATTACTGGAATGTGACTATTGATGTCAACAGTCTTGACAACAATCTGTTTAAAAGGGACAGAAAGGAGAAAGCTTTGTCCTCCATGTCAAAAAAGAAATTGATTGTGAAGAGCTGTCCCTGAAAAATAGACACAAGCAAGTTTAAAGCCTATGGATGAGATTTAGAGTCTAAGACTACAAAGGGAGCCTTGTGACTGGGGTCTACTACAAGCACAGCCTGTTAATGCAGCCTTCTTCCTTCAGCTACTGGAGGCGTCTCAAATGGCTGGTTGGTCTGTAGTGGCCATGTAATGGTGGAGTTCACACTCCTGAGTGATACTGGGCAGAAAAAGCCAGCTTCCAGCTCTTCATGGAGTTAAGTCAACAAAACACCAGTCTTCTCTCCTGAGGTCCTGCTTCTTAGGCAGAAGAAAACAGGATCCAGATTATTTAGACTTCATGGTAGATCAAAGAACATTTCAAAAAAAGAAATGTTTTTCTTTCCCAGGACTGTCTCATAAAAATACATGTACGTGAAATAACAAGAACTACTTCTTATCTCTTCGCAAATAGCTCTTGACAAACCAGTAGCTTGGCCTCTGCACATCTGAAATACCACAGTTACTCATAAATAAAGTCAATGAAAAACAATTTTTTTTCCTGAAATAAGATAATGTCATTAGGTCTCTAGGCACAGTTTCCCATCCCTGGTGAACCCCACGTTACTTCAGATATAATGAGCTCTCATCCGAATAAAGAAGAAACTACATGTCCTCACATGCTATCAACAAGGCACCTTGAATGAAACCACATACTATTTTATTCCTAAGACATGTATAAATGTTCAGCTTGAAAATAACAAGAGACACGCTGTACCCTGGAATTCTTCATATTAAGAACATCTCAAGGAAATGGGACTTTTGGCCACCTGAACAGAAGAAAAGGAGTATTGTACAGTTCCACAGAATTCTTTCAGGACCCAATCCTGCATCCCCATAACAACTCAGTACCTGGTAATGACATAGAACATTCACCCACCACTCTTCACTTTTTCTTTATCTTGTTGAAAGTATTTTACAAGCCTCTTTGCATCTGAAGAATTTACTTGCTGCCCCACTAATGTACTCACGTGCTACAAACTATTTTCAGAAATAGTTTTGAAGTGTGGACAGTTGTTTTTGAGTATGCATTGTTGAGATGTATACAGCTTCACCAGATAAAGCTGATTAAGTATCTTGCATAATAGTAAGAAAATTACTGAGAATATGACTAATATAACTATTCTAAATTATAAAAGATGGTCCTGTGCTTTCAAGTGCACTGTCTCAGAGTCCAGCCTCCTTTAGACACAGAGGACCTTGATAAATTTGTCTTTTCTCTCTTTTTTTCCCAAGCTCAGTTCTCAGTTCATAACATGAAACAGTAAAATGCAGATATTATCTCTCAGTGAAAAAATTACATATTAATTCAGTATACATGGAGATATTGAAGTAGTAGTCAAATAAAATATTCTCTTCAAGAAAATTTGAGTCTCACCTGGCAGTGGTCTCATTATGGTAGATGGTTTTCAAAACTATATTTTACTTTATGAGACTGCCTTTACCACCTCACTTTTTAGAATTCGCATTTTAGTTATACTGCACCATTCACTGGGCTGGTTCTTCCAAATGCTTCCTTCATGATGAAGTAACGCAGAAGCATAACATCCAAAAAAAAATTAAACACAGGAAGCACTAGATATCTAACAATATATAACAATCTGCTTGACCAAATTTCCAGTCCATATTTGTAGACGTAGTTAATTTAGATGCTGCTGCTATCTAAACTAAAATGAACTTTTAAAGTCTTTTGATGTTCACCCATTGCTAAGGATTGTTTTTAAGGACAATGTCCTTGGAAGAACATGCTTCCTCACTGAGCCAAACTGCTCAGCTCTCTGATTTCCTTGCTAAAGTGAATTCCTTGGATATTATCTTATGTAGTATTGTATGGGTACATCATGCTGTACAGCAGGTGAAAGCTGCCAAGCATAACATATCCCTGCCCAAAGAGATTACTCTCTAAAGAGATTCAGACACTTCACAGCCTGAATGAACATGATGTGCCTTATACCAATGTGAAATGCTTCCTCTTTAACCCCTCCAGCTCTTGTAGGGCACCAAACAGTGCTGTTCATCCCAGTACCCAGCAGAAAAGCAAGCTGCAAATATTACAGTTATGTCTGTTAGAGTATATATCCTCTGTTAGACTTCTGTTAATGAGATCATCATCTAGTCTTTCTCTAGCCAAGTTCTAATTATGGTACATTCTCAGCTTCCATTTAATTTATTAAATACATGGCTTAAGTGACTAACACACTGATTAGATTTTACTTAAGTGATTAATTCAACACTTTCATGAGAGACGTTGCCTGTTTGTTACCCTCCACTGGGCTTTTACAAATCTATAGCCACAAAAGTCCAGTCTCTTTCTTTTCATCTGCCTAAAAATGGGAAATCAGAGAACTCTACGTTTTGTTTTTTACTTTTGAAGAGCATAAGAATGAGATTTCTTTTCGTTGCACTGCTAAGTAATGAGACCGTCTAACTGAAGAGACACACCTGAAACACCCTCTAACTGAAGAGACACCTTTTTTATAATAAAAAATAATCCGAGTTTATAGTCTCTAGCAAACAGTAATTCAATTTCTTCAGTAACACCTTGATGATTTTATATATCCTGAGGAAAATACTGGATATTCCACCGCCCCCCCCCCCCCCCCCAAAAAAAAAGAGCAAAGTTGAAAAATCCAGGCTGACAACAATATGACAGGACAAAAGATGCATCTTAAATGTCTGCTCATTTTGTTAATGGTTTACTACAACAAGTAAAATTTACTATGATAAAAAAATGAGAAAATTAATCCCCTCTATCCTCAAGAGGATTGCTATTGTTAAGAGATACAAAATTAATGGAAGAACAAAAACTGTGCAAATTTAAATCATATATTCTACTTAGCACTGTAGAAGAATTTCTGCGTTCCGGTATTGCAGAGCTTCTGGGCAAAAGATTGAGAAAGTACTTCACAGAAAGCATGACTAACCACTTCTCATAACTTATTTATTCCCTTCTGAGCCTTACAGTTCATGTAGTACTTTTCATCCCTTTAAATTTACGCATTAACATGAATTACTCCTTGTCCTATTGCTATGATATTGTGCCTGATAAAGAAGGCTGACAGTAAGCTCCTACAAAATAGACCTCATGCTGTTCCATCTGAAAATAATCTTTGACTGAATCTCCCCTTTCCATGATGTGAAACCACCTCCCACCTCTCCAGAAGAGCAGAAACACTGATAGTCAGGTGATGGGATGTTTGAGAGATGCACACTTTCCATGATGTTTGCTGGTCATAGAACTTCCTAAGGACCAGCACTTCCAAATGTCACTCTCAAACAGTAAATATTTAGTGAAGCTTAGAAAACGGCATCTGCTTTTTCTGGATGATAGTTTAAACAGCTCAAGAACAGTCTTTCATGCTCAAATTCATTTTAGCAGAAAGAAAAAGGGAAAGAGACATTCCATCCATCTCCTAATTTGGAAGTTACAGCCCTCACCTCTGAAAAACAGAAACCTGAATTTCAGTTTCCTCTCTGCTGTGTACTAACCACTTCTGAATGATGCTCTTTTATGCTACTCAATGCAAAGTGTCATATTTCCAACGAAGCTTGACTGTTTAGGATATCTTGCTTGATATGCTGTGTTTGATTGTCCATGTACCAAAGGCAGACAAACAAACAAACAAAAAAAAATGAATGCTGAAATATTTGATACAGCAATAGATAAGTCTGTGTTGTTGATTTCAGCCCTAATGACAATTCTTCACTTTACAGAAAAAGACACTCTCCAGCACATGTAAAGGGCCTACTGTATAAAACTGAAGTGGAAGAATTCATCCCTTGATGTTTATTCTTCACTGAAAACTGCTTCCATGATAGTTTTCAGCAGATGTTTTTACCTGCTATATATTGCAGTCCTGTAAAGCACTGAATAAGCCTCTGTAAGTGGAGTCCTCGCTCAGAGATCTACCAGATCTCTTTAAAAAAATTGAGTGCACTAAGAATGACACAGTTTGTATAATACACTTGGATACATGTCCAGAAAAGCCCTTAAGTGAATGCTGTTAGAGATAGTAAGACTTCAGAGAGGAAGAACAGGAGGGAAATTTTGTGGATTAAGAAGCAGCTAGAAGACAAAAATTAAAAAATGAGTTAGATAATCAGTCCTCACCGACGAACATTCAGCAACAGATTTAGTCAGAGACCTGTTACTCTATTCCACAAATATCCTGAATGTATTACACTGTTACTGAGGTTACAGCATCTGAAAGTAATTACAACAGGCAAAGCTAATAACGAGACTGAGCTAGTGTGGATGGATTTCACACAGTGTTAGGGGGACTGAAAAACCAACTGACAGATCAAATGAGAAACCAGGAGGACCGAGGACTCTGTCCTATTTCATACAACATCCAGACACTGGAAAGATCGTCATAATAGATCATTATAATCACATCCTCGAAGTCCATCCCTAAAAGCTCACTAATAGACCCTAAGGCTCAATGATAGAATTGGCTGGACTTCCAGTTTTATTTGGCAGAACAGGATTTATGAACTTAAGTGGAATTCAGCTGGCTGTGTTTGATTGACCATTTAGTTTCTGTGGAAAAACAGATTTTAAATTACTTCCTCCAAAGCTATAACATAACTACTAGCTTACTTGCAGTGTTCTTTGAATCTTTTGGTCTCTGAAACCGTTATTTTTAAGCATTCATATAAGCCATGATCTTTATTTTCTAATGCCCAATCACATATTCGTGGTTGTTCAAAGTAGACTTTCCTAACACAAGCATGACTTTTCAAATGAAAAATACATCATAAGTTTCTGATCTGCATTCCAAGACCACCCAGAAGGTTGTCTACGAGGAAGAATGCCAGAAGCCTTTCAGAGTAAATCCTTGCAAATTAATAAGTTTAGACAAATTTTAGACGCATGCAGTTCCAAAGAAATTACTTTTAAATTGTAACTGTCTTGCAAATTTTAAGTCACATTTCTCTTGTTCGTATTGCAATTGACAAGTGTAATAGGACAATGGTATACTATTACTGCTGATCCTCCTCAGCTAAGAATCCTGGCTTGCAAAAATAGGCTGCAAAAATAAAACCACCATGAAAGGCTCCCCATCCACCTAAAAATAAGAAGAAAGAAAACAGAAGGGAAAAAAAAAAGAGAAAAAAGAAAAAAGAAAGTATGCTCAAGGCACTTTGCCAGTCTAAGTTTTTTATCATTTTTCACTTATGAATAAAAAGCATTCTCACAAAGTAAAATGGAGAGAAAATGGAAGCCAGTGCATATGCTTATCGAGTAAGTCAGTTTGGAAGGGATCACTGAGGATCATCAGCTCTGATCCCTGCTCAAAACAGGACTAAGTTTAGAGGAAGTTCCTTGTTCTTTTATCAAGAAAGTTCTCAGGTTTTCTCTCTTCATGGGAAGGATGATAAAGAATTGGAACAGGCTGACCAGGGAAATGAAGGAGTCCTCATCCCTGGGGATGTTCATGCGATGTGTGGAAGCAGCACTAAGAGACCAGGTATAGTGAAGGGATTTGGTAGGTCATGTTGGCAGCTAGACTTGATAATCTTGAAGGTCTTTTTCAACTCAGATGATTTTACTATTCATTGAACATTTTGCCATTTCTCAATCTCTAGCTTGTGCTGGGGAACTTAAAACTGGAAATACGTTGTTTCTTCTGCTGCAAAGCCTGGTATCCCACCGATCAGAAACTGGATCTTAGCTAGTGCTGCATTTTAAAAATCAGTTTTAAAATTTGGTCTTTATCTGAGTTTGAGACATAATACCAAGTTTCCAGTTTTCTATATAATTGCAACGGATGCACTTTTAAAGAACTCAAAAATGTGATATCAAAATCATAAAACTTCAAGAAAAGTAGTAAGCATCAATAAAATCTCATAAGTTACACATGTTCTGAATATAGCTCCACATCATAGATAATCTCACTGAAGACAATGTAATTTACATGGGAAATCACTTAAATCACCTGAGGGCATGATCTGAAGGCTTTCTTCAACATCTCAGCTCTCTTAATACGTAGAACCAGTATAAAAGTCTGTAGATGCAGATAATAAATGATTTTGTTATGCAGCTACAATGGAGTCCGTCACCTCACTGCCAGGGCACCTCGCTGCTGAAAGGGCAGCGGTACTATGCCCTGCTTGCCTGTCCTGGGCAAACTGCCCAGGCAAGGGGCAATGATATTAGGGGATATACCAGTAAACATCCTAGGAATTGATTTATCGAAGGACAAGCCTCTGTGGAATTCCTCCAAGCAGCACGTGAGCTGCCCCCTCCATGATAGCAAATGTAAAACCACACCCTCTTCCTCAGGATGCTCGAGAAGGAATCGTCCCGGTGATAACAGAGTTGAGGGAGAGGTTCCTCTAAGTAGCAATGCAACATAGCAATACAGAAGTTGAAAAATCAGTGCAGTGCAGCATTCTTTGCTCTTGTTACCATACCCACGCCTGTTAACAGAATGCTAACTTCACAGTAAGTATTACCATCACAATTTTATGAAGCAGAGTGAACAAGGATATAAAAATCCATCTGGACTTAATTTACTGTACTCTTGTTGCTTTATGGATGAGTAAATAAATACTATTTTGAGGATGAGAGTCATTTAAATTTGTATTCTACAAAAGCAAACAAGGTATTTGTAAACCTTAAATAACAGCAACTGAGAACAATACCTTTTCAGAGTCATGCAGAACTCACAGATAGTTAAGACTCAATGTCCACTCATCCAGAAAAAGCACCAAGTGGTCTCAGCCCCATTACAGAAGGGAAAAGCTCCATGCTGTACACCAGCAGTGTGGCCTCCTGCTGCAGCAAGCATTTCTTCATGGCTTTAAATTCACACCCCAGACAAACACAGAGATTGTGTAAGCGGCAGACAACAAAAAACAACTGACTGCACGCAAGGAGGCATTTGGTTGAAGAACTGTGTATTCCTGTTCAAAGAAATACTCTCTTCCCCCTCAAGAAGGAAAGGGAGATAATTGGGCTGGCTGACCAGCATCAAAATAATTGTCTTAAGAAACACCTTATAATAAGTAAGAATATATAAATCTAATTTGTGCTCTGTACTGTATTTCAATGCACTCCTCTGCACTGTATTTCAATGCACATAAACAAAAATAAGAGAGGGTAAAAAATGGCACCATGGTGTTTGCTAAGAAATAAGCTAACACTAAAAGCACTTCTTCATTGTGGCAAATTTTTTCCAAAGAATAATTTGTTGGCAGACCATAAATGCACAGAATGCGGCACAGGCTTTAGCAGTGAGGGAAGAGCAGGCCTAGAGGAATTTTCTGGCCATTTCTCTTTCTGCAGAAGAAAAAAAATCTTTAAATTTTCCACTGCAAGGAGTTAGTTCCATATTGCAGTAAATATTTCTGTCTTTATCCTAAGGAATTAGAATTTCTCAGCTGCACAAGCACACTCACTTCTTTCTTAATAAAAGGCAGAATATGCAAAAAAGGTCCCACCAGAAAATGTCATAAACTGGAAAAAGATATCAGTAAAAAAAGTCTTTTATGCAGAGAAACTGTTTTACAGCCAGTTGTGTGCATATATCAAAAGCCTCACGCTGTGACACATATATTCAAGTACTGTTTTTTCAGAACTGATTCAACTTCAGAATCCTAGTTCCAAGTCAGAAAAAAACACAATTGTATGTTATTTTAACTAATAATTTCTTAGAACTTTTGATGGATTAGTTTTAAGCATGGTAATTTGTAGTTGCTTACTGACCCAGAGATGTTTTTACCTCACTCTTCTGACCAAAGGCTGTCAGAAAGGAACTCTGGCTAATTTTACTGTGACAATTACAGATGTGAATTTGCCAGACTGAGCTCAGGCAACAAAGCCAGATGCATGTTTCCCATGCTGACTCTGACACCAAAGCAGCAGCTTCTGGCAAAGGAGCTGAGACAGATAACATACTGAGCGACAGTAGCCTTTGTTCAGTGACCTTGTTTCAGCCTCTATAACAAAGATGTATTGCTTTTTAACTCTCTACTCCACAGCCCACAGAATAAGTGAACTGGGCTTTGTTCAGTCTTCTGCACTATTAGCAGAACCATTTACCAAGATTCTCTTTGTTTTTGTTGCCAAAAAATAATGCCTTCACTGCTACAGAAAAAGCAATGGAAATATTCAGTTATTACAACAGAAGGAGTATAGGGAGCAGGAAGGATATTAGGCCTTCAGAACACTAAAGTGTACTCTAAAAAGCCAAAAAGATGTTAACCACTTATACATACTCTTCTAGTGAAGAAATCTTCACTTCAAAGTACTAAATACAAGTCCAGAGTCGTTACTTATTAACTATACATCACTAGTTATTTTTCCTTCACAACAGTCTTTCCTTTCATTATCAGATCACCTTTAACTTATATAGAATCACAGATTCATAGAGTCATAGAATCACTCAGGTTGGAAGACACCTTAAAGATCACTGAGTCCAACCATGACCTAACCATACTACCCTAACTAACAACCCTCCGCTAAATCACGTCCCTGAGCACCACATCCAAATGGTTTTTAAACACATCCAGGGATGCTGACTCAACCATCTCCCTGGGGACCCTATTCTAGTGCTTAACAACCCTTTCTGTAAAGAAGTGTTTCCTGATATCATGCATTGTTTTGCTATACATGTTTTGCTGTAAAGTTGGTAGCATTTCAAAATGAGAGAACTTGATGCAATTAATTAACACTGTCTGTAAATACAGTAAAATTCTGCCTGGTTATTTATCTGTTATGTTTTTGTTTACTTCTCTGTGTTATGCTAAATGCTGCAGAGAAATAATTGGTATTTAAGGTGAAAGGCTATATCAAGAGAAGAAGACTTTCAGGAGGTAAAGATACAGTAATTTTTGTTGAAAGTGTAATAAATTATCAACAATGAGAAGTATTGAATTTTGGTAAAAGAGGCTGGAGATCCAACCATTCAGACTCAGCTAAGCTTTATATGGTGGATCAATATTTTCTAGGAATTCATGAACTTTTTGCAGTGTTCATCAGCTCTACTACTGTTGCACTTCTGACCAAACTTTCCCATGTATGAAAATGTAGGCCCGGTCATGGTTCAGAACACTTCCAATATTTCTCACCATGTATTTCTCACTGCACCAAGGAAGGTTCAGATTACAAATCAGGAAAAAATTCTTAACTGTGAATGCAGTCGAACAGTGGAAAACAATAGTGAGGTGGCTGATGTCCCAGACTGTCAGTGTCCAGGTGGCTTTGGGACAATTTTCTCAGTAACACACTTTACCTTTCGGTTAGCCCTGAACAGGTCAGGCAGTTGGACAAGACGATCTTTGTAGGATACTTCCAACTGGATTAATCTAATTCACTGTGAGGCCAATATACACCAGCTTTACCAGTTGGATTCAAAGCAGACGTGTACTTTTAGTACTTCAACAGAAAGTACACTCCTAGAGAAGGAATTACACAACTATCCCACAACCATGAAGATTGATGTATACTCACAAATGAAATCCTGTGTCTTCTATTCTTACAACACCACCTCATTTCTCCCCCTTTTTGCATGAAGGCTTTTTATTTATTTATTTATTTATTTATTGCTATACTTTCACCTTATGTTTGTTTTAAAAGTACTGAACAATGAAAAAGAATATTTACTACTACTGACTTTTCCCTCTGACTCACATGTGTATTCCTTCTTCCATTTACTTAAACTTAACTCTCACATATGCTCAAACACAACTTCTCAAATAAGGCAAGTGACAGCATTTCCACTGACATTAGTCTTGCTTTTTGACAGTCTCTATGGAGAGAAGAAATGTTTGTAAATTAGTTAGCTCACACACTTCACACAAAAAGTTTACCCTCAGAAGCTGTAAATCATGTTATACTGTAACTGGATACAAATCAGCACTCAATTTAGCAATTTCCTCAGTATGACATTGAAAATTAAAATATAAATAACAAAAGTCTCACTCCCCTAAGCAAAGCTAGATCAACTCTAGTAGGAAGTTTTATAGAGCGGCTATAACAGGAACAATTAAAAATAAAAATCAGACTATACATTCCAAAAACACAGACAAAACTATACACTCCAAAAACACAAACAACATTAGACATGAGACTGGCAGCATGGTAGGGTGTGCTCAGAATGAGTAACTACAAAATTTTATAGCAAACTAACTGTAAGCTAAACATTTCTTAAAGCAAATGAAGACATAAAGAGACATCTGAATAACCTTAAATCCTACCAGCATTAGGTGTTTGACCCCTACCAGTTATATAATATTTTCTTAGAAGGGTAATTTAATATATTTAACTTATCAACAGATGTGAGGAATCTACCAACTTGAGTTCTGGTAACTTCATAGAAGTTGCATTCAACTCTGCAACGTAGATAAAAGTAAATGTCAAGTAAAGCTAATTATTGGTAATAGAAGACCCAGGAAAGTCATCAGGATCAAATAGTTAGTCAATTATTAAAATAAATTAAAAAATAATAATAATTTGTAAATCAATCCCTGAAAACCTTTCAAATCCTGAGTATTTCCACTAAAGTAGCATCAAGTATGTTCTGTAGGGTTCAATTAGCACTATAATTATGCCTTAAAATATTAGGTTCCTAAGCATTTGCAAGATTAATCCTTTATAGCCAAAATATGAAAACTGAGGGTGAATCAAAATATCTCAAAGAACATAACTGATGAAATTAGGATAAAAATAGTTTGTTTAATTACTATGAAAGTTTCAAGCAACTTAAAGAGCAGTACAAACCACACCCTTCTTCCTGTCTAAATGCAGCACATATAGTTTCAGTTAGTATCTTGTTTAGCACCTGTAGAAAGGCAAACAATTTACTTAACACTTGTAGCCGACAATATCACTAAACACCTTTAGAACCCTCCTATAAAACTTGCTTTTATTTGCAAATGTTAAGAGGCTTATTTGGGCATTCTGTATATCCATAAGTTACAGATTTGCACATCACATTTAGAGGGCTGAGACACTCAGCACAGAACAATCTGTTTTCCACTATAAAAGCATCAAATGAAGAGACATTTGGCAGCAGGGAAATCCAGGGCCCACAGAGGAGGAGGAAGTCTGACCTGGTCAAAGAACAACGTGGATGTAAGAAAAGCATCAATCAAAAATATGATGCAGACAAGACCAATGTACTGAAATGTGGAGACCACTGGACAATTACAATGTGACCACTGGGCACACCGTTGCAATAGAATTCTGACAGCAGAGCTGTATAGCTCCTCTGTTTAATCACTGTGTTGTCAATAGCTGCTTATTACAGGTTCAAGATTATTTAATGGAATCAGTTATAAGATTTACAGTTCTTTGCCTTATATTCACCGCCTAAATCAAAGACATATTTGCAGCTGTCTCCTGCAAGTGACAGTACCTCAAACATGGTTATTTTCGAATTATCTCTCAGGAGTTTCTCTACGTGTAAGCAAAAAAGATTTGCTTTCTAAAAGACAACAAAACTGAGCACATAAAACTGTGTTCTTAGCAGGTCCTTTAATAAGTGTTTTCAGTGAGGAAGCACCAGCTCTAATTCTGCCCCTTTAAGAACAGTGTGTGCAATGGCATTATAACCTTCTGAATCGGAAGACAATGGTGGCACAGCAGCCAGCAAGAACACAATTTACCCAGAACACTGTGTTATGGGAATGTATCCAGCCCAGTACTCAGAGCACAGAATGAGAAGAACTTCGCTGTTTACTAAACCTATGCAGATTTGTTTTGAAAATGGAGAGAAAAGAAAGAAATCCCAAAACTTGGTGAGACACACTTCAAATGTAGTTCTTCAAGTAGATTCTTACTATCATCACTTCTCATGAAAATAAAGAATTAAAATGAATTACATTCACAAATAAAGGTATTCCACCTTCGCTCCTCAGTTCTCTCAACTCCAGAATTTGTTCCTGTTGATACCATATTTGCTCTTTTTGTGATTAAAAAAAAAATGTAATTACCAAGGTCTCTATTTTAAATAACATTTTCTATCCTTCTGTTTCATTACCCAAAGAGGAATACACAATACGAAGCAACCAAAGAGCAAAAAAATATTGATCATAATTTTAGTCTTTATTTTTCATGTGATCATATTTTCGAATGAAAAGTAGCTTACTTACGTTTTCTTCATGATACTTCGATTAAAAATATCAACCCATAACCCGTAGATTCTACAGCTTTTCTTCTTGACAGTCTCCATGGGTAGCCTTCCCTATCTTAACATCAAAAATTAGCAACCTGGAAGTCTCTCTTAATTTAAAGAAATAACACCTAATAATTTGCTTACACAATCTTCATGATATTCATGGAGTAAAATCTCCACATTCTGAAACCAATCTTGTCTTAAAAACCTGTCTGTATTTCATAATAAAAATAAAATTAAGATAAAATAAAACAAGCAACTGATTTAACAGACAAAATAGAACAAGCAATTGATTTAACTGAAGCAGATTTTTTTTTTTTTTTGCATAACTCTACAATACTAACCACTGAAACAAGAAGAACTTCTACAAAATAAGTTTAAACAAAAAAAGTTTGGAGAAGACATTCTCCTTTTCAAGTTAATTAATTTCACAGAAGTTACTATCAAATCCAAAAGGTGGCATGTTTCAAAGCACAGCTCTGTTTATTAGATCTAATTCTTCCCTACAAAATATACCCAAAGCTTCTCATTCTGGAGTGGTACTGACAAGCCACCATGTATTACTGTCTAACTCATAAATTAGATTCCGAAAGAAAATTAATGGTGGTCACTACTTATTAACAACTTGTAACAATGCATATCCTCTCTTCCTGCCCACGCTCAGCCCCTTACCCACCTTTCCCTGCCTGTTCACACTAGCAACAATCAGACAGTGGGACTTCAAACTCACTGCATGACACACAGAACTTAATGTTCTACTTGCTGTTAGTCATGAGTCAGATCACTCATGTACAGGCTTCAATTTCATGCACTGAAATTTGCATTTTCTTTGTACTGTCTTACCTCATTTTCTTCAGATGCGTACTGTATTTTCAGAATGTCCATGGCTCTGATCATAGCTTGCATGGCAGTAAATATGTTTCGGTAAACCAGCTTTGTGAAGCCTTTCCTGTCTTCCTCTGTGTAACCTGATCCATGGATAATCCTCATTTGTTTAATGAAAGTACTCTTTCCACTTTCTCCTGTGCCTGTGAAATGGGGTGGGAAGAAGAGGAGAGAGAAAAACACAACAGTGTAGGTTTTGCAGACTCTAGTAGTAGAAAATATTTGTAAATACATATGCAAGGATGTGCATCTTATCCCACTGCATAGTGGTCACCATTAACTGTAGTAATATTTTTTGGTTTCCTATGATCTATATGTTTTAATCAAAATATTGGTAGCTTTGTTTGTTTTTCTCTTTAAAGACATGTGGAAGTATCTTTTTATAATACATCTTACAGAAATTAATGTAAGCATCCAGTAGGTTGAAGCCATATTACAAAACAAGCAAGACAAGTGAGAACAAGGAATAGAAATGTTTGTTTACAGATGAAATTCCTCATTGATGAAAGACTGTAAGTTTATGTACTGTTTATATCATAATAATAAAGTCTGCAATAATTCTGAACCTGGAGAAGAATTTTATCTTTAGCTCATGTTTCTTAGTTCATGTAATGTTTCTACAGGCTTTTATACAAATACTGATTCAAAACTTGCTAGTTCATATTACATAAAGTGCACTTGTTACTTTCAGCTAATATATGAAATAATGATGCTATTAAAAAAAAAGATTAACAAACATATTAACAAATATAAAAACAAATATAAAAAAAGATTAACAAACATTAACAAATATAAAAATTATAAAGTCATTGGGGGAACTTACATCTTCCATATAGTTTTTTGTATTTACACATTGCTTTAAACCCATTAACACATTACAACAATGTATTTCCTAGTATTATTCTGGATGAAAGCTTTGTCCCTCTGCTCTTTCCTCTGAGACCTACAACAGAAAAATGTCTGTACAGACTTACGCCTACGGTCATTCAGGCAGCATCTTGTATTCTGCAGCCTGTAAGTGCTGGCCATGTTTTACTCCTGCAGTAAAAATATGGGAAAAATATACAATATTTCCCCCACAAAACCCTCCCAAAATCTTAACACTGTGAGCTTGGTAATATTACCTATTTGCTAACCAACCCCACCATATCTCTCAAGTACTTGGCAAGTCTTTAAAGTCATGGAAACAGTTTTCATCCTTAAAATGTTTTAGTATGGGCTTTCAGAGCTCTAAAACTTTAACATTCATTTGGAGCCTGGATCCTTCCACCTTCATATTTGCTTTTTGTATTTAATAAACCTCCCCATCTACCTTCTCTACACAGTGTTGGTTTTATAAATCTATATAATGCATATATAATATATATCATATTCACCTTCAGCTACACATTTTCTAGACTGAAGTGTCATCACCACCTCATTTCAGTTCTTATATGGATGATGCTTTCTAGTTTGATCTTCCCTTTGACTCTTGTTGAAACTTTCCCAGTTCTATACCTATATGTATACTGAGAGCACCAAAACTTCAAACAAGAGTATGCTGCTACAACTTGGTTTTATGAAGTGGTATGGACCTTGAAGCTCATCACTAGATCCGGTTGCCCAGGGACCCATCCAACCTGGCCTTAAGTGCCTCTAGGGATGGAGCATCCACAACTTCTTTTGGGCAGCATGTGCCTGTGACTCACCAACCTCTGCGTTGAGAATTTCTTCCTAGTATCTAACCTAAATCTCCCTTCTTTTAGTTTAAAACCATTCCCCTTGTCCTATTACTATCAAACCATGTAAAAAGTCAATTCCCATCTTGTTTATAAGCTCCATTTAAGTACTGAAGGCTACCACGAGGTCTCCCTTGAACTTTCTCTGCCCTCTGATCATCTTTCCAGCCTTCTTTGGGCCCACTTTAGCAGTTCCAACCTTTTCTTTTGCTGGAGGCAGCAGATCTAGATGCAGTACTCCACAAAGGCCTCACAAGGGCAGAGTAGAGGTGGTCAATCCCCCCCCTCTCCCTGCGAGCCACCCTTCTTTTGATGCAGCCCAGGACACCATTGGCCTTCCAGGCTGCTAGTGCACACTGCTGCCTCATGTCTAGCTCTTTGTCCACCAGATTCCCCAAGTCCTCTGCAGAGCTGCTCTCAAAGAGTTCTTCTCCCAGTCTGTACTCATGTACAGTATCATCCAGACCCAGGTACTACACCTCGCACTTGGCTTTATCAAACCTCATTAGGTTTACATAAGCCTGCAGATCCCTTTGTGTCATCTGCAAAGTTGCCAAGAGCGCACCTCATTCCATGCCTAGGTCATTGAAAAATATACTGAACTGCACTGATCTCAAGACGGACTCCTGTGGGACACCACTCATCACCAGCCTCCACTTGAACATTAAGCTGCTGAGCACAACCTCTGGCTGCAACCTCAGATCTGCAAGAGGAAACCATTCAGACAGCCTGCAGTGGATACTGTAAAAATAAATGCCCCATGCTCATAGTGGGTGACTCCCCACTAGAAGGCATTGAAGCTCCCCTCTCCCAACCTGACAGTCAAGAGCTTTGCTGCTTCCTGGGAGCCAAGATCAGGGACACTGCCAAGAGAGTGCTGCAGCTTATCAAGAGAAAGGACTACTATCCACTGTTGCTCTTTCGTGAAGGCATGAATGATTCTGGTAGACTAAAAATGGGCAGAATCAAAAAATACTGTAAAGCTCTGGGAACACAACTGAAGAACACTGGTGCACAGTACAGTTTGCCAGTTGGAGGAAAGAGGGAAGACAGAAATGGACATATAATGCATATCAATTCCTGACTACGTGGCTGGTACCAACATCAGAGTTTTGACTTCTACAACAGCAGGACTTCATATGAATTTTATAACCTGCCAGGAGGGATGGGATCCAACTGTGTAGAAGAAACAGGGCAACCTGTGGCAGGAAGCTGCCCAACCTTGTGAGGCAGGCTTTAAACTGTAGGGCTTGTGGAACATGGTCAAAAATGGCAATACACATCACTGCAACTGACTGGGTAAAGAATCAGGCCAACCAGAACAGTGATGAATGTTCCTTAGCTACCTCCCATGACATGAGCCAGAAGGCCAGATACTTCAAGCATGTGTACAGATATGGGGGACTCTTCTGCATTCTCTGAGGAAATCCTCTGCTCCCTTTTCCCCTCGGAAGTGTCTGCACACTAATGTATACCACATGGGGAACAAACAGAAGCAACTAGAGATCTGTGTGTTGTTGCAGGGACATAATCTCCCTGTGATCACAGAGACATGGTGGAACTTTTTAGGAAAGACAGACCAGCAAGTTAAGGTACTCTCCCTATGAGAGAGCAACTGGAATGTTATAAGCTCTGGCTAGGGATGAAAGATAAATGGACAGAAAGCTTTTAGCTGAGAATTAAGGGAGGATAATATGAGTGACACCATTCTGGGTGTTTACTATGGATTGCCTAATAAGGAGGAAGAAATTGATGAGGCATTCTACTGACAGCTGAAAATAGCCTTACGTTAACAGGTACTGGTTCTCATGGACAACAACCCTGATATTTGCTGGAAAAGCAACACTGCCAGATGCATGTGGTCCAGGATGTTCCTGCAGTGCGTTTAAGATAATTTTCTGAGGCAGGTGGTGGAGGTGCACATGAGGAGAGGTATGCTGGACCTTGTTCCTACAAACAAGGAAGGGCTGATTGGGGTTGTGAAGACTGGGAGAAGCCTTGGATGCAGCAACAAGATAGTGAGGTTCAGGATCTCACTATCCTAACAGGATGAAAGAAATAGGGCAAAAAGTGGAATTGTAACCCCGGAATTCAGGAGAGCTAACTGAGACCTTTAATGAACCTACTTGGATGTATCCCATGGGTTACAGCACTGGAAGGTATGGGGTCCCAAGAGAGCTTGTTGACATTCAAGCACCACTTCTTGCTTCTTGAACACATCACAAGATCAACATCAGTGTATAGCTGAGAGTAAGAAGCCAGGCAAAAGAGGTAGAAGAACTGCATGGATGAGCAAGAAACTCATGAAAATACTCAAATGGAAGAATAATATCTACAGAATGTTGGAAAAGGGGGCTGGTCATTTGGGATGAATATATGAACATTTTTAGGGCATGCAGGGATGCAACAAGGAAGGTTACAGGCCCTCTTGGAATAAAATCTGCTGAAGGAGGTCATGGATAACAAGAAAGGCTTATTTAAGTATGCCAAAAGCAAAAGTAAGACTAGGAAAATGTGGCTCCCCCCTTGAAGAAGTTGGATGCCGCTGGTAAGAGGACACTGAGAAGGTGGAGTTATTGAACACCTTCTTTGCTTCAGCCTTTACTGCTAAGACTGCCCCTTGGGAATCTCAGTTTCCAGTCCAGTTCAACATCCTCATCAATGACTTGGATGAAGGGATGGAATAAACCATCAGCAAGTTCACTCATGCTAGAAGGCTGGGAGGAATGGCTGACACACCAGAATGTTGTGCTGCCATTCAGTGAGACCTGGACAGGTTGCAGAGTTGTGTAAAGAGGAAGGTTATGATGTTCAACAAGGGCAAGTATAGAGTCCTACACCTGGGGAAGTTATCCTCTGTCTCTACTCTGCCCTGTTGAGGCCATATCTGGAGTCCTGCACCCAGTTCTGGGCTCTTTGGTTCAAGAAAAACAGGGAACTGCTGGAGACAGTCCAGCAGAGGACTGCAAAGATGCTGAAGGGCTGGAGGAGCATCTCTTTCAGGAGGAAAGATTGACAGACTTGGTGCTGTTTAGCCTGGTGAAGACTGAGAGGGGATTTTATCAGTGTTTCTAAATGCCTAAAGAGTAGCTTTCAAGAGGATGGTGCCAGGCTCTTTTTTGTCCAACAATAGGACAAGGAGCAAAGGTATAAACACAGAAAGTTCCATCTAAGCTTGAGGAAAAACTTTTTTACTGTGAGAGTGACAGAGCACTGGTCTAGACTGCCCAGTATAACTTGACTTAACTTAGGTCAACTGATGCAGTCTTTCCATTGTAGAAGTCACCAGTCTGGTCAGGTACAATTTGCCCTTGGAGAAGCTGTACTGGCTATTTCGGAACACTTCCTTGTCTTGCATGTGCCTTAAAATAGCTTCCAGAAGGACCTATCTGCTCCATGATCTCCTCAGGCACAGAGACGAAGCTTCTAAAAACCTTTACTGTAAATTTTCAGAAGTTTAACAATAAAATGCATTCCAGCTGAGCCATAGGATTGGCATCACTGCTGCCAGTTAGATAACACAGCCAGTAAAAAGCTCACCGTAATTTACATGCAGTGCCACGCAGTACCACTAGGTGTCGAAACGACATCAGCAACGCACAGTGGAAGCAGTTCCTCTGTGAAAATTACATCTTCAGAGACAGGAAAACAAAAGAACATTCTGAGTCTCCGTTTGATCACATTACGTCTCAGTAACACTGTGTTTCCATAGTGAAATAACATGTGACTACAGGGCTTCAACCACTGACAGTAGCAGTCAGTAAAACCCAGATAATCTGAGAGAGTGGAATACATCAATTGTTACTTGTATGTCATAGCCATTTTTTTTCCCTCAAATATATACCACTGTAATTAGTTCTTAATCTAGGACCGTTTTTCATCACCCATGGTGGACATTCCTTCAACGATGTAGCTTTCCCGTGCACAAGTTAACATTCAACAGTCTCTGACACTGCTAGCACAGCTCTATTCTACAGATGAGCAAGGCCTATAGTGCTCATCAGAAGAAGGCTGAAGTGTAGTTCCATTCTTTTCTATCAATCAATAAAAAATATTTGATATTTGTGTCCGTGAGAAGATTAACATATCTATTATTTCAAAAACTGCTTGGGATTGTTTTAATTTCGGCACTGCATTGGTTTAGTTGAGAGAGATGGAACACAGAGATATGTTGGAATAAATGTGAAACAGATTCTCAAATGAGTTTGTTATAGTAAAATGCTGATGTTACGTTACATTCCACAGCCATCAGTAAAGCGGCCCTGGCACGCCGATTTTAGGAAGTCAAAGTGAATACAATTCAAATGCAACTCATCTGGAAAAAGAACAACACCACCTAAAACACCATAACATAGAGCTTTTTCCACTGCCTGCAAAACTTGTCTTGTTTTTGATGGGAAAAATGCACTGATAAATCCAGGCTGAACTGCTGGCCTAAATTTTTACACAGGTCAGAATAAACAGCCCTGTTACATTACAGCAGTACCCTGTACGAACGTTTCTAAAGAAAACTTAAAGTAAATTATTTCACTTTAATTTAAAGCACAACATCAGGCATATGTAACAATGCACTACTATATTATAATGCACACATTATAGCCCTATGTACTAATTACAACTGCTAAGCAAATATCCTTTTTTACGAGCACCAAAACCACCACAAGTCTGGTTTGAAGTGGTCATACACAATCTAAGTTCTTTCCTGCATGTATATGTTTTAATTTTTTTAAAGAAATTTAAAGTTAGTCCTTTATCGTTGTTTTATTTGATCTAATCTGGATTAACCTGCATCAAAAGCTTATCAGAGTGGTATGTAAGTAGTAAACAGAGCCATCCGATTTTACCCTTTGACCGTTCATAATGCAAAACACAAGTTAATTTAAAAGCTTTTTGCTCCCTACCCTGACCTTAAGTAGAGTGCACAGTCCTCCTTCTGTATTCTTCCTTCCAGCAACTCCTTTCGTGTGAGCTCTGCCTCTTGTTATAAGCATATGGGATCTCTGTGCAAATCCAACAACACATGCTTTTTGTTTCTCCATTCTCATAAGCTATCTAGAAGAGTCTTCAGGGGTCATTAGCTTAACATGAAATAAGCCTTTTGAAGCTCATCTTGACAGGGGATCATTTTAAAGCATGAAAATAGTAGGGCTTTCAAAAAGAGCTTGAATGTGAAGCAGCCATGCCAATATGCAGTCTTGGAGAAATTAAGCTAAACAGAACTTCATTTAAGGATGGAATTGCATAAACAAGAAGATTTGGATTGAATATATTTTTAATTAAAATAGTCGGAAAACAAATGGATACTCACAATTTGGAACTTGTGTTTTAAGGCTTCAGGTAGTGGGAATTAAGAAAATGGAGTACGCTGTTTACGTCAGGAATAACAAAAGTGGTAGTATGATAATAAAATGCACGTAGTCTGGAAAGTATAGATAATAGAACAATAAAAGTCAGCGTGATCATATTATCTGGAGGTATAAAATCGCTGTTTAATGCCATCCATTAAAGGAGCACTATATAAAGGGAGATTTTAAAATGTGACTGTATACCTCCAAGATGTAAAAATGCTGTTATTACAAGTAAGAGAAAAAAGGCCATTTGTGTAGAAAAATATACAGGGAAAGTTGATTCACTCGAGTCAGAAAGTTGTCACTGATTCTCTCCCAGAACCTCCTGGATTGCTCATATCCTGCTCCATCATCCCTCTAGCAGATATCAGTGTGGTTGAAGCCCCCACTGAGGTTTCTTCTATCTGTCCTTTAATCACACTTTCTTAGTTTAATGTTTTCATAGTAATATTGTGTATTTTACATAGTTCCTATAAAAAAATCAAAGCGTTTTATTTACATTTCAAGTTTCATATGTTGATTTACATAAAGAGATGCCTCTCAAAGCACACAGCTCATTTACACAGAATGAAAGACAAAAGCATATAAAACACTCAGTCAGTGACAGAGAAATTAAGCAAAGCACTGGAAAGTTTCTGAAGCCCTCAAGGAGAGAGTTATATATCCAACAAATGCAAAGCTGGGTCTTAAACTGTAACACCTGAAACCTTCCAGTGGAAAATGTGTCAGCCTTCTTGTACAACAAGAACGTAATTGAAAAGTTTCAGCTCAGTTCTGACTTTCTTCTACATCAGTGTCACAGCCGATCCATTTCCTCAATCAATTCTAACACTGCACTGTGTACGGCAGCACCAGGTGGAACTGTGTTTTCACCACATCATTCCTGGAGAAAAAAAAAACACTAATAATCAACATCATGATATACTTTTGTGCAGTTCCAAAAAACCTGTTCCAACAGTGTTAAATGGAATGAATATGAAAGGACAGCTTCCTTTCCTATAATTTTCAAGGAAATCATAATTTAGCTCTCTACAGCATAATGCTTTTTGGGGCTACCAAACAAACAAAAGTATCCAGGTTCTAATATTCTTGTGGGCGGTTAAAAACTGTAAACTAAAATTTCTGGCACATAACTGATGCTTAGACACCATCTTTTAAGGCTCAGCACTCATTCTTGTGCTGCTTTCTTTGATTCTTTCCTGCCCACTGAGCACTTCTTGCAAATCCCAGCTATTCTCCACAATGAAGGACCCTGCAAAAATGCTTCCTGTGTACAAAGGGAATTTGTGGGAATTAAATTGCCAATGCACAAAGACTCATTACAAGAGAATTGATATGAAATGATTTTAAAGTACATTACATCTTTCTATCAGATGCTGGTGTTGAGAAGTAAATTGGCTTTGATTCCATTCAGCTCTAAGATTAATCACTGAGGCAGAAAGAGAACTCTGCTGGAACTGGAGATACTCAGATCTTCAAAACTTGCTCTTGGGAGGTCTGCTTTCCTGAAGTTTCCTTACTTACAACAGGTGACCAAAGGAAAAGCACAGTCACCATGCCCAGAACAGTACATTCGTATATATATTTTTTTGGCACCAAGTGATCTCTGCTGAAAAGCCTCAGGCATTTGCGCACAGCAAGTTCAGCAGAGGTGTAGGTTAGGAAAACAATTGGGCATTTATTTTCTCGTTTTCTGTGTGCTCATGATTCTCACTGTCTGCACTCTAAATGGGAAAATGGAGTCAAAAAAATAGCCCAGCCAAAAAACATGTCTGAGATAAAAAATATGGTGAGAGTAGAGAAACAGTCTGTGCTTAGCCTCAGAACAGAACTGCAGAAACTCTCTCACTCTTTTTTGGATGGTCTACAGCTGGCTTTAGTCACAGGGAAAAGAAACACAGCACTCTACATGGCCCATAATGTTGGCAGTTACACTCCAGTAGAACAATCACCTATGCAGTACTTAAAAGCTAGTCAGAAAGTGAAATAGCAGCCACGATTAAAACAGTAGTAATGTAAGGAGATTTGGAACATTAATCAGTTCTGATTTTTAAAAGTTCTCCGCAGTTTTTAAAGAAGGGAGAGCTCTTTTGTGAATGGGAGAGTCTAAACAGCTTCTAAGCTGTTCTTTAATAGACTAATGAACATGCAAAGGAAGATAAATCTTCAGTAGTTAATACTTAAAGGATTTGCATAGGAAGACTGATATGTACAAGCAGAGAACATGCAGGCAGTGGCAAAGTGCATAATGTAGCACAGCAGTGTTCTTCCAATTTTCAGGAGTCTTGACAGTTTTGAAATTCCTTCATGATTTTAAAAATTACTGAATGATTAAGAAATAGCAATGAACTAGTCAGAATTGCACATACTGAAGTTTTCCAAGCCTTTCTCCACCTCTCTTTCTTCTCACATGCTCTTCCAAGGACTGCTAAGTTCTGCTTTTCAATCACTACAAGACGAAAATTATTACGTTTGTTGTTTGAAGATGTATATTGTCTTCCAAACAGACTTAGAGTTCCTGGAAGAGATATATCTAGTAGTTACTTTTACCTAAAATATTCGTAGTAAATGTAAGCTACTTGGAAAGGTCAGAAAATTCTGTCTTTTTTACTTCATCAGACTGAATCAGTGTCTTTTAACTGTCATAACATGACATGAGCGCAGTCTACAAGAACATACATAGGAGTCCTACGTAGCAAACCAGTTTCCTAATCCTGCCCCATAGCCCTCTCACACTATTTTCTTTCTTCACTTTATTCAGGGAAGCAGTCAAGTAGAGAATAAGCAAAAAAATAATTAAAGAAAAAATAAAAATGCCCACAACCTATGTTTCTCATTTTCATAGCTGGCAATAAAGAAATAGCTAGCACTGGTAATAATACCTCCATGGGTTACGAGTGTTTCAGAAATAATCCAGGGTTCACATTTCACTATGCCAAACTCAGACTAGGTATCTGACAGAACAAAATTGTGTATATGGAAGATGAACAAATCGTGCACTCAAATCTACTCCTTGAACTGAATCTCCCTAATCCTTTGGTTATTTCAAACCTCACATTGGGTAACCAGCAGTAGAAATGCATTCTTTACATTTAAACGTTGTTTTATTTTTTAATTTATTGAAAATTCCCCTTTTTCTTGGTATTAAATAGGAGGAAACAATGAAGCAACTTCCTAATGGAAAATCTTTTGCTGCAGAAGGATGTCCCAGATGATATCAGTAACAATTTGTGGTGTTGAATATGTAATAGGAAGTACTGCAGCAAGAGGTAACAAAAATTTAACACAAGAAAAAGCCTGGTTAAAACTGAATAAATCTGTAAAACAACAAGAACTCCAGTAAGTACTTTTATTTCACTGGATTACCGCCTATTTGTTGTTAGCAGAAGGAAGGGGTCGGTGTATGTATGACTGTCAAAACAAACTAGTGAAGCCCCTCCTTTACCATAAACAAGTAAATGACAACAGGAGTCATCCTTTGAATTTCCTCTGTTCTGTATTGTATACCAAATTAACCTTGATAACTGTTATGAGGGCAACTACCACTCACATTCAGTACCGGGGCAAATCTTTTCTTCACACGTATTCATCCCATCACAATGAAGCTGACTGTAAATTAACAAGAAAATCCCTAGATTTCTGCATCCTCACTTTCAATATCAGCAGAAAAAAAAAATACTGTAAGCATAGTCCCTGAAATCGACTAAGAAATACGCAGCTGAATTCTAAAAGCGAAACTCTTCCACAAAGTAATAACAGTAATAACAATAAAAGAAAAATCTACCTCAAAACAGATCAACAAAAACATCAAGAGATCTACCTAGAATCTGAAAGAAACTTCTTGTAGGCAACAGCTAAACACTTTGTACCCATAACAGGAATAGATTTGTTAAAAGCGTTCCTCTGTCTCCTTCCAAAACTGCTGGATACTGATCTTCTGGAAGACAAGGTGAAATGCAACCAAGACGCTCATACGTCATGTCCACTGCTTAGATTGTCTGCATTCATTAAGTCAATTGTGAAGGACAGAACTTGGAAACTAAATCTCTAATCAGAAACTGTAATGCAATTGCTATGTAAGGAAAATGGAGTTTCATGAAGAGTGGGAACATCTATTCTCTTAGAACAATACTTAGACCATCTCTGACTTTCAGAAGTATTTAATCAGGAGATATCAGTGCGAGCACACATGCTACCAGTGAAATACAAACTAGTTCAGCAACCTGAGAATGATGCCCACAGAGCTGAATGTTCGCCTTTTGTGTGTGTACTTGGCAAAAATATTGAGGGAAGGTGTGGCAGTACCTGGGTAAGTCCTGTGATGTATGGGACAGAAGCCAAAACACAAGTTAAGCAGGGAAAGCAGAAGGGGAAGGTAACTTTGAGGCTTAATCTCTATAACACTCACTCACTTATATAAAGTTTTTCCAGGTCATGTTATATACAGGGTGACAGAGTGAGCACTTGATTAAAAGAAGTTTCCCACTAAAATGTAACTACCAGGATACCTTTCAATTTTCTTTTAATAGAGGATGAAGACTGAATTCTTCTAAAGAATACAAACATTTTTGTACCCTAAGTACTCTTGACTGTGCACTTCCAAAAAAAATCTACCATGAACTACTTACCTCCAGTTCACAAGTAGTCTCCCACACAGTATGATCCAATAATACGCTGCTCAAGCACAAACAGAAAATTGTGGGACTTCTAAAAAATATTTCCTTATGCAATCTTTAATTAGTCAGATGTTACATTAGCACTTTCTGTTGCAGGGCACAAGGAGGCTAATCTGCTATTGCCACAGTTCTCTTTTCTTTCTCCTTCCAAAGAGAAAAAAATAATTCCACTTCCCATCAGGAACCCATGCAGAGAACATAGGACTCTATACGAGTAGTTATACAGAATATTGAGAATAGACTTGACTTGTGGGTATTGATAGACACCTGGCAGAATATAGAGTGAGTGGATAGGGTTGTGGAGCACTGGAAAAGGCTTCCTTGGGAAGTAGCTGAGTAACCATCTCTGGATGTATTTAAAAGATGTGTAGATGTGGTGCTTATGGACATGATTTAGAGGCATCTTGAAAGTGCTAGGCTAATGGTTGGACTTGACCTTAGAGGCCTTTTGCATCCTAAATGATTCTATGATTTCACGTTCTCATTTCAAAAAGCAAGCACTTAAGTTTTTATAAAAGCCAAAGAACTTTCTAAGATTCCCTGCCCAATTGCTGATAAATCAAAGATCTGTCATCAGAAATGTTAATATGAAACCACGCCATTGACACTACACCTAAATTTCAGACTTAGTGTTTTAAGTTCCAGTTCTATTATCTGTGCACCACCAGCAGTAAAACCGTACTCTAACTTTACATCCTAAATTCAAATTATCTCAAAATTGTCTGGGGTCTTTCTGCTGTTGAGGAAGTAGAAAGAGTGCAACAACTTCTTCCAGTCTACAGTGAAGGTGGTGAGGCATTGGAACAGGCTACCCAGAGATGTGGTTGACGCCCTATCCCTGCAGACTTTCAAGGTCAGGCTGGATCAGGCCCTGGGCAACCTGGCCTAGCTGCGCATGTCCTTGCTCACTACAGGGGAGTTGGACTAGATGGACTTTCAAGGTTCCTTCCAACTCTAAGGGTTCCATGATTTCATGATGCTATAAGTACGCTTATCAGTATCATCAAACACCTTGAAATAGGCATTCCTGTGTGGTACTTAACAACAGAAGACCTCAAGAACATCATTGCAGTTGTCCATCTGTCCACTGGAAATCAGCATGCACACAAAAATTATATGCAGAATAAAAATATTTTCAGGTAATTCATTGTAAATCTTAAAGAAACTACTGCTGTCTTTGCCATACAGATAAGATAGCAAAATCCATTTTCATTTCCTTTTACTTTCTAAGCTTCAGATGAGGCTTTATACAGATAACAGCACTGACATAAGTAAATAGCAGATGAATAAGCACTTTCAGAGACAAGCAGTGAATGCTTAGATGTGTACTGTCAAAGTTCAAACTTCCCATGATAATTTATGAAAGTATTCACAGTGCTGTCTTATAAGTTATTAATGAACACATAATTGAAAT
Source organism: Gallus gallus (assembly GCF_016699485.2). NCBI lineage: Eukaryota > Metazoa > Chordata > Aves > Galliformes > Phasianidae > Gallus > Gallus gallus. Next base: position 38,371,125 of record NC_052572.1, read on the forward strand.
ATGGTTTCAGTGTAAAGAATATGATTTCAAACTATAATACTTAAATGATCATTTGAGTCTTCCACACAATGTTAGCATATCCAGTTTTATTTTTCTGTGTCTATTTTACTGAAAATACATCTGTTCTGTATTCAAATATAATACAAATTATGAGTACAAATGTGTAGGTCGCTTTGAAAGTAATGCCTCATATTTACTTCCATGGAAACTACAACAGCTACAAAGAGCACAATGACACTATTTAATAGAGCGAATTCTCAGCTACAAAACACTTTCTTAACATAATCACCACCATGAGCTATTTCACCAGTGATGAACAAGGCCTGCATGCTGCACTCATAAAAATCAGCGCCAGTGGAAGTAACCCACTGTTTCGCAGCTGCTATGGTGGCATTAGGAAAATGTTGCCCATGCAGTCCATCTTTCATTAGCCCAAACAGATGGAAGTTAACAGGCACCAAATCTAGAAAAGCTTGATATCTACCAGTGAAAGTTGTTGACTGCAGAAAACTAGCAAGAGTAGAAAATTCATTACAGTGTAAGTTTACAAAAGGACAAGGAAAGTTTACAGAAGCTAATTACACTCATATTTTATCTGCAATAAAAAAACATGCTAAGTAAATTATTATTTATATGTGATGATGATTATCCAATAGGATGCTTAAGGAGGCTTTGGAGGTTTTGATAGAACGTTTTATAAAAAAATCTTTCCTAAAATGATACGCATTTTTTCCTACACTGTAGAATTCAGTCAACTGAAAACCAATTGAAACTGAATACATTTTTGATTCTTAATCTACTCCTTGCTGTTAAATAACAGAATCATGTATTTTGAACTAAGAAATCCACTTTGTGAGGAAATTCTAATTTTCTGAGTCTGTATCTGGTATTTTCATTGTTTTCCAAACTCTATTCTTCACCAGTATCCCAGATATCACAGTATCCTGTAAGAAATACCATAATGCCACACATATAATCGAAAGTTAAACACGCTGACCACCTTTCATATTTCAGGAGACAAGCACTACATAAAACAATAGAGTAACATTTTATGTTCAGAGTAGTGGCTTGATATGAAAAGGGCAACTGTGACATGTTTTCTGGTTTTGCTTTTTTTTTTAGTCATGCAAAGTTTTGAATTCTGACTTCAAAGCAAAGCAGGAAATCAGATCAACAAAAAGTAGTCCAAACACTGAGAATGGTACTGACTAATATCCTAACTTTAACAGTAAATGACAAAACGGAAACACTTTTGTTCTTTATTTAAATTGAAACCATCAAAGCAAAGATTTCCTGTGAAAGTTCCTTAAAGCGATCTAATTACAAACAATTTGCTGTCTTTTGGACTAAAACCCACCAAACGGCATGGCTTTTCCCATGTCTCCACTGTAAGCCTTCATTTTAGTGTTCATGGAAAATTTTCCATTAGTGAAAGAAATTTTCAGTACATTTCTTTTTTAAAAAATGAAAGGCATGTATCAACAATGAAGAAACACCTTGTCAACTCTACACTGCTGTGCTGGTAACCACTTGGGGGCTGGCTGGTATTTCCACATAAATAGCCCAACGGGATTTTCAGTCTCAGTTGCTTTCCCCTGTAGTTCAAGGAAGAAGAGCCACTATTCAGAAAGCTATCACTCATCGTATCAACAGCACATCAACTTACAGAAGCAGTCAGCTGACTTGATTTTTTTAAAATTTCCTCAGTAGACCTTGTGTGCACCCCGCTCCCCTTCGTTGATTTACACTGTAGTATAGTGATGTTCCCTATACCATGATGTTTGGGTAGATGGCACAAACTACAGACTAGATGGCTGAGCCCACAGTTCAAAGACTGAAGGATTTACTTTGCTTATTATCTTAAAATTTTGGTCTGGCATCCCTAGCTGAAACTTTAGAAGTTTAAAAATTGTAGAGCATTGAATTTGGGAAGTAGTTGCAAATTCTGGCTTGAGTGGGTATAACAACTGATGTGTTTCTACCAGAAACTTTCTAGAATGGAAAAGACATGTTTGTATTGTGCATGATACAGTTTCTTTGTCTTTCACTTTATTTTAAACCTAAACGGTTGCCAAGGTACCTTGCTACAATCACTATTCCTGAAGGCATCTTAAATCTTTCAGTAACTGTACATTGCCATGTATTGCCGCAAGTACGTATGGCACTGGTGACAGTAAGAAAGGGAAGAATTACAGGAAAAGGGAAAAGCATCTCTAGATTGTTATATTCACCAGTATAAGATGGGATGATGCAGACATTATTCTTCCCCTCTATTCAGCACTGGTGAGGCTACATCTGAAATGCTGGACTCCCCAGTATGTAGAGACACCAGAGAGAAGCCAACAAATGGCCATGAAGATGACTGATGGACTAGAGCATTTCTCATATAAGGAAAGACTGAGAGAGCTAGGACATTTCATCCTGGAATAGAAAAGTTTAAGGGAGATCTTATCTATGTGCAATAATACCTATGGTGAAAGTAAAAAAAAAAAAAAAAATTAGAGTTTTCTCATTGTGCCCAACAAGAAAATGACATAGATTGGAACCTAAAAAATTCTGTTTAATTTTACTGTGAAGGTGTTTGAACATGCAAACAAGCTGCCAGAATGGTTGTCTTTATCTTTTAAGTATACTGAAAGTCCAACTGGACGTGGCCCAGAGCACCAGGTGATTCTGATTTGAGCAGGGGTTTTGACAACAGTTCCATCTGACCTCATAAATTCTACAGCTCTGTGACCAGCTGGATGAAAATATAGCCCAAAATAACATACTAGTTAGATAAGGAGAATCTGAAACTTGATTGAAATGCATGCCCCAGAAGCAAGGGCACCTTGTATAAAACATCTGCTGAGTGAAATAATAAAACTAAGTTTTAAAAAGCTATTTGGGTCTAAAGAGGACAGAAGAACCTGAATGTCATCAATCCTGCACAGCTCTAGGAATCAGGAGTTAGACAGAACAACGTCCCACCTGAAGAACAAGTGGCGACTAAACAAAAAGGGACCCCAAGAGGCTGAGCAGGATCAAAGCATGGCTACTAAGCATCCAATTCTGCACACCACCTAAATATAGTGTGGTGTTTTGGACCAACGCTTACAGATTTTCTAATTTTGCCATTCAGATACTTTTATTAGCATTATTATTTAATTAATAATGATTACAAGAAAGCTAACAGTAGTAATGTCTGGATATAATCCACTCTAACACCTCCTGCTCAAACAGAGCCACCCGGAGCAGGCAGGACCATGTACAGATGAATTTTAAAGATCTCCAAAGAGCAAAAGCTTACAGCCTCTCGGGGCAACCTCTGACAGTGTTCCACCAACTAGCTGGTAAAGAAGTGCATCCTGATGATCAGGTAGAACACTCTGCGTTCCAGCCTGTGCCCATTGCTTCTTGTCCTGTTGCTAAACACCAATGAAAAAGAGCCCAGTTCCACTCTTCCTCTGCTCTTCCTTCAGGTAAAAAAACAGATGTCTCTCCTTCTACAGACTAAACAGCCCCAGCTCTCTCAACCTGTCCCCATAGGTGAAGTGCTACAGACCCCTGAGCATCCTGTTGGCCCTGTACTGGATTCCTTCCAATATGTCTGTGTATGTCCTTATCTCTCATACTGTGGGGATAGGAGAACCCAAACTGGACACAGCACTCCAGGTATGACCTCACCAGGACTGAGTAGAGGAGAAGAATCACTTCCCCTGATCTCCTGGCAACACTTCTTTTCCTAGTGCAGCCAAGAACTGTTAGCCTTCTTAGCTGCAAGGGCACATTGCTGGCTCATACCCAAACCGGACCTCCAGTGCTTTTTCTGCAAAGATGCTTTCCAGATGGTCCGCTGTCTGTAACAGAGAGTTCTTCCTCACCAGGTTTAAGATATTTCTTCTGCATTAGGTATCTATCAGAACATTTCTCCAGCCTGCTGATATCCCTCTTAGAGGCCCTCTGGTGAATCATCCACTTCCATCCAGTTTTGTATCATATGCAGACTTGCTAAGATTACACTCTGCCTCATTTTCTAAATCACTGGGAAGATGTTAAGCAGGGCTGGACTCACTATTGACCTGTGGAGTACTCTATCCATCACTGACTTCCACTGATCACTACCCTGTGGACAAACTGTTCAGCCAATTTTTGATCTACCTCACTGCTTGCTCATCCAGCCCATACTTCAGAAGTTTCTCTATGAGGACTTTATGGGGGACAGTATCTAAGACCTTAATGAAGTTCAGAAAGATAATACTCACTGCTCCCCCTCATCTGTCAAACTGGTCATTTCATTGTAGAAACTTACCAGTTTAGGGAAGAAATGATTTCTCCTCAGTGAATTCACATGGACTATTCCTGTTGATTTTCTTCTCCACGTGCCTGGGAATTGTTTCTTGAAATAGGTATTCCAACACTTTTAGTTGCATCAAAAGATGAGAAGAACAAACTGTATGGACTGTCTTTTATGAACAGGCTCCCAGATAAAATATGAGCATATATCAGCCTCTTAATATTTTGCTTTCCTGTGGCTGTTATATTAAACTTAGCATAGGTGGATGGAACTTATTAAGGAGACAAAAAGAAAAATAAATCAACAGTCATAAAATGCTGCAATTTAAACCTCATAAGGAGAGGGCTATAACTCACCTTTAGAAGTTATAATTTGCACTGAATAAAAATACAGCTTCCAGATCCATAGAGACACTTACGACCACACATAACAAGCTAATAATGACTATTTTCAAAATGCATTTCCAAAGTCCTCGTGATCCAGTTATAGTGTCCTAATCCAAAACCAGAAGCAAAAGGTAGATAGTTGAAGAGCAATTTAAGAGACAAAATAAATTTGGTAAAGATTACTCCAGCAATCATTTGCCAAGGAGGCAGATATAGTTAAATGGGTGACGGTTCTAAAAAGAACAGCAACAGAAGAATATTCAGTTTAAGAAAAATTGGTCTGCAAAACATCACACTAGTACTAAAATCAAAGACAGGAGGTTTCTGCTGCTTCTAAGCAGCCTGAATGATGGTTATTTTATTTATTCAAAGCAGTCTTGATTGGAGTTTCAGAATACTTCTACTGCTGCCGAAAGTTTTTTTGACAATAATAAACAATTCTTGAATTAACTATATTTGTAATACAGGATCATGAAAAAATATCCACGTGTCTCCCTGAACCACAGACAAACACAGGTGAAGCTGTTTCTTGAAATGATTTTACAGAGAAAAGATCAAGAAAATATGCATTTTTCTACAAAATACAGCCACACATGCAATTATAGAGAAGGCTCAGGGGCGACCTTATCACTCTCTATAACTACCTGCAGAGAGGTTGTAGTGAGCTGGGGGTCGGCCTCTTCTCTCATGTAACTAGTGATAGGACTAGAGGGAATGGTCTCAAGTTGTGCCAGGGGAGATTCAGGTTGGATGTTAGGAAATACTACTTCTTTAAAAGAGTGGTCAGGCACTGGAATGGGCTGCCCAGGGATGTGGTGGAGTCACCAGACCTGGAGGTGTTCAAGGAACATTTAGACATTGTGTTGAGGGACATGGATTAGTGAGAACTATTGGTGATAGTTGGATAGTTGGAGTAGATGATCTTGTAGGTCATTCCCAACCTTGGTGATTCTATGATTTTATGGTTCTATGATACTCCTAGCAGTACTAAAACAGATACTAGTTGGACATTGTACTCTAAGTCCGAAGTACACTCAGTACAGTGGAAGCCATTGCACTGTTAGGATAAAATTAATTTACTAATTTCAAAGTATCATAAAATATCTCATCCAGTTGATGGGGACCCACAAGGGTCATCAAGTTCAACACCTGGCTCCACACAGCACCAACCAGAATGTAACTACAGCAACTATTACCAGCAGAAAAGTGTTGAAGTCCAAAACATTCTAGAAAACAGTAACTTCAATTGGAGTCACACGGCAGTATACTTGTTCACAAACAATATTTTCTGAAAAATTTGGGAATAGTCAAACTGTGTTCTAATCTATTGCATAGCAGTAAAGTCTAGACTTCTGCAATTACACTACCATATGTTCTTTCTGTGAAATGCACACAGAATCACCACATGATCTCCCTACCTCATCCAGTTTCATTGCTTATAATTCAGGAACATTTGAATTAAGAGTTGAAACATGCTGCTGGAATAACGTGCCACCATTCCCTCATCATTTTCTTCATACTTCTATCAATTCTAAGTACACTAGAACTACTGTCTTGCAGTTAATGTCCGTAAATCTACTTACACTGAAAACTCGGAAGTATGAAATGCAATATAAAGACTACAAATGCTAAACATGTTCATTTGTTCAAGCTATGTTTCACAGAGTACAAGCTATTTTTTTTCACATAGCCAAAACAAAAACTTGTGTAGCATGCAACTCCCAGAATTTCCTTTGTCTACATCCCCTGTGCCTCAACTGTTATTTTTGAACATCTAGGTATTAAAAACAGTAAGCTTATGAGGTCGGAGGGATTTAAAGTAGGAGAGGTAACTAAATTAAACATCGGTAAAGTCAGTAATGATAAAAAAGTAAAGCACAAAGAAACAACAGTGCAAAATGAGACAACACCAAATTTAAAACTAAATATTTGTATTTTTTCACAGGTAAGTATATCTACAAGAACAAATTTCTGTAGAGCAGAATTTGAAAGAACTAAATAGCATGCTTTCTACCAATGACAGTAACGGGCTATTTTGTGTCAAAATGGAATACAATTTTGTAAGAAATTGCTGCCCTTTAAAAACATAACCATGTAATTCGTAACTTGGCAGAATTTTATTTCTGTTTTTTAGCACACATTTAAGTAAAGTTGTTCTCTTGAGATGACCTTAAGAACTTACATGCCATTTTCAGAAAGCTCTCATGTCATAGGAATATTCAAATTACCCTAAGTTTCTTTGGGCCTACTGCAGTTATTCAGACAACAGATTTCTATACCTGCTAGAACTGCTCACCTCCTCTCTTTGGACTTCCAGCATGTAAATAATTTAAAAACAAGTGCAGAGGTTTGAAATCTCACTGACCCATACCATAACAAGAGAGTGTTCCTCTATAAATACACTGCCATCTCAGGATTTTACATGGCTGCAGTTCTTTTGAGTGTAATATCAAGTGAAAACTTTCAACAAAATAAACTTTGGGTTCATATTCAGTTTTCATATCAAGTTGTGAGGGAGAAAAGGCAAAACTGCAGTACACATATACATAGCTGAGGTCTGGCAGCTATACAGTACAAGGCTGGTATGGACTCTTCACAAAAACAGGTCTGCAAGCTTTCTATTTTCAGATCCATAATGTTGGCATTTAACAATTTCAATTAGTAATTAGAATCCCCTATGTGCCTGACCAGTGAGGGCCTTCTGCTGAGGCCTCAGTGCCATGAAAGGTGCTTCCTAATTAAAAATACAGGCTGACACACACCTTTAAGACTGCAAAGTAAAAACGAAACAAAGAGTGAAGCATAAAAGCTTCCTGCCTGGAGAAGGAATGTCAAGCTTTTATATGAAACACATTTCCATTTCAAATACAGAGCTAGAAACTGTGAAACAGATATTTCCTAAGGGCTAAATGAATAGTTTAGCCATTCCTATGAAAGAAAATATAACAGGCTGGGAACTTATTTGCTTTTAAAATATATTTATGATTATGGGTGAACACTCAGCACAATTACCTCAGAAATATTTGAGTAAAAAAAAAAAGTATTTAGTTGTAATTTACTTTCACATTTTGTGCACAGATTTTTATTTACTTGAAGCATTTTGTTTCTCATTTAATTTTTTATACAGTGGCTATTGACAGATATTTCCAAGATACTCTGCATGAATCATAGAACCATAGAATAGCTTAGGTTTGAAGGGATCTTAAAAATCACACAGAGAGTTCCAACTCTCTGCTGTGGGCAGAGCTGCCCCCCACCAGCTCAGGCTGCACAGGGCCGCCTCCAACCTGGCCTTGAACAGCTCCAGGAATGGGACATCCACTGCTTCTTTGGGCAGCTGTGCCAACGCCTCACTGCTCGTATGAAGCCCTAATGCTTTTCAGCAAAAGATGGGCACGAGTACAAGCATAACGGAAAACAATCCTATTAGACTTATAATGAAACAAACAACACATTAGAGTTATGTAATACATCTGGAAACCCTTTTTTTTTTTTTTTTTTTTCATTTGAATGCCATTTTCCAAGAATTGCTTCCTCCATGAACTACCTTCAGTGCAACATAACAAATGAAGGCAATCTTTACCTCCAATAAGCTGGCTCAGCTCTAGGTCAATACAGAAATTAAAAAAGGTCTCACTGTGATTCCAGTACTTCACTTGCAGAGATGATTATCTAACACTGGGGAGCATTATTACTGGGGAATACAACAGAACTTCAGTGTTAAATAGCTCAATCTATTACTGAAGTCTAATTAAATCAACAGGCACTACAAACAGACTCATTTTTTCTTCAAAGGTAGGAAAACTGTCTGAAAAAAAGCAGCTCTAAGCTCACTGCAACTTCCTGACATACATAATCACATCAGAATTCCACAGTGATCAGAGAAGACACCCATAAAGAACAACAGTGTTGCTATGCACGAAGACTGTGGAAAGGTCTCCTTACCTGTGCTACTCCTCTTGCTACACTATGTGCTGAGAGCTCTGTCTGCAGAGAGAGAATCAGTGCTGAAAAGCCTGAAAGTAGGCAAATACGCAATATGGTAGACAGCATCATCTCCCACATGTTCAATCACAAGATTTTTGCTTCTAGTTAAATGGAAAACATGGGAGGCGTTTCCAAATAGCAGCAACTCATTCACACTAAATCTGCAGAACTTCACACCTATTACAGTTTTTTTTTCATAAGTACAGGCTTGGGCCAGTACAATTTCTGGCAAATTTAAGTGTAAATAGATTTTAAACAGTTTAATTTTAGTTCCATTTTAAATATAGATATATTTCAATCACCACTACTGCCAGACAGTAAAGCCGACTCTCTCCAGCCACCAAGAAAATGAAAGTAGCAAATTACTTCTAGGCAGAGTATTCTCCTCTTTATAGTAAAACAAATAAATAAATAAAAACACAACTATTTAGAGAACATTAATCTTCCCAGTGTTACTTCATATGATAGCTCAATTAGAAGGGCATAAATATTTGATTATGTACAAATTTGAACTGTTCAGTCAACTGGAAAAGGTCACCTTCCTAAGAGCACATTGGAGAAAACAGCAGCAAAATCACATCTGAAGAAGTTTTCCTTCGTGTGTTGATTTTTGCTTGCAAGCATGCATGCCTAATTTGTACTTGAGCTTAAAGGGTCTCAAATTTGGCTTTTCTAAAATTATACTTAAGAGAAACTAGATTCTAAGTGCAGGATCAAAATTTGTTCCCTTTTGCCTACTTTTTCAGTCACACAAAAAGTAGCTTAACTGAAACATGAACATCACCGTGACAAACAGAACACAGCAAACTGAACAAGTCATCTTTTTGCCACTTACTTAGCTTCTTTTCACACTGCTTTTCATAATACTTGCTTTAAGTTGAAAGCTTTCAGTGGAGAGGGCTCCCACCCTCTGCTGTGCTTTCAACTTCCAGTTCAGTAAGAAAACTGCAAATGGAAGTGACAGAAAATTCATTTCAGAGTTTTTCATGCTGTAATTTTCATTCTGGGTTAACTACACAATGGAAACTCAAATGCTGAAGGAATTCTAATATAATTCTTTCATTCTAATCTAAACTCAGATTTTACAGCTTTTTCATAGCAGGATGCCATAAGCCATCACCTTCATTTTTCAACTGTATCTTACAGTATGTTTAGCTCTGACATTTCAAACTGCTTACCACAGACACTAGTGGAAGAATTCAGAAGATATAACAGGTCAGACAAAAAGTACTGACTATTAACCCTAACTATCTTCTAAAGAAAGAATATGAGATCCAGTCAACAGCCAAACATCAAGTAATGAATGTATCTGAGAAGTAGAAGAGGGCAAGGGTAGCAGCTGATGCTCTGCTAGGCATACTGAAATACTGCAAATAAAGTTGTACCTGCAAAATTTTCATCTATATTCACACAGCATTTTAAATATATGACAGAGTTGAGGCCAGGCACAGAAAAAAGCACTCGGATACAAGAGAGCTCACAGGCTGCTTGCTTAACACGAAGTTTAAAAGAAGTAGCCTAAAAATTTTGTGAGCTACTGTTAAGTTTCAGGAATTAAGTAATAGAGAGAATGGAAATTTCAATGATAAAAGTTCATTGGACCTTATTTTATTTTATTTTATCTTATTTTATTTTATTTGTTATTTCATTTCATTTTTCTATCTGCTTATCAAAGGAATCTTCCATCACAGCCCTGTAAAATTACAAGCTAGATCACTTTACTGACTGCAAATAGGAAAGTACTTGGGTAACATGGTAGATCCCTGTTAATTACCAGTAGTTCCTTTCCTCTGATTTCCATGCATTTTATTGTGATTTGATTTTAATTTTAGACCCATATTTTACTTGCTTGAATCTAATGTAAACTTTTGTTTTAGCATGTTGAAAATAGCAACACACACAACATTAAATCCTACCAGCTAAGTCAACCATCCAGAACAACCTCCTAGAAGCCTGTTTCATGTGCCCTTTTCCAATGTTTACATTTATATACAATTGTACTAACAAGAGATTTAAGGACTCATAAGGTATCTTACCATCAGAAAAATTACATCTATGTCCCTTGGAAAAAATGGACATCCAAATGAGTTCTGATTCCTTTTTGATGCTTGTGAATGAAGCTACGTGCCTGGATGACTATCCAAACTAAAGAGACTAAATACTTACACACGGTACATTTACCAAACCAGGACATGGCAAATGCAATCTTAAATGCTTTGAAGGTTCATCTTAAACAAGAAGTTTTGAACCAACAATTTGTACAATACTACTTACACAGAATTAACCAACTTGAATTCTTTAGTGGAGGAAATTCACATTACACTATTTATTAAACTCACTCTTAAGTAAAACCAGTTTCAGCAATTCTAATTTTGCCTTGCATATTATGCTACTATTCTCTTTAGAAACAAGACAGCTAGTTGGGACAAAATGGGGAAAAAAAGTCAATTATTTTCCTCCGCGACAGCAGTTCATAGGAGAAAAACAACAACAAAAGAAAGGAAAAAAAAGAAAAAGCCTGCGTTTTCTCTCTTATTCTGTTTTGATATTTTCTTCAAGGCACATGTAGAATGAAGATTAGGTATCTCACAAAATAATGCAGCGCCAAAAAAAAAAAAAAATACCATAATGGTTAAAAGTAAGACATAACTTTACAAAAATTCTTCACTCCTCTCAGTGTTGATTGCCTTTCTGGGACCATGCAATTAAGAAACATTCTCAACAGATCGTGTCTTCCACTCCTCACTCCACATCTCTCTCCTTCCAAACCAACACAAGGGTTTTTTTAATCAGGTAATACAGAATCAAAGGAAACAAAGCTCTGTAATCTTTTTTCCTCCACAAAATACCCTTCTTGTTCATTGCATATAACATTTGCTAGTTATCTAGGAACTGTTATGCCTTTGAACTATTTTTTTTTAAATATTCTTTCATGTTCTGATAGTGATGGCATCAGGCCATCACTAGATATATTCCTCCATATATATATACACAAGATGTATTCCTCCAAAGTGAAGCATAGAGCATAGCAGAGTAGAAAAATAACTGGTGTTTTCAATGCCCAGTGAAGGCAGAAAAAGTTTTTCATGCAAAGCATTAGCATTTAGTAATTCTTCTGCTGCACTCTCAAGCAAAGGAATGGTATTTTCAGGTATTATTTCAAACATTCATGATCACTTAATGAAATGTGTTGTTTTATTCTAAGAGCATAAAAGCTTTTTTAATCCCCATGTACGTGGGGAGAATTCATGAATTATCATTCGATATCTTCAACAGAAGTTCCTCAAAAATAAAATTCAATTTAACCAAAATTAGTCCTCGCAACACGTAACAATGGACAAAGACCTGAGCAAAGGTTTCAGATAGTCACAGTAAACTAGACAGCTGTCTTTATCACTCGGGATGTTTATCCGGGGAACTGTTACCTTCAGCCCTACGCAATCACATTCTCAGTATTAAAGCACATTGAGTTTTCTCTGGTCTGAAGAGGGGTGCCACCTTAATCCAGCTACCTGAAATGTGATTCAGAAATATTCAAGAAGATGCATTTGTACACTGACAGAGCTACTCTTAGATATCCACACATGATCACTGGACTTTATTTTTCACAATGCAAATCAGCCACACACAACTCAAACAGCTGATAAATATTCTACAACTGCTCTCAATAACGAAGCTTGTGGATGGGGCCCTCAGTGACCTGAGGTTGTCGATGGCAACCCTGCCCACAGCAGGAGGGTTGGAACTAGATGATCAAATCTTTGCCATCCTGTGATTCCATGAATTATTTGCCCAGGTTAGCTTCTAAAGAAAAGAATTATGTTGTTTATTCTCAGAAACTGTAGTACACAATCAGAATTTCGAGCGATAACAAGCACTTGTTCATGCATCAGCTTTCTCTAGAGTCAAATTTTCAACTTCTTTGGTTGCAAATCACTAAAAGAAAATCACTGAATCACAGTTTGAGTTGGAAGGGACACTTGGAGGCCGTCTAGTCCAACTCCTGCAATGAACAGGGACACCTACAGCTAAATCGGATTGCTCAGAGCCCCATCCAGTCTATCCTTGAGTGTCCCCAAAGACAAGGCATCCACTACATCTCTGGACAACCTGTTCCAGTGCCTCACCACCCTCACTGTAAAAAACTTCTTCCCTATATCCAATATAAATATCCCCTCTTTAAGTTTGAAATCATTTCCCCTTGTCCAGTCACAACAAATCCTACTAAAGCCTGTTCCCTTACTTCTTATAGCCCCCTTTAGATATTGAGAGGCTGCTACCAAAACACCTCAGAGCTTTCTGTTCTCCAGGCTGAACAGCCTCAGCTTTCTCAGCCAGTCCTCCTAGGAGAGATGTTTCGTCCCTTAGACCATTTCTGTGGCCCTGCTCTGGATGCACTCCAACAGGTCTATGTCTCTCCTGTACTGAGGACTCCGCATCTGGATGCAGTACTCCAGGTGAGACCTCACCAGCACAGAGTAGAGGGGCAGGATCACCTCCCTCCACCCGCTGGACATGCTTCTTTTGATGCAGTCCAGGATTTATGCTAAATGCTCGATTTTGCCTCTTATTTTAAATTCAGATGAGAAGATGTTGATATCAGAGCAGTTCATGCAGTCTGGCAGTATAAATTACCAAGTACAAGGACAGCTCTGCTAAGGATGTGGTGAGATAGACTTAATCACCACTAGATTGAGTATTTCTATATGACTTTCTACCTCATGTAAATTTGAATAATTTCATCACAGAGAAGTTCCTTATTCCTATACCATCACTCAAAAATAGCCAATTTTAACGCATTTGTAAATATCAGCCAAGTGTTCTCCAGGGCTGTGGAAAAAAGAAAAAAATTAACTGTGATGATAAATCTAGAACTTTCCTATAGTGAAAAAGTTAAATTTCTGCTTTCTGTAGAAATTCAATTATTTCTTTTAGGAAAACAGAAGGCCCAAGGTGATTTTGTGCTGCTGCTATGAATGTCACCAAGTGCTTTATCTACCTGTACAGAAGTTCCTGTTTAGTACAGTACCTTTCCTTCCAGACACCCAATTGCAAGAAAAAACCTCAAACTAGACTGATTCATACCAAGTTGCATCTGAATTTGCTTAGAAACTCCTTCTTTTGTTCATTTTAAAGTAACAGGGAAGCCAGATCTCACAGAAAGATTCTGTTACATGCTTAGACTGGGATTTCTCCCAGGGCTTCTCATATTCAGAAGCCAGTCAAAATCTGTTCTCTCTGCATGTACCTTTTGTATATTTCTCTGAGAAAATGCACAAATCAGTGCTGGTTCTTGACTACCTCAAGAGCTCCAAAATGAATTATTCAGTCTTAAGTGTCATGATTTCTTCAGTTAGCATTTGTTTGAAATAGGAAGATTCCTAAACAACTACAGCAGTACACAATAGCAATGACAGATACCTCTAGAACTTTCATTAAGGCTTTGTTTTCTGTTCTTTATCCATGCCAAAGAATGGTCGAAAATAAGTGAGGGGGAAAAAAAATTGTGATTCACCCATGTGATACAATCACTGTAAACATTTCCAGATGCTTCCAGAAAAGAAAGACCTATCTCAGATGTGCAATACTCTTTCAGTGAAATCTGTCATGGCATTGCTGGCTGGGAGATTTTTCTGCTTCCAAACAGAAGTCAACGTACTGCCAGTCAACAATCTTTGAAACAGCCCCCAGACACATCTCTTCTCATCAAGAACTAATGACTCTGCCTGTCCAGCACGACCCTCTCCACGCCTGGCCCCATTGTGACAATGTAAGAAAATCCACTTGAGGTGGCCACGAGGAGCCTTCTGAAGGACCAACTGCACGAACCCCCACCATTTACAGTACGCTGCTTAGATATGCTCATAAGCAGCACTATCTTCCTCATGCATAGAGACTTTTCATCAAAGGTTCATTTGCAATGACAGTTTAAGTATTCCTTTTATAAACTGTGTACTTCAGTAAGCTTTCTGGACAAGAATATATCATCTCTCCTCTAAGGCATAAAGTCGTTTTTCAGCAAATGTGCACCCTTCCTCCAGCAACAAACCTCTTCAATCACTAATTTTTACTGGGATCTTTTTGTTATCAGAAGTGCACCTATTGCTATCAGATAAGAGTGAGAATTTTTCATATCCTAATCTGATACAGACAGCAAAGCTTTGTAATGCTGACTGTGGTATTAAGACACATACTTGGGAACCCATAATGCTGCCTTCAGGCAGGTCCGTTCTGTAAGTGGACTCAGTGCTACGGAGCAAGATGAGTTCCTTCCAAAGTCTGCTCTCCTGCTCAAGAAGAGAAGCCTGGAGCAGAGGAGCAGAGCAGGAAGAGGTAGGAAACAGATGTTTGTGGGCTATAATAAAAACCAGCGTGTGAAAAAATAAAATCTAAAATAAAATAAAATATATAATAAAATATAAAATAAAATATAAAATAAAATAAAATAAAAACTGCCATTCCCCAGTACATTTCTCAACAAGAACTAAGCTTTGAAAGTATATTACAACCCCCTTTATTAGCACGCTGCTGTCATGCACACACTTGGGCACAGTGAAGAAGAAAATGTTGTTTATGTGCTTCATCTTGTCAGACAGATGACTGAATAGGGATGTAAGAGGTATGCATAACCAAGAGACATGAAGAAGACTGGGAAGGCACTGGTAGTATTTGCCTCTTTCCATAGAAGATCAGTCATAGAAGATCCTGAGTTGGAAGGGGTCCATATGGATCATTGAGCCCAGCTCCTGGCTCCACACAGGACCAACCAGAAGTCAGACCCAGTGTCTGAGAGCGTTGTGCAAACTCTCCTTCAAGTCCAAGAGCTCCGGGCAGTGCTCACTGCTCTGGGCAGCCTGTTCCATGCCCACCACCCTCTGGTGCAGAACCTGTCCCTAACCTCTCCCTGACCCTCCTCCTCCAAGTAAGAGGAAATGAAAAACAAATGGAAGAATTTTCTCACACAAAGCACAGGTAAAATGAACATCTTCTGCCAGAAAGTGCAGTAGATGGCCAAAAATGTTAGATAAGCTCATGGAAGAAGAATACACTGAGAGCTACTAAAAGCTCAGGAACTTCATGTGGCTCAGGAAGCTTCTGAGACTGAAAGAGGTGGATGCTAAGAGTACCAGTTACTGGAAGGAGAGAAGTTATTTTATGCCTTTCTCACTCTTGAAGAACTGCTTTCAGAAGACAGAACATTGTAGGATTAACAGCAATCCTACAGAATAACATGATTTTTTCCTTTTCCTGTAAAAGAAATAAGGTACTGCTATATTTGGCAGACAGTAAGATAATCACTAACTTTTCACTGAAAGGAACCACACACTTCAAATTAGGTTTTCTAACAAATACATAAAGTATCTGTCCAAGTATGGTTACACTGATATTCTACAAAAAAAATATATATCAAAATAACCAGCATAAATGAATCAGCTGTGTTACATACATACATTCCAGGCTCCAGAGCCAAGCCCCTCCACACTGCTCACCCCTTCAGGACACACCACGCTGCCCTGCTCGCCAAAGGGCATCAACCCTGCCAGCAACCTCACTTCATCCCACCACAAAGGCATGCAAACACCTCTAGACGCAGCAGCACCCCTGGTTTTGCCTCCCAGTTCTGTCTTTGCCGTAACTCTTATTACACTGAGAATCTGGCACACCTTGTTCAAAGATCCAACAAATTACGCTGCTGTTTCCTGCACGACTTTCAAGTGGAGAAGCCAACTAATGAAAAATTCTTCCAGCTGTTGGGTGAATCATACGACATTTGCAGCTGTCCACTGCTGCATGTAGTGGCAGAATGTGTGTCTTACAGTGATTTCAACTGGAGAAAACACAAATGAAGTGCATTTTTGTTCACGTTTGGGGGTGTATTTTTTGTTACTCTGAGGCTCTTCAAAACCAACTTGACCACGCACACCGGTGTTTCTGGTTAAAAGGGCAGAATTATACAGAAAAAAAAAAACTCCCTCTGTGCTTTGAGTTAGTGTGATATCCCAAATGCAAGAAGAGGAAGAAGTCTGAAACTGGTAAGCACTGCGATGCCTGCGCCGTGTGCTGGCAGAATGAGAACTGGAAAGAAAGCCACTCACAGACTCTGCAGACACTCCCAACAAACAGGAGTTTGGTAGCTGAACCCTACTCCTTTTAAATATTCAAAACACTTATCAGACTTCCCCGAAGACCTGGCAGAAAACAAGCAGACATCTGCTCCGACGGCTGCGTCAGCCAACCGCACACCTCCAGGCCGGCAACCTGAGACGGCCAGCCAGGCACGTGGCACTGCGGTACGTCAGCGCGTGGGGTTTCCTTTTGGCACCGCCCGTCCCACGGCCGCACGGCTCGGTGACGCGCTCCGGGGGCGGCCGCCTCCCGCTCCGGACTGCGCTGCCCGCGGGCGCCCCGCGCCGTGCCCGCCGCCCCGCGCCGAGCCGAGCCGCACTCACCCAGCAGCAGCAGCTTCAGCTCCCGCCGCGCGTCCCTCTTGTCGCGGCGCAGCTGCCGCTCGATCTCCGCGCTGATGCGCTGCGATTCTTTCTCGTCGGCCGACAGGCAGCGGCCGGCCATGGCCCGCCGGCGGCAGGTGCCTCCGCCCGCTCAGTGCTGCGGGAGCCGGGCGGGACGGGGCCGGAGGAGGCGCCGGGGGAACGGTGTCCGTCCCTCTGCTGGCGGTACCTCTGCCTTCGGGCCAGGGTGGGAGCTGGTAGCGGGTTAGGGACTGTCCCTCTGCTCGACTGGGCACGCCGTTTTTGTTTTGAGGGGTTGTGCAGTCAGCTGTACCTCGCTCCCTGCCGAACCTTGCGTTTGGCTTACAGATACCAGCCCGTGTTTTGTATGGACCGCTGCCTCGGGAGGTCCTTACGTCCAGAAATTTACTTGCCGTACCTCCCCGCCCCCCCGAGCCCCGGCAGCGGCAATTAGCGGCACTGTCCCCAGGGCGTCCGCCTCTGAACGTGGAAAACACCACTGAGCGCAGGACAGCTGTCATCGGCCCCTCGAAGGACGCGGAGCTGCAGGACAGCTTCTGGGCTACGGCCGTACCAGGGAGAGAGCGGCAGCGCCGAGCGCCGGCACCGCGCTGTGCTGGGGCGCATCCCAGGGGGACACCCCGTGAGTCCAGGAGCTCTTCTCAGCTCGGCTCCTTCCTTCTGCCTTGCAGGATGCTCTCACCTTGTAACGCTGTGTCACAGTGCTCCTCCCAGGCTTGGGAGACTCATGCACGCGTTCGCAGACAGTGGAGAGCGTGATATTTATGACCTTCTTGATACACACGATATCATACCTATGGTATATTATAACCGACCCTTTTACTCTATTAAAGGTCTGCACAATCAATATTTGTTTTTTAAATCTCTTTTTAAGTTGGTCACGGGTAGATTTGCCTGGTTAGTTGTGGGATTTTTTTTTTTTTGCAGGGAGGAAGTATCAGTGAGGAATAAATGTTTACTGCACAAAAGCCAAACCTCTGGTTTATAGTAACATTGATTACACGTGGAAATTGTGCCGCTGAAGACACCTTTCTTTCTGCGCTTCGATGTGCTTGCTTTTTGAAAGTCTCCTTTGATTCTGATGCATGACTCCGTTTTTCTCCTGTCATGTTCCTTCCCTGCTAGTTTACTCGTTGTGGCTTACCCCACAGTGACTCTTGAGCCTTCAGATGGATTTGATAAAGAGCAGCAAGGTTCTGGCTCAGAGTCCATGCAACCATGACAGGGGAAACCACATGGAAATGGGAAGATAAAGAAATATTTAAACGAGTTGAATATTAAACTGGTTGATTTGCTGACTTCTTCACCACAGGCAGTTACGTGTATCCATATTGTGAATGTAAAATATTTTTAAAACAAACCTCGCTGTTCCCAGGCCTGTACAACATTCTCACCTCGCCAGTCACACGGGTGGGAGCAAGCGGTTGTGAAGAAGTTGCTTCATAACTTGAAAGCTAGATATTTCTCAGGTATTTTTTTAGCGTAACCAACTCTTCAAGATGCCTTCCCAACACAAGAAGCAGTGCGGGCAGCTCTTGGAGGAGTCGGGGCCTTCTGAGTCCATTGATAGCGGAGTTGTTTTGCAAACATGGCTGTTCTCCAAATAATGTCACTCACTGCTAAACAGGTAAACATTTGCCTTGTGTAGTAGCATTTGACGAGCGGCACACAGAGTGTGAGATAAGTGTCAGAATTAAGGTTTCTTGGCAAAAGACAGAGAGGTGCACACAATAGTACAGCTCCCACTGCCCAGACAACTTCGAAGATTCAGATCCTGTCCCTGTTCCCGCATTATGGTTGGCTTTCCAAGGGAAATACGGAGTGTGTGCAATCCACATTTACATTTGAATATCTCTGATATGTCATTTCTCTAAAGCAAAAAAATAGACATCTACAGAAGAATTTTCAGGGTTGTACCAGGTAAGCTTTTCTTCGTGGCTCCACCTAAGTATCTCAGCCCACTTCTTTATGAAGCATCAAAATCTTTCCCTTCCCCAAGAGGAAAGGTTCCAAATTCTCCCATCAGTGGTTCTTCAGTATCAGCAAAATAGAAGCACTATGATATCACAGCCGTAGGCAGGGAAAAGGCAGGGAGAGGAAAAGGGAAGCCATGCAGGTTCCTGTCCCTTATATTGGGCTGGGTTTCAACTGCAGGTGTTTCCGTACCATAGCACTGCCTGGTGCCATACAGTTTCCCAGAGAGTGTGGATTTCCTCATCCATACATTTTTTACTGGTTAGGCTGAAGAGCTCTTCCTGACATTATGCTGTATTTCGTCTACTTCTCCACCAAAGAACAAGTTAGTGCAGGAAGTTATTTAAGCAACTTATTCCTTGAACTAGCATTTATTTATGTAACATACTTAGGCTTTCTCCTAATCATCAGTGTTCTTTTGTCTGCTAAATTGTTGCTATTCGGAACAAACTAGTGCTGCTTGCCCTTTGATTATCCTGTAGCTGAGCAGTAGGTCTGTGTAGATTATAATAATGCCGTTGATAATTTCTGCTGAGCTCCTGGAGGCTTTGTTTATACAAAACGCTGCTGTGTCTCTCAGCACAGTTGGACAGAAATATAAACACCACAGAACCTGGCAGCCACTCCTGTCTGTAGCAGCCTCCAGAGGCTTTATCATGATTTACATGCAAAGAGGCTGTACAGAGTGTAAGGTGTAGTGATGTTTTGTAGACCTGTAGTAAGTACCCAGTGATACTAACCATTAACTCGTACGGCTAATCTACCATTAACCAGAGGTGCCCACTTCCACAGAAGCAACACGTTAAAACTCCGAAGAAGAGTTTTAATGCTTGGCATACAATGGCTGCCAAAAGCCATTGGCTGCCAAAAACTAAAGGATCAGTAAGAGATGTATTGTCACACAGTATTTCTGAGGAGATCAGGCGAGATTTCAGAAGCAGGATTCAGTTCTGAATCTGCGTTGGTTACAGTAAACACCAGTGGTGAAACCGTGCCCTCTGTTAAACAAAGCATGTGTTTTGCTAAGGGTAACTTGAGATTCTTTCAAAAATCTGGTGTGATTTAAAAATGCTTCAGCTCCAACTTCTGCATATAAGGAAAAGACTGGATATGAGGAAGAAGTTTTTTACAGTGAGGGTGGTGAGGCACTGGAACAGGTTGCCCAGAGAGGTGATGGATGCCCCATCCCTGGAGAACTTTGAGGTCAGGCTGGGTGGGGCTCTGAGAACCAAACTGAGCTGGAGGTGTCCCTTTCAACTCAAATGACTTTGTAATTCTATGTAATTCCTCTTTTCTTTTTACAGAAAAAAAAAAAAAAAAAGGTGTGTTTGTATGCAGTTGAGAAGAGGTGTTTCAAATCACTCTTTTTTCTTAAAGTGAAGTTGTATTCTGTTTGACCTTGTGAAGGACAGCCTGAAGTATCTTGTAAAAAAAATCCTAAACCAGACACAGGGATTGGAACCTCCATCTTTCTTTCACTAAAAAGACAAAAGAAAAAAAAAGTAATGCTCCATAACAACCAGGAAGAGACTATGTGTTGTGGTTTGGGTGGAGGTAGGAACCTGAAGAACAGCCGCAGAAGAATGAACTACTGCTGTTTCATAAACCTATGTTGTGTTGTGTGCTCTACACAATAACAACTGGCTGAATAAGAAAGGGAATTGAATGCAGGAGTGTGTGAGACAGATCACACTTCAGAAAAACCATGAGCAGAAATGATCAGTGTAGGTGCAGTGAGGGAAGATACTTCATTTTTGCCACTTTTAAAGCCTTTTTTTCCAATATCTGGAAGTTGTCTTTTGTGTAATGTTCATATAGAGAGAGAACTTCAAAGCTGAATGCCTGATGCAAATAATATTTCAGTTTTAATCCTTATTTATGTATACGGTGATCCTTCTACTCCTAGCTAAGGCTGTATTCCTAGATACGTGAGCAAGAGGGATATTAGAAGAGCCTTGTCATTCACTCAAGAAGTACTGAAGAATAAGGAATCTGCTGTTGTAGGCACTCATGGTCATTTTAACCTGTGAAAAATGGATAAAGGATTTTTATTTGGTAGTGGTTTATGTCCACTTTTCTGAGGAGTAAACAGTCATACAAGATACAGAGATTTAACGAGAAGCAGACTCATCTCTCGTTATGCACATATCAAAATTGGGAGATTAAAATAAACTCAATGCTCTAACGATCATGTGGCTTTCTCTTTAGGTGGGTGGTTGAGTTTCTGTTTGTTTTGTTATTTTACACAGTGATAAAGTTTCAGTCCAGCTGACTTCTTTATTTTCTTTGGCACTTTGTGTACTTTGTGCATTTCACTGCTTTGGAACTCACAGTAGCTGTGCTCCTTAAAAGGAATAGACTCAGAGAAGCCTTCTTTCTGGCCCAAACAAGTCTGACAGGTTTAATGATCCCAAACACTGGTGAGGTGAAAAATATCCCAGATTCAACTGTCCTCCAAGCACGTGTTATTTACTGTGCTCTTGCTCTACAATGCTAATGCCTGGATTGAAGGACACCAATTAAATTAGCACTTAGAAAGTGAACAATTAATTGGATAAAATCACAAAACAATTAAAAGGGAAATGTGGTCCTGGCAGTGTGTACTTTGAAAACAAGCTCAGGTTTCCTTCTGACTGATGTCTGAGAGTTATCATCGACAAATCTTGCTGATTTCATTGTATGGTAGACTAACGTTGTATTTGCAATGTGAGTTTATACCCTAAAACAGTAAGCAAGGAAAAAAAGCAGTGAAAGCCAAAGAAAACTGTTAATGTAACAAATATTGTGAGAGGGATCAAAGAGGAAAATGAGTGAATGGTGAAGCAAAGGAATTGTCAGATAATCATTTTCATATAGAGGAAGGATGAAAGAAAGAATTCTCTCTTAAATTCTAAAGATTTACCATGTGCAGAAATTTTCTTGAGTAACTCCACATGTATGTGCTCTTATTAGAGTTATTAATGTGTTTTGAGGTGGTGATAAATAACTTCAGGTTCAAAGAGAGACGTAGGAACATACTGGCTCAGGAGATGTTTTGGAAAAAATAAATGTTTCAGTTGCTGGCAGATACTGTAAAGTTTTGCATTTTTATTTTATCTTCTATCATGTAGTCTAAACTTCACTAGCACTGAGGCATCACCAGAGCTGGTTTGGATGAACTGTTTTCACTCTCACAGCTCCACTGCTCCACTGGCCCTATCAGAAAGGGAGGAGAGCCACAATCCATTTGCACAATGTTGTACAGTCGTACTATGGCAGAGCTGGGATTGAAAGACCGATGGTATCACTTCTACTCCTGCTCTTCAGTTTAACACTGAAGCCCTCAGTAACATTCAGGCAAATCCTTCTGAAAATTTATCATGGTGTTTACTTGTGCTGACTGATGGCAGCATTCCATTAATAAAACTGCATTAGATAATGCACCACAGCCACACTGTTCCAATCTTCTGGTGTTTCTCTGGAACTTCATGATGTATTAAAACAAAACAAAATCTCCTTTGAACTTCTGGCAGTAAGTTATCTGGGCTTGATTTAGTTTCTGCTCAGTATTATTCACCATTATCTCTAGATACTAACAGATTAGAATGTGTTCAATCACACCTCCCAGATCTGTCACGCCAGTTTCATCATTTCTTCATCCTCATGTTTTAACATTTCAGTAAATCCACATTGGCTTAGCAACATTGCTAAGGTATTCTGTTCCCAGTACACTTTGACCTATCTGTCTTTTTAGTGCCCACTTATTCTTAAAGCAGTAGTTATTTAACTTTCCCTTTATCATTTTGGATACTTCCTACCTTTTTTTCTGTATTTTTTCCCTTTCCCTAATGACTAAATCAAGATAAAGTTTTTGCCAAATTTTCTTAGTACTATTTCTTTTTTTAAATTTAATAAATCTCTTAAAAAATCCCTCTTCTTATACTACACTGTGCTTATTCTTCTTGCAGAACTTACTCATAATTTTCCCAGATTCGTGAATTGGCAGTTTTGAAGTGTCAGGTACACGGAGTATTTCCAGGAACACTCCTCTTTTTGACCATAATAGTTGTTGATTTGAATTACTGGTTCCTTGCAGTAACTGGCTTCAGGTCAGGTAATGACTAATCTTTTTCACCATAACTCATTTTTTTAAAAGACTGCCTCAGGTTTTGTGCAAAAAATTTGTTTTAAAAGCTCCTGTATGTAATTGTTTAACAAATTGATGTTTTTTTCTGGTTAGGTTCGTATTCTCCAAAACAAAAATTTCTAACACAGTACAGGCAGGAATAATTAAAAGTACTTAGGAGTAATTAGTTGCATTCTCATTTAATTCAGTAGTTCACAATATTCTTCCTCTCTCCTTTTCTAATCCTACCAGCTTTAGCTTTTTAGTTAATTCATTGGCTCACATGTATTTAATACCCTCAAAATTCTGAGTTACCAGGAACTAAATAATGAGAAAAGGTCTGTTTTACTCTGAATGCCAACCAGTCTGCTTATGCAGTCTTCCTAATGTAGTAGTTGTAGTCAACACAAAAATCACTGTTGGTATGTTTCAAGCCACATTAATGAAGAGACCTGAGATCTAGTGTTAAAACTTAGCTTTAAGTTTATGAATAAGGTTAATGGAGAGCACTCAAATGAGTCTTTTAGGGATAGCATAAATAGAGTCTGAATTGTTGAGTGATTTAATTTTGAGCAAAATCTAAGGTGTAGTTGAAAAAAGGGGTGGCCAGCAGGGAGAAGGAGGTGATTGTCCCCCTCTACTTGGCTCTTGTGAGGCCCCATCTGGAGTGCTGCGTCCAGGCCTGAGGAAGGACGTGGAGCTGTTGAAGCAGGTCCAGAGGAGGGCCACTAAGATGATCAGAGGGCTGAAGCACCTCTCCTGTGAAGAAAAGTTGAGGGAACTGTGCTTGTTTAGCTTGGAAAAGAGAAGGCTCCAGGAAGATCTCATCCCTGGATGAGGACTGTGGCCTTGAAGTACAATTATCTTGTGTAATAGGAAACAGTAGTGATGCTGATACAATGTCTCGGCAGGAATGCCAAGTCCTGTCAGTGGTGATTCATTTCAAGGTGAAAAAGGGCTCATTTAGCTAAAAAAAAAAAAAAAAAGTAACCAAATAAATAGATAGATATTCATCTGTTAGGGAACTGGATTATCAAAAGTGGCAGCCAAAGCTGGAGGAAAGTACCTACTATCAGACTGAGTGATGACTGACAAAATAACAGCAATGCCAAGTGATGCTAAGTTCTGCACATAACATTTTGAAATAGCTATGTACTATAGCTAATCGGATTAGTAGTGTAAGTAACAAGTAAAATAAATGTTAACCTTATTTAAGATGTTTTTTTCTTAAATGCAAATCTGATTAAAACAAGATCTGATTATGGCCATCACATGTTTCATCATGTTTCATAAGATAATAGAATAATATGCACAGTGGTTCTTCCTAGACATTTTTTTTTTACACCAATGATACAAAAGTCATTTTACAAATTGTGATCCTATCTGGGAAGAGACTCAAGGAAGCTCTGACACTACTCTGACAGTTACCACAGTACTCCTTTGAGTGTCTCAGACTAAATGCAGACATATATTTTGATAGTGAGATATAGACCAGAATCCTAGAATCATAGATTCATAGAATCACAGAATCACAGAAACATAGAATGGCTTAGGGTGGAAAGGACCTTAAAGATTATCCAGTTACAAACTCTTGCCATGGGCTGGTTGCCACCCACCAGCTCAGGCTGCTCAGGGCCCCCATCCAACCTGGCTTTGAATACTTCCAGGGATGGGGCACACACAGCTTCTCTGGGCAGCCTTTGACAGTTCCTCACCACCCTCTGAGTAAAGAATTTCTTCCTAACAGCTAACCTAAATCACCCCTCTTTTAATTTAAGGCATTCCTCCTTGTCCTATCATTATCAGACCATGTAAAAAGTCAGTCTCCCTTCTACCTGTAAGCTCCCTGGAAGTACAAGAAGGCTACAGTGAGGTCTCCCTGGAGCCTTCTCTTCTCCAAGCTAAACAAGCCTAGTTCTCTCACTCTGTCTTCATAGGAGAGGTGCTCCAGCCCTCTGATCATCTTAGTGGTCCTCCTCTGGACCTG
Organism: Gallus gallus; assembly: GCF_016699485.2. NCBI lineage: Eukaryota > Metazoa > Chordata > Aves > Galliformes > Phasianidae > Gallus > Gallus gallus. Next base: position 38,396,332 of record NC_052572.1, read on the forward strand.
CTTCAACAGCTCCACAACCTTTCTGTACTGGAGGAAAACGTATATGTTGTTGGAAATAAAATTTAAAAGATATCACCCTCAGTAAGTTTGCAGATGACAGCAAGTTGGGAAGAAGTGTTGATCTGCCTGGCTGTAAAAAGGCCCTACTGAGGGATCTGGACAGGCTGGATAGCTGGGCTGAAGCCAATGAGATGAAGTGCAACAAGACCAAGTGCCAGGTCCTACACTTTCCCTCAACAATCCCAGGCAATGCTACAGGCGTGGGGAAGAGTGGCTGGAAGACTGTGTAGAGGAAATAGATTTGGGGGTATTGGTCAGTGCTTGGCTGAACATGAGCCAGCAGTGTGCTCAGGTGTCCAAGAAGGCCAATGGCATCCTAGTTTATATCAGAAATAGCGTTGCCTGCAGGAGCAGGGAAATGATCATCTCTTTGCACTCAGCCCTGGTGAGGCTGCATTATGATTACTGTGTTCGGTTTTGGGCCCCTCACTACAAGAAAGATACTGAGGCCCTGGAGTGTGTTCAGAGAAGGGCAGTGGAGCTGGTGAGGGGTCTGGAGCACAGGCCTTAGGAGGACTGGCTGAGGGAGTGGGGATCATTTTGTCTGGAGGAGATTCAGGGAGACCTTATTGCTCTCTACAACTACCTGAAAGGAGGTTGTGGTGAGCTGGAGGTCGGCCTCTTCTCCCACGTAACCAGAGACAGGACTTAGAGGGAATGGCCTCAAGTTGTGTCAGGGGAGATTTAGGTTGGATGCTAGGAAATACTTCCCTGAGAGAGTGGTTAGGCTCTGGAACGGGCTTTCCAGGGAGGTGATGGAGTCCTGAAGGTGTTCAAGAAATGTTTAGATGTTGTACTGAGGGACATGGGTTAGTGGGAAATACCGGTGATGGGTGGATGGTTGTACTGGATGATCTTGTGGACATTTTTCAACCTTAGAGATTCTATGATTCTATATGTAATCAGAATAAATTCAGAAGAATATGCTAGTATCTCCTTAATTTCTTTGTGACCCCTAGTAGAAGTGTTTATTCAGAAAAAAAAAAATATTTTCAATATTATACAAAAATTGTTCAGTACAGAGAACAGAAAATCTGTACTTATCAAAAACAGTCTGAAGTCTAGCCATGAAAATGTGCTGCTTGTTTTGCCCGTGTTTCCCACCTAGAAGCTCAAATCTGCTGCTCAGTGAACTTCATCATCGAGTTCCTGCTAACGATCTCCACAATGCAGTTTACGGGTGTGCTGTTGTGTTTATTAATGCAGTTCCTGCTCTGTCCTGGGTTTGACATGTCCAGACAAGAACATAATGGAATGGGTGAAAAATTGGCTGACAGGTCAGGGTTTAATAGTAAATGGCGTTACCACTGGCTGGCAGCCAGTCACTTGTGGGGTTCCCATGGGCTCTGCTTTATGGCCAGTACTCTTTCATGACTTCATCAATGATTTGGACACAGGATTTGAAAGCGTACCAAGTTTGCAGCTGACACTAAATTTAGAGGAGCATTTGACTCCTTCAAGGGTAGTGAAGCCTTGCAGAGAGATCTTGGCAAGTTAGAAGGTTGGAAAATCAACAACCAGACGATGTTCAACAAGGACAAGTCTCAGATTCTGCAGCTGAGAGAGGACAATTCTGAATCTGTGTACAGAGTGGGGGAAGAGAGGTTGGAATGCAGCTCCATGGAAAGGGTTCTGGGATCTCTGGCTGATGGCAAGTTGAACATGAGCCAGCAGTGTGCCCTGGCAGCCCAGTGGGTCTGCAGGAAAACTAGGAAGGAACTTTCGGAAGAGTAGGAAGTGAGAGGGCAAGGAGAAATGTTTTTAAACTGAAAGAGGGTAGATTTAGACTTAATAATAGGAAGAAATTCTTTACTGTGAGCGTGGCAAGACACTGGAACAGGTTACCCAGAGAAGTTGTGGGTGCCCCCTCCCTGGAAGCATTCAAGGCCAGGCTGGGTGGGGCTTTGAGCAGCCTGGTCTAGTGGGAGGTTCCTGCCTATAGCAGGGAGTTGGAACTACATGATCTTGAAGGTCCCTTCCAACCCAAACCGTTCTATGATTCTATGATTTTATTGCCTGTATTGTGTGTGTACTAAGTTATTAGACTCCTTAGTTATTTCTGAAATTTTTTTTTAGTTTTTTTTTTTTTTAAATGAAAATGAGAAGGAGAGGGAGAGAGAATGAAGAAGGTATCTGTTGTGAAGAAATTCTGCTCCACTATAAGAGCAGCAGAGCTACTCTTGCTCTGCATCATATGCAAAGAATTCCTGCTAAACTTTTTACCCTTGGGGACCTTGGGTTCACAGCTAGCACAGAAGGTCACAGTGACAGCAGTATATCACGTAGGAATTTCCAAGTAGTTGCTAGCATTGTAAATCATGCTACATGGGCTTGAGCCAGTCTACTCAAGATAGACTTCCATCACTACGGATATCTCTGCTTTCCTCACACTAATGCTTCAGCCTCTGTGACTTACAGTACATGAACTAGCAAGTAATGAAGAAATTTCAGAGAAATTTCAGGTGATCAGCACTAAAAAAATCCTCCTCTAAGGAGAAAGTTTCTTTTTCATTGCCTCTGTGAAGTTCACCAGGACAAGAAATAAATCTATTTTCATTCTATGCAGTTAGCAATGGATTGAGCACAGAATTATTGAAAGGAAAAGCTAAATGAATATGAATAGATTGCAGAAAATGAAGTCTACAGCAATGAAACTTGCATGCCATTGCATTCAATTTCTGAAATACGAGACCTCTGTTTTCACCTGCTGTGCAATAAAAAAATAAATAGAGGATATTCTTGTGGGTCTCTATAACAGCATATCCAGACACTACGTGCTGGAGAGCTGTAGGAACTTATTTGCCTTCCATTTCTATAGCCGAGCATACAAGAACCTCTTACATAATTAATAATTAAGATCCTCTACTAGATTGCAGCAGCCATTTTCTAATGTTTAGACAAAGTAGTTGATTTATGCATATTTTGAAGGTCTACTGGTGAAACCAGTTTCACTTATTTGACCCGCAATGCAAGATTTGCCGTCCATGCCTTGCAGCATTAAATTATTCCTCTGTTGCACTTTCAAGGCACCGTTTCAAGCACTCTCAGCTATTGCATCTCTTACTGAACTCTTAAACAGGAAAGCAATGAGTAAATAGCTGCTAACATGCACTACTTTGGGATTTTGGTTGTTTTGTTTGTTTGTTTGTTTGTTGTATGTTTGTTTGTTTTGTGACAAATTAGATGATAATGTTACAGAAATTTCTTAGAGAGAGTGTCAAAAGATCAGTAGGCAAGGGAAGTTATCACATTTGATTAAGTTAACAGTTGCCTAACAACTATACTCAGGCTGCTAATCTTACGTAAGGTCTATTAAAAAAAATGAAGTTCTAAAGGGCTGGAAGAAAAATCTTATTTACAGACTTCAGCGCTGCAGTTTCTTAACATAGAATAAATCAAGTCTTATCAATAACTGTGAAAACATCAATGTCTGTGCCTTCCATATTCTCCTGAGAAAAGGAGAAATTAAAATTTTGGTACACAACATTGTTCTGGCTTTCCAAAAGCAGCACTCAGAATAAAGCAAACGTTCTACCGCATGTGCTGACAAATTAACCTCTTGCACGCAGTAATCAAAACTGTGCGCACATTTAACTGACAGTTGTTAAGAGACTTCAAATATTTCACCTTGAGATAAATGGAATTTTATTTTTAGGGAGAGTGATTCCTCTTTATTGTAAATGTATAGAAGTGCAATATTATTTACTGTAAGTTACTGCATGCAAGTCATCCTTTTCTGTTAGCATCATATAAAGTAACCACATGTAATAGCTTATTTCTGCAGGAATACATTTGAACGTATTGTCAAAGTTAATGCATCTCTTCACTTGAGTGCCAGTCTGGTCATTGCATCAACCACCTCACAGAGGACTGTAGGAAAAAAAATGGATTTTCAGTGAGAAATACAATTCTCCAATGACAACGGGAAATGTCATATTAAAATAGGTAATTTTGGCCCACTTTGGCTCACATTATCCTACTGAGTCCTTCAGCTGTATTCTAAGTATAGTTTTGCTTTCTGCAATGTATGTCTAGAAGGTTAACTGGCTCTTCCACTGCCCATGGAAACTTTCTGAAGTTAGTCTTATTAGCAGTCTACCTTTAGTTTAGACAGGACAATCAATTCTGTGACCACTGTCAAAACTGAATCTGATACTTCATCCAACCTATTTTTGACAAAGAGGATAAAAGTAAGATACAGAAGAATAATCGGAACAAAATGGCAGGCGGAATGTGTAGCGAGCAAGAAGTGCAGGCCTTCCACTGTGTTATCCACACTTCTTCAGTTGTTCAGTATAAGCAGAGCAATTCACACCTAATTCTGAAGGATTAGAAAGTACTCCAGAAAGTACATACATAAATCAGTACTATGAAAATATTTTCTTTGGAAGGCAGAAAGCAATGAGTGTGATGGAGAAGTGGGAATGTGAGCGGAGAAGGAGCATCTTAGACAAGGCCTTGAATGCCACAAACTGCAACATGGCATTCTGAATATCTTAAGAAGGAATTTAATTCATTAGTTGTTTGCTGGGGACCGCTGAAAGCCTACTTCTTATACTTGCCTAACAGCAAGTATGACGTGTTGGCTTCAGTCTGACTCACAGTTGGGTTTTGACAGCATGTACAGAAGCATCTTAAATGGGAATAGATTACAGAGAGGTTTTCCTTCTCTTACCACATCTTTAATGTTCTTTTTCCTGGATGAAAATGCAATGAAGGGCTTTCAAAATGAGATCTTTCCCAACCAGAACAGCTAGTCACCCCTGGAGTGCATAAAATGAGTATGCTACTCACTGCTCATGTAAATTTCATGGTTAGGTTTTAAAAGGAGGGGAGTCTTTCTCCCCTTTTCCCCAGACTTCTAAACTTTCTGGGCACACAGTTCTACATCTTCCACTTAGTCAGGTTAGAATTTGTCTGAACTGTTGATTAGCTCAAAACCCTGGAAATGGGGCTGCTAAAACAGCCAAGGAAGAAAAGCAAAAAAGAGTGGTTTGTGTTTTGTTTTGGTTTTCGACCAGGCTGACACAAAGGAGAGGTAAAGGAACATGCAGCTGAGATGCAGGCACTGATGTTACATAATGTAACATCATGTAAGAGATGTTATCTTTGCTGAGATAAAATTAATACTTCCTTACAGTTCCTTCTCCCTTATACTCTGCAACAGGAAAGAAGAATCAATAGCAATTCACCGAAGTCCTTACTTATAAAAATTAATTGAATTCCAAGAATCTTATTTAAACTGTTGTATTCACATAGTAGAGAAGAAGCTCATTTTTGCAAGTGGCCTGAAATTATACCTCTTCAGTGACCAAAGTCTGAGATCCTCTGACTGCTGAACAGATACAAGCCAGAGACCTGAAATGCAATATGTAGGCATCTTTCCACTATTCCTATAATTACTTTGGCAAACAAAAAGATCAAAGAAACTCTACTCTTGCAGTAGAATCAATATCAGCCAAATGCTTAAAAAATGTGAAAATTCTGAAAGTTTTCTGTGAATGTTTCCATTATACACAAGCCAAAAAAGACTTTCAGTGATACTTTTAGTAATGACTAAATGTAATGACCAAATCTTAAGTGTTTCAAACTTTCTGGCTGTAATATTCTGGAAATTTCAATATTTGGATATTGAAGACAAAGCATGTACAATTAAAAATAATCACACAATGATACATCCATCCAACACTTATCACAATAAGAAACATTTTGGGAGAACAATAATTCCAAACAATATAAAAGAAAAGCTAGATTTCCAGGAATTAGGATACTGTAATACAAAGTTAGGGCCAAAAATACTGTATTTTTAACCAGAAACATTTTTGAGGGGCAGTAATTATACAACCCACCAAAAAATAAAACAAAAACAAACAAACAAAAAAAACCACCCAAAAAACCAAACCCAACAACCCAACAATTTCTGTCTCTGAAACAGACAATACATGCATTTAAACGACACGTTAAGAACAGCAAATATGATCTTTATTTTTAAATACTGCAGTTTAAAAATGTATCTGATATCCCCACCCCCACCCCCATAATAATAATAAAAAAAATTGGTCAAATAAAGATTTCCTACAGCATGGTAAATGAGGAAACCAGCAACAGGCTTCAGCTTAAGACTGTATTTCAAGAAAAAAACAGACAAACCCACAGCTTTACAGTAAGATTGATCTGATTTATCTTGTATTTTTACACTGTCTTCAAAATTCCCCTTCATTCCTTTTTTTTTCTTTTTTTCCTTTTTTTGTTTTTTCTTTTTTTCCCTGCAGCATGGCTACTGTGAAAAAGCTTGAGTGAAACTTACAGCAATATCCCCTTAACTAGATAATGACTGGATTATTGATTACATGGAAATGTTTCTGTTTTGACTGATACAACTCAAAGTGTTATGGGTAAATATAAGACAAGAAAGAGGAAATATCAGTAACTCCTCAACACAAAACATACAGTTTTGCAAGACCTCTACTAAACTAACAAAATAGACAAGGACAGATGGCTTTAGTTGTTTAATGCATACTAAATTTTAGAATGTATGGTTTATGTCAAAAGAGGGACTGTATTTACAAAAGCGTGAATTTCTAAATTACAGTAGTTGACTACATAAATCATGTCCATTTTAGCTTCCTATCTTCAGATGGTCTCTTCTAAACATATTTATTTTACTGGTCTCTTAGCTAGAGGTAGGTCATTTGTAGGCCTTGTTAATGTGCTGTGCACACTTCATTAGTTTACAGTATGCAGGATAACCATGCACAGAGCTTCAAGAACAGCAGCACATATAATAAATAATTTGGGTAAATTTTATTTTTTCATCTGGGTTAACATGTCTCATTTTCTCCTAATATGTCATTCTTTTGTGAAGAATGTGTAACAAGGAGAGGGTCCTTAGGTTGAGCAATCTGAAAGTCTTTTGACACTTACAACCAAAGGCTGGGAGCCTAGCAACGTCTTTATATGCAGCCCTTTTCCCCCCATTTAAGTTTTTGCAACTCGTACAGTCAATTCTGACTGATATCCAGCATAAAAAGTCTCCTCCACTTTCAAACTAAAAAAACCGATTCACAATCATGTGGCAGTATGATTAAAAATTACAGTTCATACACTTTGACAATCAAAAGAGTCATAATTATAAAAAGTAAACTGCCCTTATAGCTGCATCATCCTACATATGCAAGGACAGTGACAGATAATTAGTGAAAAAGGCAAGTTTAAGGTTTCTGTAAAACACACGTTACAGCTTTCTTGTGCTAGCGAACATCTAGAATACACAGGTTACCAAGACGTTTTCCTTCCCTCCTCACCCATTCGTGACATTCAAAGAAATCACATAATTTTGGCAAAGTTAAAAGGGCTTCTGTCTTATTTTTGCCTTCAGCTTCACGTTAGAGGCACAAACTTCTGGACTCAAGTACTATAAGGCATAGTAGAAATCACCAGTTAAAACAACAGCAACGACAACACCACAATAACAACAACAACAGTATATTGCAAGTGGGAACAGCTGTGTCATTTAAAAAGGAAATGTTTTTGTAAACTGTCACACTGCAATGCTGTGTTAGGTGATTTGTGTAAAGCCTGCCTTGGCATGCTGACTATTTTTTTTTTCTTTTCTTTTTTTTTTTTTTTTCAGAACATGCTCAAATGATCTAAACATTGCCACAGGTTCAACTTACTTAAAATACACCAGAAGAAGACCAGTGGCACACACTCTTTATAACTTCTGCAATCACAATATAACTACAAAGCATGAGTAAACTTCTGTTTTGCTTTTATACAAAACTTAAAACAACACGTGCTTCTCCCAGACTTAATATTCCACAACAAGAATCAAAATAAAACAAAAACCCACCAAATCAAGCCTCAGTTAGACACCACTGGCTTTTTTAATTTTTCCTCTCTCTGGACACAGCTATATTTATATCACTACGTCCAGCACGGCCAATGCATTCCCAATGCATTATCAACTGTGGAATTGTAAAACAAGAAGCTCTGTTGCATTTATAGCAATACCAGGACCAATTCTGTAATGGCATATATTACACTAGCTGCTTTGATCACCTATTTAGAATGTCAGTGTCACTTTTTACAACCTACATCCATCCACTTTTGCTTTATTAAACGAAAAGCTTTTAACATCTTACAGTTGTTAACAACAGCAAAATGACTTTTTGGTTGTTGTTATCTAAAGTTTCTGGAATTTCTACAATACTGTTTAATTCATTTGATGCTCCGGATAATTTTTTGGGTTTTTTGTTTTTGTTTTTGTTTTCCTAGGGAAACAGCATATACCCACAAGTATTTATGTGCAATTGCTTGAATCATCTCTATATTCACTTTTCTAGTAAAGGGTTCTCAGAAAGGTAAAAGTAACCTAATGCAAATCTGTCAAATATAAAGAGCTCATGTTCCAATCCCAGATCTAACAGTTTATGTTCTGCTCACAAAATTCTGTCACATCTGGACAAAGCCCTGACAAGCTTTAAGCAAATTCAGATGCGAATGGCCTCTGTCTGGGTGTCTCCAATTTACTTCTACTCAGGAATGTGCAAATGATTTTATACAGCACGATGCTAGTACCGCTCTGTACTATAGTAATTTCTCTGTTTTGTAAATAAAAAACAACAACAAATCCCTAGTCAGAAATAAACTGACAAAATTTACATTCTTCTCTCTTAAAAAAAGTAAATAAAATAACATTATTTAAAATGTGAATTAGCTATAAGACATACAATACAATTACATAGATACATATCAATACAGCACATTCAATTTGCCAAAAATTAATGATTACAAAGCCAATATGGATGCTGCCATATATATATATAGATGTATGTACAATGATTATAGCATTCATAATTGCACTATACCTACAACCAGTTTTAAATTACAAGGTGTTTCATGAGGGACCAAAAAATAGTAACTGTTCTTATTATTGTTGTTTTGGACTTGGGAGGGTTAAGGATGAAAAACGTCTCATTAGTATTTATTGTTAACTTTGGTAATCAATTAATAAGCCATTCTTTTTTCCACCTCCCACCTGCTGCTACGAGGCAGCAATTTCTCTGTTAAGTGCATTCTAGTGCTACTTGGCAATGCAGATAATCAGTCTAATTACATGCCTGATCTCTGAGTCTTCTGTAGCTTGCTAGCAATCATGCACCTGGTCAAAAAACACCTTTCAACCTAAGCTGCAGAATAAAGGCTCATCAATGTGTGCTGCGTTTTTGTTGTTAAAAAAATTGCACGTTAAAATTTCAAGAATGATTTTTTTCACTGTATCATTTACATTACTACATCTTTTCTAAAGAACATTGAGAGAGGCTATTTTGCATGAAAGCCTATCAAATGTCTGTGAATGAGTTAACAAGCAACCTTATCAAGAAAGGTTCCTGTATGTGATCCCCCATCAATATTTTTTTGTTGTACAACTAAATGTGCCTTGTTTTTATCACAGAAAACAATCTCATGCCATATCTGACATAAGGAGAGACTTGAACTGTCTGTAAATAGCAGACCATATGCATGTGCGTGGTGCACCTTGTAGCACCTTCACGCACACTGTTGTTTTTGGTATTTGAAAATCGAACACTTTCTGATAAAGGGAACATAGGAGCTGATGTTGTTTGTTTACCATTTGGCAGTTGACTCAATCAGGTCAGTTCCCAACTCATCAGTTTGGCATTTCAATCAGTATCTTATGTTTCAAGAGTATTCATTTTATAAAAAGCCAGATTTGGCAACATTATTTTGATACAATAAAAATCGCTTTTCTACTGTGGAAAAAAAAAACAATGACAAAACAAAACCTATGCTTAAAAAGAGCTCTAACTTAAGAAAAAAAACCCACACAACTAAAGAAAGAAAAAAGAACACTGTTTCAGGCTGTAGCTACTGGGGAAAATGTAGTGTCTACGGCATTTCCGTTTGGCATTTGTGAATAAAAGAAGAGAGAAAAAAATGGCACATGGCAATTTAAAAGAGATTCTATCATATTCAATGTACATCCTAGGTTGTGTTTTAATTATTTCATTACTGTCTTCAATGCAGCTTTTCAAACAATGAAAATAATTTAGTATTCATACAAAACTGTAATTCTATTTTGTAATCTCAATATTCTAGTTGCAAAAGAGAAGACAGAATGAAAACACTCATGTCAAGAATTTAAAAATCACAGTATCAATACTTTTGATCCTTCAGAGAAGTACATACTTTAAAGTTAAAATGATCTGATGAATTCAATTCTGGTGACAGTATTTTCCTGACCGAATTAGTCAACAGAAAGTGTTTTTACTCAGGAATGGAACTGGGAAAAAAAGGCCATTGTACCTTTAAAAAGATAAGGGAAAAGAGGAAGGAGGGAAAGAGAAAGGGTTAGGGAAACAGGAAACAAGCTTGATTCTGCTCTGATAGCAGAAATCTGCTATCCTTTATAAGTGTATGACTGAGAATTTCAAATACATTGAGTCACAAGGTTTTGCCTAAAAAATGAGGAAATGTGCTGTGAATGTACTTCAGCAGCTTTTGGTTTTCCTCCATGTAGTTTAAATAAAATCATAATATTAACTACAAACTCTGTGGAGATTCACAGAGTCCAGGCCGGCAATAAATTAGTATTATGCAAATTGTTTTCACAGATAATACAGTCCCTCCTGTATATCTTCAATCACACAAAGTTGGTTCTGGAGGGCCTCCTAGGCACAGTTAGACCAGGTTGTACTCCTTCAGGTTTAACTGTAGGATTGTGTCCTTGACAGCAGCAAAGACGAAGCGGATATTCTCTGTGTCTGTAGCGCACGTGAAGTGGGAGTAGATAATTTTGTCACTGTCTGGATTCAGGTCTACGAACATCTTCAGGATGAATTCTCGGGCCGCCTGTGCATCCCGCTGCGGTCCTGGTAATTAAGAAGATAAAATCTGTTTTCTTACAGACAATTCAATACCTGAACTTCTTTAACAGTGAAATGCCTTTGTCCTCTCTCCTAGCTCTTCATTCCAGTGTGTGTCAAGTCTTCTAGTACTAACCATGGAAGAATGCTTTCATGTGATACACTGTCCTTCGAGCATAGCTTAGTTCTTCTTCCCATGCTTTTAAAACTTTCCAACAGTACTGCTTACAGTAATTTAAATCACCCCAATTTGCCACCCTGGCTTGCAGTTCTCATCCCTATGCTACCTTCTCCATTGAGCCATGAAATAGGAAAACAGAAAGGAGAAGTGATCCACTTTCCTAAATCTGCACACCTCTCACATTGCCAGTGAACTGGAACAGTGAAGGACATCACATCATGACCTATGCATGCTACAGACCCCACCTTGCTACCAGAAGAAATCAAATCAAACCATAATCTTGTCTGCAGAGTTAAGTCCAGCAAGAACTGTAAAATCAACAGACAAGCACTCAAAGATTTCCATGTCTGACCTCCTGTTTTTTTCTGGACAAGCATTTAACATGGGTGTTATCTCAATTTCAGTGTTGGTAACACACTGTCTTGTAGAGCCTTCTCACCTTTAGGATGTCAACTAAGGAGTCTGTCATATGAAATGAACTTGAAAGAATGAGATTCTTCTCTATTCAACTGCCAGTTTTCTCCCACCCTATCAAACTAAATTCACTCATTATTAATACAGTCTGATCCTGCAGCCTGTTCACTGCTTGTAACAACTCTCAGACACAGCCTTAAACAAAACCAAACCTCAAGTAAAGAGTATGTGAGACAATGTGTAAAACAAGGAATGTTTTCATTTATTTTTAGCTTTTACACTTCAGTTCCAACACTCACTCCAACTTATGAAAATAAACAGAATCAAGTCCACTGCCAACATGATAATACTCATCTAAAAATTAACTATTTCCCATGAAGAACTAGTTATAAAGTGTACTGTCCCCCTACACACAGCAGAAAATGAAATCATAGCAATCTAAAAATTGTACAAATGATTGCAATCATATTTTTTAAAAATTAGATGATTATAAATTGCAAAGGTTTCTTCCTGTTTTTTTTTAATTATCTTTTTTTTTTTTTTTTTAATTATTATTACATTTTGTCAGTACTGCAGTGTACATAGAGAATGATGTCAGTATACTTACCATCATACTCCGGAAAATAATCAACTAGATGGGAGTACATAATTTTCTCCTCTAAGAGATCCTTTTTATTTAAGAACAGAATGACTGAAGAGTTCTGGAACCACGGATATGTGATAATTGTTCTAAAGAGTGCCTTGCTCTCTTCCATTCGATTCTGGAATAAAAAAAGAGAAATTTAAGTAGTCAATCAAATATTTAAAAAAATACATACAATTAATTTAAGCAATCTTACTTTAACTGACAAACAGAGCCATTTTATGTTTTGCAACTTTGATTCCACTACAACTAATACATAAGCAGTTAGGTAAATATGCAGGCGTTTTCCTTTTGCAAACTTAACTCCTCAAGCGTAAGTATTCTTTAAAACATAGGTCATGAAAATGAATGCTAGAAGTGATACAAATATAAAGTCAGACTCTGCAGACTTATGACCAGCCACCAAACTTGTGGCCGCTGAGATGTGTTTGATTAATGGAAGTGACAAGTATAACAGAAAAATACCTAAGGAACAATTCAAGGTTGAAGAACATCACTTATTTTACAGGCCTTTCATGAATTCTAAATACAGAATTATATAATTCATAGAAAGATCAGCTTTAAAATAGTCACAAGTAAATCTGGTACCTGAGAATGCTTCCTATATTTCTATTTATCATTTTTGACATAGTGAAATTACATTATGAGTTGATAAAACTCTGACTAACTTTTTGACATCATGTGGTTAACAGAGCATTGGAGCAAACTGAGTTCAAACCCAGAAATTATAACCCTTTCTTTTATTACGACTAAAGGAGCTGCCTCCACAAAAGAAGAGTTTCACCACCAACAGGAAGAAATTGAATCCTGCAGACATTGCTGTTGCTTAGTAAAATAATGATCTGTCAGAAAACTCAGACAGTTTTGCAATAAGTATATCTTTACTTGCAGTAGTTTGCATTTTGAAGAGACCAACAGTATAAACTAAAAACAAACAAAAAAAAACCCCCATCCATTTTGTAGAAATTTATGGTTTGATGGTCATTCTTTATAGAACACAATCTTTAAATGATTCATAAAACTTGATAGCATTTTGGAGTGTGGATGGAAATAGAAAGCCAAATTCATAGGTTGAGAAGCTAATGCTTAGAGTAAAAATCTTTTATGTCTTCCAGTCAATTCTTATTGACTTCTTATCCAATTCAATTCTTATGACTCATATTGATTTCAGTGTTGCCAGGATTTCATTCAGAAATGAGAAAAACTGAAACATCAACAGAGCTAAGCGTCATTGGATTAACTGCTAAGACTTCTCCATGTTCTGTGAAGACTTCTTGTCTACTAAAGGGCTTACAGAGAGGTAATAAACAAACAAATCAGAGATGAAGCAGGTCTCTGTGATTTCAGAGAGTTCCATAAATTGAAAGCCAATCTGGAATCCTCCAAAAGGAGACTTCCTACTAAAAAAGCAGTATAAAGAGCTGCTTTAGGAAAAAGTTGTACCAAAGGAAATTATTAGAGCCTTGAGAGATAATTTGCAGAAGTTGTCAATCAGTAATTGCAGTCTAGAAAACTGAAAGAACGACAGAACTGCTTTAAATATGTAGCTCAGGATGTCAGTAACTGAAGTCGATAAAATACTACCAGATTAACCCAGACTCCCTCACTTCACTGCATTCACTAGTAAAATGATAAGTTCCATTTCTAAAGAAGTCACTTGCCTCCAAAGTTCATCTTCAACTACATTTCCAGGATATGCAATGCTAAATATGAATCTATTCCTGAATCATGGAAAGTAGGCTTTAAAGAGGCAACAGTGGACTGGTGCTCCTGTTAATTTTATATTAAGTAATCCAGTTCTAAATAAGATGAAAAGGAATTCATCGACAGAGCTCACTGACATAGCATTAACTCTAATGATACAAAGACCTTGCCCCATACAGTGGTACCAGCTAAGGATACTGGGAAGGTGAAATACTAACTGGTGTCTCTGGGGAACGGTAACTATTTCACTATGGGTACATTGCTACAGAACAGCCCTTACAGCATCTGCATGTGCAGAGTGAAGTGAACAGCAGCAATTAAGATATCAGCAGGGCTGCAGGAATATTTTCTACATACATGTCATGGTATAATGTTCCACAGACATATATGTCCTTAAAAAAAGATGTATATAATAAGATAGTACTGTTAGAATGTCAAGAGAACAGTTAACAAGTGTCTTGTAAAGTCTCATAAGAGGATAAATTAAGAAAATTTCAGTTCAGTTCACTGTATGATATACACAACACTGTGTATATTACTAAATAACTTCTATAGTCAGTGCTATTTTACTGGACAGGAAGTGATGGACTTTCTAGGAAAATATTGCCATTTGTATTTTGAATTTAAGGATTTATTTGTTTGTTTGTTTGTTTGTTTGTTAAATGCATCACTAAACAACATAGCATAGTTAAAATGAAGAGCAAGTGGAACTTGTACTTGCGGAGCTAGCTGAAAAATACCCAACACAAGCCCTAAAGATAAAAATTATGACAATTATTTTTTTATCTTATTAACAAGTTAATAATGTAGATTCAGCAAAATTTGCAGGTCACTCTGAAAGTAACGTCTCCTATTTATTTCCACAGAAATGACAATAGATACAAAGAGCATAATAACACTAAAATAATATTTAAAAGACACATCTGCTGACACCTAGTGAAGAGAAGAGAGCAATTCCCAGCTGAAAAAAAACCAGTGCTTTGATAGACTAGGAAATACTAGGTTCAGCACTAATCTGAAACAAAACAGAAGCAGTGATGGAGATTCACTCAAAAATATAATTGTCTAGAGTGTCATCTAGTGGGCAGAATCTAAGTTACATACTGAAAAAATTCTGCTATCAATATCTTTCTAATAAACCCTTAATAACTTAAGTAGCATCTGTTAACAAAATTAGGAATTCACAAAATTTTAGGGATTGAATTTCACTAACATGTTGGGAGAAAATGCGTTGAAGCAGACAAGCGTTCTTAAATTAACAGCTTCCAAAGTATAGGTAATTGTTTATGCTGGTAACTGATGTTTATTCAAGTGAAAGGACGTTCAGAGATGATAACTGTAGAACAGGAGGTACTGGCATGAAAGCTTTATAAAAAAAGCCCTTACAGATCGCAATACTCCTGAAGTTGCTTAGCATCAAATAATACACTATATTATTTTACATGACATGGTGTGAATGGTTTTTGTCGGAAAGTCTGTGTTAATTAGGAATGTCTCCACTATACAAAAAGGATTTCCAGCAATTATTTAAGCAGAAGAACTGCCTGGCTGCACAGAAGACCCTAGAGTGTATTCCTTGGCTAATAGGGCTGCTAAACGAAAAGTCGGGAAATAACAAAGGAAATCTGAGGTGGGAAGTAAGGAGAGATTCCTCTGCTATGAAAAAGAGTAAATACAGTATCAAAACTGTAAGTGCGTCTGATCTTTACCACCAGTGTGAAATATAATCTTGAATCTATACTGCTGTAACTGGCCATTCTGAGAAAGGACTTAATGGCCACATTAACATTTTTATGGTTAACTCAAAAAGAGAAAGAGACTACTTCAAACACAGAGCTCAGAAATAATTCCTCTGTTTAGTTTGCTTTGTCTTGAATACTTCTGCAAATAACCCTCACAAAACAAACAAACAAAAAATAACAACAAAAAAATGCCGCTGACAGAAGACTTGGAAGTCAAATCCATTGCTGAGAATTGTATTTTCAAGTCTAACCACTTCAACAATGTGAAGTTGCAGCACTGCACTTGAAAATATATTGCAATTCTATGCACCTAGCAAAGGTAAAAATAAATGAAATAATGACTGAAATCCATAAAAATTGACATATTCAGAAACCACCAAATCAGAAAAATACTGTCAAAATAGAAGTATTCTGAAAAGTGGTCAAAACTGTAGTATAAACATTGCTATCACCATATTTTTAAATGAAAGCAAAAACAAAAACAGAAACAAGAATATTCTATTGATTGGGATGAAAAGACACGAATGCTGTAATAATAAAATTTTCACCAATATCCACATCCTTCTGATAAAAACAGAGAAAATACATTTAAAATAAAACTGTTGTTGAAAGATGCTGTTCTCTACTCAGGTTTTACATTGGTTATTGAACAACAGAAATGGCAATCTTCTTTGCCAGCGATTGCTGCCAAGAGCAACATTTACCAGCAGCGCTTCTTTCAGCTTTGCAAATGAGTTCATGAACATTCAACCTCTTGTTTCCATTATTATCCACCTACTCTGACAAAAAGAAACAGGCTCCAGCTCTTCCATATGCAAATGCTTAATACTTTACACTTTACATTTAAAGGGTTCTTTATCCAGTAACCAAAAAGAGAATATGAACGTGTGTGAGCATGTATGAACAAATACAGTACACACAGTAGACAGTTTTGGCACAGAAGATTAATGTGTTATTTTCTCTAGTTTCCAAATAAACAATGAGTTCTGGAGAATTTATTTATTGTTAATATTGTTAGGCAATTATGAAGATCATTTGAGGATTTTAATTATATCTGGGAGTTTGTATTATCCCTCTGCCCTATGCCCAGTTTTTCTGGATTGCTGAATGTTGAAAAAACAGGCAGTTGAAGAATTATGTTCACTCATGATGGAGAAAAAGTGCTCTGATCTCAACATTGTTTTCTTTCAGTCTTCATGCTAAGCCATGTAGGCCCAGTCTGTGAATAAGGAACACAAAGTGCTCAAAGAAAAGTGGAAACTTGCCCAGATATGAACTGAAAGATAATTCTGATGTAAAAATGAAACACGTTCTTCAGATAATAACCTCTGTGAAGAGTGGAAGTATTCTAAACTCCGTGTCCTCACGCCATTCTTATTTTTGGCCTACATTAAAAGTAAGTCTGACTGGAACACTGTACTCATTTGTCACCCATTAACAGATCACACTGACGAACATTATGGAAGTTCCACCTAAAGAATTTGGATACTCCTTATTTTTACAGATTAATTTTGTCCAGATACAAAACATGAGCATGTATGACTGCATCTACATTCCCACATGAATCTGTACAAACGAATTCACACAAAAAATATCTGTCCTGGGTTTCAGACTTCCAAAAACTTCTAATACACTAGATGTTAACTGAAATATTTTCTTAACAAACCAAGAAACAATGGCTACTCTACTTAGGACAAGCTAGGAACAATGATGTTTTCCATCAACCAAAACAACCGACAGCCTTGCACAGTGAGTTTGTTCAGCACAGAAACATCACTTAAAGCCTGTGCTCCTTTAGTTTTAATTTGTACTTGTGGCAGAGGCACTGAAGCCCTAATTTTCTGAACATCCTGTTCTGCCTTCAAAGAAGTATTACTTCTAATAGTCTCACAAAACAGTTCTTCAATATAAATTAAGTACAGTGAAGAACTGAAATATTGGATCAAAACTGTGAATGCACCTATTAGAAGGAGGTGGTACTTTTCATAAAATTTAATTGAAAATTTGTTGACATCTATTTGATAATTAAAGGCATGGGAAAGAAACAATAGTTTAAGAGAAATTAAGTCATACATTACTATTTTAAAGGTAATAATCTTAAATGCAGCTACATTAAATAATTAACACATAGCTTTAGAACTGACATATTCTGCTCTCTTCAGCATGTTTCTAGATTGTACATAGAAGAGTACCTAAAGACTAGATGAAACTTCTGTAGTGCTAATCAGTGCGATCTGTTAACAAATAATGAATCAGTACAATGTTCCAGTCACAATTTTCTTTTGATGCACAACAAAATTAAGAAATGGTATAAGTTTAGAAAGAAAAAAAAAATTAAGTGCAGTTCTTTACTTGAAAAGAAACTTCTTTTTAAATTAGAAGTAACATAATGTACATAATCCTTTAGAGGTTATAAATTAATATACTTTATACTCTCTATAGGAAGTATAAAGGAATTAGATGTCAAAAGTAAAGATGATTTGTTCTATTTGCTGTTATTCAAGGTTAGTGAAAACCCAGCAAATAAATCTCCTACAAAATACAAATCTTTAAAGTAATACTAATGTTAATGTTTTAACAAAGACAGTGATATTTCAGTTCATTTGTACGTGGTTTCATTTATCAATGAAAATAAATTCCTTGACAAGGAAAAAAAAAAATAAATAAATAATAAAAAAGGATAAACCATTGTTTTCCTAAGGTAGAGATGAACATTTCAAGATACTTGTATATACCTGTCTAGGTTGCTCTGAAAGTAACGCCTCCTATTTATTTCCATGGAAATTACAAAAGATATAAAAAGCACAACAATACCGTTTGATAGAGCATAGTATCAGTTATTGAAAACTTTTTCAGCATAGCAACCATCATCAACTGTACGTTTTCACCAGTGATGAACAAGAGCCTCCATTCTACGCTCATCACAATCAGCACCAGAGATGACTCACTGTCACTGTTACTACTGCTGAAACACACCCATAGCCTCACTGCCATCCTGCCAACATCTGCATCTGATGTCATGGGTCAAAATTTAAATAGGAGGTATTACTTTTAGTGCAGTCCTCACAAAATTAATATTATGAATATATAAACCTAGGTGTTAGTGAAACTCCCTACACAAAAGTGGAAGTAGACAGAGTATTCATTTTAAACTTCAGCAACATTTTCTTCTTTAATACTGTTGAAAACTCACATTTTAAAACTGCACTTTTTTAAAAAAAAACTGCGCTAGTTTTTTTTTTTTTCATACCAGTATGTATCAGTTTTGTCCAGAACAATCTAAACTGGTATTTCTTCCACAGATTGTACTGGGCAATGGATGGTTCAAACTTCTACAAATTATTTTTTCATTAGTGAATACCTCGTGATATTCAATGTCCTTGTAGCTTTTCAGTATATCACGGCATCTCAAAAATACAGCCTTTGCATTTTGATAAATCATACATTTTTGAAATTTTATTTAGCTTATTATGAGCTTAGGAGCATTCTATACATTAATTTAGCTGTACTGAGGAAACTGCATCTTTTCTGTTTTCTTCTACCTATAAAAAGTTCAAACCTTCATTATCACTAAAGATCTACACGAGCTATACAAATTTATATACTCCTCAGACTTTTAGCAGGAAGAAAAATATGTCCAAGCACCAAGCACCTTTTTTTGTTTTTTTTGCTGCCACCCACCAAATCAGGCTGCTTAGGATCCCCTCCAATCTGTCCTTGAACTCCTCCAGGGATGGGACATCCACAGCTTCTCTGGGCAACCTGTACTAGTGTCTCACTGCCCTCCTCTCTTATATCTAAACGAAATCTTCACTTTTTTAAACCATCCCCCCTTGTCCTATCAGTGTCTGACCATTTAAAAAGTTGCTCTCCATCTTTTTAATAAGCTCACTTCAAGTAGTGACAGGTCACACTAAGGTCTCCCTAAAGCCTTTCCCAGGCTGAATAAGCCCCATCCCCTCAGTCTCTTTTTAGGAGAGGTGCTCCAGCCCTCTGATAATCTTCACTGTCTTTTCTGGACATACCCTACCAGCTCCATGTCTTTCTGGTGTCAGGGGCCTCAGGTCAGGTCACAGTACTTCACAAGGGCAGAGCAGAAGAGGACAATCCCCTCCCTTGCTGTGCTAGAAACCCCTCTTTTGATGCAGCCTAGGATACAGTTGGCCTTCTGGATTGCACGCATACACTGCTGTCTCAAGATAAGCTTCTTGTCTACCAGAACCCCCAGGATTACAAAAATCACGTTTGTACGAATCTAGATTTTCAAACTATAAAATGCTGTCTCTAGTTCTCCCATAATTGCAAATGCTTACTAGTCTACTGCAAAGCTGAAATTTTTTTTCAGTATTTATTAACCATCCTACATAAGGCACTCACAATTGGGCAGTCTGAACACTGTCTCTTTTTCTATGTATGATGTCCACTTGCAGAGTATTCACACCCTGTTCCTCAGAACTCTGAAGACTTAAGACTGCCAAGGGTATGAAGGCAGATACTGTGCCCAACTCCAGTGAGAAAAAAAACCTGGAGAGACATTAGCAAAGTCTCTCAACTCAGTATAGACTCATCTGATTTATAATCCAAATGTATTTCTTTTGAGTAGGCTAAACAATGGAAGAAACAGACTTACAGCTGAAAGTTCGCCATGCACTACATTTTAAAATACAGGTCTGAATCGTAAGGGCTCTATATCCATTTCAGAATGGTGAAGGGCTGTATAAACACACATGCACTGAATAACAAATAATATGCTTAAGATTTGTGTTTATAGATTAAAATTAGATTAATGAAACAATTTATTAGCTAAAAAGAAACCAACAGATGATTTAAAAGTATACTTTTCTTTGAAAAGTCATCCAAGAGACTCCAGGCAACAATGTACAGTGGACTAATTAGAAAAAGAAAGTAGGCTGCCTTACAAAAATCATACCGTATAATCAGGCCATACAAGAAATGCAAATGGAGGAGCGGTCACTGCAACTTATTGAGATAGATCTTTAAAGCAAGAGGCACACAGATCAAAGCAGGATTAGATTCTATTATAGCATCACACCAATGCTGTACACACAAAGAAAGGCGCTTACACACAAGTTGGCACAGAAATTTTAATGCCATTTCTCAATTAGAAGTGAGATGCAAGAATCATCTTCAAAATGAAGAGTTTTACAGCTTTTACCTCCCCAAGGTAAAAGAACTTGAAAAATCAAAACACCTTTACAAGTAAAATAATCTTTTCCTTAACAGAGATAAAGCAGTTACAGAAAAGCTACCATAACCTGAGGTATCACTTTGGTCATCAGAGAGCCCAAGCATGAACGTGATTTTTAGTGTATTCTCTTCAATTCAGTACACAAACCCTTTCAGTCTAAAATCACAGAATCATTAATGCTAGAAAAGACCCTGAATCTAGGTCAACCTATCAATACCATGCTCACTAAATCACTTCCCTAATTGCCTCATCTACTGTTCTCTTGAACGCCCCCAGGGACGATGACTCCACCACTTCCCGGGGCAGCCTGTTCCAATCCTTTACCACTCTTCCAGAGAAGAAATTTTTCATAATATCCAACGTGTATCTCCCCTCATCTAACTTAAGGCCAGAATGCCATTAACTTTCTTGGCCACCTGAGCACATTGCTGGCTCACATTCAGCTGGCTGTTGGCTAGCAGACCCAGATCCTGGCACAGGAGGCAACACAACTGTGAACACTCATCCTGCTGGGGGACTGATGAGCTGTAGGCAATCCAGGAGGCTCCTGGAATGCACTGAGGATAACTTCTTCAGTCAGATAACAGATGTCCTCAACAGTGGCCACGTGATACTGGACCTGCTGCTGACCAATGCAAATGAACTGATTGGTGACATCAAAATTGGAGGCTGCCTGGGTTGTAGTGACCGTGCTATGGTGGAGCTCATGCTCCTGACTGCTATAAGACAGTCAAAGAGTAAAATTAGGGTGCTAAATTTTAGGAAAGCTAATTTCCAGCTCTGGGAAACTGTTCTCATGAGCCAAAGTGCAGAGCTAGCAGACCTTAAGAAAGTTTTCCTCTGGCCATAAGAGCTCTCCATCCCCAGGTGCAGAGAGTCAGGAAAGGAAGGCAAGACACCAGCAAGGCTGAACTGGGGCCCGACAGTCAAAATGAGAGCAAGAAAAAAATGCACACACAATGGAAACAGGGACAGGTACCACTGAAGAGTATAAGGAACCTGCTTGGCTGTGTAGGGATGGGGTCAGGAAAGCCAAGGTCCAGCTTGAACTAAACTTGGCAAGGGGTGATAGGAAAAAGAAAAGCTCCTTCAGATAATCAGAAAAGGAAAGTCCAAGAGGGTGTATCCCTCTAGTGAGTGACACAGGCAAGCTGGTAACAACAGACAAGAAGGTTGAGGTACTCAACAATTTTCTTTGCCTCAGTCTTCTCTGATAACTGCTTGTTGAATGGCCAGAAAGGACCTGGGGGTACCGGTGGATGGGAAGCTGGACATGAGTCAGCCCAGAAAGCCAACCATATCCCAGGCTGCATCAAAAGAAACATGGCCAGCAGCTCAGCGGAGGTGATCCTGCCTTTCTGTTCTGTGCTGATGAGACCTCACTTGGAGTACTGCACCCAGATATGGAATCTTCAGGGTAGAAGAGACATAAACCTGTTGGAGGGCCACAAAAATAATCCAAAGGATGGAACACCTCCCCTATGTGGACAGGCTGAAAGAGTTGGGGCTGATTAGCCTGGAGAAAAGAAGGCTCCACAGAGACCTGACCGCGGCCTTTCAGTACCTAAAGAGGAGCTGCAGGAAAGAAGGGGACAGACTCTTCAGCAGGGTCTGTGGTGATAGGACAAAGGGAAATGGTTTCAAGCTTAAAGAGGGTAGACTTAAGTTCACTATAAGGAAACAGTCTTTCACAGTGAGGGTGGTGGGGCACTGGTGGATGCCCTGTTCCTAGAAACTTTCAAGGCCAGGCTGGACAGGGCTCTGGGCAACCTGATTGAACTGTGGATGTCCTTGCTCATTGCAGGAGTTGGACTAGATGACCTACACAGGTCCCTTAAATCTCTAAGAATTCTGTGATTCTTGGTTTTATGATCCTTCTCTTCTGTGCAGCTTTCCAGACACTCTGCCTGTATGGGATTGTGTGAAGAAAGTGCAGGACACACCAGAACACCAACTTATGACTGGTCACCAGCTGAATTTAATTCCACTCACCACCACTCCCTTGGCCCAGTCATCCAGCCAGCTTTTACCAAGACTACATCTGTGCAAGCCATGAACTGCCACCTTCTCCAAAAAAAAAGAAAAAAAAAAAAAAAGAAAGGGGGGGGAGGGAGGAAGGGAAAAAAAAAAAAAGCTGGGGGACACAGTGACAAAGACTTTACTCAAGTCTATGTAGATTACACCTGCAGCCCTTCCCTCATCCACTAGGTGGGTCACCTGGTTACAGAAGGAGATCAGGCTGGCCAAGCAGGACCTGCCATTCATGAAACTATGCTAGCTAGGCCTGATCCCCTGGTTTGTCCCACATATGCCATGTGATTGTGCTCAAGCTTACAAGAGTAAACCAAAATTGTAAACTCCAAATGATTCAACCCAAGAAGGTATCGCTCCATCTTTAACAGTACAGATGTGCTAAGTCATGATTCAGAAGCTGACGTTATCTGATCAAACAGAAGAACAAGGGTTTCAGCAAGCCACCTAACTAGAACAGGATACATCTAATGTAAAACCAGAATTAAACCTTTCCTTAAGTTTGGTAGCTTATTTTGGAAAGTTAGAACAGAATCTGAAAATTACTGTAACTAATTATTCTTTAAATCATTTCCAAAATACTTTGATTTGACTTGTATGATTAAAATGCTGAATATTTCTGTGTTACCTGTGTCAGCTACAAAACAGTAACAGAAACCAGAGAAAAGACTGAACCAGACACTTCTGGCTTGGCTTGAATCTGACTGAATTATCTTTTTATATTCATGTCTAGCTTCCAAAATTACAAGATATCAAGTTGGTGCTAATTACAGTATTATAACAAAATGACAGCTGCCCATTTAAAGACCAACTTCTATTGAAAATTCAGCTTGAATGATAGAGTTGATAGTAAAACTAATGTAATCATATATTTCTCTCAGAAGAAGAATGTAAGCGTAAAAGCTTTCAGTGCTTGCTCCAAGACTTAATTAAAAAATTCATCCTGAAGAAAGTTGAGCATACAAATGTGTCCAGAAACACTTACTTTGCTATATCAGCCATCCCCTTAAAAAGTGAAATCAGTATACAAGCCATGAAGAGAATTAAAATATTTTCTTTTTTTTTACTTAAATTTCTTAAGTTTATATTAACAGACTTGCATGGAACAGTAAATAACTCATAGAAGTATGATGCATAACTAAAAATTGTCCACAGAAAATTAAAACAAACAAACAATAAATCACCTCTCTACTCTGCAAAACTGCAGTAAAATACTGGATACTAACATGCTTTTTCCTTTCATCTCACAGGTCACCAACTAATATTTCCTTGTTTCTTCTATTCTTTGAAATGAAAATACAATTAGGAAATATGTCAATACAGCCCATGCTTTAAATCAACTGAGTGAAGTTTATTAGTGTAGGGTCTGTTCTAGAAAAGAATCTGTACATTTTGTCTTCACTTTCACTGCCAATTTGTGTGTCCCTGATACTAAACACTAACTGGTCAAATAGCTAAGTATATTTCTCTTTATTCACCAATATTCCTTTTTGTTGAATCCTTCACAACGTGGCTCAGCCTTTTGATCTCTGTAGGACCTCTCATTCCATAACATGTAGTTGTGTTTGACTGCTGGTAGATGGATTTGGAAAACATCTGGGATAAGCAGAAGTATTTTTTCTTCAAAACCAATGCTCTGTGCTAATTATTGCTTACCTCATTGTCTGATTCCACAAGCACTTGATCATATTCACTAAGAGCTACTAGGAACATGATAGATGTGACATTTTCAAAGCAGTGTATCCATTTTCTTCTTTCTGATCGTTGGCCTCCTACATCCACCATTCTGCAAAATTAACAACCACATCAACTCCATGAATACCGTAAGAGATAAACACACAACCACATACATAACAAAAAGGAATTCAGTTGAAAACAGAGCTTGGTTTGTTCCTTAATGATCTTTCCATTGAGATTAAAGTTTAATAGAGTCCATTATAAGTAGATAAGTAACCATATTTCATTTTTAGTTTGATGTGATTTCTATATTTAAGTCATTGAGGGTCTCAAAATCTTCAGATTTCTGAGACACAAAAGTCTCATGATACTGAGCCATGATTCTGGAATGTATACTCTGTATACTTAGCAGAAACACATGTACACAGAATAGGTTTAGTGATCTGCCTCTTCCCTTCAAAAATTATAAGTGTCAAAATTTCCAGCATGTCAAAGATGTTCTTTTTAAGAGTACACATAGAATACAACATGTATTTACTGGAGCTGTTAATAGCCAACAGAAAAACTCAAATTTGCTGTCAGTGTACTCCCACTTCATTCCATGTCATAGTGTAACTAAAACCTTAAGATGTCTAACTTGCAATTGCAAATGCATATTTATCTTTAAGCAACAGTACTTGCACTCAGATAGGCTTACTTTCTCCTTAGGAGAGTGATTTCTTGCTAATCATCAGCTACACAGGAGGTAATTTTGCATCTCATAATTAACATTAACTAGATACGTGATTATATTTGTAGATTATTACTCATAATAAAACTTCGTTAATTTTTATTGAAAAAATTAATTGTAGATTTTCTACCAGTAGTGTCTTAAAAAAAATAGACTAACCAAATTGCCTTTCATTGTTTTGATATGTTTAATATCAGCTGCTTAATAGTTAACCATAAAAATAAAATGAACAAGCTTTACTTTTAAAAGTACATCAATGCACTTTTAATCAACATCCTACATATGGCACAACTAATGCAAAGGCAAAACAAAAACAAAAACAAAAACAACAACAACAAAAAAAACCAAAGCAAATGAGTGCTAAACTTTTTTTCTACCTGAAAATGACGCTTTGTAAGTCAAACGGATATTCAATGATTCCTGTTGTTGGAACTCGAACTCTAAGCACATCTTGCTGAGTTGGCAGATAGGTGGAATCTGCTATGCGGTCCAAGTCATTAAGATAGCTATAAACAGGGAGAAACAAAAGGAATGCAAGACAGTGACACCATAATTTGACCAAGGAAAAGAGTAAGGAAGATTTGGGAGTGGAAGTCAGCTGCTGGATGGGAAGGAGTGCAACAAAAAAGGAGCATTACTGGCATAAAAAAGGGGACAAAGTGTAATGTTGTGCTACATTTGTCCTTCCTGTACACTTTCACAGCTTCAAATAAATTTGACAAAATTATTCTGTCCTTTTAAAATCTGCTTGGCTTTCACATGCAAAATCACCAAAGATTCAGTTTTTATTACACATTTCTGGGCAATTTATAGATAAATAATATAAAATGTATAAGAAATATAAAATTGCACATTTTTAATTGGTGAGATAGCATATTTCTTGATTTTCAGACTTTAGAATCTACACAGATACACAGATAGTATTAACTTGATATAGTGTATCAGTTCAGTAAGTGTATATGTATGTTTACTTGACAAAAAATGATTGGAAGACAAATGGCACCGTTTGAAAATTAAGTTAAAAAAATAGTAATTACAGCAAAAAGGAAAAAAGTCCACTGACTGACAAATTAAAGAACTCTCCAGAGTTCTCTGGTTACTGGAAGGCAGCAGTAATCCCATGGTGGGACCTTTGGCATCTGAAATTTCTGCACTCACACTGAAGCCTCTCATCAAGTTAATAAGTCTAAATAACGTACATGGAACACTTCCCAGATAGTTTGCAAGTAATCCAAAACTGCAATAAAACTGCTTGTAAAGTGGTTCATTAATTACAATACTAAACTCTTCTGCTGTTGCTTAATGGTGGTTTTCAATCACAAAGCAGCAATGTACTGGAGGTACTGGGGATCTCCAAAGAGAGAAACTTCAAAAAAGAAATGTACCAATGTGTGATGGTGATGGCCTGTTTGGGTATAGGAGCTGGCCGTTTCATGAACTGAGTGCACCAGGCAGCATGGGTTCTCCCCAAAGCAGACGTCAGAGGAAAAGACTGCTGCAGCAAATGAAGTTCTTGCCATCCGGTTACTTAGAAGCACAAGAATGATCTAGACGTAGCCACTGATATAATAAATTAATCTAAGAATGCCCCGATTTGTTGCAGTGAAGGGCAGCAATGGACTCCTTGATGAAGTACCACAAAACTCTCAGTGTTCTTTTCCTCATGGTTACTACTGAAAGTTCTCTTTTTGTTTACTGAATGACAGAAACAAAGCAGCTTGAGTTCTACCTTACAGCAAAAATACTGACGAACTAATCTGTTAGGTCAGGGAAAGAGACAAAAACACTATCAAATTTCCTCACCATGATTTTATTCATTAAAGATTAATCTGGAAAAAAAAAAAATAATGGAATACTTGTATTTAGAAAGATGTACTGAACCACTCATCTCACATTATTTGTCATATTCATAAGCTGTAACTCCAAAAACATTTTCTCAGAATACTGATTAGTTTCTGCCAATTAAAAAGGTTTGAGGACCCGAGTATTCCATCTGCCCTTAGATGTTTAAAACAAAAAGCACACCATCTGCTTGCTGGGGGGAAAAAATACACAGGAAATCCATAACCACCACAACAGGGAACTGACGGAGGCCTTGAAACACTGTCTACCTTCTTTTAACCCTCCACATCCACAATATGGGTTTTGTTACTATTTTTTGAAGGCTCCTTGGAAGCAATGTGAGTCACCACATGCTACAGTTGTATTTCTGACAGCAGAATCTGTTAGCCGGCCCATTTATACAGTTAACTTGATGCACTACTTTGAAAGGCTCATTTGTGGTCTCCAGCCTGAGCCTGGTAACCATAACTCTGAACCACGACTGTAGCAGGGATATTGCTCAGGTATGTTGTAAGATACATCTGGCTGACTCTAGACTGTCAATAATAAGGGATAATATTAAATAAGCAAATCTCATTTGAGCTTCTTGAAGCTATTCAAAGGGCAGATGAGCTTTTTTCATTTCTTTTTCATCCTAGCACTGTTGTCATTAAGCTTCAGAAGCATTAATTTATCCTTTAAAAATACATTTTAAAAAGTCAAGAATTTTTTTTTTAAATTTCTATTAAGCTTTGTTCTTTTTTTCTCTTTCTGTAGGTTTTTTTTTTCCTGAGACATTTCTGCTGAAGAATTACTTCAGTTGGGATTCAGACATTAATGAAGCTCATGCAGTCTTGCTCTGAGGCAAAGGAATAGATTTATCCTTCTCTCTATTTTCTGTTACTTTAAGAGTTCTGCAGAATCAATACTCTTTCTGTTAACTCACTGCATGTGAATTTTCACATTCTTCTAACAACTCAGAGGAGAGTTAAATCATAGAATGATTAAACATGTTAAACACGGGTGAAAAACAGACTGAAAGCTTTGACTGCAGTAGGAACATAAAGTTCCTTTCAAGATACTCTAAAATCACTAAAACCTACTATGTTTCTCTTAAAATTCATGCTGTCTCTAAAACAAAGTAATACACTTATTATTTTGTAGTAATTATATAATGGTATTATTATATGTCCACAGAGCTACATAGACAAAAAAAATAACAAAACATCTTCTCTTTTCCAAGCACAAGAATGGACTTTTACATTGCACTAGGAAGCATGGGGTGATGGTTTGATTTTTCTTAATAACTTTTTTGCTGGATTGATTTCACTGTTTCAAAATTCTGAGACGAAATACAGGTATGTAAAGTTCACTCTTTACCAAAAAAAGACAACTGAAATACCATTGTTCTTTAAAAATATACTACCAACACACAGAATTTTCATGTATCATTATACAAATAGTGGGAACAGCTTTTCCTGTAAAATTGAAAATTCATCATTGCAATTATTTAGTTTATTATGGTTTAATTCCTTGCCACAATAAAGACTTATGTTTTTGAGTCGTGCTCATACCAAAAGGGGTGGAAATTTTAAGCTGTAATTTAAAGATATTCTTTGATTACCATGGGAATGGCATCACCGTATGCCCATGCTTTAAGCATCCTCAAGCTTATTAAACAATTAAAGAAAACACCAACCAGGAATTTTAAATCAGAACATCAAAACATGTTGGTGAATGCCAATTCTTTTCTCTTTACAGCTGTGCAGGCTCAGCTCCACTCTAGCTGCATCTCTGCCCCGAAGCTGCTGCCCTTACCCAGTTTCCAGATTTTTCACTTATACAATGTCTTTGTAACACATTTCTCTCAAAAATATTTCAACAGCGAGAAAATACTATTAAAACCATACAAATTAAGCTAGTTTCTTTTACAGGGATGTAGAAAGTCCGTAAACTCCAGCAGGAAGCCAGGGTGGAGTTACTTCCTCCAGTGGCTTATCTACAGCCAAGACAGAACTCATTAAGCCAGAGTTATGAGAAATATCTTGAGTGTCTGAATTCAGACAGGTGATGAATGAAGAAAAATAAGGATTTTATTCTATTTTTTCCACATCTGTTTATGTTACAAGCCTGATTCAACGTGGCTTTGAAGCGCTTACCTAATGTTGCCCAAAGCAAACTAATGACAAACACACACAAGCAAACAAATCCTGCGCACTTACAAAAAAAATAGCTACATAAAAAAAAAGTGCACAAGGTATTTTAGAAAAATGTAAGAAGCAATTTTTAAAAAGCCCTTGCAAGTTTTACTGTTTGCCGTATACACAAATACTGTGATCAGCCTTTCCAATACAAATGACTCTTCAGCATATGCTAGAAACAAATGCACATGCATTCTTGCATCATGAAACTTGTCACAAATAAGAATTTTCACCAAAACATTGTAGCCAAAATTTGCCAAAGGGAGACGTTTCCTTAGTTGATTAAATTCAAACTTTAAAATACTGATAATGAGATGGATATTGGAAATAGCTGGGCAAATTCACTGTGACCTAGTCCAAAAGCAAGTAACCGGTGTTATGGACTGAGAACTCACTTCTATGCTAAGGAGCAACTGCACAGAAGTCTGAACTACATGGTACTCTAAACTGATTTTTGCCACCTGCTAAGAAATGTCTTACTTTGATGAGACATTTTGTAGTTACAGGTCCTCTCATCCAAATAGTACTACTTCTGGCAAGCATTACTGAAACAAGCAAACAAACAAAACCTGCATAAAATTGCTTTAAAAATAAAAGATGCCAAATCACATAGATCTAACTACGTTTATAGTGAAGACCTAGATTTAAAAGTTAATTATACCTGTAATTAGTTTTATAAAAATGAATTTTAGTGTCTGCTGAGGTAATTTTCCAGGAAGTTGCTATAGCAACTGGCACAAGGTGCATTACCAAGGTAATCTGTGTGTAATGAGCAGCTGACAATAGCTCTCTCTTGACGTCAAGAAAAACTGCCACAGCCTTGTAGCACACTGGTGATCTGCACACTGACCTGAAACAAAGGAAACCTTTTGTTTCCTAGTCAGCACTGAGAGAGAAGTAATTATTTTTAATGCACTTTACACTGCCTATGACAAGGTCCAAATCCACAACCAGTTTCTGAGAAAGCCAGGGCATGAAGGTGCTAATGATAAGATTTGAAAGTGTTTCAAATGTACCATTTGTGTGTACTACAAAACAAACAGAAAGAACAGGATAACAGGAGTAGACTGACTCGCTCTGTATTTACTACATGCCCTTCTCATACAGAAAATGGGCAAAGAGGTGTGACTTCTAACTTTATTATATACACCAGAGAAGTTTTAACCAATAACCTTTTCCAAGAAGTTAAGTAAGGGTCTCTTTCACCATAACCCAGTTCAACATCTACCACTTTGGAGAGTTGCACCACCAAATGAAAACCAGCCATGAAAATCTACTTAATTTATTTTCAACGTCCTTGAAAATGAATGTTTCATGACTGAAACATCCTCAACATGAAGAAACACAGGGCAAACACTTCAAACAAGCACCTTACTCCAGTCATTCTCCAGCCTGAGATTTTTTTGCAGGTACAACATGATAGTGAAGCATTTTCTCAAGAATAAATCCATAAGGTGAATTCTTCTATCTCTAAGCTAAATTTAGTGCGTAGCCTAATTAATCAAGGGAAAGTATTAAGGGACTGGAGAAAAAAGGCAGGAAGAGCTACAGCCTTTGTCTATCCATAACTGCCAGTTTTATTTCCAAGGCTAAGCATAAGATTGCTCTATTCATCAGTACTGCCCGATAACTCTTGTCAAACTCAACAGGCAGAACTGGTGGGACCAAGATGCTCAGGAGTACACTAATAAACACTCTGCTTAGAAGGAATTTGTCTGCAAGATCTAAATGAACAAGGGAGAAATTCCTCGAGAAAACAGTGCTTCTGGAACATACTGCTGAGAAGGGATGTGACTACAAGCACCCTCCAAAAAAATCTCTAAAGAAAACCAAACATGCTGAGATAGAAGTAACTATTAACAGTGGTAAAAGGGTTAAACTACAGCTAGTAAAGATGACTTGTTACAACTTGGTCAGCAAACTATGAGACTTTTTCCTTGATCTATATAAGAAAACGAGAGTACTAGGCAAGAGGAAAGGGGCAAACCCATGGAACAAACAAAATGGATATTGCTTTACAGAAATTATGTTAGGAGATTTCATTATAACTCAGCTAAAATGGCAAGGCTTACCAAGAAGACTTAATATGCAAACATTTTCAGTGGTTTTAACCATAAGCAAGATAGATGTCACACGGCTGACGTTTTCCAGGTATGACAGTTAACAGTAAACATTTACAACTCTTAAACTCTACAGCTCCTGGCTTAAAAGAAAAAAATTATATTCCAGGAGGAAAAGAAATTGACTTAAGTCACGTGACTGCAGGTATATGCAGAGCTACATGACTACACAATCACAAAGAAATGAAAATAAAACTATGTTGCCCAAGGCAATAGCAAACGCAGAAACAAAAACTTCAGGGATTCTCTATATGAATGAATGATAAAGTGGAGCATTAGATATCTGGCACAAATAACCAAATGGGGGTATTAAATACTGGCACAGATAACACATTGAGGAATTTGGGGGAAGGGGAGTTATATTATTTTCTCTGGAATATTATAAAACAAAGCTAGGACAGAGTTGCTAAACAGTTATTCTCTGATATCCTTTTATAGCAAACTAGAAAAGCCTGCTTCCTTAACCTTGGTTAAGATATTGTCACCCAATACAGCACACAGAGAAAGATCTCAGCTCATAGAACTATTGCTTAAGATTACCTTCACTATGGGGTTGGTTTACACACTGTGAACACTACCTCTGAAGCCATAAGGGGAAGTGGTTTAGTGGTAAATAAGTGAGTAAGTCACAAAGCAATGTATACGGGAAGTTAATAATCTATTTATCTGATGTGCTCTTGACTTTACCACAGGTAAGTCTAGAAATTACTTTTAAAACCTACAGGAACATCCAACTTCTGGAGTATTCAATTGTAAAAACAAACAAACAAACAAAAAAAAACCCAATATATTTGCTGAGCTATCGAGAGTTTCAAATCAACTGCCAAGGCTCAGAAAACTTTCTCTTAGATCTTATCCTTCTCTCTTCTAGTAAATGCACACAATGCATTCTTCCATGGTACTAGCAGTGGGTATAAAACCAATAAAATTGACAAAACAGGTCAAAGGATAACAGAAAGTACAGAAAAATACACGATATATTAGAACCAGAAACATTACTCAGAAACAATAACAGAAGTACAGAACATAGTGGAAGAGATTGAGAAAGATAACATACAGCAATTCAGGGGAAAATATACAAACAGTATAGAGAACAGATTGAAAATACAATTACTGCGAAAACAGAGAAAACTTATGAGGAGAGAATCATGCAAGGGATGAATGAATAATATAAGACATATCAATACATATGCTCAGATCATATACAAGAGGACAGCAAAGCATTGCTTCCTCTTCAAATAACGTAAGACGAAACTACTGTCTCGCCAAGTCAGCGAGCACTGGGTACTTACTTCTGCCTTACTGTCTTGTGAATCCCAATTGTAAATTTTAAGCATCTTGTTTTGCTGCTTTGTGATACAGTGACTTAAAGTTAGAAGATTCTATTTGGGTATTCTATTGCTAAACACATTTGCTGTATTTCTGAAACAATGTATTTTTTGTTTCTGTTAATTTATTTTACTGGACTTCACTATTTGAAGAAATTCTACTTGCAAGCATAAACTTGCAAGTTATTAGAGGATCTTATAAAGACTCATATATAATAATTCATAATTCTAATGTTTTACTGCTTCTTCAGAAACAGATTTTGCAGAACTCTGATGTATGAACTATATTATAGCTAAAACCAGCAAACTTGCAAACCTCACATGAAATTGCTATATCTGTTGAACTTTAAGAATAACCCATTGATTTGTATGTTTACTTTTGGCAAATCATTGGTACAACCAATTTGCTTCTATAGGTACTTAATCTACTTTCAGTAGTACTAAGAAGATCCATTTGTCCCCCAAAAACAAGAGTTTAACATTTGATACCAATTCTTGTCACACAGACATTTTTATTGTAGTTGATCTACAACAGGTAGATTTTAAAATGTTCTTAACTCTAATTTTTTTCCTATGCTTTACAAATTTAGGTATTTTTTCAGTTATACGTTTGCTTTTCTGACAGATATGTTCTTTTACATTTTGGCCTTGTTTCCACAAAAGAAAAGCAGCTCAATAAAACATACTACCTACCTCACCACCAGGACTGCAAAAGCAGTCTGTGAGAAAAAAAAAAATGAAAACCTGGGAACAGAGAAATCCTAAGGCTCTGTTTTTTATGGAACACGTGGAAATCAATAGCACTTCCTGCATTGAAGTACATGAAAGTACTTTTGCCCAGCTTGCACTTTTAAAGGTATGTCATAAGAACACAGGAAAAAAAGGGCATTCTACTTAGAATCTCTCAGTTAGAATTTTACTTTAGAGTTTGAATGGTACCTGAATTTCATTGTGGGAAATACATACACATTTAGTAATAAAGTAGAAGCAATCCACAACTTAAAAGCAGCTCTTAAATTACATTTGTTAAGTGTACCTTTGTGCTGTTTATGTGTACAAGTAGCTAAAAAGTGAAAATTACTTTGCAAGAGACAAAGTGAGATATAGCTGTTTGTAGCCATCGTATACTTACTATTTAGTTGAATCTGATAACTGATACTCCCGTCGTCGGTCATAACATTCCTGAATTCCTGGGTCATTCCATAAGCTTCTTATTGCATCTACATACGGGTTCTCAAAAGTTGACACCTTCTCAACATCGACTTCCCGCACTAACTGAGCATGAGCCTAATTGAAACAAACAAAGCAATAAAATTCAGATCATTTTAATTTTCAGAATGGCCATCTCACTAATGCGTATACAGAATTTGAAAAGTAAAGTACTATGAGGAAGGTTGTGAAGATGGAGAAAGGTGACCACAAGTATAAGGAGTTCTAAAAAGAAAGAACAGAGGAACCCTTATCTATTTTGTTAGTTTATTTGGAAAGTTTGTAGATCTCAACAGCACATTTTGTTCTTTTAATGTTACCAGACTGTCAAATAGAGTACCTACCACCCACTCTACTAGCTGAACAACTCATTAGCAGCTGAATATAGGATAATTGGATAACATGAAGGAAAAAAAGGTGAAAATGCAAAATATTCAAAGAGGAATATTTTACCAAAATCTGTATTCATGTGAATGAACGTAGTGATGGTGCAGGAAGGACCATAAATAAGAGTACTGAGTAAATTACACACGAGTAATGATAAAGTACGCTTGAACCAAGACAAAGAGCAGTAGGTATAAGACTAGGATAGAAGATGAATTAACAAACGTGTGCCTTTATTTCAGGCTACGTTTACCTCAGACTCCTATTATTTAGATGAAATGTATGAGGTATCTGAAACAAAAATCTTACTTAATTAAGCTAATTTTAAATAAAATTTTCAATGTTGATTTTTCAGGTACAGATTTAGGGCATATAAAATACCAGTTGATATAAACCTGATAACCAGTTAGCCAACTTGACTGATTCAGATTTTGAAAGAGCCCAAGAGACCAGAGAGGAAAGAAGGGATTTGTCTTTCATGGAAATTCACTGTAAAAAGTTCTTCATGTTACCACAAGCATAACAAAACTTACTATTGAGTAAAGCAAAGCCAGATTCCTGGAAAAGTTCTCAAGTTTCAATTTCTATTCTAAACTATGGTTGTACTGTATTACAGAGATCCTTAAAAAGCAGCCTCTAAAATTGGGATTTGCCAGTAGGAAATAACCTCTAATAGAAACATGACACTCCTAAATACTGTTACAATTTACTTAAGCACTGTGGAGACAAAGAACAATTTCTAAATTGTGAAGGAAGAATTATGTGCACAATTTTTGTGGAATTTGATTTATTTATTTATTTAACTGCCTTGTATCTTATCAAGCTCAGTTGCTTACTGTGTACCCTTTGGCCTTTGTATGCTTCCAGAAGAATGATGCCTCAAATATTTACTTGCTGACTGACAAACTGTTAGAACAGTATATTCTGATATTCTTTTTTTTAATATACTTGAGCTCTGAAATTATAGCCAAGCACTATCAAAATACTAACAGAGATGAAAGACTGACTATTCAACTATTGCTCTTTAGCTTTCACTGGAAATTTCTCATAACTGATGTGTTTCTCTAAAAGGTACTCAAGTACTCAACACCAGTAGTAGAGAAAATCATAAATAATTACTTAATTCAGTTATCAACCCAGACTAACACTGCAGTTGTCCAAGACATTGCATTGTTTCATTTATCAGATCTGTGCGTTCTGCCATTCAACTAATACAACTTTGGACCACAGTTAGATCTCAAGAAATAAACTACACTACATGCATACACTACAGTAAGTAATATCCATCATAAAATTAATTCAGCCTTTTAAAATGATAAACACTTCCCCAGTGAACACTGCTTCTGTTTCCTTTCGGTTTGCTTGAGTACACTCATGAGAGCTTGTACTCTACTGCTCTACAACTCTACAGAACAGTGCTGTTTCTTTTAAAAAAGTAGAATCACAGAATATCCTGAGTTGGAAAGGACCCAGAGATCACTGAGTCCAGCTCCTGGCTCCAAGAAGTACCACCTAAAAATCAGACCATATGTCTGAGAGCATTGTCCAGACAGGTAATGCCCCTTCATTTAGATTTCAAGTCTTTATGAAGCCTCAGCTGCGTCTTCCTGTTCCCAGAAGTGCTACGTTTTCCTGTAGACAATGATTTTCACTTCGAGAATCTTTGTCATTCAGTATTTTTTGCTAGCTTCTACATAGATCACTCTTAGAGTAAACAAAAGCCTGCATACCACGCTCATTAAAAAAGTGCACCAGCAGAGGTGATGCACTATTTCACACCTGCTATGATAGCATTGTTTCTAGGAATGTGCTGCCCCCAGAGTTCATCCTTCATTGGCCCTAACAGATGCAAGTCAGAATGTACCAAAGATGGACTATACAGTGTGGTAGGGTAGTCCAGTCAAGACTGGCAATGTGCTCCATGGTCTTCAAACTGGAATGGGGCCTGGCATTATCATGTTACAAGGGAAAGGCTGTCTTCTTCTCTGGCCTAACTCTGGAAGCTCAAGCCTTCAATGTAGTCAGATGCGGCAGTCAGAGCTGACAGTTTGCCTGGGCTCCAGGAAATCCAGAGGCATCAAGGATCACCTCTTTCCTACCCCACAGTGCACATCTCTCTACAAGCTGAGGGCTGTGTCTTGAACTTATTCTTTGATAGAGAATTCTTATGTTGTCACTCCATGGATTATCATTTTGACTCCAGCTCACAGTGGTAATATCTCATCAGCAGTAATGATGCAATCCAAGCAACACCTTCAGCCTTGTCTTGCTTCAGCAGGTCCTGACAAACTTGTGTATGTTCTTTCAGCTCCTGTGTGAGCATTTGTTGGACTCACCTTGTGCAAACTTTGAGAAATTCCAGTGTTGCCACCATCATTTTCAACTGCTGCCATTACAGCTCCATACACAATTCCCTGCTTGCAATCCACTGACTTGTGAAGATCAGCTGATTGAGATGCTTTTCATTTTGTGGTGTGACAGATGTGCATAGCTGTCTGTGGATGAACAGGGAACTTATCCTGAAGCTCCAGGAGATTAAGAATATATCTCTTGTGAATGAAGGGATGGGCAACTTGGGGATAGTACAAAGAAGTTGTTAGGATGGACAGGGAGAAAATCAGAAAGGCAAGAGCCCAGCTTGGACTCAGCTTGGCTGCTGAGGGTAGCAGCTGAAGGGTAAAAGAGAACAAAATCTTTTTCACAAATATAGAACAGTGAGAGGAGGGCTAAGGAGAATCTTCAGCCTGTATTATGTATTGGGGAATGCAACCACTGAGGATAAGGAGAAGGCTGAGGTTCTCGATGCCTTTATGTCCACCTTCAAAAGTCAGACCAGTTATCCTCCTGACCAGGAAGTCTCAGATGGAGAGAAGAATAAACCCCTCAGGATTCAGCTGGAAACAATTAAGAGACCCGCTACTCCACCTGGACTGCCACAAGTCCATGGAGCCAGATGGGATCCACCTGAGGCTGCTGAGGGAGCTGGCAGAGGTGACTGCCAAGCTGCTTTCCATTATCTATCAGCATTCTTGGCCAACCAGACAGGTCACAGAGGACTGGAGGCTTGCTAACCTGACTCCCACCTACAGGAAGGGTCATAAGGAGGATCTGGAGAATTCCAGGCCCGTCAGCCTGACCTTGGTATTGAGAAGTTATGGAGAAAATCATCATGAGGAAGATCACATGGCATGTACAGGACAATAGGATTAGGCCCAAACAGCATGGGTTCATGCAAGGCAGCTACTGCTTGACCAACCTCATCTCCTTCTATGACCAGATGATCCACTTGGTGGATAAGGGAAAGGCTGTGCGTGTAGTCTACCTAGACTTCAGCAAAGCTTTTGACCTTGTCTCCCATGGCATTCTCAACAGTGACTACAACCAGTGTTTTAGTAAGCTTGGAAAAAGGTTCAGTTTTTTATATTCCTTTTAATATAATCCCTGTAATTTTTTCAGAGTAGCACTCCAACCTATGTGTAATTTATGTAACATAGGATCAGCAGAAATGCAGTCTGGGATCCTATGTCCACAAGAGAAAGCAGTATACTTGAGATGCAGCAAGAAAGGTTGTTTCCTGATAGTTTCTGAGGACTAGTTGATGTTAAGATGCTCATTTAAAGAATTGTCTCACATAGGAAAGACTATCTTAATACAAGTTTTCTGTTTCGTAGAAGGATTTCATAAACCCACCAGAAAAAGCTGCCTATGGCTGTAAGTGTTTGGCAGTCAGTAACTACGGAACAAATCATAGAGAAGTTAGGTTTGGATGCTAAAGTTTACATTGATTGCATAATTGAGTGCAGTGGCATGTGACCCGATCCAAGAAGTCCAGGAGCTGAATCAAAGTTGTTCAAAGCTACCACTACGATCACCTGTTTGCCAAACAGAACTATTGATAATGCAGCTCAAAAGCAGAAATGATTACTTATACCAGTTCAACAGGAGTCATGAGTTATGACTCATGAATCGATGAGTTGTCATCTACAAGTGTGGCTCATACAAATACCCCCTCTTCCCTTACAGGATTGTATAGCAAGCCATGCTGCTTTGGAGGTTATCTTGTAAACCTTCAGATATTTCAGAGAGGTACAACTTTAATTTAATAAGAATAATACTACTACTCTATTTCACTCTCATGAAAACTAAATGGCTGTGGGACATGTTCCTTACCATGCCAGAAAACAGGAATTTAACTGACGATCGTTCGCCGGTAGGAAAGTGTACTTACATAATGTTAACAAAAACAATTTGGAAGAGAACACTGCTTCCTCTGAGCAACTCTGGAGCACAGAACTAGGCTAAACAGGGAAGAGGTTTCATGATGTGCTATATATACTAAAGAACTGTATATAAATTAATACAGTGTGCTATGAAGTGCTCTGAAAGGCTTAGTACATTCTTAATCATCCTTCAATTACTGAAAAAGATTAATAGGGTATCAAACTACCTAAGTAATTTGTATATTCTCATGTTTCATGTTCTGATCTTAGAAAATTAAAAATAGCATTAGCTTATTGAAAAAGAATTTTCAGGACACTAAACAGAATCTGAAAAAATTGGTTTGGATCTGGAAAATTTTTCTGTTACTGGTCATTTTCTGTAAAAAGCTTAAGATAATGTATTCCAACTCATGAGCACTACAAAAAGCAGAATTTAAATAAAATATCTTATGACTTGAGTTGCAAGATAAATCCATTCAAAATGCAAATCATTACTGTAAATCGTTAAACTCTATCTGTAATAGTTTTAAATATTAAAACACTGCAATAATGAAAGAAAGTCATATGCACACACAAGGATTATTTATTTGTTTTTACTGAGGCTTAGAGAAGCCTTAGGAAGAAGTACAATAAATTAGACCTTAATTTGTACACTGCCATCAGAGTCCTGATTTTTCTTGATTTTTTAATTTACTTTAGAAGCTGCATCAGAGTTGGAAGACAAACATGCTACTGCTATAGGGGTTCAAACAGAAAATTTGAGTGAGATTTTATCTAGACTTCTATCACAATTTCTACATACACAATAGCAAAGCCTTTGGAAACTTTATTTTAAAAGTCATATTATCATTACAAACTTTGAAAAAAATGTTTCACAGAGCCTTAGGTCCTTCCAGAAGATTCTCTTGGAAGTGTCTGAGAGAGATACTATCCTACTAGTCTCTACTAAAACTTCTGATCCCCTTTCTATAAACAAAAGCCTTTATAAGCAGCAAAACCATTTTTTCTGATGTCATTATGCTGAAGAGTAAAACATTGTTACTCCCTGGAACCTAGTTTATCCTCTGTGAATAACTATCAGAAATATAGATAAGTTAGAAAATTAAATATATAGACTCACAGAATCACCAACGTTGAAAAAGACTTCCAATATCATCCAGTCTAACTGCCCCCTTATCAACATTTCCCACTTAACTATGTTCCTCAGTACAACATCTAAACATTTCTTGAACACCTCCTGGGTTGGTGACTCCACCACCTCTCTGGGCAGCCCATTCCAGAGCCTGACCACTCTTGGAGAAATTTTTCCTAACATCCAACCTGAACCACCTCAGCACAACTTAAGGCTGTTTCTTCTATGTTGCTTTGCCTTTATGAAAAACGAGATGCTCTCCAATAAGGAAGAACATATCCTTTGTTTAGGGAAAGGACTGGCATTGGAGGATACAACTACAGAAGCATACTGCACTGTGTAGAAGTAACAATGTCTAAAGAGCCCAAAGCTCAGACACAGAGACTACTGCTAAT
Source organism: Gallus gallus (assembly GCF_016699485.2). Taxonomy (NCBI): domain Eukaryota; kingdom Metazoa; phylum Chordata; class Aves; order Galliformes; family Phasianidae; genus Gallus; species Gallus gallus. Next base: position 38,436,422 of record NC_052572.1, read on the forward strand.
GCAAATCACATTATGGGACAACAAAAGGGCACGATCATTTTTCCACTGTCCAGCTTTCACGTTCCATGTATAAACATCTGGTTACCTGGCTATCACTTTTAAGCTTTGTCTAGCAAATAAATCCAACATAAATGTATCAATATGCACAGGTGTATTCTTCTTTCAAAGTGTAAGTGAAATCTCAAATTGGTGAAATGAAACTCATTAGGACCTGAGGAGGCCATTTCACCACAAATAAGCAAAAGACTGGCACACAAGCAGAACTCTAATCCACAACATAACATGCAATATCAATGTAGCGCCACTGTACTAGAACATACAGTATCATTAACTAACTCTGTATGATTGACATAATACATTCTAGCAATCCAGGAATCTCTCTGCCTAAATGGGATAACCTGTAAACTAGACTTTATCATCACCTACCACCCCACCTGAAATTTTTACACATCTGACCTGAAATTGCACAGCTAACCACTGGTTTTCTGGTACGTGAATTAAAATTCTGTCATTCTTGCTGTGAGGATTCCAGAAAAAGAAACTGCTTTACACCCTGAATACAACCCCTACTGACTTTTAGTTACTTTCAAAAACCTCTTTATGGATCAGCCAATTGCCATACTGCTCCTTTCTAACTGCTCTAGCAATTCACCTCCAGGATTTTTTTTGCCGTGCAGAAAGGCTAGATATTCTGCTCTGAAACTGCTCAAGATAATCTGAGTATTTAAAATATCCCACTCTACTACCTTCATTTATGCCAAAACCATAAAAAAAAAAATACGATTGTATTTTAATTGTGAATATTAGCTCCAACTTAAACTCTAATTAAGGAATTCGCTATATTCCATTTACATACATTTAAGTTCTTAATTAGGATTTTATTCCATTAATTCAGCAAGTTTAGGATTTTTTACTTGGAAGAAAAAAGAGTAGCAAGTAAAATACAGGCCATATTAGTGAAGAGTATCCCCTACTTTCTTATAGCCCCCCTTTACATACTGAAGAGTGGCTATCAGGTGTTCCCAGTGCCTTCTCTTCTCCAGGTTGAACAGCCCTAGCTCTTTCAGCCTGTACTCATAGGGGTGGCGTTCCATCCCCTGCATTATCTGTCTGGTCCTCCTCTGGATGTGCTCCAACAGATCTGTGTCTCCCCTGCACTGAGGATTCCACGTCTGGACACAGTACTCCAGCTGAGGTCTAATCAGAGCAGAGGAGAAGGATCTTTTGATGCAGTCCAGGATACGGTTGGCTTTTTGGGCTGCAAGAGCACATTACCGGATCATGTCCAGCTTCCCATCCACATTTATCTCCAAATCCTTCCTTGCAGGGCTGTGCTAACCTTTTTTACCCCAGCTTGTACTGACAGTCTCCTGAATATCCCAATTCAAATAAATACATACATTTCTCAAGCAAGTAATGGAAAATATTGGTCAAGAATCCCTTACTGAACTTTAGAAAAACCTGAATTGCAGCTTTTTGAATTTTGATATTGCTAACCTGAACATAAAACTAAATCCAGACTTCTTCTCCTGGATGTAGCTACCAGCAACTATTTACATCCTACTGAAGCCCTCATAATTACCAACTGGCACACCCAAGTGTGTACAATCTTTTTCTACTGGTAAAACCTATTTCCTAATTAACTCACACCTGCAGTGACAGAAAACATTCCAGATCTAAATCAATCCAAGAAAGAATTTGCAACATCTCCCCTCTCCACAACAGTTGTAGTTTACACAAGTTATCCAGACTTCTGCTCTATGTAAAGATAGCGCTATCAACAAGTGTTTTCAGAAACACCTAACTATGCACACACATATGTCATTTTTTTCAGAAAAAAAATCCATGGTCTAGACTTTATCTTTCTGAAGAATAATTTTGAGATCTGTACTTCCATATCATCCATTAACTGCACAAATATTTATGATAAAAACATGTTAGCGAATATACCATTGTTCCTTGAACTAGCTAAACCAGTTCATACATACACAATATAAATGGGAACTAATGGATTGCTTTTTAGTGTTAGGGCAGCTAACATTTCAGGCAAATGTTAGTAAAACTACTGCATAAAGCTTACATGAGTAAATAAGGTGACAGAGGCAGAAGGCAGTTACACTTGAAAGTAAAAACTCAAATAACATATTCCACTATATTTAACTGGGTAAACTGGGGCAGGTTTAGAATTGCTTTCAGCAACACTGAACAGAGATCAGCGCCAATCTCAGAGTCAGTGATGTGTTTTCTGGTCCACCATAGCTTGTTAACATGCACATTTCAACAACATGTATCTGACATGCTATTAATCACAAAACAGTAGTTGAAGAACTGGACCACACGGTAATAAACAAACCAAAACTGCTCACTCACAGCCATTTCTGAGAAGCACCTCCTATATAATTTGCCCATAGATAAAAATATTGGATACAAACATCATGAAAGACAAATTAGTAAGTTCAACTGCCAGTCTCTCTAAAACGAATTCACAAGAATCCAGGATAAATAACTATAATTTTTAACTAATGCTTTCCTTATGAGACACTGATAGTAGTCTTCATGACCTACTACATGTTTTTGAAGAATGGTGGTCAATAACAATATCATAAGAAATATCAAACTTTTCTGTAGTAATAGTTTTCCATACGATGCAGCAGGATCTATGGAAGAATAAGTTATACAAACATGAACATGCTAAAATTTTCGTTCAATTTTCAAGTAAAATAATTGGCTATATTTCAGAACCCTGTAATAATTCACTACCTCTATCAATCACTGCAATGCAAGAGTAAGCACATTAAAAAAAAAAAAAGACAATGCTGATCTATGTGAACTCTCACTTAAGAAGTGTACACATGCACAGAACTATTGCTCTTGCTTGAGCCTCAATCCTGTGCAAAACCTGAATAAACCCTGTAGAACACAGAGTCTTATGGATCAGAAGAATAACAACTTTGCTTGCCTTCATGGATTTGGATAGCTAGAAGTGAAAGAAGTAATAGAGGTAATGGTCACTTGTTTCAGGCAGTTTAGAAACTCATTCATCTCCTTCAATTGTTTACATGAAGGAATTGCATGTTTCACTGTCTGATATTTAGCGGAAAAGTAGGTTTTTGTTTTTGTTCTTGTTAGATCAAGACTTCACCCTTGTGTTTCAACTCGGAAGAGTAACACATTAACGTATTTGTGTTAAAAAGTAATCTTCTACAGAATTATATTGTATTCACACATATAACCTCTAATTTTTATAAAGTACTACTAAAAAGTAAAACAGGTCATACTATCTTTTATTTTTAAAGGAAAAGAGTGCCCTCTGCTGACTAATTCATAACAAAGAATACAGTGATTTCAAATGCATTTCTAGAAGTATCAGAAGACTGGGAGGGTCCCTTTTAAAATAATGACCAACTGCAGCAGAAATTTTCCTCTGCAAAAAAATTGCAACAAACTTAAGTGGTTGCAACTGCATGTTCTTCAACCAGGAAGACTGTCTTTCTAAACAGCTACCTAATTTCTTGAACACAAAATTTTTAAAAATGAGTTTCAGACTTATCCTGGGCATGCAAAGCTACATCACACAGCATCACTTACGTCTTTTGGATGCTTTTATTAACCTCTTGATGTCTAGAGTAATGAACTGGCAAAACTGCAGAAAGGGGCAACATTTAATCTCAGATGAAAAGCTGTTCTTTTGAATAGGGTCACACAAGAATGATTTTTGCCCCAAGCCGTTAAAGATAGCAACCCAACATCATTTTCTCAAGAGAAACCACAGACATATTATAACCTTGTGATGAGTAACTATTTGAAACATGCCGTCAGGGAGAATAAAATGGGAAGAAAGAAAAAAAGAAAAAAAAGAGGTTTCGTGCCATGTGTGACCTAAAAAAGTGACAGCTTCTTTATAAAGCACGTATAATCTTTTCATTCCTAGAAACATACCGTATTTCTACTGACTCTAATCAGATGCCAAGAAGAGTTTATTTAAAGAAGGACAGCAAAGCACTGCTGACTCCTCTTTCAAGGCTTCAGGCAAAATATCAGTCTCCTGAAACATAGTGCCAACTTCAACCATTAGGAAGGAGGACAAAAAGCCAATAAAAACACAACACTCCCTCAGAGAAATCACAGATATGAATTTTGTACAAATAAGAGCCTGAAAAGCTTCTTTTTTGTTACCCGGTGTGTATAAAATCGACACATTCCAAATTAGCATAACCAGTATGTATCTCAAAATGATTAATTCTGTTCACTATCTAATCAGTATTTACAGTGAAGTCACAATAGTTCTTTTAACAGTCATTTGGGACAGCTTATATCTGCCAAAGCTTAGATGGATTATCTTCCCAAGATGTTGGCCAAAACAGAACACGGTCCTTATAACTGTACAACTAACCCCTACATGTGAGGAAACAGGCATTTTTGGTCTATAGTTGGCTTGGTTTTTAGTAACCTAAATGGCTTATAAAAGCCCATGTTTTCAGTTAGAGTTAAATAAAAGCAAAACCTAGGGTTTTTCTTCCACAATTTTAATTAAGTTGTACCTGAAAGAGGCTTTTGGTAACTGAGTAAGAAGGGCAGCAAAGAGGCAATCACTGGGAAAAACTGTGTGGTTTTTATTAGTGCAGAAAGGTTTCTATACTCAGTCGCCTAATCCTGCTATACTCTGGAGCGACAAAGTCAAAACCCACATACTCACATGTCACATCAAATCCCCTGGAGACATAAAGTTCTATGTAGCCACAAATGCTTCAGATGTATCACTTTTGCAATTCTTTCAGAAATGTCTAAAGCAGATTCCCAGGAAATCTTCAAGACAAATTCATTGTGTTAATTTAGGGAAGCTATTGGTGTAGCAGATAGGCTGATCGTGTTACATCTTGCTACCCAGAAAAAAAAAAAGAAGAGGAAAAAAAAAGCGTACTCAAAGGCCTTATCTACCATATTCACATGTCCTATCAGATATAGACAACTACTTAAGAAGTTAGCACACAGTTACTCCACACAATCACTTTTGAATTGGAGTTACACTATTAATGCAAATTACTATAGTAATACTGAACTAGACAGTTAATAGAACTGATCTGCAATTAGCCTGTAAAACTGAAGATAGCATTAATTTCCCGTAAGAAACAAGAAAGGATGATGCTGAAAAAGTCAGCAAAGCATTAGTGTTCTGATCCAATAACAGTCAATGTTATTATCATAATTTCCCTCAGTGGGCAGGAATCTCGCTCTAAATACAAAAATGTCTCAAGTGCCTTTTTTTGGACAAAGTAACTACATACTTTAATTCAAGCCTAAGATTAATCATAAATTCTTCTAACAGTGAATAATATTTCACTTCATTCAACCATTACAATACTTCGATGTCATGAAATTGACCTCACAAAAAAAAAACAACACTATCATGTTTGTAGGTAGGCTAGGACACGATTTTCAAGCTAAACAGAGAGGAGCTGGAAGGGAGGAATTAGAATGCTGCCAACCCAAATAACACTTTTTTTTTTTTTTTTTTTTTAATGTTGATCTCTATAGTTCCTGCAAAAAACACAGCAGCTCCGCAGTCACTCTAATAAAAGATGGCTCCTCTGAGGACTGGATGTCCTGTTGGTCAGCACCTGGCAGTCCCTCTATTTAGGTATGCTACCGCTGCTGTCCTTAAACAACCTCTGGAATCAAACATACAGACCATGAATTACAGAATCAGAGAATATCTGGAGTTGGAAGAGATGCACAAAGGATCACCAAATCCAATCCCTGGCATGACACAGGACCACAAAAGAAAATTCAAGCCCTATGTATAGGAGTACTGTCCAAATGCTCCTTGAACTTCAACAGCATGGGGCTGAGCCCACTGTCCTGGTCAGGCTGTTCCATGCCCTCCACCCTCTGGTGCAGGACCTGTCTCTAAGTCCCAGCTGCCCCTCCCCTGACACAGCTCCATGCCGTTCCCTCGGGGCCTGTCTCTGTCACAGAGAGCAGAGCTCAGCACTGCTCCTCCGTTCCCTGTGAGGCGCTGCAGCTGCCATGAGGCCTCCCCTCAGCCTGCCCTGCTCTGGGCAGAACAGACCCAGGGACCTCAGCCACTCCTTGTACATCTTGTCATGAAGACCCTTCACCATCTTTGTAGCTCTCTAATAGCTTTATGTCCTTACTGTGGCACACAGTGCTGCACCCAGTGCTGTAGGTGAGGCCACACAGCACAGAGCAGCGCAGACAACCCCTCCCCTCACCTGCTGGCAGTGCAGAGCCTGTTGCATCTCAGGTACAGGCACACTGCTGCCTCACGTTCAACTTGCTATCAACAAAAGATCCTTTTCTGCAGGGCTGCTCTCCACCCCCTTGTCCCCCACTCCATATGTATATGCAGAGACATCCGATCCCAGGTGCAGACTTTGTGGCACTTGCTGTTGATAAACTTCACGCAGTTGTTGACTGCCCAGCCCTCTAATTTGTCAAGATCTCTCTGCTGGACCTCTCCACCCTGGAGGGAGCGAACAATTCCTCCTAATTTATCATCATCTGCAAACTTAATTAGTATGCAATTTGAGTACAGCATCCAGAGCATTTAAGAAAATTCTGAAGAGAACTGACCCTAAAATGGAGCCCTGGGAACTCTACTAGTGACTGGTTACAAGCCTCATGTAATCCCATTAAAGAACAATCTATCAGCCAATTGTCTATCCAACGTATTACGTACTTCTATAGTCATATGCTGGACATTCTGTCCAGAAGGATACTGTGAGAAAGAGTATTTAGAATTTTGCTGAAATCCAAAAAGATTACGTGCACTAACTTCCTTAGTCAATTAAGAGAGGACTACTGCAGGACAAGAGGACAAGACACCATTCTCTTCCTTAACCAGCATGAGCACAGTTCCTACTTGGAAATGTTATTGGAATTTTATGGTCAAAACATAATCATATGTTGATTCAGAAATCAGCATAGTAACATAGCACTTTTTACTTGACAGAAATATTAAGTGCTATTTCTGTCAAGCTGTCACAACTGTTCTTAACCAAAATTCACTGGCAGTGGACTTGAAGTAGCTTCAGTTCATTGGTGTAACTGGTGAATTATCTTCAAGTGTATAACAAAGTACTAAAGATCTCCTAGTAGAAAGCTAAGCAATTCATGGCACGGTTCAAAAAAACCTAAACTTTCTCTTATTTGTGGCATGGGAAAAAGGACACCCAAAATCCATAATTTCAAGGCTGTTTCTCCTGCATCTTCTTCCTTTCATTAATTTCCTTTTATAAAACTAACCTCTGTAACTGCCAATCTGCTGTGCACTGCACTCTTTTAAATTCCAGAACATTTTTTTTAAACTAAAAAGATCTCATTTAGAAATTAGAAAATCAAATTCTGCTTTCCAAGAAGTAACCAATTCTTTTTCTTCCCATGGACACAAATTACATATTCCACCCTGCTTTTCAAAATTCTGCTTTTCACAATACAGAAAAATCTTCCTCAGTCAGAGGTTCTGTGATGGAGAAAGGGACATTCAAAAATCCCAGTAATTCACCACCAGGAGAAGTATTAAATTCAAGGTAAATTTTCATTAGCACCACATTTACTTTTCAGAGAATGCTAATCAAAGAGCAGTAAAATTACTCAATTTCAAATAGGAAAAAGTAAGAAACCAGTTTGAGGTCAGAAAGTCTTACTCTCTTCACAGAACACCCTCTTTTCAATTTAAGCAGCAAAAAGCCAGAAATGTTTGCACTGGAGTAAAAAAAAATACAAAAAGAACAGAACTATCTGGATAAGAACAGAACGGTCTGCCTACGTGTACTACCAGGCCGCTCACCTGCAAAAGCTGTTTCAGCCTTCTGCACAGGGTCACAAATACGGTTTCAATTTCAAAATTTAGGTTATGTTAATCCCATTTAGAAGACTTGTTAAAATGTGGGCTTTTGAGGAGGTAACAAGTGTTATCCTTCTTCAGAAATCATATTTTGATTCCATTAACATAGGAGACTCGTCAAACTCTTTCATAAAATTAAGGTGAGCATGTATTTATGGTTGGGTTGTCAATGCTATAAAGAGATTTCATTCTCTCATATAACATTATTTGAATGGGAATCAACAAATTTTGTCTGTAAGTCATAATAAGTCACATATATTATACCTCCCAGCCACTATACTGCTGTAATTGTAAGCAAAATCTTCAATCTGGGGAAAAAAAAAAAAAAGAAGAAAAAAAGAAAAAAAAGGTGCTTGATTGTTAAGAACCTCAAAATACATTCCACCTTCTTCACCTCTATGACTGATAGAACTAATGGTAATGACTTGGGTGTAGTACTGATATTTCCACATCAAGAAAGAAGAAGAAAAAGGAGAGAAGAAATGAATAACAAAATAATTCTCTCATTTTTCAAGTGTTTAGCAACCTCAATTTCTTTCTACTGAAATCCAAATTAAAATAGCTCCTGCAATCTGTACTAAATGAGCAATAAGAAAGTTACTAATTCTATGTGAATCAGATAAATTATGCTGATTTCATAAGGGTCTTAAATGTGGAAGTTACATTCTTCTTGTTTTGTCTTGTTATGAAACCATATTGGAAAGCTAACTACTGGACGTATTTGACAAATGATGATAAATAGTTCAAAAAGCCGTGTTGCCTAATTACAGCCTTCATAAACTTAAACATGCCCAGCAATCCTCTATGGATTACTGTGAATTCAGTATTTAATTTACATAAAATCTACTTTCATTAATACAAATACAGGTATTTTGTTGCTTGTATCATAAAAAATATGACGGCAATAAGGAGAAAGAGACAGGAAAGGAAATGACATCTTTGAAAGATTCTGTGGGCACTGCTGTCTCCTACTGTACTGAGAGAATAATTATAAAAGGAGAGCTGCATGCTTGAAGCAGGGGAATTATCAGAAACAATCCTAAGCCAGTATTTTAGAAGTACACTTGAGCTGATGTGGCTATGCTAGTCACCTTACTATTATCCATAGATTCAAAGGGTGAAATAAAGAATAATAAAAATAACTGAGAAACACAGCTCTAGCATAGTGGCTGCTTTCATGTATAACACTCACTTTACATGTAAGTCCACTTCTACTAGTACACATTCAAGAGATCTGCCAACAGCGCCATCATTAACACAGAAACTGAAGCAATGAGCCTTAAGGCTGGTAAGGGTTCCTATTTCCCCAAAGAACCGAAGAAAGATGTTTTCAGTTGCCCTTTTCTCTTTATCTAGCAGCTTTGCCTGTATAAACGCTGGCTCTCCCTTCTAACATGAGTGAATAAAGATGTTAGAAAAGCAACAAGCAGAAAAAGCAGTCTGGGAGAAAGCAAATTACTCATTCAAGTGTCACAGTGGCAGCTTGCCATGAACTTGCGAGCCGTACCAGAATGGCATCAAACAACATAGAAGACATCTGCCCATCATAAGCTGCTTAACAATGGAAGGGATGCTTAAAGATTTCTCCACAACAATAAAAGAAGACATGAATGCCTGAACACTCTACGCTTATGTACTGAGTTGTGAATTGCTTTTGCTGAATATTGAGTATTGAATTTGACTGTGGACTACCTTTGGCAATCATTGAATTATGTCGTCTGAGTCAGGCTGCAAATGAAAAGCTGCAATTGAAGAAACTGGTAAGCTTAGAACTGTGGGAAAGAAACCAGAAAGCAGTCTTGACATATGAAAAAGCTGACTTACGAATGAGAGCAAATCTCTTTTTCTCATTCTTGCTTTCACTGTCTTTAGATTGATGTTCTAAGCAGTTTTCCTTTATACTGTGGGAAAGAAAGGCTGAAACTAACACTCATCTGAAAACATCACTGTTATAGTTTTCATCTTAAAATTGTAACATGCATACTGCACCCATTAAATCTTGACTTTTTGTATTAACAAACAGGTTTACTTAGATTTAAATAAAAAACACAAAGCCGCTTGCCAAAAAGTTTATGAACGTTTCATTCGGCTGATCCTCAAGACGTAAACACTATCAATTTGGCTACATAGTCACACGCTAAAGTCATACCCAGAAATATGACTAAGTGAGAAGGAAACAACACAGTATGACTTGAAATTCATTTGAGAAAGTTTTAAAATAGATTACAGGAATGTGCTTTACTAAAAGGTAATTCAGATTACATACATTCTAACCATTCTCTACATGTTAGATACACTACAGTGAGAAAAACTCACCCTCTGTGTTCAAGCTACAGTATTACAGATTGTTCTGCATATTTAAAGCAAATGGGTCATTTTGGATTCATACAAATCTTAGTTTTTCATTTGCAGGAGTCACCCACAGAAATCATATGTCCCAAACTTTATTCATCTGAATGAGACTTGCTATTTTTTTGGTGCAATCTTTATCATCAGCAAGATCAATATGATAGCAGTGACACTGGAAGAGAAAATGAGTTCAGGAAGTTCTAAAAATAGAGGAAGAGAATGGACATAAAGAGAAGTAGAAGAGCATGAGTTAACACTGAGAATAAATGCCAAGTAGAGCACATATGCTTCACTGCTTTAAATGTGTAATTGGAAATATTTCAAAACTCCCAGTGCAAATGAAAACCTGGAACTGTATTAGAAAACAGCAAATACAGAACACAGTGTTGAAGAGAACCTAAGATAATTATGGACTATGTTATATCTCAAAATGTGCACTATACAACTTTCAAAGGGCCACAAAAAAACAAGATCCAGTGACTTGAAGTAGGTCTTAAAATAAACTGTACTTACTGAACCATGAGAAACATTCACATTTTTAGTCTAAAGAGTAATATTAAGAAAAAAAAATGAAAGAGGAAAAAGAGCCAAGCAAAAACCTTCCAGACAAAAAATGTTTTCCTTGGTATCATGTAATATTGGTGAAACAACACTCTACTTCTAAGCAGAATCCATAATTTCACAATTCTGATTAATATGAAAAAATCATGTCTTCCTTTTAAACATCTGAACTAACGCAGTTGAAACAGATCACCTTGTCTATATCACAGTTAACACTGAGATTAGTATCTAAGCTATCATTACTACTAGTCAGCAAAAAGAGTAGCTAGCCACAAAAAATTATCAAGAAAACACATGTGATTGTGTTAATTCAATGATGGGCTGCTGGAGGATGACAGTCTGTCAGCTACTTCAGAGCCAGATAAAAATTTGTGGAAGTCAGTAGAATTATTAAATAGACAAAACCAAACTCAAAAGCTGCAGAGAGAACAAACAATAAGAAACACACACATACAAACAAACAAACGAACAAAAACCACGAACCCATTCATGTATATTTCAACACTGAATGTTTATCAGTATTGTTTGTACTTTTCACCCATACCAAAAACATGCTTCCACTGTTTTTGTCCTCATGACAACCTTCTGTTAGCCACTACTACTTTCTTTATTGTTATTTCACATTAAGCACTTAATACTTATCCAGATATTTTTAACTTTTTTATTTGCTGGGGGCCTTGTGCATGAGTTGATAAATTTGACAACTCCCTTCACAAAGACTTCACTTGTTGCTGCACTGCAGGACCAAACTCTTTTGCAGTCTATTGAAACACAGTTCAAGAGTCAGACATGTAAGTACTGATTTCCCTTTGAGACATTAAAATGTTCTGAGTTCTCTCAGAAAGCCTGGAAGAAACCTAGCAGCTAGATTTTCTGCTTATCACATTATTCTGTTTATCACATTAAAAAAAAAAAAAAAAAAGAAGAAGAAGAAGAAGAAAGAAAAAAAGACAAAGCTTATTTGGAGTAACTACTTTCTTTTCTGGGCATAAGAAACAAAGATCCAAATTGAGATCATTCTTTGGCAGTATAAGAGATTTTACCGACTCACAAGCTTTTCTGGATTTTAAACCTGCATGCATTTATCATACAGTCCTTGAGGAACAGGGTTAGAAATAAGTGCTTTGAGCTCCTCCATGGCATACTGTCCATAGTGCTTTATATAAGAACTAAAAAATCAGTTAATTGCTACATTTGATGCAATTATACTCACAGATTAATTTTGAAACCCTGTGGGTTTCAGTGTCTGTAACAGCTCATAGTAGTGTCTCTCTCTGTAACAAGCGAAAGTGCTCCTGAACTACACACCTGTCACTCTCTAAAATGAAAGAGGCCATAAATATCTTGCTACCTGAGGCAACTGATATAGTTTTACATTACTGTTTGTGGATTTTTTAAAATCATTATTATTTTGGCATTATTTTTTGCATTTCTGTGCTCGTGTTCATCAATGTTGAGAAGTGTAGTACCAGTCTATAGTTTTACTTTAAGAATAAATGAAATGGCTCCTGTATTTTTCTTGTACTATTAAATAATCTGTATTATGCCACATTTTAGGTGTCATTCACTATCAAAACCAATGGCTTCTTCATATGTAAACCCATAACACTGAGAGGGCTTACAATTAATATTGTAGGCATGCTCATTGAGTAAATAGTCCTTTACTCAGATCATCCCAATTCGTTTTGGAAGCTATGTTTCCTCCGAAAGGTTAAATAAATAAACAAAGCCAAACAAAATATATCCAGCTTGCATCTCCCTACCCCACCTCAATGTTAATTTTTCAGCTCTGCCCTAGTTTGAACCCTGACTGTGAGGCATTTGAGATTTTAACAGATGACAAGTGTTTAACGAGATTGTAAGTTACCATATTTTACAATTCCTTGTTCCAGGAATAGAAGACTGGAAAAGCCATTTGGGTGATTTATGTCCTCTAGGGAATAGGGTGAACTACTGCAATTTTCAAGGTACTAGATTTACTTCTGAAGCACATTAGAATAAACGTTCCCGAGTCTGTAACTAAATTAGGTCATTAAGTTAACACACACTGGACTACACATACTCTTGAGTTAATTTCACTGCAAAGGTAATCATCCAGAGGGGAGGCTGGAGGTAGGCTGTTTGCCAGTAGGTCTGGCCAATACCTCCAAGCATCTTAAACTAGTTTTGTTGTGGAAAATAATGAGAAGAGTGGGGAACCAGGAATATTTGGTGTATGCCTGTGCTGCTGCATCCTCTGCAACAGCGCCAACAACTTGCCAATCCAGTGACAAGAGAAGAAGAAAGAAACAAAAATGACTGGGACATTAATGAGTCAAACCCCAAGAAATTTTTGGGATATCTACACCTTCCACTGAGTTTTGTGTCTTTCTCAGGACATACTTGCTAAGTTGAAAGTATCATAGAATCTTGTTGTAAAATATTTTATAGTATTTTTGTACAGACTGAAATTTTATTATAAATGTGCAATCTTTATCTGAATTTCATAGGTTTACCAACTTCTAGTATCTAAACTACAATAATTTTCAAATTAAGACAGACAATACTTCCTTTTTTGTAAGTATAATGAAAACTCTCTCTCTCTGAAGACTTATTGCTTAAATCTCATCTTAAATGATTATTGCTTAAATTTATTTATTGAAATAATATTTAAGCAATAATTATTTATTGAAAAAAAATGATTATTGCTTAAATCAATCTACTGTGCTTGCAGGTTTTTAATGAGATTTATTGTTATGTCACTACTGCTACTTCCTCTCCAAACAAATGAAAGTTACGTACTATTTAAACTTCAAAAATCTAAGTATTTAGATTCGGAAAGTTAAAAATTTAAACAGAGATTCATTAGGTTTGTTGTATTAAAAGATTACAGCATAATTTAAATTTGCTATTCAGTACATGTCTTAAGAACTTTATGTCTATCTTCCTGCTCTTCTTTATCAAAGGAAATGAAGTCAAAGTGTTCCTAGTATTTACTCGGATCTCTCAGGAAATCCTGTAACTGAAGCAGATCCTTCCCCTATATGTGCTACCAACATTTTTTATGGAATGTCATACAACAACAAAAGAGGCACATTAAGTGACATGTGGCAGTCATTTGGTAGTCATTCAGATCTGACCGTGTATGTGTCAAATCTAATAAAATACAGCTGAAAAACATCTCTGTAACATAGACACTGCTGGATGAGTTGAGCATTCTCTGCACTAACCACATTTCTTATTTCTTTTCTTATCAGTCAGCCTATTTTGTGAGTCCTGACTAAATCACAGAATCATAGAACGGTTTAGGCTGAAAGGAACCTTAACCATAAGCAAGTTTGAACCCTCCTGTCATGGGCAGAGTTGCCACATTTTTAAGTTTGACTTTACTGCATTATTAAGTTGGGTCTATTAGCCAGATAATAAAACTGCAAAACTGAACTAAAAATAATCTTGGAACTATATTCATAGAAAACCAAACTCTGCTGGAAATTGTGATTTCTTTCATTGCATTACCAAGTCCATGAGACACTTCAGTCACTGTTGTTTGGTTTGTCTGGAAAAGGAAGTGCTATACTGTTTTATATGCATTACAGTAGCTGTTAGCTGGAAACACTCTGCATGTGATATATATTCAGAAAAGAAAATGGAAATGCTAATTAGCACTTTAAAATGAAAATCTGAATATATGAAACAAAAAGTTAAAGAAAAGTGATTATATATCAACAAAGTGTTTCTTTTTGAAGCCATCTAGACTGCTATTGATCTAAATCCCACACTGAAAAATATACCAACTAGAAATCAGTCTTCAACATGGTTAATACTGCATTTATGTTTGATCCTATATTAGATAATCAAAAGATATGTAATGAAATATACAAGAAATTAATTCCATTCAAGAAGAGTGGACTCCGAACAATTTTATAAAGAAATTAAATCAGGGTAAGATACAAAGTTAAATGGAAAAACAAATGTTTAGTGTTGTCCTTGCTAGAACACTAAGAAAAGGAAACAATAAAAAACACAAGAGGAACAAATTACTTTGAGAACATGCAATAAGGACAGTACTTCAGCAAAATACTGCATCAAATAATGAGATAAAACATCTCAGAGAAAGAGAAAAGTTTTGCTAGAGACAGGCTAGAACATGCTGAAAACAGTAAAATATATGAAACTGTGTCCTTTCTCAAGAGTTGCATCAACTTTTTAAAAAGAAATAATGTTAAGTAAAAGAACAGCCAGACAAAAATATGCCTACTTTTTTATGGAATATATTTATTCTTAGACCTAGAACACAAATATTCCAGTGCTCTTTTTGCTTCTCAGTAAATACCTAAAGCAAGAAGTGTAAAATGTTGAAAATAGAAGTCATTACTACTATTGGCCTCATAAATTGAAAGAACTACAGTCACTGAGCCCAGAAACAGCAAAGGAATAAATATCAACTGTCACGTGTAAATATGGTAGAAAATCATACCGTTAGAAAAAAAATCTGGGAAATGAACATGCTATTTCCATATACGTTGTGATGCACTCAATACAGCTAATAACAACTGGATGTAAATTTAGCCTCCACCTCACTGGAACAGTAAATGTTGACCACTATTTCAAAATCAATGAATTCAAATTATGTCAGCGACATTTTGGAGCACTACTATAGTAGTCTCACACACACACACACACACACACACACAAAAAAAGCTTTCTTCATCTTACAAGAAACTTTTTTACGTATTTTCAAAGTTTCCCAGACTGCATTTTTAAAGGAATATCACAACTCTGAAAATCATATGCAATTTAAAATCATCAGCAGAGGACATGTACAGTGCTCTACGAAAATTATATCCAACTCCAGTTTCGGTATCATTAACTGTTGAATTTTAATTTAAACACAGAATTGAGTCACCTAATCCTTTTTCTATATATTTTAAGTTATTTTGCTATGAGAAAAATAGTAAACAGCATGTGTGGGGAGTTTTCTTCGTTCTGGTCTTTTTCAATTACATATTTTCCCTTCTATAAAGGCAGATGTCCAAAACCTAACAATTCCCAGAGCTACATATAATTTTCTGTTGAAACAAGAGAAAATTATCTACTGAAGCAACTTGGAATTATGGTACTACCAGTAGAATAGTATGGCATTAAAATATTGCTTACCCAATGCACTTGGAGAAATTAAATACAGACTGAAAAAAAGAAAGGAATCTGAAGGCACTTCAGTACTTCAAATGACAGAACTACACGTGCATAAAGAAAATTTTACATAGCCATGTTTCTACACTACCACAACTCCTTCATATGTGGTAAGCAAGCATAAATATTCTCAGAGGGAAATTAAGGAAATCAAATTGATGTTATTTCCTTACATAACTCTTTACATATTTCTCAGTGTATTCTACTAATAGTTTTGTCCTCCTTACAGAGGAGATGCAACTAAAGTGAGAAATGTAAACAAATCAAAGTACCTTTTCCTATCCTGTTATACGTTATGAAGAAGCTCTGCATTTTTCCTAGTACAAAAAGTGCTCTGCTCTTCTGCTTCCTAAATTGGTAAGTCAGCTAGACTATTAGAAGAGAAGAACAATTTTCAGAGAACAGGTTGTATTTAGTCTCCTGACTATGGATGTTCATGCATGCATATCAAGCCTGGTCATTATGTGAATAAAACTTTAAGAAAGAGAGCACAACAGGTTCAAAAGAAGGTTAATCAAAAGAAAAGCAAAAGCAAGGGAAGAAAGAAAGTTAGAACAGAGGGGGGTACGAAGTGCAAAAAGGTCCCAATTTCAGTTACTGCAATATGTACACATTAGGTGCATTTCCATTTTAAATATCCCCTGCATCCACCCTCCAACTTATTTGTAAATAACATAATAAATTTGCTAGCCTAGTCAAGGAGTGCCAGAATCAGGATGGGACTAAGAAAAGAAATATACAAAGATTTAATTAAGTCTGAAACAAAACTTTGCATTACCTCTACAAAAACACATGAAAAGTTGCACAAAATCTCCCCTTTAGTTTTTTTTTTTTTATTGTAATCTGATCACTGATTCTCAGGGAGATTCCTAAACTTTCAGAAGACATAATCTCATTTTATCAAAATCTCACTTGTAAACATTCAGTGAACAGTTAACAAAACTCAAATGTAATGACGTGTCTTTCATTCTTGCTCATCAGAAATTGACTCACACAACCAGAATACAGAACTTGTGAAAAAAGGGAAAAGAATTAACCAAAATTTCCTAGGATTCCCATGGGTCACATTCTTGTTTCCGCCCACTTAGAACAGCAAAACTATTTCAACTCTGTCAACCTCTTCTTCCTTGCCTAACAGTTAGAGCACCTTCAGGAACGGAAACCCCATGAAATTTCAGGCATATAATTCAAAAGCATTAAATAAGACTGGGAAAGGCAACATACATTTTCCCAAAGAAAGTGTTTCAATGTAAGTGATGATTTCCATACAGCTCTTTCTCAGCTGTGTAAGGGTCCTACTGCTGATGTTGTACTGACGGACCAGACTTGCAGAGAACTTTCTCATTAGAAACGCTCTAATGGACAAATTGCAATCACATGAAAATTATAAAAACTAAAAATAAAATAGATTTAAAAAATAGAAAACACAGCAAAGTGTAACTGGGGAATGTGGAAGACTGTCACGAGGAAAGAGAACTAAGAAGACATTAGGGACAGGAAGGCAAGTGAAGTTGTTCTGGCAATTACCAGATGAGAGTCCACAACTGGTATTGCGATCAAAAAAATAAAGAGAACAACAGATTCCCGTAAAGCTTTATAAAAATCTGATTTTTTTTTTCAGTATCTGTAAATTATCTTTACAATATAAGTGCTTTTTTCCTGTATACTACAGAACTTTGGAATTCAAATATACTCTTTTACTTGTTAAGAACACACTATTCTAAAAGAAGCATTAATATCAGAAATAATCAGAGCGACAATGAAATATGATGCAGTGGTACCACCGCCCCAAGTAAAGGCAACAAACACAAAGCTTTTTTTTAATCCCATCAAGACTCTGAAAGTAGACAAATGATATGAGCAAAATTAAGTTTGTTAATGGTCTATAACACAGTAACGCTACATCAAAGTAACCTGATCTTACAAATCACTCCAAGTAGACCACTCTACCAAGAAAAGAAGAGTATATTTCCACAAAATAGTTGTCAAAATAGCTGAAAGACTCATTTCCCCAGTCCTACAAAGTTGTACAAGTAAAAGTATTGTGCATTCAGTGCAAACATTAGAATCCATAACTATCCATTGCAAATCTTAAGAATACAAAAGTAAGTAGAAATAATAATGTCTCAATTGTGTGAGTAGTGCCACAGAGGCTCCTATGGAATTAGCTCATTTGCAGGAAAGGCAGGCTACAGATGAAACTATCCTAGTTATGTAGACTTCTGTAAATTAAAGGAAAAAAGGAAGTCCACTTTGTAATATATTGGCAAATAGTTTTCCTTAGTAAGAATGCAATGATAAAACACAACGTTTCTCTACAACTTTTCCTTTAAGTACATAGAAATCAACAACAGTTAAACAAAGAATCGTATAGACACAAGTACAGAAGTAGTCAAAATGTGATAGGATTCACTGGCACAAATACTATTAATTTTGGTTTCCTGCATTACATTTGTTGGCCGAATATGTCCTGTTTAAGCTGGAAGTGTTTGCTGTTTCTTTCCTCTTGAATTTAGAGTCCTCAGTAGAGATAAAAGATCTATATTTTTTTCTCCAAACAGTGATTTGAAGTAGTATTCTATTTCAACTCATCTTCATAACATTTGAACCAAATCATACTTCTTTGAACTTCAAGTTTCAGGTGGAAGTGGTGAGACTGAGAAGCATCTGGGAATCCAAAAAGATGATAGATGAATGGAGCTGCACTTGGCCTTTTCAGGTACTCATGTGCCAACATGGCACACCCACTAATGAAATAGGCCTAGCATTTGCATCAGGGCAAAGGCAGCAGTTTGAGGGACATGAAGGACTGAAAGGAAATTACTGCACAAAGCCAAGAGAAGAGATCCTGTAAGTCTATTGATCTTCCTTTACTGAATAAGTAATAGATATGGGTAAAGAGGCAAGTCCACGCGGATTTCTCCTTCACGGTCAGACCAAACAAGGCCTTGTAGTAAGTGTAACATTGAGTCCAGTGCTGTGAAAAAACGGCAGCAAGTTGTAGTCATATGTAATTTCCTCCTAGAGGGAATGGAAGCTTCAGATTGCAGGACAGATCCTTTTCACAGAGGAATTTTCCTGTCACAAGTATGATGAGGGCCAACTAGGAAAGCTGCCTTCTTGGACCTTACGTTTGGGAATAAGTAAGGTCTTTTGGAAAACTGATGAAAGATGGCTGTCTTGGCTACAGTGATCATGAATCAGTTGAACTAAAAATTTTAGGTGTATGGATAAAAAAGGTCAGCAGAGTTGACACAGTACACATAAAAGGAATCACAGAATGTCAGGGATTGGAAGGGACCTCGAAAGATCATCTAGTCCAATCCCCTTGCCAGAGTAGGAACACCTAGATCAGACCACATTAAGTTTCCCAAGGAGACAGAACAGTGAAGGCACCTGTAACTGGTATGAGCCTGCTGTGGTACACTATTACAACAGTACACTTACTATAAAAACCTACCTTTGATCCATTACTCAACTTGAAAGAAATAACTAAGAAGCAAATGAAATTGTCTACATCTGTGTTGATGATTGTTTTCTACAGTACATTTTCCAACTACTCACATATCTGAACCTCAGAAATAAGGGACTTCCAGCACTAATTTTGCCCAATACAAGTTAATAATAATTGTAAAAAAGTTCTATGCTTCTATATTGTCATTGAAAGATATGAAAATAGATATTTATGATGTTCATATATTTCCTAAACCATCATATATTCCAATTTTAGCTATAACTCTGAGAATCAATGTCACCAGAAAATGTCTATATATTTGGAACTATGCCACTTTGTTTCAAGACAGTTTATCAAGACCGTTTATATGCTCAGTAAGATCCTGTTTAGGCACGCTGACTTTAAATTTGAGTTTTCATGGATATCTACTTTTCTTACAGTTACTAAATCTAAAGTTGTCAGAGGGTAATTCTCAACAGAGTGGAAAATTATGAAACAGTTCAAGATGTCTGTTTTAAATTTGCTGTGCACGTATCCATGTTTTGTACCACTGTAAGATCAAGGTATAGGAAACAAGACACTTCCTTTCCATTTAGAGCAGCAGACCTTTAACTCATCCAAAGGAGCCCAGAATCTTGGCAGATCAAGAGATGCCAGCAGAGGTCCTGGTTCCCAAGGGGACACTTCTAAGTAGGACAGAGCAGCTGATGGATTTCATTTTTCAGTTCTTTTTTTTCTTTTTTTTTTTTTTTAAGATTTAGCAAAACAGAACAAAGATAACACCTGCTGCAGCTTTTCCGAAGTTCATCCCCCGCAGGCTACTTCCTGTACACAAACTATGTAAAGAGTGCTTCTGTATGATAAAACACTCTAAGACCAACATGAAAGTTAAATGGAAACATTAGATAAAGTCTTGTCAAGAGACTCTGTACCTTTTCTTTGATCTGTAAACATACTTTGGATCAGTATGTAACATACAACATGAATAAAAACTGATGGCAGTTGGTAAAAATTTTACCTCGTGCTTTCTAACCTCTGTAGAGATTAGCTTTTATTTTTGGCATTAAAAAGAGTCTGACAAGCTTCTATTTGTAAGCAGAAAAACTTTCCTATTTGACTGCAAATCAACATGAGGATAAGCTCAATGCATACACACACTGAACAACAATCTGACAATCAGCAAGAGGACATAAAGAACTGATTATTGTGGGTCCTTCTGCTCCACTGGAGGAGGGACTTCTAGTGATTCAGCTATATAAGTTTCACTACTGTACAGTATAAGTTTCACTACTCTACAGCCCACAGTCTCCCATGTGGCTTCAAACTACATTCTTCACCTCCTTTTTCCTCCTTTTAGCTAGCAGTTTGAAAAAATACAATGATTATTCTGTGCTTGTTTTTGTGAAGCTCTGAGCAGGATGAGTAGGCTTAGTGCCTGACTGCATCATGAAGATTTTTTTATGCAATGTTACTGCACACACTGGTATCACTTTATTTTATTTTGCCTGAATTAGGTCCTTATATTATTTTCATTATTGTTTTCCTCATATGTCATACTAGCTTTCTCAATGCTTCTTTTTCTGATACCATCTGAGATGTTAATTTATCTGTTACAGTAGTGACATATTTAGAAACAAGTTAACAATTACTTTAACCACAAAATATTTAAAACAGCATGGGAAAGAACAATGATTCTTAGAAAATCGTTTGTCAGTAGATATGCTATAATTGATAAAGATTTCCAAAAGAGACTGTAACTTTTAAAGAAAGAAATGCAAACACAGTATGAAAATACTCTCCTTTAAAAATGCACATGAGTAATAACACTAACGACGACAAATTGTAAAACTGTTTTTCCAAGTCCGTTTTCCAGCATTAGCAAAACAGGATTATCAAGGAGGAGTATGGATGGCAGACTGAGATAGGCCCATTTTAACATTTTAATCCACCTTAGCCACAAAAACAGCTATATCATTATAGCCGACTGATGGCTTAGTCAGCTGTATGGAGAGCTTTCTGACCTCTACCTGTTTGCAATAACTTTCTGCTTTGTCACCGTCGTGCTAAGAAATGAAAAATTACAAATCACTGCAGTGAATCCCTTCAATGTGCCGTCACACATAATGCTCACACAGTCCACTTGTTCTCCACATTTCTGCCCTTAATGTCAGCATCACCATTTCCAGAGACCAGAGTCAAAACAATGCTTTGACTTTCATTCTCCCCTTGAAACTGAAATCATGAGAGCCTGGAGCTAACAAGCTCATTTGAATCTAAAGCAAGGTGCAAGCACAGTTCATATAAAGGCAGAATTAAGGTGGTAATAGTCTTATTGATGAAGCATCCTCTGTCTGCTGCATTTACAGTGAGTGGTAAGCAGTCAGCAAGAGAAGGCTTGTCACTGACACTAGCAATACATCACACAGACAACAACACACAGATTTGCTCTGCTGTAAAAGGAATTGAACCAGAGAACAACAGAAAGGCCCTACACCCTCAAGAAGTCAAGCTCCTGCTGACTCCATCTCACAATTTAGATAATTGTGTCCATTTATCATGGCAGAAATCTAGCTGGCTTGTAACAAGCATCAGCTACTTCCATAAGTCCATTAAGGTGCTTATGTTGGTTCAGTTTTCAAAGCTTTTTCATGAACAACTTGAGCTGTAAATGAAGTACTATTACTTTGCTTGCCTCCTCCTTTTGTATATACAAAGATAACAATCATGACTCACTTGCACACTAAAACAGTGTTCTCTTCCTGAGTTAATGCTTGTGCTGCTGTAGAAAGCTCAGACAAGCATCGAAAGAAGGAATTAACAAATTTACAACTAGCCTCACCACTGTGTTTTTTTTTTTCCAGTAGTTTTTCAATTGGGTAACTACTATGTTAATTGTATTATGTTAAGGGAAGAAATGGAATGCAGAACTACTGTTTTTCTAAAGTAGCATTCTTGAGGAGAAGGAAAAGCTAAAAAACTCATCAAGAGATACATACGGGCTTACAACTATAAAGGTTCCTTCTTCTCTTCTTACAGTGAGTGGTACTGAACAGGCAATCACCTATAATCAGAGGTTCATATAAAGCTGACTCCCAGAAATTCCAGTCTAACACCATTGGGTTGTATCAGAAACAAGCAAAAGAATATCACCCTTCCTTGTCCAGAAGCGATTCAGTGGGTACTGCTGAGACTTTAGCAAGTATTGCCCTCTGCAGATTGGTGTGTTTTTAAACTATCTTGTTTGATTCTTTTATGTTAGTTTCAGCCTTCCCGCTAGGTGGAATATTTATGAAGAACTAACAAACATGAGTCATAATTGACTGCAATGTCAGTGACTGACATGGAAATTAAATCAACCAAGAGAAAGGGCATGACTGCCAGATAACCAGAAAATCCCTCAAACTTCAGCTGCCAGCTACGCATATTTTGAGCCTTAGGAACTATAACAGAAACAAAATAAAAAACTGAAAAGATGTCAATGTGCTGGAAATTATGCAGTTTACCCATCAAAATTAGTAGATTTCATTCAATCAAGGTTTACAGTAAGCTTTCATTTCACAGTTAGCAGATGCAAGAGTAATGAAAGGAATTGATGAAAAGAATTCCATTAACTAGACAGCTATCAACATAACTATATATTAACTAACATCTGTCATTTAATAATCAAACCAAGTTTGGTTACCATTAGTATATAAATCTAAAATCAGAGATTCAAATATTGTTATCCTCTGAGGGAGGATGTCTACAAAGAGATTATGTCTGTGCAGACTAAAAACACCTTTTACTTAAAAACAAAACAAAGAAACCCTCTACTCTTTTGTATCTTAATTAAAAAGGAAACAGTATTTCAGCAGTTACTTCCTTGACAGAGGACTAAAATTAATTAAGGTATCATGATTTGGGATGCTCTTTTTTGTGCCCAAAAACATAGTGGAGATGAGAGAAAATAGGGAATAAGGTAGCCCAAATTTAAGGACCATAGCATGGATTTAAATGATTAAGGTAAAAAAGTATTAAATATATTGAGTGAATATATTCATAATGAATTTCAATTACTTGCTATTGGCAATCTTTCTCTGGATGTTTTTTCCTCATACTTTTCAGGACTTCGTTCATACAGCTTATCAGAGGCCTGTCTGAAGCACAGTCTGAAGCCTAAATTTTACTGGTTGTTGTATATAATGAGCACATACTACGGAAGAGAACAAATCCACAAGTTTCTTGAATTGAACTGTGCTCTTCAAACAAGATTTTACTAGTGACAGCACTCAGCATATTGAGACTTAGCCTTAACACAAGCATAAAAAAAATAAAATACACCTCTATGGGGACCTCTAGGGAGTTCCACAGTTCGAAAAAGGAGGATGATCAATAAGACATCTTTCAGGTATTTCAAATAAACTGTGCCTGATTACGCATTCATGTTCATGAATTCTTATGTGATTGATCTAGTATTAGTTTGTATAAGAGCTCCTCAACATGACTAAATGGACAACCACCAGACTCAGCATAATTAATGCTGAATCATAACTACCTATGAGGAACAAATAAAAACAATGATGTGCCAATATGGTTCAAAATTTAAAGATTTCTTCAAATATTCATTTGATGTAGCTTTATGAAAAGGCTTTCCTGTGCCGCTAGACTCATGAGGCATGTTTTGATGGATGAAAGATGTCAAGAGAATGTCTGCAAAGTGAAGAAACAGAAAGAGCACTCATTTTTTGGTAACGTTTTCAACCACATACTTCATTTTTATTCTTTTCTTGAGGTAAACGGGTAGGCTTCTGGATGATTCACTACTTAACTTCAAAAAGTAACTACTACAAAAGATAATCAGAGTTATTACACAGGAAAAAGAGCTCTGGGGTGAATTACCCATTCCACTTAACTATGCAGTTAACCAAATTGCTGGTCTGGGCTGCTGTTGCTTAAAAAGACCCATAAACAGTGAGTAGGTACTGCAGATTTGAGACCTAAAAAATGGGTGTTTCTCTAGCCAGGCTTTCTTCCTACCAGAAGCAGCTCAGTCTGCCTGCCCTGTACGCCTCACCCTGTCAGTACATCCAACTTAACTGACCTATGGACATAGTAATGCTTCTGTGATCGCACTAACCATATGGAAGTCACATTCCCTAACAATGTACACCACATACCAACACTGACAAGCCAGATGAGATGGAGGAAAACACTGCTCAACTGAGTCAGTCTCCTTCCACTTGAGCAAGGCAGGTCATGCAATTAAGAGGTATTGTCTCAAAAGAGTCACTACACTCTCACTGCCCATCAGCTACGCACAAATACACTTCAGGTTAACATCATGCAATTAGAAAAGTCAGAAGACAAGGGAAAGAAGTGCTGCTTCTCTAATAAGTTAAGACCAACTTTTATTCCATTGCAAAAATGAATTCTTCCATTTTCAGAGGATTGAAATAGTTACAGTAGGAGGTTAAAAACCAAGTGCATTAAAAAGAGAAGGTAAGGAAGAAAAAAAATAGGAGTATGATGAGCAAAAGTATCAGTACTTATAACTATTGACAACCTTACAATTTCCAAAATTAGGACTCTAAAGAAGTCACTGAAAGTGGAATTAGCAGCTCAGTTAGGTGTCCTCTTGCTGAATACATACTTAGGAATTAAAAATAAAGACATCAAAAGACTGTCCCTGGGTCCAGAAATAGTACAATCCATTAAAAAAAGCTTTAAAATGCCATTAGACCCGCTTTATCAGAGAATTGAGATTTTCTTTCTAAATATTTAAACGAACTGATACCAGAAGAGGCAACATTAATTTTACCAGATTAAAGGAAATTTACTGCAGTTGTCTTGATTCTTCAGAGAAGACATATATCTCTTAAAAACTGGCTTTTACATAGTCAATATTAGAAGTATTTTATAAGCAAAGTTCTTTACAAATTGCCTTCCTTACAAGTTGAACTGTAGTTAAATCTCTTCTGTTTCATATCCAAAATATGAAATTTCACTAATGTGATTAAAGCAAAATCTCTCTTTGCCACAATTAAAAAAAAAAAAAATTAAACCCTTGACAGTGTGTGAAATTCCAATTCACGGTATAGAGAACATTATAAGTTACCAGACAAGCAACAATTTATACTTTCAATTCTCTAAAAATGAGGGTACAAGTATATGTCATCTTTTACCAGGAAAAAAACAACTATTTTTCTGTTCTGGTTTTAGAGATAAATTAATAGTGTTGACCTCTATAAAAGAGAAGGAATAAAAGTCTTAAATCAGTTATGAAAGAAATGAGACCTGGCAGCAAAACTTGAGTTGTTACTTTAGCTTTCTGATTTAGCCCAGAGAAATAGTTTGTTCCTTTCTTTAACAAGAGGAAAGCCTATTTAACTATCTGCAGTATCTGAGAAACTACTGAATAATGTACATTAAAAATAACACCAGATAATGGGAAGATATTGACTAACTGACATTCTCTAGAACACATTATTGTTGCATATGAGGTATGAGGCCAAGTGAGAAAACCAGCAAAGTGATCTATGTTTAACAACATACAAAAAGCAAGACAGAAAAAGAAAAGAAAGAGTTAAGCATAAGGTAGCAATACATCATCTTTATACCTTCCTGACTGTTAAAGCTTTTAGCTTCAGGCACTTCTCCAAGTTAAGACAGAACATCCTCAGGGCTGGCCTAACTTAAGCAGCTGCTAATGGGTCTGGTAGATACTACTCCACTTTTTCTTCTTCATCAAAGCTCATGATGGTCCTACCACATCTCCATACATGCTAATGTGAATACTGCATGAGACTGGAGGCAATTGTTGAGATCCACAGGTTGGCAGTAGGTTACATATAGCCAAAATTTGGAGCTCATTATCTAAACCAGTTCTTGCTTTTGCAGAGCAGGTACCTCTGCTTCTTGTGTGGTGGCACTGTGCCACTGTCGCAAATACATGACTTCAGAATTCACTTCTGTAGACATGCATGTTCTGAAGAAAGCTAATACCAGTATGATACAATGACTTTATTAAAAAAAGAAGAAATGGCTTTCTTTTATACAGAGGTCAAAAAGAGGAAAAAGACAATAGCCTTATTCAAATTAATTCTCTCGATGCTTAGGTGGGGTTTTCTATATTGACAATAAATAACATAATATTAATTTAACTGCAGTGGGATCCAGTCCAAGCTGCCTATGTAGGTACGCAGCTCCAATTTACTTATTGGCAGCTATGTTATTGAAACTAAATTCATAAAGCAAATAAAATGAATTAATGCATTGCTATAGAATATTTAGAATAAATTACCCCAATTTAACAAGCACATTAAACATTTCTGATAGGACTGATATTCTTGTGGCCACACCAGTCAGTGAAAGAGACAGAGATCAAAGACAGGATCCCTACAGGCAGCTGATGTACACAGTCAGGGGAAGACTTTACAGCTCATGATGATCCATGGCGGCATGCACTAGGCATAACACCATCACTTTCTATTCATGACTCTGCACTACAACTCATATATGGGGTTATTCTGAAACAGCTTATTGTGAGAGTTCTGCTGCAAGTGGGGTGAGGGATGCAGATGATGGGACTCTGTATGGTGCCACAACACAGAATGCTGGAAAGAAGAGAGAAATACCTCTACCTTTTCTATACAGTAGCTCTGAACACTTATCCAGCGCTATTGGTCATTCTGAGGTCTAATTACTAGCAATTTAATACTTACTGGTCTTCATGTAGGCATCTGCTTAGCAAGATGCTGCATAAAGAACATGAAATAACAGACACATACAAAACAGCAGGCAAACTTGCATCAAAACAGAAAAAAAAACTTTTTAAAAGGTCTGAGCCTCTCCCTTATTCTGTTATTGGCTGTGAAGATTAAAAAAAAATCTATGAAGTGCAGAGGAAAACGCTTTGCTGAGTTACTGATTTTATTTATAAACTGTAACTGTGCTGGAACCCATAAGACATCATAACAGTCAAGATTTACCCTCGTTTCTTTCATTACATTCATCTGATACAGAGACGTCTGTATTTTGGGTGCGGTAGGGTTCTGCTTAAGCACATTTTTAACCAGCCTGTAGAGTATCTATGAACTCTGGTCTCTAAGACAAAATTACTCCACAGTACAAGCATGCACTACATTTTTGCTCATCATAAAGGGATAGCTACTGTCCCTTCCTTACAAGTATTTTTAAAAAGTGATGTTTTCTATTTTGGTCAACACCATCAACTGCAGATCTAGAATTATGGCATTGTTTTCTGTTTGCCTCCATAGTCATTTGGAATATTTATTTTCAACAAGCCCTGTATTAATATCTCCAGAAGTCTGCAGCTGGGATAACCCTGGCTCCACAAAGTGGATGTTTGGAAATGCTACCAAATCAGGAAGTCTGTATTCAACTGCCATCTCAGTTTCATAAAGCTGGATAAAAAGAACTTATGCCAAATAATGACCCCATTCGATTACTTCCACAATTCACACTGCTGGAGAAAACTAAGACTATCCTGAGAAACATCTCAAATTTCAGAAAGACTGGAAGTTCAAAACAACCATGGGAACCAGGTAAAAGAAGCATTGCGGTTCTTGCATATTATCCTTCCCTTACACTCTTCTGCAAAATGCAGTTGCTCAATATCTGATATGTAGAATATCCAAGGTGAAAAAAATAAAATAAAAAAAATGATGAAAGAGATCTATCAAATTGTGAAAAATATGTATTTAGGGAAAAAAAAGCTTACTTGGTGCCCTGCTGAGGAATAACTATATTACGTTCAAAGAATAATGATTTAATGAAACCAACTGAACACTGAAGAAGTTACTGAAGAAATCTATCTTCAGGAATTAACTCTTACCTTAGAAGTAGGTTCTTGTCAGTTCAGCCTATGTCTCAACTGTATTTCTCCCTTCATAACAATATACATGGGTCTAACAAGCCCTCTCCAAGAAATATTTATTTAAATTTCTTCTCATTGTGACAGTTCCTTATGAGAAATCTAATTTTCATTTCTTTCCCAAGAGAAAAGAAATTATACAATCTCATTCTCATGTAGTTTTGACCATGAAAACAGTACAGAGAAACAAATTGCATTAAAATGTTGAATAGACACAATTTGATTGCATTTTATGTTGACAAGGATTCTGTAGACAGTGTCTGTCTCGATGCATGCAGAAGGTTATATCATCAAGCTGGGATGCATTCATAAAAGGTTATTTTCCACTACATACCATGGTTAGTAGATGATAAATTAAAAAAATTCAATGAAACACCTACTAGATCACACAAATGCATCCTCATGTGCATTAAAAAGTAATTATCTGAATAAGACTGACTTAAATGAAGAAAAATTAAGAGTATTGTTGCATTTTTCTCATTTGTCAGAAGGGTAAAAACACCACCCACACTGCTGATTCATATGGTCTCATCAGACAGCAGTACACAGGAAGCTCTACAGGAAGACCACAAAAGATGACAGGCATCGAAAAGGGACAGACAGTCAGAAGCATACCAGTAAGTATGCACTGGAATCAGGAAACAACAGAGAAAGAGAGCTTTTGAGCTAAAGCTTCTCTGATTAAAATTAGATCCTCAAAAATTTACAACATAAATTTATTTTCCAAAATAGTGAAAAAAATTATTAAGTTTTTCACAGGAGAGAGTTGCTGTTTAAAATATTTTGCAGTGCAGTGAGTAACTACCCTGGCACAGCAAGGGCAGCCAGTGCAAGTCATTGTTTATCACACAAGAATGACATGAGCTACAAGGCTGTGCTGCCATGCCCCTCTCTGATTAGGACAATTTTATTTATAAATATTGTCCTGCTGAAGAACTTCTTGCTTGAGATGAGGCTGTTCAAAATGAACCCAATAATGAGGTTGCATAATTTGTTTTCCTGGTCAGTGGCACTAGAACTATTGATGAAATCCAAAAAGTTCCAAGTCTCAGTTTGGAAAAATGACAACAGATACTTAGATTCCTCTCCAAGAGCTGACTTGGGTCAGGAGCAGTAAAAGAACTATAAGCAAACATGGTACCATTACACTAATTCTGAAAGAACAGTGTTCTGTGAACTAATGGGCCTACACAAACAGACATGCTCCCTCTGAATCACAGACAGCCCCAAGAAACTTCTTGATGCTAATTTAGAAACTACTTGCATGGTCAGTGTCCTCCTTCAGGGAAATCCCTCCACTGCTGCCACTGTGTAGTCTCCTTTGCAACCTCTGAGAAGACCCATCCATTCAAAATTTCCTCAGTCTCCTCCTAAATATCCTAAACATCCCCCCTGACCAGGTTTGAGTCAGGTAAGTAACAATTTTCTTTATAACATCCATTTTCTTTATAACATCCATCTTTATAACGTCCATTTTATATTCTGCATGCCACAGCATGCTGGTCAAACACTATTCATGTCTTTCAGTGATGTCTCAGTCCAATACTGACAGCACCAGTGTTAGCATCAAAGCATCACTTAACTTTTTTTTGATTCACAGGAGTCTTTTTTCCATAAGTCTATACAGTAACAAGCGTTTGAAAAAGCTCCTGCTTTTTCACAAAAGAGAATGAATATTGAAGTTATTTTATCACTCAAATTGTTAACAAACATCTAAACTAAAAAAAACACAAAATATTTTTTTTTAAGAAGTCACCACGTTTGCTACTGTTCTATGCTCTTCTTTTTATTTGCAGACGACTGATGGAAAGAAGAAGTATAATATCCAGTATGTTTTTACACTGCTTCAAGTGGCTTTATTTTCAATCCTTTATTTTTATGTCTCTAACCGTTAAAAGGTCAAGGCAGTATTGAAAAGCTCCAGAATGACTGAGAAAGTAGAAGAAAAGAAAGGAGGAAAAAATAACTAAAGGAAATCCGGAAAGTTTGATTTTATGGGAATTAAGTAATTAAAGCTTTAGAGCAAACCACTTCAGCTTTAAGAGAGCGGAAATACATTTTGAATGAAAGCAGCTTTAACATAGTCAAGAAAAGGAAGAAAAGGCAACTCTCCAAGAACTTAAAATTGCACGATATACTTCCCATTTGATTGGAACATGTGCTCTAAGGAATAAATATAGCTTTCAGACGTTGGTATAATGAATTATTTTGGCATGAGTCTTATTCTCAAATGGTATTTCAACATACGCTGTTATGGTTTAAATCACAGGAGTGCAATTTTTCATCTTCATACATTCAATAATTAAAAAAAAAAAAATCGACAGCAGTTAAAAAGCAACCTTCCAATACAAACTATTTTTTTTTTTTCTGTTCCTGAAAAAGTGGACTGCTAACTGGTACTACCTTTGCATTGATACTCAGTCTGGAAGCAATACTGCAGTATCAGAACACCCCATAAAATTCTTACATAAGGCACAAGTACTGTTTCCGCACAAATTGCCCGAGTTGTCTGAGAGATTACACAGTTAATACTGCAGGTATAAATGCTACTGATTACCTCTTCAGTACTCAGCAGATTTCTGCTTTAAATGATCCTTGAAAGAGCCCTGAATAACTGGTGGTACCATGTTTCTCCAATTTCAGCTACCTAGAACAAGTAGTGAAAAATATACTATTGGGCTACTTCAAAAATAATCGTAATTGAAAAAGCAGGCAGTAATAGAAAGGTGAACATAAAAATTTAACTTTTACCTCATTCTAAAGCAATTCCCAAATACAGTGACGCAGCGTAGCCTTACAAATGGTACAGTTTGGAAAACAAGTCCACATTCAGATTTTCCAAGGTCAAGGTGGTACTTTTCTTCTACAATACATGTAGTATAACCTCAGCAGATAGCAGATACATACTACATGAGAAAAATCTGACTAAATGTCAAATGCCAACCCAGTCTTTTTACCTTTTTTGGATGAATAGAAAAAAAAAACAACAAAAAATAACCATGAAGTGGAACAATTAACTCCAAATGCCACAATAGGCATATGAGGCTTACACAAGCTTTATGTCAACAGTTCTTACTCTGTGGTGCATCATTCCTACTGCTCCTCCACCCAGCATATGGCTGTAGGGAGTCCAGAAAGGAAGCCCAAGGCTTTTTCATGCTAAAGTGACAGACTTTTCATCCAGCCTGTACAACTGGCAACATTTGGTTTAAGGTTAATAGCTGGACAAAGTCTGGAGACCAGATGCAAAGAATGCCTTCACTTATCAAGCACATTCATTTATCTGCTCTTATGGTCAGCAATAGATTATAAGCTCTCAAACTAGCAGCTACAGCTAGTTAAAAAAAATGAAAAGAGAGCCTCTTCAAACAGACTACTCAGGACACGACCTACATTTTGAAGATTATAAAATAACGCTTCAAATTAGCAAAATATATACATGCAATCTATTACTGTATCTAGAAAATGGTTTAGAAAGGTTAACTAAACAATGAGCCAAATTTTAACTCTGCCCATAGGTCACACGAATTAAAATGAAACATTCTGAAACAACCTTAATTAGCATAAAAACCCTCAATCATAACAGTTTTTTCCACAGTATCACTTGTTCCAGCCAGGCCACACACCCCATCAGCTGTCCTGCATGATAGAAACTAAGGAAACTTAAAGCCACATAGGAACTGGACAATTGTATGAGGGATTAAAAGCTGTTCACAAAAGTGACTTGCTCACAGCAAATGATTTTCCTACTTATCCAAAATCCTAAGTTTTTACCAAAGCTGAATTATTAAACAGTAGCTCTGAGTTTTGTTTCTGGAAGAGAAAGCTGTAAAAATCAAAAGAAAATAAGATACTGATAACATCATGCTTTGGTTTTCTTTTGGGAGCCTCCTTTTCCAGAAAAAAAAAATCAAGAGACTCTTGCCTCATGTCTCATATTTACATAATCACCGACAGTGAATACGAAGTCTAAGAGTCAAACAACACGGGTCCATACCTTGAGAACAGGTAAGACATGCGAGTGAGGTAACAAAACGTGCAGACTTCATACCTATTTCAATCAGGGAGAAAAAAGTGCGGAAGGACTTCCAGAAAAAGGAATACAAAAATACAAAACCTCAAAATTCAAAACAAATGAAGAAGTGTTTTCTTAAATCTCTTGTTAATACTGGCTTAATCCTCAGCCAAAAGCTGAATTTTGCTATAAGACAAACCTTTCTTTTATCTTGGACATTATCATTTGTAATACATAAAACATGCAAACTGAAAGACTGATGAAACCCATAAAAAAGGGGCGGGGGGTGGATGGGGAAGGCATTTTTGCTGAAGATTCCTCAATTCATTGTTGTAAACCCTATTTCAAGCAACCTTGAAATGAACAATGAAAGCAACAATTTTCCAGGATTTTTATTATTTCTACATAATATAAAAAGAAAACAATTGGATGAGTCAGAGTTCTCCAGAAAAGCTGACCAGAGGAAGGATACATTTCCGAAAAGTTTCAGAGCAATCTGTAAGCATTACTACCACTTGCTCTCCACAGTAGCAGAAAGAGCAAAAAAGGTGAATTTGAAAGAATTAGACATGGACATCACAGACCACACTGGTGCTTTTGTGAAAAGAAGATCCAGGGAACTACAGGCCAGTCAATGTCACTTCTGTGCCTGGCAAGCTTATGGACCAGATCCTCCTGAAGGCACTACTAAGGCACACAAAAAGTAAAGATGAAGTGATTGGTGGAAATCAACATGGCTTCACCAAGGGCAAGTCATGACTAACTAACTTGGTGGCCTTTTATGATGGAGTTACAGTGTCAGGACTTACACAAAGAATTTGTCACTGTCCTGCACAACATCCTGGTCATCAAACTGGAGAAAAATGGAATTGATGGATGGACCATTCACTGGATAAGGAATTGGTTGGATGGTCACACTTGGAGAGTTGTAGTCAACTGCTCAATGTCCAAGGGGAGACCAGTGATGAGTGTTGTTCCTCAAGCATCGGTGCTGGGACCTGTGTTATTTAACATCTTTGAAGGTGATGTGGACAGTGGGATCAAGTGTGCCCTCAGCAAGAGGACAGATTTAGACTAGATATTAGAACGAAATTCTCTACCGTGAGAGTTGTGAGACACTGGAAGAGACTGCACAGAGAGAATGTGACAGAGAGCCCCCACCCTAGAGGTGTTCAAGGCCAGGCTGAATGGGGCTCTGAGCAAGCTAGTCTAGTGGGAGGCGTCCCTGCCTATAGCAAGGGGGGTTGGAACTATGTGATCTTAAAGGCCTTAAAGTCCAAACCAAACCATTCTATGATTTCTTTGTTCCTGTAACCTGCTTGAAGGCCTCCACTTTAGGTTTGCAATGTCAAAGAACAGTTTGTGCCAGTAGTACATTTCAGGTGTCTTCACCTGCCTGAAGAACCACCTCGTTATCTGTGTTCCAATACAATAAGCACCTCATTTCAACATAACGTAAATATAATTTCTGCTTTTCTTACAAAATAACAAACCACAAAAGGCCAAACACCACACAAAAAGAACAGGTGCCTCATCTGAGGGACAATATATCTCATATTTCTCCCTCTGCTCAGGACTGAATCCTCTACGTTCTTCATATATCAGGCAGAGCATAACAGGGAGGCCCCTTCCTGCAACTTATTTTTTGATAAACTATCAATTTCACTGAAGAGGTCTAGTGCATTTAACATCCCCAAGTGTTTACACAATATAAGAATTTATGAACTCTGACTCTAAACCTATTCTTGTCCCCACTTTCGTCTGTTTGCTCCAGTAGATCTGTCTGTCCCAGAAGAAACTAGTTAGCAAGATAAACATGGGCTTGAAGATGATGCCCATGATGATGAGACTTGAAACACATTTCCTATACCTGCATATTTTCACTGTAAAGCATTCCCCAAATGCAACAGGCGTAAATACTGAAACAACTGCAGCAGACCCACTTGTAGGAAACATAAAAGCAATTGTCCAGACCTATAATAAAAATTATTTTTATATTTTCAGCCTGCTGAACAATTTTTTTTGTAGTCTATTTTGTTCCTCACACCACTTATGTTGTTATGACTATTTAAGAAGTTTCACAGGAACTTATGGACATGGGATTCAAGCAAGATTTCCTGCCTGTTAATCACTACCAAGTGACGTTTTCCCGACAAGGTCTGCTGAACAAAAAAGCAACTTATCTTTTGGTAGTTACATTGAATGGGAATAGTAGGGTGTAACAGTGGTATATTAAGTTCTTAATACAGTAATAGTTTGCAGCGTCTTTTGTCTGGTTGTTTGTTGGTTTTTTTTACTACAGTATTTATTTTGTGTAACTTCTGTAACAACAGCAAAGAAAAAGTTAAAAGCCATCCACATACACTCTCCTACCTTTATCAATATTAGACATGTTTTGTTGTGTTGTTTATTTTAAGCTAGAAATCAAGAAATTGAGACTGTGCTACCTGAAACAAAGTCTTCTAAGACACTGTGAAGAAATCTGAGAATTTAAAAGATTAAAATTGATCATTTTCTTACTTCAGTATTTGAGACATATGATAGAAGCACAGATACACACTTCAGTTACCAAGACAGATTATTAAAAAAAAAATCAGTGTATATTCTAATGTTAAGAAATGTGCATTTGAATGTCTGTAACTGCACATGACTTAATACTGCACACTCAGTTCTGCAAAGACAGGCAATTTTGAAACTTGCTTATGAACATTTTCATAAAAAAACTGATGCTTTCCTGTTTTTCATGAACTACTTCTTACTCTGAAATTCAAGAGGCAGAAGAAAGCTTCACAACTTGTAGTTAAAATAAGAAACAACAGAAACACGGTAACATTTACCCAAACAAACTAAAAATCAATCCATGAGATACCACCTCCTTTGACAAACTCCTAACAGGAACGATCACCATCACCCATTATGTTAAAACTCAGTAGATCTCATATAGTGCAGTCTAACATG
The DNA here is from genome assembly GCF_016699485.2 of Gallus gallus. Taxonomy (NCBI): domain Eukaryota; kingdom Metazoa; phylum Chordata; class Aves; order Galliformes; family Phasianidae; genus Gallus; species Gallus gallus. The sequence goes on from NC_052572.1 coordinate 38,471,670, forward strand.
AAAAACGTATGCATTAGGCATTACGATGCCCTACCATTTGTTCTGTGGCATGACACTTCTAATGTGTCATGTTATGTTATGTTGTGTTGTAATGTTAGTTACATTCTGCAACTGACTTTCCCTTTTCTAGTAACAAATCATTCTAAGAGTACAGATTACTATATTGTGGGACAACGCATTTCAGTCTCTTTCTCTAGCTATGTCAGAGATGATGAAGCCAACAGCGCTTTGTAAGAAGCTAAATTGCTAGACTTAAAACTTGTTTCTTTCTACACTAAATTAAAATAATCCCAAGTGCTTACTTAGCTGTCCTTTTTTTTTTTTTTTTTTTTTTTTTTTTTTTTTTTAAATATGAAGACAGATTTAAAGACTTCAAAATTCCACAAAAAGACATTCAAAACACCTCAACTTTAGCAATTCTCAGCCAGAGGTAATAGAATTGGTACAGGAAGAGGAAAGCATTTCTACTGTAGCCTCAATCTACAGTAGCTTCCCAGAATGCAAGGAATTGGACACATAAGAGTCACTTTACCCTCATTTCTTTAGGACCAGCTGCATCAGTATCAACAAGCTGTCGTTTCCTAAACTAATGTCCAAAACAAGTACTGTGCTAAAAATACACAGTTACTTAAGCTCTGAGATATTCTCTCCAGAGATAGGATTTCCTGATATGATATTCAAATTAATAGGAAGTACTCTTCCTGTGTTTTCTAGACTGCTAGACTAATGAGTTTGTTTTCAATGGACTCCAAAAAAAAAAAAAAAAAAAAGAGAAAAGGAACAGATTAACCAACTGATTGGTGGTCAATACAATACTTTAGTATTTCTCTTGTATTTCCAGAAGGAATTTTTAAAGGAACTCCCTTGAAACCATGTCATTTCGTGACTTTTACTTTACATCTAGCCCTATTTAAAACTGATAGAAATGCTTGTAAAGCACAAAGATAGATTTTCATTTACAGGGAAGTCATTTGTATGCAGAGAAAGTGAACAACTCTAATTAGATGGATTTGGCCACGCATACAACACATCCAGCTATGCCAACACTAACTCACTCCAACTATACAGAACACTCTATATAAACTGAACACCCTAAACTTGAATATTAAGTATAGAACATATATTCTGAAGTCGTTTTTTTTCCTTACTTTCTACTTATCTATGATTAGGACTACCAGACACTACAGAAAAGTGACAACCAATACCAATTTTAGAGAAAAAAAAATACCTGTGTTCACAATGAACAAACTTCTCAAGTCAGAATACTAGGAAAGTAGGCATTCTGCATATAGCAAAAACACGCACTTAACAAGTTATAATCCACACTAAAATACAGGGTTTTTCTTAATACTAGTTACACATTTGATTTTGGTTTCTGAGAGATGAGGGAAAACCAGAGAGCTGCAACACACAGTCAAACTAGGAAGTTTGACAGTCTGTTTTACTATTTTGGACAATTTTCTACCATGTGCTCAAAACACTAACTCCTATTAAAGTCAGTTAACAATATGGATTTTGGCAGACTGGATTCTTCTAGTTTTCCACTGCATAAATCCAGGTCCTTCAAGATTCTGAGGTTAATGCAACAATTATGTCACCAATAAAAGGGTAACCAGCCATGTCTGGCAATGCAAATGGAGAAACAAAGCTTTTTCACCTGAGAATGAGCTTTAACTGTCCTATTTCTAAATTGGCAGCTTTGATACATGTACATCAGTTAAATTATAATAATTAAACTTTATATACACAGACAAAAGGTTTTTGTATTAACACAAATATATTTGCATTTCATTATGTATTCCCTGTTCAACAGCAGCTTACTTCCTTTCAAAAATTCTCCCTGGTTTTTCATAATTTCTGTTGTTTAAAAATATGTTAGGATAAAATAACCTTTAATTAGTTCATCAGACAAAATAGTATTTTCGTCCTGAATTACTAAATTATCATTCAGTTTTCATAATAAACAAAGAAAGCAAGATTCAAAAGAAAGCTGCACCCTCCACCTCTCAACATTTCTTCCTGACAAAATTGCTGACAATGACTCAACTATAAAAATTATTACAAATTCTTAGGAACTGTTCTCAAACAAAGTCATGACACTTCTAAGGCAAGAAGTAGGATATAAAGCAAGGTAATCCATGTATTCAAGTAAATATTAAACATTTCACTCTCCTTTATGGAATGCTTGAGATATTCTAGTTATCTTTCTTTTAAAATGCAAATGTAAAAAAAAAAAAAAAAAAAAAAAAAGATTAAAAAGAAGTCAGGCTAGTCAAAGATAAACCTTACAACATTTCAAATGCAGTTTGTCCTTCTAAATTTCAACAGTACCATCAGTGTCAGGAGAATCTGCCTTAAGACCTTGTGTAAAAAATTTTATTTCATAATATGCTCAAAGCCAGTTATCTCCATCTATTTTTCCACATGTAATATTAATGGCAAACCTTAAGCAGCGCTGGTGCAGACCAGAGAAACGGTTTAACTGTGCTCTGGCCACAGCATGCACTGGAAGGAAAAGAAAAGAAGTAATAAACTCTAAAGAAACACCAGGCTGCCACTGAAACTCTTCCTGTAATGAACCCCCCAGGACATCTTTTTAAGAGCGGCTCCCATGGAGACAGCAGCAACTCTATGTTGTCAGAACAGCACAAAAGGTAGAGAACTAAAGAAAGGACTGAAGGATGACTCTCTCTTCATAACTTGAAGCATAATTTGTATGTGACATGCAGTTTTTGAAGACTTTCACTATATTTACTGAAATAAAAAGAGGAAAAACTTCAGCTACGGAAATAAACAAAAATCTCACCTTATTATGTTCATACTTGTATGGAATTTTGAGAGTATCCATGGCTCTGATCATGGCCTGCATTGCTGTAAATATATTCTGGTACACCAGTTTTGTAAAGCCCCTTTTGTCTTCATCGGAATAACCTGATCCATGAATGATTCTCATCTGCTTGATAAAGGTGCTTTTGCCACTCTCTCCTGTACCTGTAAGACAAGTAAGAAGGATATACTTTAGTTACAGGACTCAAACATGACTTTCCAGCACAAAGCTGACACCTAATTCATCGCAGGGCAGAACAGGGTAAAGCAGCTGCTTATACAGTATCTACAAAGACTAGCTGAATACCAAACCGCAGCATCAGAAACAAAGCGTCACTACACTAATCATAGAATCATAGAACCACCAAGGTTAGAAAAGACGCATAGGATCATCCAGTCCTACCATCCACCCATCACCAGTGGTTCTCACTAAACCATGTCCCTCAACACAATGTCCAAACGTTCCTTGAACACCTCCAGGGTCCGTGACTCCACCACCTCCCTGGGCAGCCCATTCCAGTGCCTGACCACCCTTTCAGAGAAGTAGTATTTCCTAATGTCCAGCCTAAACCTTCCCTGGTGCAGCTGGAAGCCATTCCCTCTAGTCCTATCACTAATCACATGAGAGAAGAGGCCAACATCCATCTCACTACAACCTCCCTTCAGGTAGTTACAGAGAGCAATAAGGCCTCCCCTGAGCCTCCTCTTCTCCAAACTGAACAATCCCAGCTCCTTCAGCCTCTCCTCATAAGGTCTGTGCTCCAGACCCTCACCAGCTCCATTGCCCTTCTCTGAACACGCTCCAGGGCCTCAATGTCCTTCTTACAGTGAGGGGCCCAAAACTGGACACAGTACTCGAGGTGCGGCCTCACCAGTGCTGAGTACAGGGGGACTATTACTTCCCTGTTCCCACTGGCAACATTGTTTCTGATACAAGCCAGGACACCACTGGCCTTCTTGGCCACCTGGGATTGAATTTGAATTTGGAAGATACGATAGAATAAGGTGATTTACCAACTAAACTAGTAACCAGAACAAAATTTCATACAAATATATTGATCTATTATTTAAAAACATATAAGTTCAAGTTCTTCAAGATATTGTCTAAAAAATACCTAACTTCAGATAATTACTATGAGACTTGTTATCACAAAAATTCAGAAAGTTGGAAAAAAATTATCATGTTTAGCCAACTTGCAGGACACTATGATAGACAGCAGTGTAAAACCAATAGATAAGTTAATTTTAAAACAACAATAATAATAAAGTACTATAACAAGTAGAGTCCTGCACACTTCAAACTCGGAAATGTATGAAATCAGCCTTAATTAAAATTTGGATCATATTCATAAAGAAGCAGTCGATTTCTTCAGATTTCTTTCTGTTTTTCTGTTTCAGACAAAGCACAAGTGATTTTCTTTTAATTGAACATTTCTTAGTATTTGTCTATTTGAAGTTAAGATCTCTTTGTTGGAAATTTCATGTAGGATATAGCACTCTTTTTTTTCACCTTTCAATGAGCTCATCCTCTGTGTTTAGAAGAGCTTATCTAAATTGTGTTTGCTTAAAAGGAGGAGTTGAAATTTAGAACCAACAGTTGCACAGCCATATAAACCTCACACTCTCTAGATACCCAGCCCAGATACTCAGAAACCCAACACATTCACCAGGCTGCAATGCTTTTCAGCCTTCCAGCTTGGGTTTCTTTTTAATAATTTCTCTAAAGCTTTCATGCCTCATCCTACAATATTTGCATCTCACAACAATGGTAACCTGGCACATTACATTATATTTTAAGTGTCTTACCAGAGAACTGTGTTTTACAGCATTGTAATGCACAATTAAAGCATGATGCTGCACTGGAAACCCGTAAGTATTTCTGAGGTAGCACACACCGCATAACTTCAAAGCTCTAAACATAAACATTATCATGAAACCCTCAGCACCACTACCCTTAACCATAAAACAAACTTCCAAACTTCCTTAACCATAAACCAAACTTCCACCCCAAGTGTACCTTACACACACATTCCCAGAATGCAAGCAGAGTGCTATATCTTGACCTATTTTACGGCCACTGGGGAGACAAGTGATTGTTACTGTAATGAAAAAGCACATGTTCCAAAATTGAAAAGTGAGATCAAGACTGCTAATACACAGAGCCTTCACTAGCACACTCAGATTATACTGTGGTCAAGACAGTTTAGGACAACTGTTGGGAGAGTCTCCTGGGAGACAGTCTTGAAGGGCAAAGGGATCCAGGAAGGCTGGACATTGCTCAAGAAGAAATTTGAAAGGCATGGAAGCAGGCCATCCCCATGTGCAGTAAGAAAAGTCAGTCAAGAAGAATGGCCTAGCTAAGGAGGGAGCTTTTGCTCAGATTCTGAGAAAAAAAAAAGAGAGTTTAGAACATTGGAAGAGTATACAGATGCTGCTAGGATAAGCAGAAAGAAAATTAGAAAGGCAGAAGCCCAGCAAAAACTTCATATCATCACCAGACTCTGGGTGTAACTTTATCTTGTAAAAGATAACAAAAACTGCTTTTACTAACACATTAAGAGTAAGAGAAGGACCAAGTATAATCTCCATCCTTCACTGGATGCAGTGGGGAACCCTACCACTGAAGGTAAGGACATTCTCCATGTCTTTTTTACCTCTGTCTTTAATATTCATAAAGTTATCCTCAGTGTACTACACCCCGAGCTGGAAGAGCAACATGGGAAGCAGAAAGAACCCTCCATAATTCAGGAGGGAACAGCAACCTGCTGCTTTTCCTGGACTGTTACAAGTCCACAGAGCTGGATGGGATCCACGCAAAGGTATTGAGCGAGCTGGTAGAGGTGACTGCTAAGCCATTTTCCATCATTTATCAGCAGTCCTGGTCAACTAGGGAAGTTCCAGACAACTGAAGACTTGCTAATGCGACAACCATTTACAAGAAGGCTTGGAAGGAAGATCTGGAGAACTACAGGCCTGCCAGCCTGACCTCAGTATTGAGGAAAGTTATGGAGCAGATAATCATGAGAAAGATCACATGGTATGTCCAGGGCAACGGGATTAGGCCCAACCAGCATGGGTTCATGTAAGGCAGCTACTGCTTGACCAACCTCATCTCCTTCTATGATCAGATGATCCACCTGGTGGATGAGGGAAAGGCTGTGCATGTAGTCTACCTAGACTTCGGCAAAGCCTCTGACTCTGTCTACTCCAGCATTCTCCAGGAGAATCTGGCAGTCTACTGCTTGGACAAGTACACTCTTTGCTGGGTAAAGAATTGGCTGGATGGCCAGGCAGTGAGTGGTAGTGAATGGAACTAAATCCAGCTCATGACTGGTCACGAGTGATGTTCCCCAGGGATCAGTACTGGGCCCTCTTCCATATCTTCATTGGTGACCTGGATGAGGGCACTGAGTGCACTCCCAGCAAGTCTGAAGATGACACCAAGTTGGTAGAAACTGCTGATCTGCCTGAGGGTAGGAAGGCTTTACAGTGAGATCTGACAGGCTGGATGGGCTGACAGGAGCTCCACAAAGTTCAGCGAGGACAAGCGTGAAGTGATGAAGCATGCAGACAGAAGCAACCCCAGACACACAAACATGCTGAGGCCACCCAGCCAGAAAGCAACTCTACAGAAAAGACTATGGAGGGCCAGTATGAAAATGAGCAAACACTGTGCCCTTGTCCATAAGGAAGCTATAAGTATTCTTGACTGTATTACTCAGGATAACAACAGCAGGTTGGAGGATGTGATCCTTCTCCTCTGTTCAGCACTGGTGAGGCCACACCTGGAGTGCTGCATCTGGCTCTGGGCCTTCCAGTATCAGAGACATGTGGACATATTGGAAAGGGTCCAACCTGGAGCAACCAAGACCACCAAGAGACCAGAGCACCTCTCTTACGAGGAGAGGCTGAGAGAGCTGGACCTGTTAAGCCTGGAGAAGAGATCTTATCAATCTCTGTGAAGAATTTGGTCTCCCTTCTCAATATAAACGCCATTTAAGTACTAGGAAGCGGCAATAATGTCTCCCTGGAGCATCCTCTTTTCCAGGATGAATCAACCATAGAATCACAAGGTTGGAAAGGACCTACAAGATCATCTAGTCCAACAAGCCCAGCTCCCTCAAACTTTCTTCATAGAAGAGGTGCTCCAACCCTCTGATCATATTTGTGGTGTCACTGTAACCCTGCTCTAACAGCTCCACATCTTCCTTGTGCTGGGAGTCCCAGGTCTGGGCACAGCAGTATTTCAGATGAGACCTCACAGAGACAGAGCAGAGCAGGACAGCAGGACTATCAACTCCCTTGTTTTGCTGGCCACTTCTGTATTGGTGCAGTCCAGGATTCACTTGGCTTTCCAGACTGCAAGTGGACACTGCTGGCTTGCGTTGAGTTTCTCATCCACCAGAACCCACAAGCTACACCCAGAAGAACTTTTTCTCTTCTTCTGACAGATGTACATAGGAACATGACTCTGTTTCATAAGTGAAATAAAATGTCATATCACACATTTTTAAACATTCTGGTAACATTTTCTAGCTTTTCTGAGAAATGCCGTACTTCTAATACAAAAGTCTGTTTGACTTGAACATATAAAGCACAGAATCGTAAGTGATATGCCTTTCTGACACCATGAACTCTTACACAAATTCTGCCCTAACTAATGGATAAGAAAAACACTTGCATCAAGCATCTCTGAATCAACAGAATACAAAGCAGCTGTCATTTTTGGTCCTGACGCTTCACTATAGGAGCACCCAGATTCCTTTCAAATCCTCAAACGCAAATTCAGCGTTGAGATAGGAAGACAATGCTTGTATTACTGTCTTAAAATCTGAAGTATCTAATTCTTTTAATTATTTATCAGGAGTGTGGTAGTAATCAGTATCACACACAAACAGGAAGAAAAAATGTTGATAAAGCCATCGGCAACACACTGTGGAAGACAGTATTTCAGATTATTCACAACTTCAAACATCTACCAAAAAACCTAGGTCAGATGCAGCTTATCCTTTTATGTGGTTGTTTAGTTGTGTGGTATTGTACTAAGAGTTTGTCAGCTGAAGACCAGTAACACATTACCCTTGGAGACCTAAAGATACATAGATGTGTGTATATTTTATATATTCCATACACGTATACGTATGTGAAAAATATTTATTACGTGTAGTGTTTAAACACACAACCACAAGACAGACTTGCTCTGCTTTATATCTTCTATCTATATCATTATATAAAGACATACACACACGATTTTTTTTCAGTAAATAAAAAGGCAAACCACTATCCATATGAATATAAAAATCTGTTTTCTGAGGATTGTTCCAAAAAAAAAAAAAAAAAAAAAAAAAAAACCCTCAACTTTGTCCTTCCTCAGGTCAGTGCTCAAATTGTCCCATGACTTCCAACAAACCAATCTTTTGATTAAGTCACCTGCAACAATGAGAGCATTTCTAGCCCTCAACTGAACTGCATGTTGCATAGGCAGTGGCAACACATGGAAAGCAGCCCTGCTGAAACAGGAAATCATGAAAAATTTCTTGCCGAGAATACACTAAAATAGGATTAAAGCACAAATGATAGAAAATAATAAAAATTACAGGAATGTCTCAAAAGAAGTGAAGACATTCATTTTCAATACACAGGAACTGACAAAAACTTGATAGTCTTCCTTACATGGTTACAATCAAGGAAAAGAAAGTTGTCTTTTATTCTTTTAAGACTGTGGCTGACAAGAAAAGCAGACAAAGAAATGTCAGGCACAGCTTTCTTTTAAAAAAGAATGGAGTCAGGTCTTTCTGTAAAACAGTCCTATTTATATGAAAACTGTTTAATAGTGATAAAACACCATTTACTTGCATGTCTATAGAGACTTGCTCAGACACTTCACTCAAACCAAAATATCTGGGAAGAAAAAAAAAAAAGCAAGACTATTCACCACCAGGGAAACAGGGAAAAATTGGGATTAATGAATTACCAGAGTTAGTTAAGCCAAGACTGCAACCACTACAGCATTATTCCTGGTGAAGAGAGGATATTACTGTTACAGTACTGTAGTCAAATCTAGATTTTATTGTTTTAATATATTTTTAGCCTTTTAAAATCTCATGATCAGTACAATGAGAAGATCAAGGAAATGGCTGATAACACACGAACTGTACTTTCTACAGCTTCATCTATTACAGAGCAAGTTGAGAACGCATGCCTAAAATCCTACTTTTTGCGAAAGTAAACAACAGCAACACGGCTAACAGGCTAATTATCTCCACGACACACTGCATCTCTGAGCCATAAAACAAGTCTCTTTAGTTGGTCTGCTTTGCTTGGTGAAAAACTTAAAGGTGGTTTAAAAAAAAGCACATATGCCTAGATAATTGTCTTACTGCTTCTGCTGTCCACTGTTACCTGAGCTGATACAGCTCTAGATGAAATAAGAAGACAGAAAAGATAAATAGCAACAAAGAAGAACGGCAGAATAGCACAAAATGGAAAAACTACTCTGAGGTCAATTTTCTGCTGATGCTATTGCACGTTTAAACTAATCAAGACTTGGATCAATTCTCTGAAGCTAGTCTTAAAAACAGCTGAAAGCCACACAGCATATATGAAACTTCAAAATGTGTAAGTAAGAAATCAGAAAAAAAATCCCTCCCCATCCTTTAAAAAGAATAATGCTCCTTCCAAAACATGACCTAATATAACTGTTATACGGCACTTTGCAGAGTAATCTACTGCATGACTGGAAAGAAAAAGAAAAGAGTAAATAAATATCTTAAACAGTTACGAATATCTACTCAAATGTAGCAGAGAGGATTATCAAAACTTAGGAGCTGTGAAAGTGTAGCATGTTACAGCCTGGCAAATCTCTGAACGCCTCCCAGAAGCTTTTTTCTTTGAACAATAATAGCAACAAGTATTACTGAATCATCACAGATTCTTAAAACCAGAGATCTACCAGACTCTCAGCAGTATTTTATCCAAAAGCAAAACCAGGAAGGAAGTCAAGTCGCTTAAATGCAGCAGTAACCCCTTACGCACGCACCATGCACAAGTTACTCCACGACTGCTGTTTTTCCGAGCGCACACTGAACGACAATATGTTGAAAAACAGTGCTCTTTACCCTGCCAGACTTCCTGAAGAAACATATAACACATTCAAATTTTAATAAGTGGCAATGCATCTCCTGGCAGAATGGCTTTAAAATTTATGTGGTGGCTGCCAAGGAGAAATCAGGAGAATAATTTAAAAATAACTCAAACTACAAGGGTAGGCAGGCAAACTTTTCTTACGTATGGGTACACAATACATACATGTACCTGTTCTCCTATTTCACTGCATTGTGAATCACGTAAATCTGAAGAACAATGGGATCATATATATCATGTATCATAGTTATTAAACTAAAACCGTGAAGATACCATTCTCTAAGTAAAATCCACCCTGACATCTGTTGAGTGAACAAATGTTGCTAAACTAAAACTGATTTGGTTTATTCCTAAATTTGACCTATAACAGGAAAAAAAACCCACCACATTTTATTGGCTAAAATGTTATATGAAAATTAGATAAGCCTAGAGGGGAGAAAAGAGATTCTTAATATGTAATAAAGTAAAAAAAAAAAAGGCATTGAAATCTGCTACTTTCTTAGTCGCCATCAACATACATTTACTAAGAGCCACTGAATCCACAATAAAAACATTCACAGAAGACTGTCTTTTAGCTTAGGACTCCATGACAAAATTGAGCCCAGAAGAACTTGGGAAGTGCAGATTCTCAGGTGGGAATGGAACCACCGTCCCAGCACCATGACACCAGGCAGTCTGGATCCACCTTGGCACTTCTATCTGCTGACTAGTTTTCTACTTGAGGTATTACTACAACTACACAGTTTCATCAAATATTTACTCAAAAGAAAACAGACTGTAGCAAGCTGTTTCCCAAATTTAAAGAAAAGTGTGTAAATCAATCTCATCAGATATTAACTAGTAAATTAACATACTTACTGCTTAAGAAAATTCATCTCATTAACTCCTTAGTGGATTAAGAGCTAAAACAGTAACAGAGATGTGTGAAATTCAAGAAGAAAAATGTTTGATTTCAACTGTAAAGTTATATTTCACTTGGAAATGAGCTTTATGTCCTCTCTGCTACTAATTCAGCTGAGGAGGAAAAAGAAAAAAAAAAATATTTCTTTTGTTCCTGTTCCAGTGGTGGAATGTAAAAGGATCATACCTCGGCTGAAACCAAGTACTGTCCTACATGAAAACACAAAAACCATACAGAATCCAGGCTCTGAATGGGCCTGGCTCTTTAGGTGCCAAAATATCACAAAACTTAAGACAGACTGCATGAGGTCATCCCTGGAGCTCCTCAAGGCAGCTGGCCCATCCCACTGCTAGGACCCAGGCTGTCGGGCTGGCTGCCACAGGCCACTCACCCAGCAGCGGGTCCTGCAGCTGAGCTCTGCGAAGCACCCACCCAGCCTGCAAGCCCTGAAACTGAGCCAGAGCCACCCTTCTCAGCTGCTGAAAGAAGAGGGTGCTGAGCAAACAGAAGGCTCTGCCCAGCTGACACAGTGAAGTGTCACAGGTTCCTCGTGCTGAAGCTCTACTAACAGATGCATACCTCCATGGCTGCACAGTCTCCCATCTCAAAGGGGACTGTGACTGAAGACGATGCAGCTGTCACCTAGCACTCCCGCCCAGCTGAGTTTAGCCCTTTTCTCCATTGCTAGAAAAAAAAAATCACCTCTATAACATACTGCATCTCCTCCATTCCAGAACTCTTAAAAGATATTTAAGCACCTCTATGCCTCCAACCATTTTATATATTTATAAATGAATTTTGGGAACTGACCATTTCCATCTTGGTTACAAATCAGATACAAAACCTGAAATAATTAAAATGAAAAGTTGTCCAGAGACAAGAATAAAATTGGTATGGGAAAAATATCAAGAGTCCCGAATATAGAAAATATTTCTATTATCTATGAAATGAACAGTAGAATCATAGTATCTTTCTGCTACTTTCTACACTAGTTACCAAATTCCTTCATTGACATCAAAGGACTACATCTCACCAGAGACACCTCATCTTAGGAAGCACTTTCAATTATGTTTCAGTTACAAAAAAAGAAACAGGCTAAGGCAAGAAAGTATCTGAGTTTTCAAGGCAAGAAAACAAAACCAAAGAGGAGCAAAGTTCTCTGATGTATGTTCCTGCAACAATAGAACAAGGGCTTTTTAAGCTAAAAATTGAGTACAATTGACTACAAAGAACCAAGCCAGGAGAGTAACTTCAGTGATGAATTTTGCAATTTAATACAGTACAAGTTTAAACTAAAACCCATTAATGAAAAAAGTGGGGAGAGCTGTCACACTGCTCTATTGCCACTGACAAAAACCTGGTACGTACTCATCCTTTTATTAGTTTGATCATAATCCACCATTTGCATATTCCATCTGCTTTCAAAAAGAAAGCACATCATCATTTCACTGTTCACTAAATTACCTACTTTGTATCATCTTAGTAATTTAGGAACATATACTTAAGATGACTACCAGTATTCTCTGAAAGAAAACAGAATATTATTTCATGAATGACTCATGTACCAACAACAAAAAAGGCTGGCAAGATAAGTAAAGACTCTTTCCAAAGAAACAACTGACAGAATTTTATGAACACAGCTTAGAATGTGAAGAATCACACTGAATAACCATGTCAAACATCAACATCAATCTAAGTGAGTTGGTTCAAAAATAGTCCTGAATATCTTGAATGCTTACAAAAAACTAAGCAAATCTTACCCATTACAGAAGATCAGTAAAGTTACCACACATTATAAAAATTGTATATGCACCAGTTATCTTGATAACTCTTTCAGTCTAGGGAAGAGGAGGCTCAGGGGAGACCTTATTGCTCTCTATAACTACCTGAAGGGATGCTGTAGTGAGCTGGGGGTCAGCCTCTTCTCTCGGGTGACTAGTGATAGGACTAGAGGGAATGGCTTCAAGCTACGCCAGAGAAGATTCAGGCTGGACGTTAGGAAATACTACTTCTCTGAAAGGGTGGTCAGGCACTGGAATGGGCTGCCCAGAGAGGTGGTGGAGTCGCCGACCCTGGTGGTGTTCAAAGAGCGTTTGGATGTTGTGTTGAGGGACATGGTTTAGCAAGAACCACTGGTGAAGGGCAGATGGTTGGACTGGATGGTCCTGTGGGTCTTTTCCAACCTTAGCGATTCTATGATTCTATGATCTTACATACAGTGACTTTTCTCTTAATTGTTAGATGACAGATGAAAACCTAAAGAGGTTCAATAAGGCCAAGAACAGGATGCTGCACATGGGTAGGGGCAATCCCAGGTATTTATACAAACTGAGAGAAGATGTCCCTGAGAGGAGCCCTGTGGAGAAGGATTTCAGGATTCTGGCAGATGAGAAGCTGGACATGAGCCAGCAGTGTGCACTGGCAGCTTGGAAGGCCAACTATATCCTGGGCTGCACTAAAAGAGAAGTGGCCAGCAGGGAGAGGGAGGTGATTGTCCCCCTCTACTCAGCTCCTGTGAGGCTCCATCTGGAGTACTGAGTCCAAGTCTGGGGGCCCCCAGTACAGGAAGGATGTGGAGCTCTTGGAGTGGGTCCAGAGGAGGGCCACTAAGATGATCAGAGGGCTGGAGCACCTCTCCTATGAAGAAAGGTTGAGGGAACAGGGCTCGTTTAGCCTGCAGAAGAGAAGGCTCTGGGGAGACCTAATTGTCGCCTTCCAATACTTGAAGGGAGCATATAAACAGGAGGGGAAAAGGCTGTTTACAAGTGTGGATAATGATAGGACAAGGAGGAATGATTTTAAACTGAGACAAGGGAGGTTTAGGTTAGATATTAGGAGGAAGTTTTTCACCCAGAGGCTGGCAAAACATTGGAACAGGTTGTCCAAGGAGGTTGTGGGTGCCCCATCCCTGGAGGCATTCAAGGCCAGGCTGGCTGTGGCTCTGGGCAGCCTGGTCTAGTGGTTGGCGACCCTGCACATAGCAGGGGGATTGAAACTAGATGATCACTGTGGTCCTTTTCAACCCAGGCCATTCTATGATTCTATGACAGATATACTGTACTAACGAATTTCTATAGAGCAAAGCTTAAGAGCTTAATTCCCTTCCTTAAGAGAGGTTAAAAAAACTTCCCATTTTGCAGACAGCTCCAATGCCCTCTAAAGCAGAGAAATCCTCTTAAAAAAATTAATCTGGCTATGCTTGAGCAGATAATAAACTTTGCTTATCATTCTAACATAGCCACCAAACCCAAAGAAATAAAACTAATACTCATCCTTATTGTACCAGTGACACAATTCAACAGTCCAAGTAAGTGCTATCATAAAGACTAAATAAGACACTGAACTGCCAACAATTGTGAAGATAGAATTAAAATTTAAAATTCAGCTGATGTTCTTTAGCTTCTTAAATGAATACTAACTCAAGGTTTTTACTGAAACAGAACCTCTTAACAAGAGAACTCCCTTAACAAGAAATCTAGTTGATCAAATTTAGCTTTGTGCCAGATAATCAAAACCACATCATGCAACCAGGCACAACCCATTACTGTAAGTCCGTGTCTTCCTCCCCTCCACTTTTGATTTTGAAAAGGGGGGAGGACAACCCACATTTAAAAAAAAAAAGTCACCCAAAAGAACAGAACCACCTCCTCAGAACCTCCTTATCTTTTCAAGCTATAAATCCTAGAGCTATCTTCTTGTGGCTCACATACAATTTATAAGCAACAAAGTGAGAACAGAATTGGCTGCCTTCACAGAGGAAAAGCAACTCCTCAAGATTTTACACAGCTTCGTAAAAGAGTTCAAATAAGGACAGAACTCCACCCTGAGTGCCTTTCTTCTCCCTGGCTTTTGAAAGGAACCTTCTGAAAAACCTGAACTGAAACAACTCTCTACACTATGCTTACACATTCTGAAGAAAAGAGATAACCATAGGAAGCTTCAGCAAAATCTGACCATACCGTTCCTTCACATAGAAAAAGTGCTAGAAACAAAGTTTTACACCCCCAAAACATTTTCCTCATCCTTCTCACTGCACTACCTGACAGCAGTGCTGAAAACCAGTCTGTTTAATGCTGCTATTCCTTGGAAAAAAATACAAACAACACCAGAAGCAAAGACAAGCGCCAATGGATGTATAGGTATGATACATGTTCTTATTATCCTTGCTAAATGAAGAGCAAAACCTGCCTCTGGGAATTTATGTACAGTTACCTTCTAGTGTGTTTTGACATTCACAAGTGGGGGCAGAATACAGCCTTGGGGAGCAGTGTCCCTTAAGTATGCTCCAAGACACAAAAGTAGCAGAGCTGATCAAGGGAAAACAACCTGTGTTTTCACTGGAGGAACAAATCCAGAATAAAAATCCAGGTAGATGACCTGGCACATTCTTCACCCAAACTTTTATTTTTCCTTACTAATTTCTCCTCCTCTTGGTAGGTTATCATATGCATCCAACTATGTTTTTTGTAACCCAATTATTATCATTATAAAAATATAAAAACATTTCTGGTGTTGATTTCCTGAGCAAACTGATTTACCTACTATTTGAATGATGACTAAGAGAAGGTTAAACATCCTTAATACCTTTTAGGATCCACTTTTGGTCATTTACCTGAACATATTAATAAGAATGATTTACGAAATACCTGAAGAGAGGGTGTAAAGAAGAAAGAGCCAGGCTCTTTCCAGTGCCAGGACAAGAGGCAGTGGACAAAAACTAAAATATAGGAGGTTCCATCTAACCATCAGGAAGCACTTCAGTGCCGCACGGATGTCAGAGCACTGGCACAGGCTGCCTATAGGCTGCTGAGTCTTCCCCTTTAAGATTACCAGAAGCCACTTGGACATGGGCATCCTGCTTTGGGGGGCCCTGCTAGAGCAGGAGTTGGGTCAGGTGGACCCAGAGAGCCCTGCCGGTCTCAGCCTGGCAGAGTCTGTTGTTGAAAACACTGGGAGATGCAAAGGACCATACAAACATTACTTCCTACAGGCCTCCAGGAGCTGAATTTCACGGAGACTTCAGTCAGTTTCCTGCACTGCCAAGTATCATCAGCTTGAGACAGTTCAAAACTTTATTAAACCATTAAGGAAGACAGCTATCTGAAGTGCAGGCAAAAAAGCCACTAAGGAAGGAAACCTATCTAGAACAAGAATTTAAAATAAAGTTGGGAAACAACAGAATCACACTTAAAAAAAAGTTTACAAGTTGGTCAATATAAACAAAGTATTGCAAATATCCATTTTTGTTTGTTTTTGTTTTTTGCTTCTGTTTTCTTGTTTGTTTGTTTTGTTTTTTAAATCAGGGACGTAAAAAAAAGAAATCACCAAGATCATCACACTAAAGCATTATCAAAAGCACCAAAATGACTTGTTCATACATAATTTAGCCATTATCAATGTATTAAAATACGCAAATACAGATTACATTTGTAAAATGAAATAATAGCATCTACTTTTCAAGTTTATGTTTCAGAAGTCTGAGTGTCTCTTACGGGGAAGTTCACTGTTTAAGTTCCTTTCAAGTCTCTCACATCTTCTGTTATTCAAAGGGATTATGGACAGAATTTGTATTCCTAGCAACTTCTGAGATACGTTATTTCTGAGATAGCATAAACCACTTTGCTTAATCAAAAATAAGGACAAATACTATTAATATCCATAATATTTTTCCTTTATTTTTAGCATAGTAGCCAATAAATCTTTTTACTCTTTTTTTAATTTATTTTTTAAACAAAACAACTCTTACAAAAAGATATGGTTGCCCAAGGTATAGCAACAGTGTTTTTCATTTTTCCCTCTGTAGGCTAACATTCTTCTCTTCAAATGAAATTTCAGCCATTATGTCTGGAAATGGAGAATCTGGACCTCTTTAATATATTCTATTACCAAGCATAACTACCATGTACACGAATATATCTATAAAACAGAAGTCCTATTTGCCACTCACACATAGTCTTATACTTCGTATGCCCTACTTTCATGAGATGTAGGCAGCATTTTTTGTGGTCTAAGCTGTGTTTTAAAGATGCACTGCAATACCTGGTGATTATACTTACACTGATGCTTATCTGTATATATCAGAAATGCAGATTAAAAAAAACACTGTTAAAAATTAACAAATTTCATAACCATCTGTTAACTATCAAGGTGCAAAAGCATGAAATCACCTCTGAAAGAAGGGTGTTGGTTCTTCCACCGCTGTTGTTTAACAACAATGCTTAGCCTACTGTATCTATGTGAGGTCTGTTTTCAGACCCTGACATAAACACTTGCTCTCACACACACACAGAAGACCTCCACACAGAAGCTGAAAGGAGGCAACAAAGCATGTGGTTTCTCAGAATGTGAAAACTTTTCAAATGAATTGTGTCACTATGACAAAACCTGTAATAACTGAAAAACATAAGTCACAAGAATAGTCACACTTCTGCTATAATGCAACATACAATGCAACATGCAGTGCAGGCAGCACTTTGGTATCACTGAGTATCACTGTCCTACATTAGAGACAAAGAACGAAGAGCATTTCATAGCATTATGTTGGCTCTTTTTTTCCTTAAAAACAAAAATAACAAAAAAAGTCTGATTGTTGTTTCCAGAAAAGATACCCACTTGTACTCTAAGCCTTTTTCCTAAATACCATGGAGTATTCTCTCTTGAGAGGGCCACAGAGAGAAATAATCTGTCATAAGGATTTAGACAAAACAGACAAAAGTTCAGACATAAGAAAGATAAATGCAGATAGTTGCAGATCACGGTGCTTCTTCTAACAGATGATGAGGTAAGAGCATTTTTTCCTGTGAAGCTATTGAGATCTCATGGTATTATGTTATGTACCCATGGGAAAGATACTGAAGCTATTCTCTTGTCTCTTCTGCTAGTGTTTTTTGTTGTCTGCATTACTGAACACTAATGTGACAGCTGTTCCTGATTGCATAGTTAGACAAGAGTCAACTAATTGGTATTATTGTCCAATGTTATTTTAGAAACACAAAGCAGCAATATATCAAATGTCAGTACGCAGGTATCTGTCTTACACTTCTTCCTGATTCATAATGTCCATTCACTCAGTAAGCCATGAGAGAAAGGAATACTTCCAAGCTTCAAATATACCACTAGTACTAAATTGATAAAATAATTTTTACCTCAGTCAAATCACAAATGAGTCCAAATAAGGTCCAGGATCTTGTAAGCAGTGAATTCAGTGAGGAATCTCCTTGGTTAACACATGGCTTTTAAAATAATGCATTTTACACATTGCATACTTCCTAGCTTCCAGAGAAAACTGACGCTGAGAGTACCATAAATGCAATCCTGTCTTCAAGGTGTATGTTAAACATGAAGTCTAAACTATGCTTGTCTCATATTTAACCATTTTTCCTCATACCAGCATGAAGGTAACTCCCTGACACTCCTTATTCTTTCAGGAGGCTGCACAAATGGTAACTACACAGACCTACCCCTATCTGGTTTCAAGTCCACTCATGCGCACTTCTTCAAAGAGAATTCATCTCACTTCCCTGTACAAGCATCCTGCCTGCTTTCTCAGACTGACCTCAATGTCATTTCATTTTAGTATATGATTAAACTGTGGGAATTAGGTATTTTATAGGTTTAGAACAGGAAACACTGCACTACAAGACAAGTATGGGCAGGAAACTCCAGTTGCGAACCATACAGATCTTGACCTAGAGAACATCAACACTACTGCAGGAGGAATAGAGAAGAGGTGACCTGAGACAGGTGGGATTCACAACAGGTTTAATTTCCAACTAGCAGCCTCAAAAAGGCACTGGGAGGTCCCCTCCTCTGAGTGCAGTGGCAAGGCTCCTCGAGAACAACTTCTTGGATGGCAGCCATCACTTCCTGGGCTGTGCACACAATTGAACCGTCGCTCACTGGATATCAAGAAATGGCCCCATCCTTGAAAGACTTGTCCCTTAAAACTAATAGTATTCCTTCACTCCTCCCCCAGCAAACGTGCAGAGCCCAGCATAGCTGACAGCTGAGTGAAGAGCTCTGACACTGCAGTAATACAGTGAAAATATCTCTATTTACTTTCTGATGTACAATAACCAAGACACTCCAGATTTAGGTTCGTATTCTCCTTCTTCCCAAGTGGCCCGTGTCACCTACACCAGTGTGCTTCTAGCTGCACCAGCATATGAGTACATCCACACACAGCCAGCCAGGAGTCTATGTCAGCTCCAAGGCCAGCAGCATTATAAATCCACCCAGGGGGAAGCACAGTTCCAGATATTGTAGCACATTTCCTGCTGCTTATGGCAGACTGTCCTTAAGCTACGGGAGTTTTTTAAACAGCAGTTTCCCTCAGAGAGCATTACTGTTTTTCACTGTCCCTTGCGTTTTGACATCATCTCAGCTGCAATGGGGTGCTGAACGCTCCCAAGGCATCTCTGGTGACAGGAGGCAGCCTGTCTGCAGCACAAATCCATGTTTTAAGTAGGCCCCTTGCGTATTTTAATACACTGATGTGCACACTTTGTGTGCTTGTACACACGGAATAATGAAGGCTCTGCAGATACAAATTTATCACTGGCACTCTCTGAGTTTAAGAAATCAGGTCAAGGGTAACAGAACCGAAGAGCAAGTTTATAATTAAAAAAATTATAATTAGATTCTCCACCAAAAAAAAAAAAAGTCCCTGCATTTTATTACGAAAAAATAGAAAGTAAATTGAATAGCAAGGTTCTGAGAGGACATCCTTGCCAGCCTTATACTCTACACCCACTGGGCATTTTCATGCCTACTACATGATTATAGGAACACAAATTTCTTCTCAGATGAAATACTTGCTCACAAAAATAGCTGAAAAATTGAAAAAAAAAATAGGTTTGTGGGGAAAGAAAGGCCAAAAGCTATTCACTTAGATTATGTTACTAGAAGATGCCAGGGACAAAGGGACAGATTTTATTGGTCAAAGCATCCAGTCACTCTGCATTTGCATTAACAGCCTGGAGTACTGGTAGGGCCAGTTGCTTCCTGTGGCTAAGCAGAGTAATGTTTCCATGTGTCACTGCCTCAGCAGCAGAGGAGGAGCGAGGCCATGGAGCAGCACGCAGGCAATGTGCACTTGATGTGCTGGCTGGGCTGCCAGGCTGGAGCCCAGCTCCTCCACAGAGCTCAATTCAGCTGTCTGAAGGAGACCCATTTCTGGCTGCATCTTAAACAAAACCCCACATATATATATATAAACACCTATATACCAGACTGGAAACTCCTCAGAAAGCTTTTAGAATTTTTTTTTTTTTGCAATATCTGTATTATTTGCAATTTATACGCACACAGTACTGACCAAGAAGGGTTAGATTAGTAAGTAATTGCCTTCTTTGGGAAACCCACAAACCACATGCACTGAGTTACAACTCCTGTTCCACACGTACAGCATCAACTCTATCCACTAAGACATACAGCAGAGATGAGACTACATGCTTTATAAAATGCCACCTCCTTTATATCCCAGAGTCTCCATACTTGTCACCTCTTAAACTGATATGTGGCTTCCTGTTTAACAAAAGCTTACATGCTGTTAATTGGAAGCAAAGCTACTGGTGTTATCAAGCCTGCATTACCTCTGCATCTGAGAGAAAGTTCTAAATTCACTGCAGCCTGAGGCTAATCAAGTTCTGCAGAGCTCAGTTTTTGTTTTACAAGCATTCACATAATCCTGTTGTTACTAGTTACATTTGCTCCATGTTTCACAGAGATGATTCAAATATACTTATAGCCATTTTTCAGTGCAGCAAGACTTAAGGACATGCTGAACTAGATGGTCAGTCCCTATTCTGATGCTGTACAACAAAATACAAACTGATGTTACTGTCAGAGCAGAGAGCGCTCATGTAACTACAGCTCACACAGGGGTGAGCGGGTGGGGGGAAGGACTCCTTGTTACTGTTTGTCATTTTTTTCTTTCCAGAGGAAACTTTTACTTCCAGGAAGTAAACATTTATTTTACACGTCATTCCTTTGCACAATAGTCAAATGAAAAGTGTTCCAGTCCAAATTTTTAGTTTATATTTTAGGCTATTAAAGTGTTATTCACACGAGTCAACATTCTTCATACAATTCTGTATTATAATTTCAGTTCAGCTAAAAAAAAAAACAGTCTAACAACCAAGTGCACATCCAGCTGTCAATACAAACCACGCAATCGGTCGTCAAAAGTTAAACAAGGATTTACTTCCAACAATCATGATAGTAAGCTTCTGCAAAGTGATTATATCGGACACTTCCAAATTTACTTCTACTTTTTGCTGCTCTTTTGTACCTTTGCAGCAAGAACTCAGTAACAAAAGAGAAGGCTGGCTTATCTTGAGTTACATCAGGCCTGTAAGTCCTTCCCACAGGACAAACAAGGAAGCCAGTATCCATGAATATGTGGAAGAAACAGTTGACCTGAAATTCTTTCAGACTGAAATTAGAATTTTACTTATTTAAGTGCAGTCTCTGCATCAGACATCAGTAAAGAGTGTTCAGAGACAGTAATTTATAAGGAGTGGAATGTCTGACAATACTTTGTATTTCCTGAAGTTTTTCACAACAGAAATTGCTATAATGTTTTCATCATTCTCAAGCCTGCTCTGAAAGAAGGAATAAAGTATGAATATACAAACAGTAGCTTAAAAAATAGCTTAGTCCCTTTAGACATATTTCAAAACAAACAAACAAACAAAAACACCCAAGAACAACTATACCCTAGAAGTCTTCAGTCTTCATCCAGTGAAGACCAAGGGAACACACCAAGGGAAGTGTTGCATCCACAGTCCACGCACACTCTTCAGACACAGTTTCCTCTCACTTGCCCCCCAGCAACCGCCCAGTCTGCCCCTGCATGTCCTTTGACCCTGTTAGTGAGCAGCAGAAAGCTGTACGGAACACAGTGGCCCAGACTGTCAGCTCAAGGCCTTAGCAGCACCCAGCACAGCACACACACACAGGTTAGCATCTGGAAAGGGAAAAATGTGGAAGGAGGCCGTTCTCCCATCATGGAAAAGCAGCAGCAGAGTCAGGAAGCTCCTTATGAGACTCACAGCTGAATTTATTTCTGGAGCACTTCAAGCTTCTTCTCAATCAGTCAAACACTATCAACGTGAAGCTATTGCTATTGCTGGTGAGCAGAAAGTGTTTGAAAAAGGATTCAGAGGTTACACTTACAAGCACCTGTGGCCAGCATCATGCAATGTTTCCTAACACTGTTGCTTTCAAGAAGGATGGAAGCACAAGCCAATAGGATAGCTAGACAGCACTAAGAGCTCATTCTTCTTCTGTGTGGCTGCCAATTTTAGGGATACTTCTAACTGAACCCAGCTGTTTCATCTGCCAGAGAAGAAACACAAGAAAAATCCCAGCTGCTCCCATGCTACAGCGCTACACACTCAAAACACTGCTGGAAGGCTTTGCCCATTAGTAAAAAATTAACCACTGCACCCTCCCAGATAAGTACACAGCAGCTGCTGATTCATGTATGCACATTTAGTGTAAGCAACACCTCTTGCTAATTAGCACTTATGTCCTCAAAAACATTTGCCAAGAAGCTGCAGTTAATGCTCCCTTTTTTAACATGATCTACAAAAATTGTAAGCATATCCACATTTACTGTCAGAGGCTGCTCTTCTAATCCCTGACTTGTAGGAACAATTCCATGAAAGATAGAGTGTTTTTAGGAATGGCCTTCAATTTGTAGCTGTTGAGAAATCTATTAAGTAGCAAAGAGCAAGAGGTATGTCTAGTCTAGCCAAGTGCATTTAAAAAAAAACAAAAACCAAAAAACCCTACAGTTGCTCTAAGTAGTTCATTTCTCACTGTGGCAAACAATAAAAACTGTAAAGAAGTACAACTGTGGAAACATGTTAAAAGAGACAGGTGAATCCCACATACTCTGTTATTCCCTGATATAAAGTCTAGAAGGAATGTTCCTACCTAGACCAGTATCAAGACTTCTGGAATGCCATCAGAGATCACCTTTACTATCTGACTACCAAGTTTAATTCCATCATCTTCATAGCTTCCTGTACTGCGTAGTTTCATCTGCTTCCTACCAAAAAATACATTTTAAAGACTTCTGTAAAACTTGGCAATGTTGCAGAGACTAGCACTTATGCTGGGTATCATATAGCTTGACTTCAACCTGCCAAGTACTCATATTTCCAAGAAAACAACTTGTCAAGTCAGAAAATGAGTGAAAATGTTTCTTACATTTCACTAAGAAAACTTGCAAAATATGGAAACTCTAGAAGAGATAGGTTTCTGAGTCAAGAACAGTTATTTCTGTAATTTATATTACACAAAAAGAACACTATCTGTATAAAAATATTCATTATTACACTGTGCAGCTTATAGAAAAATAGAATTCCATTATCAGAGCTACAATAAATTGTACGCCTTACCACAGCAAATCTGTATGTTCAGGCTATTTTCAGGAGAAAAAAAAGCAATAAAGAAAAATAATATATATATATATATATTAACTGTGGCATGCTCTTACACGAGTTCCACCGATTTCAACAGTAAAGAAAAAATAATTAAAAAAACAATCACAGTTCAAAAAAATTAAATTACTGAACAGCTTGGAAAAAGAAATCAAGAAGAAGGATAATGACCTCAGGAAAGGTTAATCATAAAAACCTTTTTTCTTTGATCCCTATTAAGGATTTTATTCTGCCATCCTTACTCTTTACATACTCCCAATAGATTACTGCACACCATGGCCTTATTAATATGCATGAGGGTAGAAAATTGAGAGTAGACATAAAGAGAGTACATTCCAATATGACTTTTAATCATTTTACAAGCATTCTTGAAAAATAAGGAATAAAAAGCATTAAGTGCTTTCAGAAATTTTCTTGATACGATCTAGCTAACTAGGTACTGAGAGAGGGAAATTGAAGAACAAAGTTACCATGGTGTGAGTTGTTATCACACAAGAGCTTCTCCAGTGTTTTTGTGCACGGGTAACCTCAATTATGTGTAAATGACAATTTTTAATCAAATTAATTTATTAGTCCCCTTTTATTCTAGTACATCTGGAGTAGTTAACAAGAATATCAAGCATTCCAAAAAATCTGTCCTGAAAAGTGACCTTAGCTGTGCTATAGCACACTAAGAAATGAAGACAAGCTTAAGAGTTGCCTCTATACTTTTCTAGTAACTGCGATCTTTTAAAATTAAATGATCAAGTGAGAGGAGCAGAACACATTATTTCCCAGCAATTCCTCACATTTACTCTAATGCAGTTTCACTGTTACAAGTTCATTATTAACTGTTCTAATGCCTTCTTACATTTTATTTGAGAAACAATTCTTTGCAAGGTACTTCGTCACGTCACAAAACTAGAAGCACAGGTCATGATCCCATTCCTTCTCAATGCAGAGGTAAAACGTAACTAGGCAGTAACAGATTTGAGCCCAGTGTTGTCACACTCCTTGCATGCAATTTAACACTTCCCACATTGCTCACAAAAGCATTTATATCATTTTTGCTATTTTTCATTACAGAATGTGTTTACTTCTAAGCAAAGAGAACATCAAATACCAGTGACATTTTTCTGTGTTACTTTTTCAAGGTTATTTGTACTTTAAATTACTTCTAATTGGTGCTTATTAATAAAGACGGCTTTTTTGTTGTCAGGTTTTTTTATTCCTCTCAATCCTGTCTGTATGCTAGATTTAAATGATTTTTTTTCCTCCTTAATTCCACACATCTGTTTCCTGAGCTATCGGTTTCAAATCACAGTTAATAAAGTGTTGTCTATACTGTTTCTTAGTTCCTTCATGCATTTTTAAAAACAGAAGACAGATACCACGACCAGTCTCTGGGCAGACAATCTATTCCATATTCAAACAACTTCTCTGCACAATGCATTGTTCTGGTTGCAGCTGGGACAGACTTGCTTTTCTTCATAGTGTCTGGTTTTGAATTTAATTGAAAAACAATGCTGACAACACATCGATGTTTTAGTTGTTGCTGAGCAGTTGCTGCACAGAGCCAAGGGTGTTTCAGCTTGTAAGACTGTCCTGTCAGTGAGGGGACCAGGATGCACAAGGAGCTGGGAGCACACAAAACCAGGAAAGCTGACCCAAATTGGCCAAAGGGATATTACTTACTGTAAGGCAAAATGGCAAACAATACAACTGCAGGGATCTGGCTGGGGGATTGTGCATCAGTTAGCAGGTTATGAGCGTTGTGCATCACTTGTATTGCAAATGTGTGCATATATGTAATGACCATTACCATTACTTCTCCCTTGAAGTCTTAGTAAATACTCCCTATCTCAACTTTTTTACCCTCAATTCTCTCTCTCTCATCTCCATTGGAGAGGAGAGAATGAGAAAACAACCGTGCGGTGCTGAGCTGCCTGCTAGATTAAACCACAACAATCATCTGGATTTCTTTAAAGCTTTGTTTGTTGGAGTTCCATAGCTATACATATTCCCTTTTGACATATCCCCTCCACCAAAAGGTGTGTTAGCTGTCTTCAGTTAAACGCAGATGATCTGACAACAGCCTGCAACAAAGTAAGTGCAGATGCAGTTATTTATGCTCTGTACGGTATACCAGCTTCCAATTACACACACTTTTGTGTCTCAAACAGATGACTGCAGCAATCTAATATTTGATTAAGTCTGGAATGCATACGGAATCTGAAAAAAGATCTACCTTTTTACAGCTCTAGATACAGTGGTCTAAAGCCTGAGATAAGTGTCTTAGACATTCTTCTGATGTTCCCCAGATTGGCAGCACTGAAATGCAACCATCTCTGTTCCCACATAGAAACATAAGACAAACTTGATGCACCTTGGTGGTATATGGTTGTCTGCCATGACCTTTCCCTAGGGTAGGGAAGGACCTGCAGCAAATAAGCAGCAAAAGGAGAACTTTCCAGAGGCTGTTTTACCAGAGCTGTATACAGCCTGCATGACTGATACATTTATAAAGTCATTGGGCTTTCTCCACAATCATAGTGCAAACATGCTCTTGGCATGCATGCAGTAAACCTGGCACTCCCAGAACCTACTGCCTTTACTTAGCATGTGTATAGTCAATACAGCACATGGGTACTACTTTTATTTTGAGCATGCTGAACTAATGAGTGGGTCCTGTAACAACACTCACGTGCTGAAATCACTTTCAGGACAATTAACTGATTCACTGATTATTCCAGGGCTGCATATGCAAGACTCCATACTAAAACATCCCAATGGACTGAAGTACCTACACTTTGGAGAGGACAGAATTACACTCAACATACACTGAATAATCCTACACCATGTTCATTTTGAGCTACAAGCTTTCTTTGCGGCACTGGCCATCACTAAAGGCCTTTTACAGACAAACATGGACCAAAACACACCACTGCTGAAATTCACACATATTTCAGGTAAATGTAACAAAACAAGTACAAATACCAACTGCTAACTTTTAAAGCAAGTAGAAGGGATGATGGCATCCTAACTCTTTTGCTTGTGGACAAAGTAATGTACCTCTCATGGTAAGAAATGTCATCTAGATCAAAGCGTGAAGGGAAGGAGATGCCCTGGAGCTCTGTTGCAGTCAAGGATTGTGTAACTTGGAGCAAGGATGCAGCACCAAGCCAGCAATCTGCTAACTACCTAATAACTATTTTCTTTGATTTGTGAACCACAAAGGCTCACTGGAAAAAAGAACTGGACTGGGATCTAGGTAATCTGTTCTGTCTGGCACCTTTTTTTTGATTTGGCAAGTAGCTTTTGGCAAAATAATCTTTCTTTCTGTTTCCCTATCTTAAAAATAGCGCAATAAATAATCTTGTGAAGTGCTTTGAAATCTACAAATAAATAAAACAAACAAACAAATAAACACTCTGTGGAAGAGCAAATGGTTTAACCAACCCAGCAGAACACTGTCTCAAGCACCTACAGCATCAGGTATTTTCATTCTGAAAGAGCGGCCCATCACTGACAGATATTCAACCACTACAATGACTTCCTACACCACAGAGAGGACTCCGTTATGCCTGCCTTTGGCTTGTTTGCATCCTAAAAGCAATATCAACTAGCCACACAAATGATTTGACTTTAGACTGTACAGTCACAAAAAAAAAAAGTTTTGCTATGAAACAAAAGTGTTGTATTGGCTTTTGCTAGGAAAGTTTGCCAACAATGCTCTATCAACAGATTAATCTTTTTATATTTCATTTGTTTATGTGCCAGCAACCTTAGTTAGAAGCCAATGCATCACACCAGGATTTGCTTACTTGAACTGACATTTCTAAGCAAATTTAAGATATTTTAATTTTCTTCAAGGCCAGGTGACGAGAGATCATGATTCCCTTTGCTTGTGAAGTTGAACAAGTTAATGTTTCATATTTCCATATCCTATGAATTCAGTTAGTAAATTCCCTAGTTTCAAATCCAACCATTTCAGAGTTTTTAGATGTTCTGCTTTGTCTTCTTGCTCTTATCTAGTTAATATTTGTCTCCCTGCTATTTGTACAACATCTGCTGTGGTGAGTTATAGCTTAAGTAAGGACAGGAGCCTTTTTCTCAACACACAAGATCACTATCTGAGCAGCATCTGACCCCTCCAACATTACAGTGTAACAGCTTAAACAGCTTACTCCCTTACAAACTCAGCTGATAGATTAATCTTTTTCCTCCTAATTAGCACAGAGTATTTTTGAGACATACCTCTCAAATATGAAGTATACTTTTAGCAACTACCTCTCCAAAATCTTCTCATCTCTTTATTAAATTAAAACTTTCCTTTCCTACTCTGATTGGTGGCCAGTAATCTTTGCAAATCACTTCTGAAAGATGTATAAAAGATCTTGCATTACAAGTTCTGAGCATCTGGCTCAGCTGATGACCAGAAAATTTCATAAGTTAGAGTCATCTTGGCAGACTTAGAACTGACACATGAAGAAGTCGACTTCAGACCTCTCATTCTTACAATAATGTTGTGTAGCTACAAACATTCCATTGGTCTAAGTTACTTTAAAGGCCATATAAATATACTTGCACATGCAAAAAGATGCAGAATGGAAGTTGTCTGTCTTTATTCCTGACAAAAAGACAGTCTAAAAGGTTGTTTGCATTTTTCCCAGTTTGACTTCTTAAGATCAGAAACTTCTATTGTGATCAAATCCTGCTTTGATGAAGCTTCCTCTGAACAACACAGTGAAAAGACAGTACCTGTAACCAATAACTGACAGAAAAAGTAAAATCAAACAAAACAAAGGCAAGCAATTTAGATGCTAATGAAGACAAATAATAACTGAACAGTTTTGACACTGTCTAATCAAAGAGCAAACACTTCTTAATCAATTATGTCACCATTCAAGCTTCCTGAAGAGTCCGACACAGAAAGCAATGCAAAAGTGACGTACTGTTACTGGTTCAGACTATTTAAAATATACAACATCATTAAAAACAGAAAAAAGCAAAGATATCCAAAGTTTTTTCACTCAACAAGTTGATGCTGGCACTGATAGAATAGGTAGCTAATAATCTTCATGAGAATTAGACTTAAAACATGTTTCTAAGCCTGAACCAACTTACTATGAAGTATTAATATTTTATTATCTCCAGTACTAACAGGGAAGGAAAAATCCCCAAAGTGAAATGCCAATTTCACAACGTTGTGCAGCACAGCAGTCAACCACTAGGGCCATGTTTTTATTCCACCTACATAAAACACTATTTAGAGATGCCTGCAAACTCAAGCCTTTCTTCCAGCCTTAGCAATGCTGAAAATGAAGACTTGGCTTCCTTAAACTATAGCAATGGCAGATCTCCCACTTGAAGCCCCTGACCAGATCGTCCCCTTGGGTACCCACACATTAGCCTTTAAATTAGGTTCAGGGGCACACTTCAGAAGCAGTTCTCCTCATCACTCAAGTTCCCTGTGCTCCCCTGCATTATCATCAAAACATCTCCCAGTGAGGAGCTATCTTTTGTTAGAATGAAACCAATAAAAACAAGCTAGGATACGGAAGACGTACTACAGGACCACACCTATTGCATCAAGCTGCAACCAAGCATGTAGGCCCTGGGATAAGATCATATCTGGTTTGAAACAACAAAATTTTAACATGGACATCAGGTTCTCAACACCTAGTGATCTGCCCTACAGACACACTCTTTTGTTCACACAATTTGCTAATGTATGCTAGGATGGAACCTCTGTCTCCATTCTCCCACCTACATTCAAAAGGATAATAATAATTAGCTGCTTCCTCCCTCACAGAGGTGACAGTGAGACTGATCAGATAGTGGGTGTACAGTACTTTGAAAATAGGAAGTGCTATGTAACTCTTCCCTCTTATTACAAATGCTCTTGTATCTAGTAGAGTAGTATAGAAATAAGAACTAATTTGGAAAAGTCTCCATTTCTATGCAGTTAAACATTGCTCCACTTGATCAAGCAACTGATTGCAGCAGGTTTACTTCATACAAATTGACAGTCATCCGACATGCTCACTCTGAGTATATTTATTGATTTTATTTAGGATGCTGTTCTTCTAGATAGAAAAAGCTTTCCTAGATCTGAAAAAGCCACTTAGTATTCATCAGCCAGGATCCAGAAAGACCATGAAATTATTAACTGAATCATTCTCAATGTAATTGCTACACACAGCACAAGCAGAAGTACCAGCTGGTATACTTGTTTCTGTCCCACACTTACTTTTGCTTAGTTTCAGTGCTGACAGCACATGGAATTTATGGATATTCACTTCTGAGACAGCCACTTTGATTGTTATATACCTTTAACATATTTATTTAGGACTATGTATTCAAGGTTCCTTACTAATCAGATTTGGCAGTACAGTAATGGTCCACTGTGAATTTGAAGACCCATTTGTAGGCCTCTGAAGCTGAGGAAGAAGATGCACATGCTACTAGAAAACTTCACCTACTAGAAATGAGACTCAAACATGCTTGCTACTTGGAAATTAGGGCTCTTAACTAAGGCTTTAACTTAGGCTTTATCTTAGGCCACAGACAAGCACTTGACTGCTGTTTGTGAGAATTTTAATAATTGTCTTTTGCAGTTCAGTGGCTGTAAGATACTCTGTCTGGATTTCAACTCACATCAACATGAAAATAAAGAATGAATTGGGATTCAGGCCAAACTCCACAACTGTGAGAATTTTACATCTGTGTTTTGCTGCTTTCTCTAGATGCTAATGAGAAAAATTTACACTTTCTCACTTTTTGACATTTAAGTTCCACAGCTGCTTAGGATTTTGCTTCTCACTTACTCAAAAGCTTCCTGCAGCTGGCAAAAACAAAGAGCTTAGTCTCTCATTCTGAAGTGCCATCACCACCTGTAAAGAGAAATCTCTTCACAGAGGGGCTCATGTGGCAAAAGTTTGCCAGCCAGAGCAAGTCAGGCATGAAGTGTGAAGACATCTTCTGAGCTTCAAGATACAGAAAGAGGAGAAACCCCTTAAAACATCATATTTTTCAGCAAAATCCTGTAGGATGAAGAAAAGATTTAATTTCTCTTTTTTGATCACTTCAGCTCAAACTCCCATCTTCAGCCTTTCAAGAAAGCAAAGCTGCTACGAGTATACACTGTGGTGTACCTACTACCCACATGTGGGAAACCAGGCAGCATCATCAGATAAATAGGAACAAAAATCATGTTATCACTCTCAATCAAAATGTCAAGTCCAATTCTGCCATGGATTCACAGCTCTGGGTACCCACACACATACTTATTAATCTTATTCTGCCTGGGCTCCTAAATCAGGTCAATGGGGAAGCAAGCTAGGCTCTGAAGTGTTTGCTGGCAAAGGACAATTCTCTCCAGGAATCCTGTAATCTCTTGAAATAGATTCTTCATCTACATGATGTGACATGAGGAGAGTAAATAGATGCAGTCAGGTGTGCAAGCTTGTTGATCACTGTGGTATGAGGAGCCAACAGTTAAAGAAGCCAAATGTACCAGAAATAAATTATTGGATTTCAATGCTTTTAAACAGACATTTAAAGAAAAGAGTGACTGGACTTTCCATATACACATTCAAAAACATTGATCAAAATTACTTCTGAATAAACAGAACCACTGCCATAATCCAGACAGAATGTAACAGCACCCTTGTAGACAACTCACATGAAGGTTTTTCAGAACAAATCAACTACTGATGTCACCAAAAAAGATATTGGTACATCACTATACTCAGTAGAAAAGAATGAAAAGGAACTTTTATAAATAACGACTTTTTATAGAACTTTAAGAAGATGTTCCCAACATACTTAAATGTGAAGTTTAGTTCAGACATTTAACAGAGTCTTGAGTAAGATGTGAAAATCCTACTATGCCTAGGCAAGCATTTCTAGTGTAGCAACTATTAAAATCTGCGTCTTTGGTAGCGTTGGTACCTCAGCATCTTTGCTCTCTCAGCCTATAAACTTGATGATGAGTTAGAGGGGGAACAGCATAATCTATCAGAGTAACATATCATGCCTTTCTCCACTGCAACTTGAAATCTGAGATTCAGTATGACACTCCTTCAAACAGAAAAGATCTTGTATGAAGACAATGATCCATAAAGTCTTCAATTGAAGGCAAACTCCTTTGTGCACAGAAGTTGAATAACAGAATTGAGTTGGAAGGGAACCTTACAGACCATCCAGTCCAACCCCCCTGCAGTGAACGTGGACACCTACAGCTAGATCAGGGTGCTCAGAGCCCTGTCCAGCCTGAGCTTCAGTGCCTCCAAGAATGGGGCATCCACCACCTTTCTGGGCAACCTGTTCCAGTACCTCGCGAGCTTCACTGTAACTAATCATCCCACAGGATCCAAGCTGTAATGATTAAGTGGATTACAAAAGCAGAGTTGGTGAGATACAGCCATTCCCTGATAACTTACAGCATCTAAAGCACTATATAGCAGGTGAAACAATAGAAAAACAGAACTCAAAATCTAGATCAGCCTGAATCATCATTCTGTTTGAGAAATTATGGTGAGTATGAATTATTAACTGATCCAGGAACAAAGCTTGGTGTCATTTCCAGCATTTTGCTGAAACATAACTCTTAGAACTATAATTACAATGAGATTACTCGGAAAAAAATAAAGCCTATGACACTTATCACTACAGACTGTTAGCTTAAAAGGAAATACTCTTAAGTAATATTTATGTCAAATACAGAATTGAAATAGTCTTCAGTACTAGAAAAACAAACAGCCTTGCTTCCTGACAAACTTAAGGGGCTCCCTGAAGTCCAAAGCAAGATTATAGTGCATGAATTAAACTTCTGAATTTGCATTACCAATTGGTCAAGGATGTCTTCTGCTTCAAGAAGACTTGAGGGGAAGATCATTTTCTCCTTCTGTTCCTGAGAGGAAATGGTAGAGATAACAATTAAGCATTTCCTGTCTGGTTTTGAGTAGCCTTCTTATAGACTTAGTCTCTTTAAATTTAACTGTCCAGACTAGAAAAGAGAATGGCCCTGATCTATGGCATCTAAGAAACAGACTGTTGAAGTCTTGAGTGGGAAGGGAAGATAGAAAGAAGGGGAGAACTTTCATTTACAGCTTCAAACCTGAATTTAAACATTCCTTTCTAGAATTCCTCACTATGGTCCTCTCTGTGGAGGAAATCTGGATATTCCAGTGTACTTCATCACAGAGCACCATATACCAGAAAATTAACAAAGTCATCATACCTGCCTGCTGGAAGAGTGCATAACAAAAGCTCTAAGAAATAATACATTTGAAGCAGACTACTGGGAAAGGACAAGGACAACCCATCATTTAAATGGATTTGTCTCTCCTTTCGTTTATTAATCTTCACAAAGAAATTGAAGAAAATAGTGAAGTCTCAAATCGGTGATTCCACTAATTACCATTATTTGAATCAGCTAAGGAAAGCCTGGGAAACATCATTTGCTTATTCAGGCCAAGATGCAAAGAAATCCTAGATACTGGTGGCTCAAAAGAACTTAAAAATAAAACAAAAATAAAAATCCTCAAACATACCAGGTTATTAAGAAAAAAAAAACCACAACCATACCTCCCACACTTAGAAGACAATGGCATATAGCTGACTGAGATTACTACCTGACAGATAAAGGAGGTCTACCCTCTTTTGAGATTCAATCCTCTTACCTTGCCAAGGGCTTCACTGCCCACTTACCACAAGAACACTGAGTAGCAGTTTTACCTTAAAAGAGACATGCAGATGGGTCAAGATTCCTATTCCTATGCAGTTTGGCATATCGATTTCTCCTCAACTCCCATCCTTCTCACATAATCTTGGGATAACCTCAATTGGACAGACATTTTAACAAACATTGGTATGCATTTTAAAATAGGCTTCTATTTGAAACTCTGTATCTTTGTGGACAGATGCATTTTGCATCTTTCCTTCACATATCTACTTTACATAGACAATTGACCCTGGTCTTTGAAAATCATCTCCTGACCTGACCTTGCAGCATACTTCTGTTAGTGACAAGTGCTGAAAGAGAAAGAGATGGGAGTTTCCTGCCACCACACAGGGCATTCCTGTGCACAGGGCAGAACAACTGAGCTTATGACTACACTCAAGTTTATTTATCAGGGTGTTTTTGTACTTGCCTAGCTATCACCTCATGAGAATCTCACATTTCACGTTAGGGCACTGCCTAAGTGCATGTGCCTGAATTGCAGGGTTTCAACCCTGCCACAACTATAATGATTCATAATTCATTATACTGTAATGGCTTACATAACAATGCAGACACTACTGGGGAAGCTGACCCTTAGCCTACAGTCAACTCCTTGAAGCTACAACCTGCCTCAGTCCTGCAGATATTCAGTGACCTGTTGAAAGACAGCCCTATGCTACCCAATGCAACCCAGAATGCAGGGTAACAAACTACCCTACTGCCCACCCTACAAGACAAGCTTAAGCAGCATGGCCTGCTACTCCCCAAGAAACACTGTCATGTTACTGAAAGACCTCCAAGCTGCGCAACTAAGGTTTTCACTACTTTTCCTCCATGTAGCCAGTTACAACAGCTCAGAAGCATCTACAAAATAATTTCTGTACACTCATAAGCAGAGGAGCAACTGTTAAGTGAAAGGTGGCACAAAGAGATGGGAATGCTACAGAATTCCCCTCACACTAGTTAAAGGCCTAGATGAACTGGTGAAATATATCTGCAG
This sequence comes from Gallus gallus, assembly GCF_016699485.2. Taxonomy (NCBI): domain Eukaryota; kingdom Metazoa; phylum Chordata; class Aves; order Galliformes; family Phasianidae; genus Gallus; species Gallus gallus. The sequence continues at coordinate 38,505,701 of NC_052572.1, forward strand.
CACACTCACCATACTTCACACAACCAGAGAATGGTTGAGGATGGCAGGTGTCTGTAGAGCTCATTCTGCCCAACCCCTGCTCCAGAAGGCCACCCAGAGCAAAATGCCCAGGCCCACAACCAAGTGGCTTTTGAAAATCTCCAAGGAGGAGACCACACAGCCTCCAGGCAACTTAGGCCCACGCTCCACAACACACAGGCAGTGAAGAAGTGCTGCCTGGTGTTCAGACAGAATCCTACATCCCAGTTTGTGCTCAAGGCCTTTTTTCCTGTCACTGGGCACTGCTGAAAAGAGAATGGCTCTGTCTTATTTGCATCCTCCCCTTCAGGTATCTATAGGCTTTGGTGAGATGCTCTCCCTCGAGCCTCCTCTTCTTCAGGCTGAGCAGCCCTGGCTCTCTCAGCCCCTCCTCAAAGCTGAGACATTCCAATCCTTTCATCATCTATGCAACCTTTTGCTGGACTCTCTCCAGGATGGTCATGCCTCTCTTGTAACGGAAAGCCTAATTGCAAACTCACTGTTCACCAGGCAGAATGAGCAGAGGCCTAAGAGTTTCAGTAGATGAAGAAAACATTTTTCCAGGGATAGAGGAACTCAGGCTACAAAAGAGTCAGCACTGGAGAAGAAGAGCCAAGTTCCAACCATGCTCCAGCTGTGTTAGCCTATGTTTGAAAGTTTTGCAAAACCTGCTGGTCTCCACAGACACACAAGAGAACTTACTCTCACAGGTACTAGTCCCATCAGCCTCCAATTCTCTTCTCAATGAGATTAAGTTCTCTCCATGAAAGTGTGAAGGTAAGACTGTGATAAGTGAGAGAAGACACCCCGTAAACATCCCAGCTTTCCAACTGCAGCTAAGTCCTGGCACACTCATCTTTTGCCATAATGATAACCAATAATCATGCAGCTCCTAAGGAGGCACCTAGTCCCTTTACAGTAGATGCAGAACCCTTATAACAGAGCTCTGAAGTCAGTCTGTCTCAAGGTGCAACCTGAAGCTGTTCACAAATTTCACAGTAGTGCTAAGCAGCTGTCGCTAAGCATTCACCAAGCACTGCCTGCCCCTTACACTAAGGAACTGGCATACAGTCCTATAATGCGATTGAGGTGGATCCAAAGGTGGAAGTGGAGCCAAAAGCAGTGCAAAGGAGAAGCCTTTGTCCCACTGTGTAGGCACAGGCATCGGGGACAGACAATTATTTGAATGTGCATAGTGCAAGGGACTTGCCCTTCTGTATGTAACACAGATGACAATACTGAAGCTGAACATTTGCTGAGTCACCACTGAGTAGCCACTTACAGCACTTCATATTTACTATGAAACAAATTGATGTGTATCTTGCAAAATGTAAACACCTTAATAACCCACATTTAATACCCTTACATCAAATTTGAACATTTTCCATTTCATACTAGAAAGAAATAACCTAGAGGAGAACTCTAAGACAGGTAGAGAACATAAGATGCTGAAATTCTGCTATGGGGACTAAGCATGAGATTAGTATGGAAGATAAAACTGCAGAATGTAGTTACCTCCATTTTAAGAAAAGGAGGGAAAAATTCAAAAAAGAGGTCTGAATATCACTGCAGTACTGACAGTGACAACTTAAGAGAAGTACACTTTTTAATCAGAATTAATGTTGAAGGTCAGAGGAGAAAAAAATTTACTATTTGCACAAATGTTCTGATATCTAAGCAATAAACCCAAAGAACTGCTAATGTACGGATGTAGATTAGAAAGGAAAGGTATAATCCAAGCAAATATTTACATGAGTGAAAGTTTAGTGAAGAGCTTTCTTACATATTTCAGATTTGGCTTGCTGCCAGTGATCCTTAGTACTGAACAGAAGAACTGGCACAAATGCTACTGCCATGGCTGATGGCTGGAAGGTGTGACAAAAACTGTGTCCTTAAAAACTTAACTTTAATGAAAAGGGGATGTGGCATTATCTCCTCTAAGCACTTAACTGATGGTAAAGTTCACAGGCAAATAATCCTGGTATTTAGAAGTTTAGAAGTTACACTTTCCTAGAAAAGCGCCAAGCAGAAATACTTCTGAAATACTGCCAAAGAACTTGTGGCATTAATGACAAGTAAGAGTAACACTTAGAGCCCATGATCAAGACTCAATTCCATTATGTTATGTAAACAAAAGAAATCCAAGACCAGTAGGTTGGTACATGACAGGCATGTTTTTCACAAGAGCTGCTTCAGTGAAAAACAGAATTACAAGTGAAAGCTAGATTTAGACATAAAATGCAACTGAAAGTCATTCAAGGTACAAAGTAGAGGAACTGGGTATCTGCTGAGTAACTTGTTGTCATACAACAACCCAACACAGCATGCATTAAATGAATTAGAGTTGTTTAAACAGTAAGTATTAAATTATACACACAAAAGTTCTTTGATAGCTCTCTTATAAGCAGGATCCCAGCAATATTAGATCAGTATAAGAAAGATTTTAAACTGTGAAATAGGATAAAAACAACAAAAACTATGGGACATAGCAGGTGGGGATTGGTAAATTAAGGAAAGGTTATGATGCAGACATGTAATTAACTTAACCTGTAAATGAGGAACAGGCAAAGACTGTGCACCTTGAATACTGTTATATGCAAGGTTGTCAACTGATGGTTGAATCAACCCTGAAAAGTAATTATTCTGAAGAGTTTTTCTATTATGGTAGACAATCACCCAAAACCAACTAGTTTAGTGTATTGGCTAAGAAGGCTGTTGAATTCTTCAGACATCTCAGCAGTGGTATCTCAACTAGCAGAAAAGAGACTTTAGTCCTGTATTTGTACTAACAAAAAAGAAAAAAGATAAAAAAGCAACCATACACAAGTGTTTGATTCTTGCTGTAGGTATTTCAACATTGATGCTAAAGAGCAAAAGAGGAGTCAAAAGAGATCTTAATGACTGAAGAATTAGGAAACCCATTCTACAGTTATCGTTCAGATTAAGCATTAACATCCCAGAGCTGCAGCCATACAGACCAACCACCAAGCTAAGAACAGGGCTTTTTTTGTGTGGTTATCTTTTCAGGTTTTTTGTTTGTTTTTTTAAGACATCTTCCTTTTGTTCTTAAGGTTGTTAGTAAGCGTAAAGTTCAAGAGAATGAAGAATTTGTATCATGGCTTGTTTAGTGGTTTTTTTTTGTTTTTTTTTGCTTGTTTTTTAATGTTTTACCTAATGTCAGACAATATATTCCACAGTAAATAAACAGGTTAACTGCTGCTAACTTTTTGTGGTACAAATTCTGGATTGAAAAGTAAAACAAAAAATACCACTACCTCCCCAAAACCAAATAATCATTCAAAGGAAAAAAAACAAGTACGTAGGGGAACCTAAAAGCCATGAGCCCAACACAAAATGCAACACTATATGTAAACTACAGTCTAGATTGGTAGGTTGAAACATTGTTTAAGAAAACAAGAACCAGTTATATTAAGTCAATGAAAACAAACGTCTTGCTTATGGCTGTATTTCTAACCACTCCCCAGAGTTCTGGCTCTCTTTGCACATAAAAAAACCCTGTAAAGGAACAGGAAGGTATTAGTGCATTCCATGTAGCTTGGTATCATGCAAACAAGACAAAACACACAAGTATGAAAGGTGATGACCCATTTCTCCAGCTGTGGATTATTCCAGAAAATATCATCATTCCTTGGAGATAGAAATAACTGAAGAATAAAGCAAACGCATTACAAAATACAGGCATGATGTTACCCCCTCCCCCTCAGGCTATTCAAACATAAGAATACATCCTACCAGCTTGATAACTCACATTTATTGTACCACTGTACACGTGGGGGAAAAAAAAGACCACCACATTATTTTCCCTCTTTAAACAACAAAGAGTTCATGTCTCCTCCTGTTTTACTGGTTTTATACTATTAGGAAAACCCCCTGGACAAATATTATATATATTATATATATAGCATATAAAAGTTTAACACCATACTCCTGACATTTTTACATAAAATTGTACACAAAGGAAGTCCACAAATCAAAAGATTCAGCACAGGTATTTTCCCAAGAATATCCAGCTGAAAACTGCACTAGCAAAACTAACATAGTAGTAAATTTTAAGCAAACCACAAGCCCAAGTACACCATCATCCAGGGAATGCTTGTGTCAGAAGTTTCTTTAAGAGAAACAACTTTGCGGCATACATATTAAATCTCCTGTTAAATGTCACAAGTTTGCATTTGTCACGGGGAGTACAGCCACAATTAAGCTATTAGCAAATTCTGTACACAGTGTTTATCTGGCTTCAGTTCAAAGGCTAGAATCCTCAGAGATAGTCCTAAGTTTAGTTCTTAACCTTAGCTAGATTTAATAATTAATAATAGCGTGTTACTCTGTAGTACAACTCAATACAGAACAAAACTCAGAATTCGTTATTATCTTGTCTCACAGATAAGAAGCAAAAATAAATGGAATTAAGCAAATAAACCCCATGAGAACAGAAATTACTCTGTTTCTAGAATGTTTCTAGATTCCAATGAGCACAGATGGTATTACCAGCCAAGATGAAGACAATCACAAGCCAAGCCATCTTTCAGAGTAAAATATTACGGATGTTACCATCAGAACTAGATCAAACATGCCTAACTATAGGTCAATACACATAAATTCAGTAATGCCAATGAATCTTAGTCCTATTTTCCAAAAATACTCTATTACATATTTTGATAAAAGCAAATTCACTTCTGTTGGTGACTCTGCCTTTTAATGAAATCATCTAGGTGAAGAGAAACAGTCAATTAAGTGAAAAGCATCTTTTCAAAGATCAGAGTAAACGTTTGTTATATCTCGGTTTATCATTTCAACGCTAAGATAAATAAAGCAAAATGAAAAAGAACACAACTCAAAAATCTTGGTTTCTTTTCTACATTCTAGTCTCACTAAGAAAAATAGTATGCTTAGAAGCAGTTTCAGAGGGAAAAAAAATACTATTCTATCCAGAAATCAGGTGCCAAAGAAGTATAAAACGTTTTATTAATAATGAATGTCCTGGAATTAAATATTCTAAATGACAACCTGAGTTTTTTGGGGCTGCCAAAGATAACCCCCCCCATCTCAAAGGATTATAAAAAATATACATATTTTTTACATATCAAAAGTGCTTCTCATAGGGGATTTATATGAAATTCTTTTGGCATTATGTCCAATGCTTGCAATTTTCCATACGGAAACTCCATGAAATTTCACTTGAGTGTCCCACTTGGAGGATACACAGAATAGCAGTGAGATAAAGGAACTTTGATCTCTCTCAACAATAGGCTAGCTCTGCAGAGCTCAAGAAGTCGGTCTGACAGCTATCTGGTGGCCTGCATTGGGAGATCTCTCCTTCCTTAATGATGGCCAGGTGCCAACAAAAAACAGCAGCCTCAGGATAGGAGAGATCAAAACAGCAAGAATGCTGTCAGCCTGTCTGAAAATTCTCTGAAGTGTCTCTATCTGTTAACACACAAGCATGAAAGAAAAAGGAGAAAAAAAGTTTAAGCAAAGCTATTTAAAGGCTCCTGTAGAACCATTTGTTTTGCTTATGGGTCTTTTTCAACAGCAGGACTACAGAGTATCTCAGTTTCCAGGATACTATTATTTCCTTTTTTTTTTTGCACAGAAAACAAGAAAGGCAGAAGTAAAAAGTACTGTATAAATCCACATTATTTTCCTCTCCTGAGAGTCTCAGTCCAATTGCACCTGCATCAAAAGTGGTGGATTTTTTTCTGAAACTATTTTTTTTTTTTAAACACCTTCAAAAGGTCTTTGCTATCAACCACATGCTGATTTCAATGCCATCTAAATGACGTACCAAAATGGGAAACATCAAATTGGCCACATACATGGATGGCAGCATACGAATTTGTTAAAGGTACATGAACAATTCCTTTCGTTTTCAGTATCTAATTTCCATTACTATTACTGCTCTGATCTTGCTAAGACACAAGTAGTACACTTCATCTCAGTAAATCCAGTATCACAGTAATATAAAAGCTCGTATTTGACCCTAAGTTTCTCAAGCCTCATCAATTCCCCAAAATCACAAGAAATTACAGCATCGTTTTCTATTTATATACATTTTAGTTTTTCTGGCCATGTAAATTAACAGTTGCTGCTACAGAAACGCTTTTCGACTTTCCACAATGACTCACATTTAACCAGAGACATGGGCTAGAATAGCCCTAGGCCACCTTTTAGAAGATCCTCTGACATAAGCAAGATAATTAACGTTATCATTAATGGAAAACCTAAGAGTTAAAAAATCTCCAGTTTATAGGGGTTTATAGAACAAGGAAAGAAAAGCAAGTTACCTTAACTTACATAAATGTGCTCATTTGGTATAAGGATTTTTGCCAAATATTATCTTGTTACTTTTGAATCTGGAGCTGGTAGAGCATAGAACTGGAGAAGAACCATGAGGCAGTACACCATCAACCAGTGAGCGACCAGATCAGGTAGTGGGACAGACATAAGAACAAGACAAGGCAGTAATAAGTTGTCTGTGCCATAAATTTAAGTATTATCGAGTCCAAAATATTTATTCTAACGGAGAATGGCAAAACATACTTAAGACATTTTTATTACACAGTGGATCAGTTCATTAATCTGTAAGCAAGAAAGTGACTTTTTGCCCCTCACTACAAGAAAGACAGTGAGGCCCTGGAACATGTCCAGAGAAGGGCAACAAAACTGGTGAGGACTCTGGAGCACAAGGCTTATGAGGAGCAGCTGAGGGAGCTGGGATTGTTCAGTCTGGAGAAGAGAAGGCTCAGGGGAGACCTCATTACACTCCACAGCTTCCTGAAGGGAGGTTGTGATGAAGAGGGGTTTGACCTTTTCTCCCAGGCAACAAACAGAACCTGAGGAAATGGCCACAAGTTGTACCAGAAGAGGTCTAGATTAGACATAAGGAGAAACTTTTTCTCTCAGAGAGTGGTCAGGCATTGGAATGGCCTGCCCAGGGGGGTGGTGGAGTCGCTGTCCCTGGCAGTGCTCAAGAGGCGTCTGGATGAGGAGCTACGAGATATGGTTTAGTAGCTTGTGGTAGCAACGGTGATGGGAGGACAGTTGGACTAGATGATCTTGTAGGGCCTTTCCAACCTTGTGATTCTATGATTGTCTTGATTTCACGGCTGTATCGTAACTAAACTAGTAAATTCTAAGCTCTCGACTCTTGTTCACTGAAATAATCTGAAACTGGTTGGGTATCTATCACGTCCAACCATGCCAAATGCCTACAGAATAGTTAACCTGAAGACAGGTAATCACATCCAAGAAAAAAAAAAAACAAAAACACCTTCTGATGCACATTTGATGACAATTACCAACATCAGAGCTCTACTTTCAGTTAACTTTAGAAGAGATAAGGATCTAACCGCATTGATTTCTTGCTGAAGATTTCAGAATTAAAAAAGCAAATAAAAAGTACTTAAAATGCTAACTGTTTTCCTTTCACTATTTTTTTTCAAAGATAAACAAATCCCCTGTCAATGTATTTTTGATAGCTGGAATTGAATCCCAAAGTATTTCGACAAGAACCACCATCCCATTTTCCAAGATATAAAATAGGCATACATAATCAAAGATGATAGTTCCTTGGATGAGCATTTAATCCATCTGTTTGTTCTAAGATGAAATCAGGCCCAGCCCCAGGCACTAGACAAAACTGTTCAGACCCTTTCCTAACCACTTCTCCCACGTGCAGGGCAGGTCAACCTATCTTACAAACACCATGGCCATAGCTCAGCTGCACAAAGGCAGCAGTGATATTTTCTCTGCTATCTTTTTCACCTTCCTCATGAGGAGGTTCAATTTTTCAGAAGCCGTCTCATGTCCCACTGCTTTCCTCAAGCTACGTACATACTACGCATCATGTCCCCTTCAGGGAAGGATGAGGCAAACCTCCACTGTGGATTGACTGAGCGGTCAAACCTTTGTTTGATGTATTCCATTTCTGCCTCTGGCACAGACACACACCACCCTCTCAAACGCAGAAAGAAACAACAGCACTTCTCTGCTGGCAACTGCATCTACACAAGGGCTCTGTGATAAAACTCTACAGTCCAGACCCAGCTCTGAACACTAAGCATAGCGTGCAAATTAAATAGTTTGAGTGTTCCGTGCAATTTGTCCTCCACAAGCCCACAAAAGACAATATCTTCAGACAATTACTCTTCAGTTTAGTCTCCATATCAACATTACTTACTGGGGGCACAACGTGCAACCAGAACACTCAAGATTTAATCTTCAATTTTGATCAAAAAACATTTTGGCTCTTCCTGGAACTCCCCCAGTAACTTCCAAACTACTAAAACCACGGTATCTCCTAAATTTGTGCTCTCCAGCATTAATGCATCCAGCTTCCTCAGAAGGGGCTAGCCATACTTACAGCCTGCTTCATGCTTCCAACTCTGATGCCAGAAACACAGCATACAGGGCCTGCTAGTGTCTCCTATGTTCAAGATCCCACTCCGTTTTATGCTGCTTTCCTGCTTGAGGCTTGTGCCAGTCAGACATTTTGTAATTAGACCAAATAAGAAGTGAATGCTAAAATATGTCCATAACTGTACCCGTAAGAGCTATTCATACATAGCAAAAACAGATTTTTCCTGAGTGTTTCACCATTCAGCACAGGAAAAAAAAATAATGATAATAAAATGTTCAGTGTTTACAGTTCTCTGTTACTGCAACAAAGCTAATAACCACTAATCACATCCATTGTGCCAAGTTATTTTACACCTTCCTGGGATTAATTTTGCAAATTGTCATAGTATTTCAAAAGAAATACTTGTTCTTATGAAATCAGCATTGGCATTATACACCAACAAAATAATGTGAAGAAGCTAAAAAGCAGAACTATAACTTCTTAACATTGCAGCATACACCCAAATGTGCTTTCTCCAGAGATTCTCTGCTCAGCACATGCTTTTCCCTTCTGCACTAATTTCATATTGTTCTTTAATGTGAGAGAAAAATTTGGAGTCCCTTGGCTCTCTGACTTATAAGAAAAATTCATTGACTATTGAAACCCTAAGCTAGTTCTTATGTGCTTCAGTGGGTGTAGATCACTTCTAAAATAAAGCCAATAAATAAATATATATTTTAAATAATAAAGCTATTATAAAAATAATAAAGCAACAAAAAACCCCTTTTAAGCACGGCAAACTAAATATCCAACCACAATAGATACAAATAAAAAAATGGATAATGTTTAAGAAATATATATGTCTATATATGTCTGTACGCCTGTACATAACAAATGATATTTATATACAGGCATACACAACTATATGTCATAAAATACATCAAGGTGTTTTGCATCCAGGATAACATTAGAAGATATAATCAATAGAGATACTTATCAATCCAGTTACAACACATCAGAATGTGTACATAAAGTATTTGCTTACTTTACTATTGTAAATGTGTACTGTGGTACCTAGCTAAACTAATTTCAAAGTGCTCAGTGCGAGTGGGAGGATGGACCAATACATATAAGATAGCAAAATAAGGTTACAGTTTTAGCTATTTTTTTTTTTAATTATTTAACAGAGCATGGAAAGTAGTCAATCAGAATGTACTACCCAATATCAGCGTTTTTCTCCTTTGTGCACAGGAGTGAAATGTGCATTACCACTTGACTTCCGTCTCTAAGCAGGGTATACTGCCTACCTGAACAAAGATTCCAGACTGTAGGAGGGAAAGACGACAAAGCCAAACACAAGGCAGGACTGTAAAGGAGACTCCAAAGTTCTCCAGAACACTTGGTCCCAGGCACATGCCTGAAACTGACCTCAAATCATTGCCTGAGTGATTGTTAATAACATCCAGCATTCCAAGTTAATAGCTCCACAAGTAGAACATACTGCTAATCAACAGCAAATGTGTGAACCTACCTCACAGTTTATTGTCTTTCCAGTTTGGCTGTTGAAGACACCGAGATAAGCAGCTGCAAAACAGCCTACCAAAAATATAGGGGATGAATATACATTTGTGTCATTTTCCCAAACACAGTTGATATCTTCACCAAGGAAGACATATTTTGACATATTCAAGGTGTACTTGAGCCTCTCTACTGTACACTGCTCTTCTAAAGAGCACTGAAAGAGATACAACAAAAAGTCTTTGATTACTTCAGGGGTTTAAAAAATAATACCTCAAATTACACTTGTGTGGATTCACTGACCTTTTCTCCAAACAATTTCGAATGAACATGATTGGAAAACTGCTGTGTGAGATTTATGGTCCTCAAGCTCAATAATGGTCAGAAACTTTACATCAACAGCCACACAATGTATGTCTACTAAATATTCACATCTCTATTGTGTGACTTGCTCTGGTTGGCTAGTCATGTTTGTACATAGCAGAAATCTGTTCCTGAAAAGCTTAGCACCTGCAATAAATGTTCTTCTTTCTTTTCTTCCTGAACATGTCAAACAATGCATGGCCAGACCTCTGAGATTTAGTCAATATACATAATGTAAACAGGAAATTAATTTATGCGTGACTTCACAGAATTCTCATTTTCACATACTTTAAAACATACATCTGAGTACAAATGCATCAGCAGAGATTTACTGCAACATCTGTTAAGAAACTGCCACCCTGTCCTGCTCGACTAAACCACACAGAGCAGCTCAGCTACAGTAAAAATAAGGAAGCTTGCTTGTTTCTCCAGCTGAGGAAAAGATTATATAAGACCAGCGTGCTTCATTGTTGACTTAATGGGCTCACTTCCTCCTAGAGTTATCTAAAGAAAGTTGAAGTCCTTGCTAATTCACTGAGTTGCACATGATTCGTTAATTCGGCTGGCAGAGGTCTAAGAAAGCAAATACACATATATCCTGCACACTTACTGGATATTCACCAGGTGCCCAGAAGCTCCGTTCCACATTAAACCGACTGCCGTCCATGCTAATTCACATGGCTTACCTTCTACCTGCTTCCTTTGCCAACACACAGCCAATGAACGGACATAAATGTCAGGCAGCTCTCTGCACTGCACCTCTGTTATCTCAGACAGAAGGGACAATCACCTCTTAAAAATGTGTTTTGCACCTGATTCTGCCAGCAAAAAGGACAGAAAACAGTAAATATGCTGTCAGCCCCTCCAACAGTTAACTTGGCCGAGGTTTCTGGATACAGACATAGCCAGCTAGTACGGTACTGCTGAATTATTTTCTTAGACACTCCGAGCATTTCCCTGAGAAAATGCTCTGAGAAAACAGCACGTAGTATAAATATATGCAGCACACAGTCAGGGATGTCCAGAACTGAAGGCTTATGGCTACAATCTATCATTGAGTCCCAGGTGCTGCTTTCTGAGACCCAGCAAAATTTCCACCGACTACAGACAAAATGATACGCAGAAAAACTGGAGCACATGGAACTTAAGTATGCTTAAGTATGTGAATGCACACTTAAAACACAAGCATGAAGAATGCTGTACGTTTTGTCTGGCATATACCAATATAACACATTAAAACATCTCATTTCTTCCCAGCTATAAAAGTAATGTAAGTGCTTTTACAGCTAACAGCAAACAATGGATGGATATTAACAACTTTAAGCTCTGGAGAACAATCATGTAGTTTTACAAAGTGTTCAGCAGTAATGAAATCCAGAAGAATTTGGAAAATACATGGGATTAAAACCAAATTCAGTGGAAGACTGAATTTGTTCCAAAGTGCCTTAAACGTTACAGCCAAGTTCTGCTAGCAGAACTACTACGATGCCTTTGTAACACTCTTCAGTGTATGTTTTAAGTTCTGGCTCTTTAGAATTACAACAGTAAAAAACAAACAAACAAACTCACCAGTTTTTTCCTGTTCCCACCTGCCCCAAAAATGAAGCAAAGATGTACAGCAAAGCACCTAGACGTGGTATTTTAATGTTTAATTGCAGAGAAGGTTTATTTTTAAACTAACACTTAGGAATAATCTTAGCATGCAGTAAAAGTTTTCCAGAAGCGACTTAGCGTACTGAACTCTGACCCTACGAAAAGAAAAAAAGATATCATTATTAATACAGACGCAGGGTGCACCTGGCACAGTACGTGCATGTCTCTCGGTAATGGTAACTTGCACAACCGGGAGAGAAAGGAGAAAACTAATTCACTTTGCAGGGGAGCACTGCAATGGCAACGGAGTGGGGTGGGGGGGAGGAGGTGGGCAGAACGTGTGGGGAACACCAGAAAACCCCCAACTTTTCTTCTGATCCAAAAATGCTATTTTTCTCCCCCCCCCCCCACATTGTATATACATCTGATTTTCAAACGTGGAAGTAAAAATCCAGCACAGATTTGCTTATCCGTGCCTTAAAGCCTTTCAGGTTAATAGCTTTAGCACAGGCTTGCTGCAAGTGAAGAAGAACATGCATGGCCAATTAGCGCGGCTCAGTGTAAGCTGCGCTAGCTCTCTCCTCTGAGCCAGGGGATACACCTCGGTCTCATTTTCAAAAGCCTTTAACCCACTTAGGCTTCTCAGTCCCACACCACACAGAGGGACCCAGACGTCGGAACTTCTGGAAAAAATAGGAGAGTTTGCTTGTGCTGAAACATGACAAAACCAAGCAATATTAGCATGCTAGCCCTTTCAGTTTTGAGGGGGAAGGACAGCTTTTATTTTTAAATTAGCACGAACTCCGCTGTCCCTTACGGGACTTTAACTAATTTCAGGCATTTGTCATGCCACCGGTCTCATCGTTTTTAATAAATATTTTCTACTTTTAAAACGTCTGTCTCTCTCATTCTCCTATGAACGACCCACACAAACACCACATCCTCACCAACCAAGCCCTGCTGATGCTGGGGAAGCGGTGAGAGTGACTAGAAAGAGTCCTGTCATTCACCTAAAATAAACCACTATTCAGAAAACTTCTCCTCAAAATTTGTTTATAAATTGAAGCCTGAACCTCTACCCAATGCCACGACTTCAACAGTGGTTCACCACTATCTGCATTTCACAAGATGAGATCATTAAGTGTTAATCCACACAGCTGCAGAGGCACACACGCTTCCAGCCTAACACAACAGCGTGACACACAGAAAAACCAAAAATGTGCACACATTAACAACGTCTGCTCCAGTTTTGTTACCCAAAGACAGCCAGCCATGCTGCCCAGCGGGACATCGAACCCACCCCTCCTGGCCTCTAGCACCTCTTGCTTACATCTCCCCTGGCACATCAGAACACCTGGCTTACACCGCCTCTTCTCTGCAAAGAAAGGCTGAGGGAGCTGGGCTTGTTCAGCCTGGAGAAAGCTTCAGGGAGACATCACTGCAGCCTTCCGGTACTTGAAGGGAGCTTATAAACAGGAGGGAGGCCAACTTTTTCACAGGCAGATAATGACAGGACAAAAGGGAACGGCTTTAAACTAAAGAAGGGGAGATTTAGATTAGACGTGGCAAGGCACTGGCAGAGGCTGCCCAGAGAAGCCATGGATGCCCCATCCCCGGAGGCGTTCAAGGCTGGGCTGGATGGGACCCCGGGCAGCCTGAATTGATGGGTGGCAGCCCTGCCCACGGCAGAGAGTTGGAACTGGATGGGATTTAAGGTCCCTTCCAACTTAGGCCATTCTGTGGTTCTACAGTACACCGACACCAGCAGAAAGCATTCCTGCAAGCAGCTCAGTAAGCCACTCCAGCACTGCCCAGGCAGCTCCTTGTCTGCCCTGGGTCAGCAGATAGCCTGTAGCATTGGGTGGGTGGGCCCCCTGGGCAGCTTATCGGTGTCACTCAATACACGTTTTGTGGTTTTGAAAGCTTGGGAGAAAACTCTAGCTTCACTGCAACAAAAACAAGGAAACACTTAAGAAGTTTGGACCTGAGTTAACAAGTCTGGTATGCCAGCCGTCTCCACTGAAGTGAGCGTACATCACTCTGTAATTATACTTAAGCTCGCATCTGTCCAACCGTATGGACGGTATCTACTTTCGTTCATCCTTACCGTGAATTCCCAAACAGCCACAACAGTCACCAGGCAGAACCAGGCCAGTAATGAGACAGAACGCCATTACTGTGAGCGCCAGCCACATCCACATCCACCTCCACCACTGTCTGCATCAGCTGAGGAGCCCCAAACCTTCCTCCGTGTCGGAGGAAGGCTGTGAATGTTTAGTGAGTCTCACAGAGCAGCAAACAGCACTTGCACAGGGAAGCGCTGCCTAACCTCTGTCCCGCACCCTGCCCCACATACAGGCCATGAGAGCAGCCCTCCCTCAGAGCTCAGAGGCACCACACTGTGGGCCCTGCGACCCCGGGCAGCGACTGCACAGCCACAGCACAGGACGTGGATAAACACATCTTAATTTAAAAGGCTCATTTTAACAGAAGCCAAATTCCTACTAGATAAGTATCGCCGCTGCATACTTGGAGCTCCAAAACAACCGCCTCCGTTCTAAGGAGAGACACACAATGCCGAGGATTTTCTTTCCTGACGGGTGGGTGGGCTCCAAAAGTACTACGGGATCCTGTCATCCTCGGCACGCCTCAGGTTGCTCTCCGCTCCCTGCCCGCACGCTGGCCTTCGTGGTTTCTCTTCCGTTTGTAACGTCGCCCTACAACCCCAGCACAGCCCCTTATCCCAGTTTACCTCGTTAAATAAAAGACACAACAAATAAAAATGCGAGAAGCGAGCCAACAGCCGCGGAGCAGGGCGGACACGGACGCCCGTTCCCGGAGCCGCGCAGGGCAGCTCCCCCCGAGCCCCCATCACCCCGACGCTCGCCCCTCCCGTCCCTCGCTCTCAGCTCCATGTTGGAGGCCGCTTCCCTCCCGCACCGAGCCTACCGCGGCGGGCACCCACGCCCCGCGGTGGCAGGGCCGGTGGCTCTCCGGCGGGGCCGCGGCCGAGGAGCCGAGAGCCCGGGCGAGCCGAGCCGGCCCCGCCGCCGCCCCAGGCCCGACCGCGGGGACCCTGGCGCGCTCCCCGGAGGCAGCCGGGAACGGCCCGCACCGTGCCGCGCCGAGCCGAGCCGCGCGGGGCCAGGCCGGGCCTGCCGGCGCCGAGCCGCACTCACCGAGCAGCAGCAGCTTCAGCTCCCGGCGCGCGTCCCGCTTGTCGCGGCGCAGCTGCCTCTCGATCTCGTCGTTGATCCGCCGGGCTTCCTTGGCTTCCTCGCTCAGGCAGCACGCCATGATGGACTCCAGAGTCATTCTTCCTAACTGGTTCAAACACAGCCCCCACCCCCTAAAATCGCACGCACTCACTCGCTCGCACACCCGCACCGGCCGGAGCCCGCACCGCGCACCGCAAGGCAGGCGCGGGGACCGCCTCGATGCCGCACGCGGGCGAGGAAAGAGGCAGGGCGGCTCGGATCCCCGCCGCTCCCAACCCCTCCTCTCCTCTCAATCATGCACCGAACGGCGCGGACGCCTCCACCGCGGCGGCAGCGGCGCTCCCCGGCCGAGCCCCGAACTCCCCGGCGGCCGCCGCCCCCGTCGCCCGCAGCGCCCACCCCGTCCGCCGCCGAGCGCTAGCGCCCGCCGAGCTTCCGTGCGGGCATCGCCCGGCCGCTGCCCTCGCCCTGGAGCCGGAGCCCAGCGACCTCGGCTGCGCCCGGCGGGGGAGCTTCCTCGCCCGCCCCTCTGGCGGGGACAGCCGCTGCCGTTGAGCTACCGCGGCTCGGCTCTGCTCGGCCCTGACAGAGGAGACGGGAGAGGGGGCGGGCGGAGAGCAACCGCCGGAGAGGAAGAGCAGGCACTGGGGGCCGGGCTCGCCCGGCTTTTCAATGGTTCGGCTCCGCGGGCGTGGTGAGGCAGGAATATGGCGGAGCGCCGCTCCCGCGCCCCCCCCCCGCGTCGCCGCACGCAGGGGGCGAGCGCTCGTGCGTGCCGGTCAGCCCGGTCTCACCCCGTTGCCCCCGTGCGCCCCCGCGGCGTTGGCGGCGGCGGCGGAGGAGGAGGAGAAGGAGAAGGAAAAGGAAAAGAGAAGGAAAAGAGAAGGGGGCGAACGGAACGCGACTACTGGCGCCCGGCGGCCGCAGGGATAGGCGGCCGCTCCGGCCCGGACTGCGGGGACTCGCGGTTCCTCCCGGCGCTGCCGCGCGGGGCCTCGCCGCCCTTGTGCTGGGCGCCGGCGGACATTTCCTCCGCGCTCCTCCATCCTCCTGCACGGCTGCGGCTCGCGGGAGAGGGGAAACGCAGAAATTCCCGGGAAGGGAAAGGGAGGGGGGAAGCCGACTTTCCACCTTCACAGGGAAACGCGAGTGCGGGGATGGATGCCGTGCTGCGGCGCAGAAAGCCGCGCACCAGCGGCACCGCGCACTGCCCTGGGACGCCCGCACCAAAACCCCGCTATCGGCCCCGGGTCCCCCCGCGCCACGATCGGCGCGCTGTCCGCCGCAGCGCCGTGCCCGCTCCGAGCCGGCTGGGGGGCGGCCGTGCGGCCTTCCCCCACCCTCCCCGCGCCGTGCCCTTTGCACCCCCATCCCGGAGACCGCGGCTCTGGGTCCGCGGGTGCGTTCCGAATGCTTCGTGCGCGGACTGGCAGCGCAGGCATAGCGCGGGACGCGGTGGGGATTGAAGCGGAGAGCGCAGTTTTCAGCCCCGTAATGCAGTTGTGCAGTCAATTAATTCCCAGAGTGCAAAATATGTTTGTCATTGCTTTAGGAAACGAACGTTTTCTACCTAGCTCCAGGCAGGGTTTTATGTCCGATGTGTGGGAACGGAACTTAGAAAGGTGTTATAATTGCCCTTCTTTATCCCTGCGTATCAATATGTCTCGGTTATCAATCAGAAATGATACTTCGGTAAAGGCATTGTTTCTATTATAAAACCTACGGTTTTGTACTGAAGTGTAGCAACGTGTTTGTCTGTCTATCCGACGTCCCTGGGTTAGTGCCTTAGTACTAAATTCAGTGAAGATTTTTAGAGACTGAATTTTAGACAAAGACTTGCGTTAAAAAAAAATAATAATAATGATAATAATAATGTTAGCAGGAGACCAAGGGGGAAGAAATTCTTGGTAAAATTAATTCTAAACGTATCAGAGCCCATTTCTAAAGGCCAGACCTGCAGCCCGAGAACAGGCAGCAGGAGACGTTCTGTATGTGTGGCAGGACTGTGCCTAGCACATGGCACACAGCATTCGGGTCAGCAGTGAGGAACGGCTGCACCAGGGCTGCACCAAGGGTCTGAGCGAAGGGGTCCGTGAGTTTGTGACCTGCGGGTGGACCCTCCATCCATCGGCCTGAGGGCGCTGCAGTCATCAGGCAATACTGTGGCATCCCCGGGAGACGAGTCTGACTCAACTTTCTTAACCAGCTCTCTTCTATGCACGGTGCTCTGTGTACCTCAAATACAAAACTGTCATTTAATTCTGCATTTTTTGATGAGAAAAGACACCCAGGGGGCCATAAATGTAATATGTAGGTACCGCTCCCACTGACATCATTGGATTTTAATCTCTGCTGGGTAAGTACCTTCGGGTTTCTAATGGAGGTGCTTTCTTGCCTGGCTCCAGCACCAACAGAGAGCCACTGAGCGCTGCTCTGCCCCACGCTCTCCGACTTAGTGGAAAGCAGAAGAACCCCCATTATGGACAATTACATGATAATAAACCCACGAGGAAGTTTCTCTCCAGCCCTCATCTCCATAATGGTTGGCGTTTGTTTTGAAACACGAAACACCCTTTATAAATATTTTATCTTAATAGGAATTATGAGTAAATGACAGATGCCGTTATTACCCGTAGAGGTAATTATGATCCATAGATACCATCCATACTGCCACCTAATCCTGCGGAGATACTTCCTGATAAGCCTTCCCCGTAACATTAATAATTTCATAGTGCTCTATGCAAGCCATCTCCAGCTCATGGCTCATAGCAACCCATTGCCTGTGAGACGCTTTAGTGCTGTGTGCTGCCACAGGAAATTAAAAGCTAAAAGTGAGGCGGACACGGGGAGCAGAGCGCAGCATTAAGCGCACCGAGACCTCGGTGCTCTTGCTTGGAAGCCTAGAGAAGTTGGGGAACCACCGACCACTGTACCATCTCTGTGCCTCTCCTTACACAGACTTGAATCTCTTCCCTTTGCAGGTGCAAGGATGTTTCTTGTCACTCTCTGCATGAGGCACACTCTGCGATGTTCTGACAGGACCCAGCAGCACCTGAGCCCGCGGCTCCCGCAGCAGATCACGCGCAGCAGCACGCAGCCCTAAGAAAAGGAGCACTTTGCAGGTGCTTGTTGTTGCCATAGAGCATCCGGATGTTTTCACAGTGCCTCGCACAAGAACATTCCAGCCTTGTTTCTGAGTACTTGCCATTAATTTTGAGGCCATCAGCGTCTGCACAGGGCAAGTTGCCCTTCCAGGATGCCTTCCTGATTTGTTGCTTTTTAGGTTTCTTTCTCGCTTGCTTGTTTGTTAGAAAAAAACAATCAGTACCTGCTGGTTCTCTATAGGAGACATCCAGCATCTGCCATTATGTTCAGCTGAAACAATCAGTTTGTTCCCATGTGCCTTGTTTTGCCAGCTCACCTTCCCAGCGTTTCCCAGTGCTTACCCATTTTCAGGTAGCAGGTGTCTGCCAAAGACCAAACAAAGCAGTCAGACTGCTGACCACGGTAGGGCTTAAGAAACCGTTTGTCCATTTAATTTACGCGAAGTACGTTTCTGCAGTTTATTTCCTTTTGCTTATGTGCACATTGAGAAGTTCTTACTGATGACTTCGTTGTGCAGAAGTGCAAGAGCTGTGCAACCTTTGATCGTTCCCCAAAGGCTGCCTTACTTCTGCCTTTGTCCACCACCACCCGCGGGATGCTGCCGTGCCCACCCGGCGCGTCGCAGCGTCGCACAGCGCGCGCTCACGGGGCACAGCGGTTTTTTTTTGCGCTCTTTCCTTTGCGACCTTAAGCAGCAGACACCCGTTTGTCTCTACAGGTCGCCTGAACACACGGCTGGTTTCAGGCGCTCGCAGAGCGGGACCTCCAGCTTCTGCAGCCCCGACCCACCCCGGCACCACGACCCCGGCGGCCCCCTCGGGGCGGCAGTCCCTGCGGCGCAGCCGCGGCGCCCCCTGCCGGCCACAGAGCGCGCCGCCCCGGCCCCTTTCGGGCAGCGCCCCGCACGGGGCGCTGAGGAACGAGGGGACCGCAGCGAGGGTCGTTTCTCCGCGGAGCCGCGTCGGGAGCAGCTCCCCGTGTGCTGTCGGCCGCCCTCGCAGCGCTGTGCCTGTCCCGGCCACGAAACGGAGCGCGCCTGGACGTGGTGTGCCTTTGGACTGCTCTTTGGTTCGAGAGAAAATCCTACGGTAAAAGACCACCGTACGGCATGGTGTTTCTCTTTGATGTCTGTGCAAGCCTCGGCTCCGGGCAGGTTACAAGTCTCCACGGCTTATTCTTCCATGGCGGGAGAGGGAGAGGCTGAAGAACAAGAAGGTACCATGGCAACTGCGGGCCCGCAGAGCGCCCTGCTCGGCGCTGAGGCCGTGGGCAGCGGGCCGGGGCTGAGCGGTCCGCAGTGCGGGGGGGGGGGGGGGGGGGGCGGGGGCGAGATGGCTGCCGCGGGTAGGGGGTCTGTCCACTCTGTGGGCGTGTGGGTCAGAAGAAGCAGAGGGAGACTAATGCCCTCCATCACCCTGTGATTCCCTGCCCTATCCTGCTCTGCAGCACCCCACCCTTGCCCTTTCTTCTATAGGCTCTGGTCCTGACCAGCTAATGTAACTCCTTAACGCAGCGTTACAGTGTGTTAGGCTTTTGGCACTGGGAAAGGGAAATAGCCAAGGGCGGTAAGGACGCCTTTTTGAGGCAGTTACCTCCTGGACCAGATGCATCAGCCAACAGGTGCCACACAGACCGCACAGGCCTGGTGGAACAGTGCTGAAAGAATAACACTTAGTATGATTCAAGATTGTAAGATGAGTAGAGTACTATCTGATATCATGATACCAAAGCAATTCAGCAAAGAAAGATGGTAAAGTGTTCAGTGTTACCACCGGTGACCCATGTGGTGGCTTCTGTCCTGTTGTTCATCAGCTGTCTTTATCAAGAAATGGATGGTAGTTGTGCATCCGGGCTACTGTATTTGTATGATGTGGGATTTGTTAACTGCATAGCTTAAAATCTCCTCACAAAAGTTTCAGCAAAATCTTTCATAACACGTCTCTCCCTGGTGGGAGAACGGATGGAGAGGGATGGATATCCTTCCTCTACAAATGTTAATGAAATTAGATGTTTGGATTATTTATTCAAGCATTTTTTCCTACCCTTAACATTTACACTTCCCCTGATAGTCTGCTCTTGGGTACATGCTATCTCATTCTGATTTCATTCAACTTTTTCAGTACTTCAGTACCTCCATCATCTTCAATGGAATTACACTATTTTCCATCATCAGACATAGCATTAGACCCCGGTTCCATCTAAATCAGTTCCATTTAAGACATTTAACATACACAGTGCAATTGTGTGCATCCTGTCCTTTGTTGATCGGATATTTGATCCTACGTCCTCAAAAACATCCTAGCCAATAGTCTAAGCTGGTAGGCCATAATTCTGCCTTATTTCTTTCTTTCTGTGTCACAGGACAGAGAGAAATGAGTTACAAAGCACCTAAGCAGAGACGGTTCTTTATGTATTTCAGTGGAAAGTATTAACTCATGTTTCCTTCCATCATCCGTTTGCCACTGATGACCTCCAGAAGTCCCTTCCAACCTAAACCATTCTGTGATTCTGAGATATGATGTATCCACCGAGGTTTAATCCTGATCCGTACTTCATTAGAATGTGACAATGTGACAACTGTCACGTTGGCTATAATTTTGTAATGGAAGACTGTTTTTGGATGCTCTGCTGAAAGCAGAGCATGACACAATACATTTCACAGCCTTACACCAAAGTTTGACTTGTAAAGAAGTATCATGTTGCACTGTATCATTTTTTACATTAAGTCTGAGAAATGCCGAAACAAAAGACAGGTAAACAGTAAGTATGGGAGATTTGGTGTTTTCAAAAAACACTTTGCATTTGAGTGCAAGCACAACGTTCCTTCTAACTGGCATCAAGTATTCATGGCACATAATACATTTTATGTAACTGTAAGTACACAGTGATCCCCATTACAACAACAACGGAAGCACAAATATTTCTTTATTATTCTGCCTGAATAATTCCATAGCAGAGTAAATAATAACTGGGTATTCTTGGTGCAATTCCAGCATACACCACACATGGTCGTTACAGACTCAGGTATCAACACCACAAATAAAAGTGAGTGTGCCATCAGCGAAAGATGTCAGGGTACGAGGCTTTTTAGTTCTCTCATATTTACACATATATTTTCAGTTGGTTGTCTTAAAGGCAGACAAATATAGGAGATAAAAACGAAAGAACTAAAATGGATAAAAGTCAGTGTTAAAAATTAAATGATATGTGAATGTAACTGGCCATTCACAGCTACAGGATTATGCAAATACCTTTTTCCACAGAATCTCTGTTCAGGGCTGAAATATGGAAAACCATGACTCAGTGTGGCATTTTTCCAGTGGATATGAACAACAAATGAATATTAATATTATTCTAATAGTACTTATTAAAAATGTCTTTTGGGCATTATGCATTTCAAATACAAATTCACTGCCAAAAATTTGGAGGCATCAATAGTGAAACCTATATACTGTATAGGCTTTATATCTTGTACTACCAGGAGCATCAACATCTTTTGTACTTTACTATCACAGAATCACAGAAAAGATTGGAAAAGACCCATAAGATCATCCAGTCCAACCACCAACCCCTCCCCACCATGCCCACTCACAGAACCACAGTATCATAGAATCATTTAAGGTTGGAAGAGAACTCTATGATAATCAAGTCCAACCACTGACCCATCACTACCGTTGTTGCCTGATATCTGAAGCGAACCTGGACAGGGGCTCAGCCCACCCTATGGGTGCTGTCCCATGGTGGGAGGCTCAGGGCTCCTGCTGGGTCTCTTGCAGATGCCTCAGACATGGACATGGAGCTGTACAATGCCCAGACATTGGCAGATACCCGGAAGTAGTACCTGCAGGAGCTGCCAGCCCCCCTATCAAATATCTGTATGGAAAAGAGTGAGAGAAAGAGAGTGAGTGAGAGTGAGTGAGAGAGAGAGAGAGAGAGAGAGAGAGAGAGAGAGAGAGAGAGAGAGAAAGAAAGAAAGAAAGAAAGAAAGAAAGAAAGAAAGAAGGAAAGAAAGAAGGAAAGAAAGGAGGAAAGAAAGGAGGAAAGAAAGGAGGAAAGAAAGGAAGAAAGAAAGGAAGAAAGAAAGGAAGAAAGAAAGGAGGAAAGGAGGAAGAAAAGGGAAGGGAAGGGAAGGGAAGGGAAGGGAAGGGAAGGGAAGGGAAGGGAAGGGAAGGGAAGGGAAGGGAAGGGAAGGGAAGGGAAGGGAAGGGAAGGGAAGGGAAGGGAAGGGAAGGGAAGGGAAGGGAAGGGAAGGGAAGGGAAGGGAAGGGAAGGGAAGGGAAGGGAAGGGAAGGGAAGGGAAGGGAAGGGAAGGGAAGGGAAGGGAAGGGAAGGGAAGGGAAGGGAAGGGAAGGAAAGGAAAGGAAAGGAAAGGAAAGGAAAGGAAAGGAAAGGAAAGGAGGAAAGGAAGAAAGGAAGAAAGGAAGAAAAGAGATACTTGAGTGATAATGACAGGAGGATAAAAATTATGACCTGGTCAATTGTATTTTTGGATGGGAGATTAGATGGTTTTTTTTATTGTTATATGTAATTTTACAAGATGGTAGTAAGTGTCCATCAGGAGATTATTTCCAGTCTTTATTGTTTTAAAGTGACTGTCAAGAAGGATCTTGAGGAAATGACTAATCAAGGTCTTTTTCTAAATGGAAATACGGTAACAGCGAAGTTATGTTCTTCAATGTTCTTGTGTGAATCTACCAGAAGATCTTGTAATACTAAGAAAAATAGATATTTTTGAAGCCTTACGTAAAACCATTACAAACACTTGAAAAAAGTATGTTTTCTGCAAGCATTTTCTAAATGGTGGAAAGAGTGAATTAGCGGAAAACAGATAATTGGCATCCATTTAGAACTTGTTCAGGAGCTTGAGACTCTCCATCAGGTACTGAAGTGAAAATGCTGGTGTGTTGTGAAACTTGGTTTATCACAGAGATAGCCTGTTAGAATGTTGCTTCACCTCACCTGGCATGAAGATTCTCATGCCTGAGATGCACCGCTAATGATGGCAATGCAGTGCCTGCTGTATATTAGTAAAATTCTCTTGGCATCTAACACGGAATTTAGATAATGTTCTCTCAAGGAAGAAGATAAGTGAATGTATAATGGTATTTGAGGAAAATAGAGAAAGTCATTGGTGGGGAAAAGGGCAACATGACTCATTTCAGCTATGTGAAGAAAGTAAGAAAGGAAGCTTTTGAAAACTTTGAAAATGTTGCCTTGGACATATGCAGGGCATTGAATGGCAAGATGTTTTATATACATATTATTTAAAATACGTATTTATTACCCCAGAATGGATATAATGATAAAGCATACTCTTGGGGTTCTGTACTTCCATTAGCCTGCTTCCTAAGCCAGTTTTATTTTGAACATGGGAACTAACAAAAACAATATGACACATTGCTTTTATTTTGGTGCTGACATGTTTAAAGATGTTGCAAAAGGTGATTTTTTACTTTACTCCAAAATGTTTAATTTGGCTATTTCTCAGTGAAAATTTGAGACATTTTCAGAATTCATGGTTAAACTTTAGGCTTGATACACAGAAAATTCTAACTGTGTTTTGGATTGCATTGTACATTCAAACCCCCTATATTTATGCTGGGAACATTTTGCCATTCATATCTGCTTATGCTAAGAAACGAGTCACTAATCTGTGAAATTTAGGCAGAAAAAGTATTGTGCTTCCCTCCCCACTGTTGCACCATATACAATTAGGTAGAAAAGCTGGATTGTCCTGAGGGGTCCACAGATTGCAAGTGATTTTTTTTTTTTAATTCATTTTTTTTAACTTTGTTTAAATATTTTTTGGTTTTTAATTTTTCGGTTTCTGTTAACATGCCATTAACAGAGTTGATACTTAGGATATTTAACTTTGTTTTCTAAGTAATTGATTGGCATTCTCACATTTTTTTTTTAGCATTTATAGCATAATGTATGTGAGCAAGTATACTGTAACACATTTGAGAGTTTTCCAAGTTCCCTGTGCAAAGACAACATGTCATGTTTGTGCATGCATACAATTAAGCTTGTTCCATTTACACAGAACCACAGGACCTTAAAGATCACCCAGTTCTACCTCCCTCTGCTGTGGGCAGGGCTGCCATCCAACAGCTAAGCCTGCCCAGGGCCCCATCCAACCTGGCCCCGAACACCTGCAGGGATGGGGCTAAATCTCCCCTTTTTTAATTTAAAAACATCGTCCCATTGTCCCTCATCACTATCTGCCCATGTACAAAGTCAGTCCCCTTCCTGCTTATAAGCTTCCTTTATGCACTAGGATGCTATAATGAGGTCTTCCCGTAGCCTTCTCCAAAATAAACAAGAGCAGCTCCCTCAGCCTTTCTTCACAGGAGAGGTGCTGCAGCCCTCTGATCATCTCAGTGGCCCTCCTCTGGACTCACTCCTATGTGTTTAGGATGAGACTCCTAGATGTTAAAGGAAAAACTTACATCTCCTTAAGACTTCCTTTTGCTCTGTGGAATTATCACTGATAAGAGCCAAAAAGACACAAAGATTAAAAAAAAAAATAATGAAAAGCTGCTACTGAATTGGGTATATGAGAGAGTACATGTTACATTGAGCATATCTAACTGGGGGGGTCTCTCACCTTCTCCTGGCCTAAAGTTGCACCAGGGAAGATTCAGGTTGGATGTTAGGAAATACTTTGTCTCTGAGAGAGTGGTCAGGCACTGGAATGGGCTGCCCAGGGAGGTGGTGGAGTCACCATCCCTGGAGGTGTTCAAGAAACATTTAGATGTTGTACTGAGGGACATGGGCTAGTGGGAAATATTGGTGATGGGTGGACGGTTGCACTGGATGGTCCTAGAGGTCTTCTCCAACCTTTGTGATTCTATGATTCCATGATTTTCAGAAATAGCTTGTGCTTTGATAGAGACAGGCACTAGCAAAAATATGTACTTCTTTATATGAATCCTTATTTGTCACTAGCCTGAAACAGGGCTGTAGGTGGGACACTTTCTGGGGACTTGTTGATTTTCTGGCATAATTTCAATTTTCATTTTAGTAGCTACTGTTCTTAAATATAGCAGAAGTTTCCTGGTTCTCCTGCTCTCACTTCCCTCCTCTCCCTCCTCCTCCACGTTTTGGTCAATTTGTTATGAAACAGAGAGTTGAATACCCCGTTCTCAACACTCAGTGGAGAGATTTCATGGGCAGAGGCAAAAGTCTACCTCGTATCAGAATAGCTGCATACTCAGTATTATATTCAGGCATAACGTTGAAATAAAAGCCCATCCAGTGTTTTAATGCTGGTGAGACACATGCCTGTTTTCTGCTTGTAAAGAAGCTGCACTTTGTAAAGGGTACACTAGAATATGTAGTAGCATGCTGCTGTTCATGTAGAAAGCCCTTCAAAATCCAGGACCTACAGGTATAAGTGGTGGCAAATACGTGTGCACAGACCTCAGAAGGAAGCTGACAGCCTTACATCAGTAGCACTATTGTTTCTACATGCATTGTGAGTGAAAAAACAACCACTTAGAAGAAACCTTTGTGTTCAGGGCTGGATAAGATTTTTTACTCCTCCAGAAGCTCTAGGTGGGAACTGGGCAGGGTATCCTGTTTGATCATCCTTTTATTTTCCAGAAGTAAAAAATATTATGTGGACATATCTACATGTTTTCCTGCCTAGAGAGCCTCACTCTGTTTTCCTGGATGTTTGGTGAGAATTAAATCTTGCAAGTACTCACTTAGGGCTCATTTTTAACCTAGCACACAGATAAAAAGCTGAAACTGGTGGAAGAGAAGCCCTGTGGATGTACTGAAAAACAGAATTTGGGTCCTCATGTTGTTTTTTTGCACAGTGTGTGAAGAAGCAGTGTTTTTCCTTGGAAAAAATATCCCTCAGAAACTTA
The DNA here is from genome assembly GCF_016699485.2 of Gallus gallus. Classification (NCBI taxonomy): domain Eukaryota; kingdom Metazoa; phylum Chordata; class Aves; order Galliformes; family Phasianidae; genus Gallus; species Gallus gallus. Next base: position 38,531,749 of record NC_052572.1, read on the forward strand.
ACTGCATCAGAGCAGTGGCCTTTAATGCTCCCCATTGAAAACTTTGTTCATTGCAAAGCACTTGTGTTGTGTTTTTGCAGTTTGCTTTGGAAAAGCACAGATCCTACTATAAGAATGAATTCAGAGTCTGTAAGAAATGCCATACTTCATTATTTGTGACAATGTCACAATGTGACAGTGTCACCATTAAGGTATTTCAGGTAATTAGAAGTGGTTGTCCTCCCCCCTTGCTTCCTGGTGTCCTCGAGTCAAATATTCTATTTTTAATGACCTGAAATGAGCTGGCACTTGGAAAAAGGGCCTAAGCATGGGGACAAATTACCCTAAGTGTGTTCTGGCATGCATACCAGCGATTTTAATTTGAGATTTCGTGCATCATGACTAAGTTCTGGGGTGGGGTGTTTTTTTTTTTTAAGAAGTAGACCAAACAATGGGTCAGAGAAACATGAAAACAGGAACATAACATCTTATCGAAATAACATACAAAGATAATTTACATTTTAATACTCTAGAAGGGGGAGAATATAGGACACTACAGAGCATTCTTCATTTCAAACAGACATCTTAAATTCCATTTCATTTGTGAACTTAGTAACTGTTTATCATTTTATTAATTGGACACCCTAGTGTGTAATTATGAGTAAGACAGGAAGTAATGCAAGCAGCAGTGAAGTTGTGTCAGTCTTTTTTTAACCTTTAAGATTTTGTGAAGAAGAGAACAGTATGTATGTTCTTTACTGAACGAACCTCCAACAATTCTGACATATGCTACACCGTACATTATATTTTCCTTAAAATAGTATAATCTGCAGCCTGCCAAAACTTAGAATCTAAGCCCCAAACTTACCTTTTTTCATTTATGTGCGAATCTGTTCTTCTAGCAGCAGATAATTACCTCTTCCCATAGATTTTACCTATCCACAGGCTAAATGAATATAATACGTGTATGTCACGTAATTTTTGCCTTTTCTTTGAGCCACACTGAATTCTGAGAAAATCATCAGTTCTAAGGTGCAGTGGATTGCCAAGGTTAACAGCAGCTTTTCAAATCTGAAGCACCACCTGGTGCCATTAGAAATTATTTCTGGAAAAAAAAAAAAAAAAAGATTGAAAATAAATATTCTATAGCGTGTTGTCAGCGGCATTTAGCTTCTTTTTGATTTGGTAAATAAAAAGTGCTGTGCAGTGTGTTCAGCAAGCAGTGCACAACACTTCGAAAGCAAAGATCATTCAGGAAAAGGTTTGATGTATATTTCACAGAAAACCTGCTAAAGCCAAAAGTTGTCCCCACTATTTTGTATGTCTTGCTTGACACCAGGCTCTTTGTCAGACTCACTAAATCTTTTTGAAAAACATCACACTTTGTTTCCCATGTGTAAACAGCTTTAAGTAAACGAATGTAATGGTCAGACCCTAAATGTAGTTACATTAAAATTAAACAAATATGGAGTTAGAGGAATGACACAACATGTATGGTGGGTGATATTGAAAACGGCTGTAGAGACAAATGAGTACCTGTTCTGATACATGCATGAGCACAGACAATGTCTTCTGGATCAGATTTGCTGGAATAAGATGCAGTAGTCATCGAATAAGAAGAGCAGAATTTAATATTTTAATTGTGAGTATTCTAGCAACGTATTTTAAATTGTTAATTGCCACGACCTAAGCTGGCAGCTTTGTGTTTCCTGCTGAAACGTGTTGTCATTAACACTTTTTAGGAATATGCTGTAATCGTAGGATCAAATTTAGCTAAAGATTACAATAGAAATGTTTGTCTCCCTAGAAGATTCTTTCAGAAGCTGAGGTCTAATCAGATGAATTTGTCACGAGACAACATCAAATGAAGTGAAAAGACTTTCTGAGACAATTTGAATACTACTGGCAGCTCTGGAGGTGAAGAAACAATTAAACTCTCTGCTGAGATACACAACGTAATCATCGTGCTGTAGTACAGGAAGGTGCAAAGATAAAGACCGGAAGACTAGAAATGACTTACAGACTTCCCTTTAAAATGTTTGAGTCTGCTTTTGTGATGTGCTAGGAGAGATTTACAGAATAACCAGTTCCTTACCTCTCGCCCAGAAGAGAAGTAGCAGTTAAATTGTACAATCAGGGAGTCGAAGGTACAAAACCTTCTATGTGATCAGAGATTTTTTACAGTGTTGCAAGATTTTCCCCTTTTCTTGAGGCAACAAATGCTAATTGTTTGTTAATTTTGAGTGTTTTTTTAGTACTTGGTTCAGTCATTTCAGTTTACCTCAGAACAAATTTTCATCAGTCCCAGGAATCCAATCTCTGAAAATAGATTTTACAGAATTTATCATTGAAAATAGATTTTACAGAATTTATCTTTTGAATCCCATAATTGCCAGATTAGCTTATTATGCAATTTCTGAGTTCAAGATCACTATCAGAACTTACAATCAAAAAACATTTTCACCTGTTTATTAGCATGTTTGTTGTTGAATAAGACTTAATTTTTTCAGGAGAAAAAAGCCAGACACGTTAGCCTATCTTTACCTATATGCTGAGCCACATTTTCATTTCTTTGAGAGATCCAAAATACTAGTGTGTTGGATGCATCGAGCATTGTTTTCACAGCCATCGCAAAGTTTCTGACAGACTCTTCATAGGTGACCTGGAAGTGCTAGGGTTGTACACACAGAAAATAAGGTAAATTTGTCCAGTATGCCATACATATTGGCACTTATGCCCAAGTTTCTCTGTTCAATTCAGAGCCCCCCCCCCCCCCCCCCCCAGTGAAATCGCCATCCTTTTTTTATCATGCTGGAATTTTTAAAATAGTTCAACAAACCTCTATTTATTTGGGCTCATAACCCCACATCCCATCTGTTCTGCACTGGAGTGGTTATGGGGTGAGCAAGCCAGTGCAGGATCTTCCTGGCTCTCAGGAAGAAAGGCCCAATGGCTTACTGAAGCAACTGCTTTTAAAAGACAGAATAACAAGACAAATTTAGTCAGTGACTAAATCCTATATCCTTTCAGATGCTCAGCAGCCCACCTGCCTGCAGCACTGGATAGAGCCTTGATGGATTTTCCCACAACATGTTTTGCAGGGTAGGTTCTGTTCACGGAGAGGTAGCATTTAAGTTCCTTATAAGAACACAACTGTGTTCCCAAAGAAGGTTCATGAGAACCCATTCATGCTTCCTTGCCAAGTAAAGGTAGGGCCACGCAGGTGAGGCCATTGCTGGTGCCAAGTGAGAGCAGGATGCAAGGCTGCTCCAGTACCGTGAGAGGTGGGGTTTGTCCTGAAGCCTGGGATGTGAACAACACGGCACAGTGCGGCCCAAAGGCAGTCAGCACATGCATTGCAGAACAGCACAGCTGGTTCTGCATAGCTCCAGGTTAACTGCCGTGTGGGGCACGGACACCAACAACATGGCCAGGATCAATATATTCACCCCCTGGCTCACTATAGTTTACCTTCCCCAGAGATGTAAGTTACATAGTGTATTAATAACATACAGGCTTCTCAAGCCCTAAGCACAAGTCCCAGTATAAAAGACATAGACTGTTCAAGACCACCAGCTTCTGAATGCAGTGTCTTCTGCAGGGTTCACAACACATGATCTTCCAGTACTTCTTCCAAGATGGTCATGTTGGAGGTTCTCTCCATTGTGCTGCTTACTGACAAAACAGACCTGCTAAACCAAAAAGGCTGTGTTTTGCTACCACTTTATGGCTTCATTAGATACTGCTCCAAAATCCACAGAGGATTTGCTTCTAACTTCATTCATATAATTTCTGCCCCTCTATCGTGTAAAGTAAAATTTTATTGAAATTTTAATTCCATTTTCCTGCTACAGAGGTAATATATTAATTTCAGCTGGTATGAAGCCATGTATTTGGTTCTAAGAGAAGAACAATGTAGATAACACACTGAAGTTTGTAGCTGCTGCTAAGCAGTGTTGTACAGAGCCAGAGACATTAGCAGCAAAGGGCCCAAGGACCTGGGAGGGAACAGGATTAGGAGAGCTGACTTAAACTGATGAAAGGGATATTCCATACCAAGCAGAAGGAAGTTTGAAGGGGATGGGAATGCACCTGGCTCTCTTCCACTGCTCAAGAGCACTGTTGGGCATCAATTGGGGGGTGGTGAGCTATTGCTTCTGCATCACTTGTTAGTCATAACTATTATCCTTTTCCATTTCTTCATCTTAGTAAATAGTTTAATCTCAATCCACGAGTTCTACTTTTTTTCTGATTCTCTCCCTCAGCCCACTGGGAAGGGAAGAGTGAGTGAATTACTGTGTGGGTTAAACCACAACTTTAGCACCTGATGTGGGGCTCGAAGGCTTGAGATAACAGCAGATTTGACTGGAGCATGTTAACACAGGGTGCTGTGGTAGTTTGATATTTTCTGTTCACAGTGTTGATATTTTCCCTATGTATGGAGCTCTTTGAGAGTCTTCTCATGGAACTATGCTGTGTAGCATCTTACTTCTTGCTTATTTTCCTTGTTGCATTCTTTATTATCTCTGGGGGTTGGATTAAGGTTCTTGTTTTGCTACGCTGTGTAGCCTTGACTTATATCATAAAAAAAATCACTGCCAAGAAACTAATGCTTTGTGCATATTAGTCATTGCAGTCATCTTTGGGTTTTGGAAGCCATATTGTTGATACTATTAGTAATTAACTCTTTCACTTGTCTCCTCGGGGAGCCTGGCAATGGATGAGACAGGGGAGGACACTTTCCAGCAGTTCCTCAACTTCCCTTTTAATTTTCCTTCTTTCCCTAGAGCTCTAGAACTGGTTACAACACCTCTTGAGAATTTTGAGTATTCATGGAATGTTCAAACCAGTTTGCTGCTATTACTGGGTCATGAATGTGTTTCTGGTTATGTTTTAGTTTAAACAATTGTTTAAGGAAATCACCCAGAGATCTGCAGAGATCTGTCCTGAGGTGGGATAGTTCTGAGTGGCAGGGAGTGCGGGATGGTATGGGCAGGTGTTTAGAGCAGTGGGCTGAAGTTCCAGACAGCTGGGAGCAATATGGAACTTCACCTCTTCAATACTGCAGAATGATGAAAAACTGGGAGAATATTTGGAAAAGGTCTCCTGTTGCCTTAGCAACAGAAGCACAAATCATGGCAGCATGCTGGGGCCTGACCCGTGCCTGCTGAGCTATGCCCAACACTATTCAGCATCCCCAAGGGGAAGAGAATACCTATAGGTCCGATAATAAAGCAAAAGACTCACCACCCCTCATGATGAGCCCTGCAGTCGCTCCTGCTACAGGTCCTGTGGCTGTTCCAAGTATTGCAGTGAGAAAAAAAATCCTCCCAAAGGAGGTGCACCGTGCTCAGATCAACCTGTGGTCGATCCAAACCCTGCAATGGGTCCTGCAACTGTTTTGACCTTTTTGACAGACCCCGCAGTTACTCTAAACCTTCTGATGGGCCCTGCAGGTGCCACAACCCTCATGACCAGTCCTGTGGTGCTGTGCCACCTGCTGGATTAAACCACATGTCCCCAGTTAATACTTTTCTTTATATATGCCATTACCATTTCAATCTCTCTCTCTTTTCCTCTTATGAATGGAAAAAAAATCCAGCTCTGCAGCCTCTACCAGGCCTTATCAAGTCCTTGTATGAGGATTACATCTTATATTGTTCTTACACAGCTGGCCACGCTGAGAACAGCCTGTTCTAGCTGTGAGCTGAGAGTACTACTTGTCATTTAAGTTCTTGTTGTAAATTGTAGGTACTAGTTATTGCCATTCACTTAATCTCTTACGCTCTGTTTTTGCTTTCATTGCCCCATTTGGATGTTTTGTTCATCTCTTGCATCTTTATGTAAGTTATTTCAGACCTGATTTTTAATGCGTACGGGCAGAGAGCAAACAACGGTTGAGCAGCGGCTTTCCTTTTGTCTGCAATTCTGTAATTTAGTGTTTGGAGACCATCAGCGCTGCAGTCCTAATTGGAATCAGCTGTAATACAAATACATAGGAGAAGCTCTGCATGATAATATAGATATTTCAGAGAAATTCGTTTTCTCAGAGGATACATTTCCTTCTTTCCACCACGGCAAAGCCCTTGCTGCAGGTATGCTGTATATCAGACAGTGTGAGCACAAACTGAATTCAGAGTAATCCTCAGCCCTTCTGCGAAGGTGCAGAGTAGAACATCCAGCAATTATAAATGTATCACTGTTAGTAACATTACACCATCGGTTAGCAACTCCTGTATTACTAAGCCAATAGGACTTGTTTGGTGGTCTGATTTAAGACGTTGTGCCCTTGATCAGCGTTTAGGATGTTTTCCTCCTGTCTGTCCAATTTTGGATTTCTTTTTAGCAACTACCACCCTCACAACTTCCAAAAAGCTCTCTCCTTAGAAGGAACATATTTGCCAGACGCAGTCTGCCTCATATTCTCTGCAGTGATGAGTTTTTAAGAACAAGTCTAGATGCTTAACTTGAATTGGTTATTCAAGAATTACAGTAAAGATCAGAGAGACGAGTTCATGTCACACACAGATTTTCGTGTGCATGCCACAAAGTGAATTTTTAACTTTGACACATCAGTGTGGTACTCGGATGTAAAATTCAACATTTACCGGGAGCATTCAAGTGTGCTCAAGTACCTGCAGGCTGCAGCCTCACAGAGACTCGTGTGCATTACATTTCATGAGATAACATTTGAAATCAAGGGTTACATTCGCAATGAAAACATTATCTTGAAGACCAGGAAAACAGCCAATGGTGAGCATGAACAGTTTAATATTTCAGAGCTTCAGAAATGCTCAAAACAGGTTCTACTTAGAAAAGAAAAAAGCCAAACATTGAAGTAAAAGGGCTTGTCCCATCTTCTTAATACCATTCGTTTTATGTCAGGATTTTGGAAGATTCAGACATCTGATGTGGGCACTTAAGGATAACTCAAAGACAGCCATCATGTGAAAACACAAGTCTCCATATAGGAAACATCAGCTGGATACCTTAAAGAGCAGACAGACAAGAATCATCTGAAAATACGTTCCTTTCCTTGGGATAACTCCCAGTACAAAGAAGCAGAAACAAGCTGTTGATTTTCCACAGAATTAAATGTTAGTCTCTTAATTAACTTGATTAGTGAAATGTAAGGTGAGAAAGAAAGTTAATGGTAAAGAAATACAGAAGTACTAACCAAGACTATTACTGCATTGCACAGACATGGCTCCACATAGGTTTGCCTGCTCATGGGTCTCCTCAGCTGTTTTGGAAACATCCGGGCTGAGCACTTCATCTTATGACGTCAGCAAATATCACAAGTACTCTTAATAAGGAATTCTTGCTGTGTCAGTGGATGAGGCCCAGCTTCTCTTTGCAATTGGGCTACATGTCAGGGTCAGAGCTATTTTGCTGGAACTGCTTTAGGAGCTTTGATTCATTTCTTCATTACTTCTCTTTTCCACTCAGGACAGCATGCTGTCTCTACATGTGGTTTCACAGCTCAGCTTTTTTTTAATGAAATAACGGCTTGAAAAACTTCGAGCTTCTATTTAATGGTTGGTCATCTTGTCCTCTTCTGAGTACAGTACTCTCTGAGTCACTAGCAGTGCAATCTCTTGCAACTACCTGTGGTGCCAGCTGTATCTACCTTTATACATAAAATCAGACTGTTACTTCTACTTACTTTAAATCTCTCTCATTGATTGTATTTCCAGGTTCGCTTTGCTATTCTTCTTTTGAGAGAAAATTACATTATCACTACCAGTTATTGTATATAACCTTTGGGAACACTGTCCCTGCAAGTATCCACTTGCCTAGTGTTATTCAGGCAACAATTATCTTGAAGAATTTGTGACTAGTAAAAAAAATTACTTATATTCTTGAATTTTTACTTAATTCATTTTCAGAAACGCTAATAGCCTGTCAGGACTTAGAAGGATGTCTGCCTCACATTACCCTGAAAATTGTGAGTAGAAATTCTACCTGCTGTTTGCCACTTAATTTCTTGATGTAGAAAATACATTCTGGTGTACCAGAAGTCCATATCAAAGTTTTGGCAGAAAAGGGTGGCCGAACAGGTGGCCTCTGTGAGACAAGATGTGGGACTGCCCTGTGTTGGTCACAGTGACTGCACAACGGACTCACCACGGGACACAAGTCTGTCAGCAGCACTGGTAGTGCCACTATGGAACATATTTATTAAGGGTAAAAAATGCTATATAACAGTTGGGAGATAGGAGAGAGAAAACATGAGAGAAATGGCCCAGCAGCCCCCGAGGTCAGCGCAGCAAGAGGGCAGGAGGTGCTCCAGGCACCGAGCAACAGTTTGACTGCAGCCTGTGGGTAGGACAGTGATGAACCATGGTGTTGGTCCACACAGGACCATGTCACGGCAGAGGTCCACACTGCAGCCATTGAAGGACACTACACTGTGGCAGGCATGTCCTGAAGGAAGCTGCAGCCTGTGGAGAGACCATACAGCAGAAGGAACTGCAGCCTGAGGGGAATCCACACTGGAGTAGTTAGTTCCTGATAGACAAACCTCTGGAGAGGATTAAAGCTGTTCTTGAAGAGCTGCATCTGGTGCAAAGGACTGTATCCTATGAAGACACTGTTGAGAGACCTCTCACACTGGGAAGAAGAAGGAGGGGCTGGGACAGAGTGCTGTGGACTGACTCCTACTGTAGGGATGTAAGAGGTAGAAAAGTTGAGGATGAGGGACTGCAGTTGACCCTGGGAAGAAAGAAGGGTGGAGGGGAAAGTGTTTGTCATTTTTTTTTCTTGGTTTCTTACCACCCTACTCTATTGTTAATTGGCAGTTAATTAGTCATTCCTAGGTTGAATCTGTTGCCTTTGGTGGTAATCGGTAAATTATTTCTCTACCCTTATCTCAAGCTTTTAAACCCTTAAGCTTTTCCATCTTACTTTTTCTTCCCCTGTCCTGTTGAGGAGGGGGAATGAGAAAGAGACTGGCTGGGCAGGCATTGCTCAGCCATCTGATGTCAACTCACCACATATAGCACAGGGCATTAGGCCTCCTGCTTTAGTAAAACTTATATCCCTGTTTGACTCCTTAGGTGATAATATAAAATGAGCACACACTATTTTTGATTAAATAATTATAATAAAGACTAAAAATTCCTGCATCACTACATCTACACATTTTTCAAACTGCATAACAAACAGTGCAAGCACAGTGTTCCTTGTGGACAGGGATCTGCAGACTACCTAGCTGGTGTTCAATAGTGTAAACATTGTGATCTGTTAATAAAGAAACATAAAATACATTAAAGTGTACATTTATATTCATATGCTAAATTTAATTTCAGCAGTTAATGTATTTTGGAGAATACACAGAAGTACCATTCTTAATAGGTTCTTTTCTCTGCCAGCACAGTGATTTATTTTATGGCTTCTAAAGAGAAAATCCAAACATGGCATCGATGCCATGCTGCAAATAGGGGAAAATAACATGAAACGATGCTCAGGAAAAGAGTGGAAAAATATATGAGAAATGAACAATCTACTTTCAGACTGAGATGTTATTGGCAGTGAAATTCAGGTAAAAAATATTTACATGTTGATCAACAATATTTATACACTGAATTCTTAAGTATCATCAAACAAATATGTCAGAATTAGGACAGCATATTCTATGCTCATATTTACATATTTATATGCTCTACACTCTATACTCCTCCTGTACTCACATTTCTGTACTCCCACTTCTTCATTCTACCCCGTACCACTCCTACTTCTACATGCACTGACTGTGATACTGGATTTTGTCCTTTAGCATTTTGCTAATAATAAGCCTAAGACTGGATGGCTGCCAAACCACTTTTCTGAGCCAGGCAAATGTTACTCTGTCTTTATACATCACTGTTGTGAAAATATGTTCGTCCTTGACTACAAGTCTAAAAAAATACTTTTTTGAGCAAACACAATGTTTCCCTTAGTATTTCTAAATGCCATCAACCATATACACACTGCAGTTAATTGCTGAAGTCCCAATTTTCCAACTTCCTATATGAGAAAGTTCAAGAACTACTGCAGAATTTTGAGTGAGTCACTGGGTTTTATCAGGGTAAGAGAAGAAGCCCTCCTGTCACTTTTTGTTTGTTTGTTTGTTTGTTTACTTTTTGACTTTGGATTGCACTGAATGCATTTGCGGGACTAGTAACACCAGCATTTGTTTCTGAAGAACTTAATACTTACAAGGTTCTTATACAATAATAATAATACTAAAAATGCTACTTTTTTTTTTTTTTTTTTTCCCCCATCTCTACTGCTTCATCTACCCAGGTCTGTCCAAAACTGATTTGTTTCAGGCCTTTCTAAAGTGGATTTACATCTGCCAGACAGATACTTTGAGTAGGGCTGTGTGACTTTTGAAGCAGCATCCAGCATAAAGTCAAAAAGTGATTGCATGTTAAGGGAAGGTAAATCTCCCCTGGACAAGAAGTGATAACAGGAATAACAAATATTTATATGACCAAATCTGATTCTTTATTTGATTAAAAAATCTTTCTGCTGTTAATTTTGTCCTTTGTTCTTCTGCTGAACTCATGTAAACAGCTTTCCAAAAAGTGTAGGCCAAGAATGAAGATACCACAGAAGAAATATTTTCTACTCAATGCTCTGCTTTAAAATTAGTATCTGTAGGTTTTTAGTCTTCTCGATTGAGGAAGCATAGGAAAAATTAAGCACTGAAAATATGATTTTGTGGAGAAAGAGATAATGCTTAACTCAGAATATACAGCTCAAGAGGGAGCTGTGAAAATCAGCAACAGCAAGAGGAGGTCAAAGGAGAACACTGGACTGATAGTTGCTGCAGGTGGTCACTCAGCAAGCAGGTAAGAATGTAATGTAAGAAAAAAAGGCAGAGGCATTAATGCCTGTTTTTCTTTTCTTTTCTTTTCTTTTCTTTTCTTTTCTTTCTTTTCTTTTCTTTTCTTTTCTTTTCTTTTCTTTTCTTTTCTTTTCTTTTCTTTTCTTTTCTTTTCTTTTCTTTTCTTTTCTTTTCTTTTCTTTTCTTTTCTTTTCTTTTCTTTTCTTTTCTTTTCTTTTCTTTTCTTTTCTTTTCTTTTCTTTTCTTTTCTTCTTTTCTTTTCTTTTCTTCTTTTCTTTTCTTTTCTTTTCTTTTCTTTTCTTTTCTTTTCTTTTCTTTTCTTTTCTTTTCTTTTCTTTTCTTTTCTTTTCTTTTCTTTTCTTTTCTTTTCTTTTCTTTTCTTTTCTTTTCTTTTCTTTTCTTTTTTTCTTCTCTTCTCTTCTCTTCTCTTCTCTTCTCTTCTCTTCTCTTCTCTTCTCTTCTCTTCTCTTCTCTTCTCTTCTCTTCCCTTCTCTTCTCTTCTCTTCTCTTCTCTTCCCTTCCCTTCCCTTCCCTTCCCTTCCCTTCCCTTCCCTTCCCTTCCCTTCCCTTCCCTTCCCTTCCCTTCCCTTCCCTTCCCTTCCCTTCCCTTCCCTTCCCTTCCCTTCCCTTCCCTTCCCTTCCCTTCCCTTCCCTTCCCTTCCCTTCCCTTCCCTTCCCTTCCCTTCCCTTCCCTTCCCTTCCCTTCCCTTCCCTTCCCTTCCCTTCCCTTCCCTTCCCTTCCCTTCCCTTCCCTTCCCTTCCCTTCCCTTCCCTTCCCTTCCCTTCCCTTCCCTTCCCTTCCCTTCCCTTCCCTTCCCTTCCCTTCCCTTCCCTTCCCTTCCCTTCCCTTCCCTTCCCTTCCCTTCCCTTCCCTTCCCTTCCCTTCCCTTCCCTTCCCTTCCCTTCCCTTCCCTTCCCTTCCCTTCCCTTCCCTTCCCTTCCCTTCCCTTCCCTTCCCTTCCCTTCCTTTTTTACCTCAGTGTTTAATAGTGATGACAGATATCAGGCTGCCCAATCTTCAGCCTTAGGCAGCAGTGACTTTCCGTCTGTGGTTACCAAAATTGTGAGGGAGCACTGTATCAGTTCAACATTCGTAAGTCCATGTAGCCCAGTGGGATTCACCCCAGAGTGCTGAAGGAATTGACAAACATGACAGCTGGAGCTCTCTCAACAAATTACCGAAGGTTGTAGGAGCCTGGGGAGGTCCCTGCAGACTGGAAGATGGTCAAGGACATACTGACTAACAGGAAGGTCATAAGGACACCAATAAAGCTACACATCTGTTAGTCCAAACTCTGTGACTGTAAAAGTTATACAGGTTGTCCTGGAGGACACTAAAAAACTAGATTTAGACAAGAAAGACATGCTCTTTTCCTTTCACTGAAATTTGACTGATCAAGAATATAAGTTTTCATAAAATGGTCTCTGATTCAGCAGGGGGAAAAAAAAAAAAAAAAAAAAAACCAAATAACAAACTGCCCATAAAGAAAATGTTAAAAACAAAACATAAGGAGCTCTTTAAATAATGTAACCGTTAGCAATGGGAGTATGTGTTGAAATACTGTGGGTTGTCTCCACAAAAGATACTGATCTAAAGCTCTAGGTACACCTCTGAATTTGCAAATTTACAAGCAAATTTGATGGACAACTTCTACATAAACCTAGAAAACTGAGAAGAAAAAGAAAAGAAAAGAAAATGAAACTTTAGTACATTTTTGGGAAATTATAAACTAGCTATAGAAATAAGTGGCTACCACTTGAAAATAAATAATTTGTTTCTAACTGTTTTCATGAAGTTTCAGAACTGTTTTCATGAAGTTTCAGTTTCATAAACTTTCTGAAGATTTCTTTTCTAAAAAAAGATTTCTCATGAAATTCCGAATTTCTGTATTTCAGCATGAACTTTTAGTAAAAAGACACAGTTTTCAGGAAAATATTACAAAAATAAATGTATCAAAGTTCCTTATTTTAATAATTTTTACTTCAGATCATAAATAAACAAGCATTTAGTTTGTTCGAAAAGTATCTGCCTATCTTTTAATTCTCATTTTTTGAAAGGAACTTGTTCTGGAAATACAAATGTCAAGAAATATAAAATGTTCTTTGGGTTGCCCTGATAGAAAATTCCTTAAAATCAAAGAGACAGGAAGACCTACAAAATTATGCAAGAACTCTGAGTTTAAGCAAGCCTCATTCAATGTCACAGAAGGACATGCTATTAACAGAAACTAAGAAGCCATTATACATTGAATAAAATGTCAGATGTGATTAAACTAGTAATGATGAAAAGCTGAACAGAAGAAATAAATGTATGATTGTAATTATGTACTAAATATTTGATGAATTAATCCAGTTTCATTGCCTTCAAAATGAAATTTAGCTCTTTTACCATGTATAGTTAAGTACAGCTCTGGTAATGAAAGCTTTACAAGAACTACAGTCTGCTGTACCCTGTTGCCAGCTATCTCTGCTTGGTGTTCTTCAGGCTAAGGTGCACGGGCATTATGAGCAAACACCTAGTTAGACGTCTGGCAGCAGTGCTGAATATGGTAGCTAGCTATGGTAGACCTGGATGTCTTAGTTCCCGTCTATGCCCCTTATGTTTCATATGGAAAATTCAGTGTTCCTCAGGCACTGGGGATCCCCCTGCAATATCATCTTACACATTAACATTACCAAGCTGGACAGAGGATAGAAAGCATTTGTTCTTTCAACCATTTAACTCTATATGATCGAGTCTGTTGTAATCCTTATCTTCCTCTAACAGATAAAAAGCATATATGAAACTTATAATGAAAAGAGCTTATTTTTCACCCTCCTCCAGTACTGAAATACTAAAAGTTGCTGTACACTTCAAAATTAATGTAGTTATGGTACTGTTGCCATAACTTACTGTGGTAGTTCAGCCTGGGCAGGTCTGTGTAGTGAATCAAAACACCATGACTAGCTCTATGCAGTGAGGTCTAGAAAATGGCTCCTAAGCTAGGAGGAAACTTAAGGACAAGAAGAGTTAGCTAAAAGAATATTACTTTCTTATATGTTCCTTATATCATGGATTTTACCTACATAAACTATCTATGACAGAAAAAAAAACAAAGAAAATTAACAGTTATATCCTTTTAAATACAGCTGTGTGTAAATAGACAGATGCAAGGTTTAGATAATGTACAATATACTATACAGTACATTTTAGATAACCTTTTTTGTACATGTGCAAATAGAATAAAGAATGTAACTTTTTTTTTCATACTTTCTTTCTACATCCTCTTCGTTCATTATTTTGTCACTTCCTAACTCTGAGGCATTTAAGTTCTTGGGTGATTTTCCCTTGTGACTTCTCATATACACGACTTTCAGAATCAATCACAGAATCACAGAATGGCTTGGGTTGGAAACGATCCCAGGGATCATCAAGCTCCAACCTCGCTACCGCAGGCAGGGCTGCCAATCTCCACATTTAGCACTAGACCAGGCTGCCCAGGGCCCCATCCAATCTGGCCTTGAACACCTCCAGGGATGGATGGGGCATCCACAACCTCTCTGGGCAGCCTGTTCCAGCACCTCACCACTCTCATAGTAAAGAACTTTCCCCTGATATCCAGCCTGACTCTTCCCTTCTTCAACATAAAACCGTTTCCTCTTGTCCTGCTGTTATCTACCCTTTCAAAGAGCTGATTCCCCTCTTGTTTATAGGCTCCCTTTAGGTACTGTAAGGCTGCAATGAGGTCACACCACAGCCTTCTTTTCTCCAGACTGAACAAACCCAGATCCCTCAGCCTGTCCTCACAGGGGAGGTGCTCCAGACCTCTGTTTTCTAAGAATTTTCTTCCCAGATGGTTGAAAAAAGATTTTATGTACATTCCTGACAGTGAGATGGAAAGAAGTTACAAGATTGTACTGCACACTGCAGGGACCTAGCTTTTTACAACAGAAAAGGAAGCCAGTGGTAGACAAAAGGAAAAGTACCTTGTTTCTACTAAGCAACTTCTGCTTTGCACTCAGTCTTCTTTACTTGATCCTATACATCATACTCTACTATAGTGAAAGCTTACCCATAAAAATAAGACAGGAAGTTTATTTGCAGAGATAAAAAAACTGAATTTAAATGACCTATATCCATCTCAAGTTTTCTGAAACAAAGAATATTCACCCTTGAGGTCTCAGCATTTCTTTTTTTCTCCTCAGTCCATACATATTTTATATTTCCATCTTGCCCAGTTTTTTCTCTCTCTTTTCCCTTTAGACCACCCAAAGTGTTACCTCCTTACCACTGCTTCATCCTCCAACACCAACCCCATGTTTCTAGGCCTTTTGTGCAACTACTTGGTAATAACTTAAATGGAGTTTCAAAACTCTTCTAATTGTTTAGCATGCCTTACTATGAAAATTCACAAACAGTAATTCATTTTTTCTAATTGGCATGCCTTTGGGTTGTCCTGAGAGAAATACTGAGATTTTGAGGTTTCTTTAAAATATTTTCTGTCTGTTAAAGTGCCATGTCCTATTATGGTATAATGCAGATAATAAATAACGCTGTGCATTTGTCATCATGCAATCATGAAGTTCCAAGAAGACCACGATAAAGCTGTCTAATGATGACACAAATTAAATAACTACAATCAGGAGGGAGGGCATATTTTTGTAAGATCTGATAGAGATAAGGAAACGGGGGAATGATTTTAAAATAAAAGAGGAGAAGTTCATGTTAGCTATCAGGAGGAAATTCTTTACTCCAAGAGGGTGTGTGGCACTTGTACAGGCTGCCCAGAGAAGCTGTGGGTGCCTCATCCCTGGAGGCACTTGAGGCCAGGCTGGATGGGGCTCTGGGCAGCCTGAGCTGGTGGGATGGAACCAGGCAGGGGGAGAGGAACTGGGTGGACTTTAAGGTCTCTTCCAACCCAATCCATTCTGTGATTCTAATTATTTTCTACTTGCTTAAAACTGGAGATTTACAAGCTCTACAAATACGTCTTTTCTTGAGGAACATTGCCACTTAGCAACAAAGTTTCTCTCTCACTTCTGGACAAAAGAACTGCCCTAGCAGCAGCTCCTAAAACTTTTTCAAGTTGTTTGGGAAACTACTCTTTTGTTCTTTTGCTAAGTAGAATTCAATGCCAGATAGTACTCTGCAGAATAGGGGAAAATTGTTAACCATTTCATTTTATAAGCAGACTTAAGAAAACAAGATGGAGAAACTGAAAACAAACAAACAAACAAACAAACAAACAAAAAACCCCAAAATGTTAAGCCATCAGGTAGGCTGACTTCCAGTCCAGATGTCCTCATAAAGCCAAGAGAAAGTATGAAAATATCTGTTGCACAAACATTGATAACGTTAACTGTAGAGTCATTTTTTTTCCTCCCTGTTGTCAATAAAAAGACTAACATTGGCTCCAGTGTAAAACTGACAATTACTTGTAATGTTAAATTTGATTATAAATTAGAATATGGTAAAAACTAAATAAAGCAAAACAAGAAGCCTAGAAAGATATAGGGAAAACAAACAAACAAACAAACAAAAACCCACCAAACCAACCAACCAACAACAACAACAAAAAAAAAAACACCAGAAAAAGAGTTAGAAAAATGAATTAGTTTAACAAATTCAGCAAGATGATGGCTGATAAAGAAGGCATCATTTATCAAAGTAATAAGACAGAATTGGTCTGTTTTGGAGCTGTTTTCTAGAGCAGAGACACCTGGTATCTCATAGAACCCTTTCATACTTCTAAAGACCTAAAACTTTCCAAAGTAATGGGAAATGTCTCTGACTAGAAAAAAGCAAGCATATTCACAGTTACAAAATACAGGATATTTTACATAAAAATGAGAAATCTAGCTGATTAAAACATAAAACACCATAGTAAAAATTCCAAGGCTCATTTTTTTAATGCTTTCATGAGACAAAATATCTAAATAGCTTCCAAAGCATTGTCAGAATTTTGTCAGAATTGCTATGCTGGCACAGAATGAACATGAATAAAGGAAATAGAGCAAAATGGCTTAGGTCTCCAAGACCTAAATGCATAAAAATATATGTTTTTACAAACAAGTTGTATGTATTATACATTTTAAAATATAATATTATTTTAAGTCTATCATTAGTAAAAACAAACAGAAAAAGATTTTTTGTTGTTACTGACTGAGTTGGGCAATACACAGTAATGAACAAACTCAAGAAATGCAGGAAAAAAAAATTGTCAATCACTAACAGCATATGCAAATATTATTTTCTGGTATCCTGAATACTTTTTTCTGTGGAGAAGTTGGATGCTCTAATACATTTGCTAAGGTATGCAGGGAGGAAGTCTGGAAGGCAAAAGCCCAACTTGAACTCAGATTGGCCACTGCAGTAAAGGAGAGTAAGAAATCCTTTTACAAATATATCAATGGCAAGAGAAGAACCAAGGATAATTTCTATCCTTTAATTGATGCAGCGGGAAATGTGACCATGAAAGACAAGGAGAAAGCTGAGGTCCTCAGTGCTTTCTCTGCCTTTAATAGTCAGATCAGTTATCCTCAGGGCATTTTGTGCCCTGATCTGGAAGTCTGGGCTGATATGCGGAATATCCCCCGGAGATTCAGGCGGAGACCGTTAGGGAGCTCCTCCTCCATCTGGACTGTCATGAGTCCATGGGACTGGATGGGCTTCATCCTAGGGTGGTGAGGGAGTTGGTGGGGGTGATTGCTGAGCTGCTCTTGGCTATCTACCAGTGCTCCTGGATATCTGAAGAGGTTCCAGAGGATTGGAGGCTTGCTGCTGAGACTCCCATCTACAAGAAGGGCCGTAAGGAGGATCTGGGGAACTACAGGCCCGTCAGCCTGACCTCGGTGCCAGAGAAGGTCATGGAACAAATCATCCTGGGAGAGATCACACGGCTCTTGCGTGGCTTCCAGGGGATCAGGCCCAGCCAGCATGGGTTCATGAAAGGCAGGTCATGCTTGACCAACCTCATCTCCTTCTATAACTGCGTGACCAGACCGGTAGATGAGAGAAAGGCTGTTGATGTAGTCTACCTAGACTTCAGCAAAGCCTTTGACACGGTCTCTCACAGTATTCTTCAGGGGAAACTGGCTGCCCATGGCCTGGACAGTTTTACCCTCCATTGGGTAAGCAACTGGCTGGAGGGCCGTGCCCAATGGCTGGTGGTCAATGGAGTTAAGTCCAGCTGGCAACCCGTTTCAAGTGGTGTCCCCCAGGGGTCGGTGCTGGGGCTCATCCTGTTTAATATCTTCATTGATGACGTAGATGAAGGGATTGAGTGTACGCTGAGTAAGTTTGCAGATGACACCAAGTTGGGAAGTAGTGTTGATCTGCCTGAGGGTAGGGAGGCCCTGCAGAGGGATCTAGATAAGCTGGATCACTGGGCTGAGGTGAATGGGATGAGGTTCAAAAAGGCCAAGTGTCAGGTCCTACACTTTGACCACTGTAGTGGAATTCCAGGGTCACAGCCTGAACCAATGGGTGGGCTATGCGAGTGTGTGAGTGCCTCGAACGGCGGGGGGTGGTGGTCTGGAGCCACCCCTTCTGTCTCTGCAATACTTCCTGTGCAGTCTGAGTCTGCGCGGGTCCCTCTGTTTGCCCCCGCCCTTCTCTCCGGCGGCGCGACGGTACGAACGGGGGAGGGACACATTCCTCAGCTCGTCTCTCTCTGCGCGCTGTTACCGGGAGGGGTGAGTCAATTCCTTTTGATATCTTTTCCTCGTGTGCCTTTTTCTCAAATAAAGGCTCTGTCATTGCCTTCATTTGTTCTACAACCACAATAACACCATGCAGCGCTATAGGCTTGGGGATGAGTGCTCGGATGACTGTGAAGAGGAAAGGGACCTGAGGGTGTTGGTTGATGCTCAGCTGAACATGAGCCAACAGTGTGCTCAGGTGGCCAAGAGGGCCCATGGCATCCTGGCCTGCATTAGGTATAGTGTGGCCAGCAGGAACAGGGAAGTAATTGTCCCCCTGTACTCGGCACTAGTGAGGCCGCACCTCGAGTACTGTGTTCCGTTTTGGGCCCCTCATTACAAGAAAGACAGTGAGGCCCTGGAACGTGTCCAGAGAAGGGCAACAAAACTGGTGAGGACTCTGGAGCACAAGGCTTATGAGGAGCGGCTGAGGGAGCTGGGATTGTTCAGTCTGGAGAAGAGAAGGCTCAGGGGAGACCTCATTGCACTTTACAACTTCCTGAAGGGAGGTTGTGATGAAGAGGGGTTTGGCCTCTTCTCCCAGGCAAATGACAGGACCCGAGGAAATGGCCACAAGTTGTACCAGAGAAGATTTAGGTTAGAAATTAGGAGAAACTTTTTCTCTCAGAGGGTGGTCAGGCACTGGAATGGCCTGCCCAAGGAGGTGGTGGAGTTGCTGTCCCTGGCAGTGTTCAAGAGGCGTCTGGATGAGGAGCTACAAGATATGGTTTAGTAGCTTGTGGTACCAATGGGAATGGGAAGGCAGTTGGACTAGATGATCTTGCAGGTCGTTTCCAACCTTGTGATTCTATGATTCTATGATTTATTTTTCATGTTTTACTTGTTATTTCCAGATTGAATACAAGAGACTGGCACAACTACCTGGAAGTCTGTGAGAACAGAAGACTTCGGAATACTTTTCAATGACTGAAATATAACACGGATTTTTTTTCTTATTTGCAAAACCAGAGAGAATACAATACATATCCAGGTCACATCATTGTGTGGTTAGCTCTGAAGTGGTGAAATCTTGCCCATTTGTTTATTTCCTGGACATCGAGAACAGTTGTTGAATGACATTACATTATTAAATCATTTACTAACTTACCAAAAATCCAAATCTTCATGTTATTTTCAAAGCACACAATGGCCATAACATAGGATTACTTCAGGTACTTACAGTTACTTCAATTACTTACTGTTTGTATGCTGTGGAAACACCATGGATGCAAGACTATGATGGGAACTCAGACAGTAACAGCAGATTCATTGTTACGTATATTTATAGCTGCCTAGGGCATAAAGCCCATACTTAAAAGTCTTCACAGCGATTCACAGGCACAGAACATTTTTGATGTTTCCCCGGCACCCAGGCTTTTGGGCAGATCTGTGCTATGTTTACCAAGATTTGATTATAAGGAATAAGTAAAAAACACTCTTAAACTTTGAAGGAGTCAGTAGAATGAAAAACCAGTGAATCACTGAATCACAGAATAATTAAGGTGGGCAAAGGCCTCTGAGATCATCTAGTCCAGCTGTCCACCCACCACCAATAAATCAGTGCTGACAAAATGGATACTCAGCTCTGCTCTGTAAAAGAAACAAAGTCTGGTGAGGAGCAACCTGCATCAGATTCTCTGCAAAATTTTGAATTTTCAATCTGAAGATGTCTATTTACTTACAAATTCCCTTTTAACTGTAACTTGATTGTGACTGTAGTAACTTGCAGATTTCAAGATCTAGGGCAACTATTTGACAGAACATGACAGAAAATTACAGAAGCTCTATTAACAGTGCGATCACTCCTCATCTTGCCTTTGTCAGGCTTACTTTTGATGCAAACACATGACACTGTATGTGTATCAGTTGCATACTGATAAGTTTCTTGCTTCATCCACATAACAATGACAGGAATGCTGTGATTCAAATTTTGTCCTGAACTCCCAGTTTTACAACATACAGTATAACTGACACCAGCATTAACAACAGAACGTAAGGCTGAAGACTTTCCAGTAGTTAATATCTTTAGATACCAAGTCCACTCCCCTGGAATCTTCAGAGATCCTTTCTATCTTCCACTGGCTAAAATGCACAGGATTCTAAGTTACAACTGAATGAACAGATCTTGCACTTCAGATTAATTTCCCAAAGAAAATGGGGAAATGACTATAAATTCAACCCACATGTGGTTATCATCTATCTCATACCTTTGATTTGTAGAGTTAAGATGATTTGTAGACACCACCCAATACAAAAGCAGATTTCTGACTGAGAGAAAAGATGGCTCAGAAAACTAAAACGGGTGAATTAAAAAAAAAAAAAGTGATTAAGGATTAATCAAAAACAATTTCAAATGTGCGTGAATAGCAGTGAAGATGTATTGTAACTCTTACTCCATTAATGGTGAGTTACCAAAACAGCACAGACAGCATTTTATGTAGATGTACCACAGATGTGAGTTTGCTTGAGTTTTGTCTGTGACCGTAAGAGGCATTACAAGCACTGCGAATATTTTGTGTTATAGTCATAACCAGAATCTGCTGTTACCATTTGGATGATTACGGCCCTGCACAGTTTGCCTTTTATGCTCAATTCACAGAATGTCATGATGAAACAACTTGTACAGACAGTGATCAGAGACTTACTGAAATAATTCCCGTTCCAGCACACTTGATTGCAGCACTCAGGGTGCTTTGGTTACTTTTGATGTTGATAACATCAGCTGTACGTTGTATTACACCTCTGTGAACACACAGCATTCTGGCAATGTTCCAAGGGCCCTAATCTGTTTAATTTCTTTAGATTCCCATCTTTAAAGTTTAATCCTGCTGTCTGCAAGCAGACTAGAAACATTAACTGCCCAAGTAAGTGAAATGCTGCGACACCGATTTACAGCAGGCATTTTCTGAAGTGGTTGGTGTCCCTTTCAACAAATGACCTGCTATGCCAGGTTGGGGATGTAGACTATGTGGAGTTGCTGGGGTGAGAAGGCGGGTACATCTAATGCCCTCCACTGAATGCTAACAAGGGATCTCCAGTAGGAACTGCCAGCAGGTCTTTCTGAATAAAGCCAGCAAGGTAATGAGAAACTTGGCTAGGGAAGAAAGGTTTGTTTGCTCTCAAACCTCTCAGCCCAGCAGGCAGAAGCTACTGCTGTCAGCCAAGATGCTGCAGTGTATTCACCTCACAGTGAGCATAACATGCCTCTCTGGTAACACAATTATGCGGACAGCAGGCAACAGGCTTTCTGTTTTTCCGGCCCTTCCTTAAAAGCTCTTTTAGAAAAGGGAAGCTGTGACATACTAACACCAAAACCTCTACGAACCATTCCCAGGCGCCAGTTTGCCGCGGGAACAAGCAGGCCGCCTGCAAGGCGCACAACTAAGGCCGGCGGGCCGCGCTCCTCCCGCATACCCAACCGGCCGCACGCTCCCTTAAGACGCGCAGCCCCGCGCAAGCCACCGGCTGGTGGGTTCAACGGCGGGGATCACGGCCCCACGCGGGGCGGGACGGCCGGGACGGGACGGGACGGGGCGGGGCGGCCGTTGGACGCGGCCATTTTGAAAGCATGAAAAAGAGGGGCCGGGGGAGAGAGGTTCCCGCGACGACCTATTGGGGCCGGTTCGCTGCGCCACGTGGCGGCTGGCGGGCGGGCGGTTGGCTGCCAAGGGAACGGCCACGCGTGTAGGGGCGGCCCCGCGCCGTGCGGGCCGGGCGGCGGCGGCGGAACGGCGGTGGCGGCGCTGGCAGGCTGGGGAGTAGCTGCGAGGTTAGCTCCGAGCCCGCTCCTGGCCGTGGCGGGCGGGCCTCGGGGCTGGTCTGGGCTGGCGGGGGAAGGAGGCGGCCGTGCCCGTGCTGGGCGCAGCCGCGAGAAGATGTGTGGATGTGTGGAAGGGGGGCGGCGGCCCGGCTGTGATAGCCCGGGGTGCCCGGCCCGGGCAGGTGGGGGCTCTGCCCCGCTTTGTGCGTGTTGGGCGATGCGCGTTGTCAGGGAAGCGGAGGGCGGAGGGAGGGAGGCAGGCAGCGCCCCTGGTGGCGGTGTGAGGTGGGCCAGCAGTAACGCACCGCTCTGCGCGGTGTAAGCGGATCTGTGTTGTGGTCGGCGTTGGGAGCATCTGAAGTGTGCTTCACGCTGCAGGTCGAGTCAGTCAAGTGTGTCCTTCAGGAGACCAGGAGGTGCTTGAGCAAGTGTATCGACAGAGTAAGCCTGTGCACGTGTCACAGCTCTGGGTGCCGGGCACAGCCCGTGCTTTTTTGTGAGCACATCTTGTACAAGAGCCCCCTGGCTTTTTTTGAATCCATACAAGCTTTCTATTTACTAAAAGCTTGCTTTGTGCAGCTGAGTATCTTAGGTTTGCTCTGTCATCTATTTTAATACTAGCCAGTAGCAAATAAAATATATATGTATATCAAATATATGTGTGTGTATATATATATTCATAACTTCTTTTGTACCAAATGAGTAAATTATTTTTCCTGATGTACCTTCTCAAAGCCAGTCAAGACATTCTAAAGTTTTGTTAGATCTGCTATCAGCCCTCTGCAGAAGTGTGCTGGTTTACCTAGTGATTGCTCAACTGGGAGCCTAGATAACCTTTCCACATTGAATGCTAGGGCCGGGAGCTCCATGGGTGTGCTGGGCCAGTGCTGGAGCAAAATGAACCATGAGAAAGAATACTGATTAAGTTCTGGAGATGAAAGCTGTGATGTCCTACATTGATTGATCCCCTGATATCTGGATGATTTTACAATAGATGGTCACTTTCTGAATCTGAAGTATTGAACTGCAGTTCACTCCTTTCAGTTCCAGTGACCATGATGTGCTTGTTATCTAATGCTAGCAACTTAGAGAGCTGAAATAAAAGGGAATGAATAATAATAACTAATAAATAAATGGGAGCAGAGGAACTAAGGACAGTGTAATACAATTTCAGTCACTGAAGTAACAACTTTTTTGAATCCTAAATTGAATTCTTAGAAGTAGCAGTCATCACACGCTTGCACATGTCCAGTAATTCTTCTCCATTCAGAATGTTTCTGAGGATTCTTGAAGCTTTGTAGACTTTAACAATATGAACAGAAGTTTGTAATGTCACTACTCGATATCCTCTATGGAATACTTAATTCTACCTTGAGCCAATTTGCAACCTCTCAGGCAAAATAAGTAAATAAAAGCATGGGAATTTAAACTTTTGGAGGATGTCTGTTTATGAGGGCTGATAGTGATAGGAAAAGGGAGAGTGGTTTTAAACTATGGCAGGGGAAGTTTAGGTTATATATTAGGAGGAAGTTTTTCGCTTAGGGTAGTGACACGCTGGAACAGGTTGTCCAAGAATGTTGTGGATGCCCCATCCCTGGAGGCATTCAAGGCCAGGCTGGCTGTGGCTCTGGGCAGCCTGGTCTAGTGGTTGGTGACACAGCAGAGGGGTTGAAATTCGATGATCCTTGTGGTCCTGTTCAACCCAGGCCATTCTATGATTCTATTAAAGAAGATCACAAGTAGTTCTGATGGGAATAGTCCTTTGTATCTGTTGATCTTGGGTCAGGAGATTTTCAAGGCTTTCAGGAATCTGCAGACCCTGATACAACTAAATTGAGCTTAAAGATGAAAATGTGAACTTACCAGCAGTTTGTGCTTCGATGTTAGATTTTTCTGGTTTTATTAAAATAATAAAATGTAGGTTTGTTTTTTTTCCCCCCATATTCAGCAGAGCTTAAACAGGTAGTTAATATTGTCTCAAATACAGCAACGAAAAAAATTGATGTCTTAGGTCTATAAGCATACTCATGTTTTGAGTATGCATGCTGAATGGAGATTGTTGCTGAATTAATTTCCTGTTGGAAAAAGTTGATATTTTTTTTCCTTATTTTACAGAAACATTTATCAAGTAGAAAAATGATTGACTCAGTCAAAATAAGAAGACAATGCATGCTGGATTTCTACTCGCACTATGAACATCTTTGTGCTGTTCAAGGCTCTGTCCCACTGAAAGCTGTGAAAACTAACCTGACTCAGGGTACTCTTGATCTAACTGTAGATAGGATCAAAGCTGCTGACTGGACACCACTACTAGATGCTATTAGGCATGATAAGACTCTGACTTCTGTTGGAATAAGAAGTTGTCATCACCAAGGTCTTGGAGAATCAGGTTTGTAGTAGTGGCTCTGGAGGATAAATATTTTGATATATATGTTAAAATTTATCGTATAAAACTTCTGTGTGATTAAATGCTTGAAAAGGAGGAGTTGAACCATCCAAGGAATTATTTTTATTTTAAAGCAGCAGCAACAAAATGTTTTGTAATTACAGTTACTTTTAAGTCAACGGAGACTGGGGGTTATCACTGAAAATTTTTGTTTACTAGGTGCTGAAAGATATAAAACTTACTTTAGAAGAAGAATTCCAGCAATTAGATCAAAAGATTTGACTGGCCAACTATGCAAAGCTATCAAAGGCTGTCTCAGCATCTCAGATGTACTAAAAAATTTGGAACTGCAAGGTTTGCTTCTGAGGGAGAGAGATCTAATACTTCTAACAAAGGTGAGAATATGTTACTATACAAATAAATGAAAAAAAAAAATGCTTGGAACCTAAGAGAAGCAGCAACTAAACTTCATCTCTGACAAATATGTCATGTATAAAAATGTGCCTGTTTTAACATGTCTGTGTTATCTACGGTATGCATGATTCTTTTGAGACATTTAGTGTAACATTGTTTTTTCTGTCAAAACCTGTCAAAATCGTATTACTTTCCTGTGCCCTGATTAAGGAAGGCTTATGCAGAAGTTGTTAACAACTTTCCTGTGTTGTATGTGGCTGTATACAATTTATACTTGTAACTACATTTACTGTGAATGGCAGAAGAAAAGTGGTGATAGACCAAGAAGATTAAAGCAGGTCTTTAAGGTGTGTTAATTTAGAATGCTTTCTCTAGTTTGCTTTCGAGAGGCTTCTAGGAAAGGAAATGCTGCTTGTTGCCTGTAGGCTAGGTTCCTCCTGTTTTAAGACAAAATGAACCAGCTTGAGGTGAGTGAGCTTTACAGTGAGCTTTGGCCTTCCTCCCAGCTTCCTAAAGTTTCTTGTAGTGACTAGGACTTCTCTTTATTTGTATATTTCTTTTTGAGTCAGTAAAAAACGCTGTTTTTATTCTGAAGGGCTTGGCCACAACTTCATCTCTAGAGAGCATTTCTTTAGCCCACTGTCCAATTGGAGATGGAGGATTAGAAAGTAAGTTATGAATCAAAAATGTGTCAATATACTTCTTTCTTACAGTCTTCAAGTGGGTTAGTTTTTGAAGTATTTCCTTTCCTGTTCTAAATTTGTTTGTAGTGATTAAAATAACAAAATACACTTTATTCATGAGTGTACATTATTTAGATTTGAATGTGCTTTCTTGATACTAGCAAATAGCTAAACTACTTAATAATTACACTTACAGTTTTATTTCTAGTGGTTGTAATATTTAAGTTTGAGATGAACTTTTCTCATCATGTTGAGACAAGTAAACTGGAATAACATTTTCTTGCATGTTCAGATAATCTTTGTTAAACACCTGCACTAAAATAGATAATCTTACAACAGCTTGAGGGCATCTTTGACCTATTCTTTGTCATGGCATTTGCCTATTAAAGTTGATTCAGCTTCTTAATATGATAGTGAAAAGGTGTTTGTTTTGATAACCTGATTGTGGTGTGTGTACCTAGCATGCATAAAAGCATGCGTACTTTTTTTGTTTTTTCCAGCAGTCTGTCAGAGCATGAAGAATTCAGCTACTATCAGATACGTTAACTTCACAGGATGTAGCCTTACCTGGCGAGGAGCAGAACACATGGCAAATGTATTAAAGGTAATTTTGTCTCATTTCTTGGAAGTAAATTTTCACAGTAACATAAATAACTAAGAATAACAACTAAATTCAGCTTGTAACAAATCCATGTCCCATTTTTTAATTTGATAATAAAAGCAGTGCTATTCAATATATTGTTTTGAGCTCAAGGAATGGTTCATGACTTGAAATCTTCTCAGGGAAGAGAGGTTATGGCAGCTACGTCACAGATTGCCCTCTTAAAATATATATGTATCCTGAAAACAGTATTTCATTGTGAGAGGGCTTTTGCCATGTAATTTTTTTTTAATGCTGAGCTTATTTTATTGTGATGAATTTCGTAAGCCTCCAAGTGATCGTCTGTGGAGACTGAATTATCTGTTACTGAGGTAGGTATAAGCATCTTAGTATACTAACATAAGCAGTAGTGAAGGAAAATGTTTTGATAAACAATAAGAAAAGTACAGGCTATTCTGTGTAGCCTATGCTGATCACTTTGCTATAAATGGTCTGAGCTCAAAGGAAGCAGTATGTCTCCTTTGGAAATATGTTCTCTTGCATCTTCTTCCAAGTTTTTCCCAATATATTAAAATATAGCAGGATGGGATAATGAATGAATGAGTTATCATTTTTAAATGGCAGTGAATGTGCAGGCCTGCTTTTTGTTGTAGTTATTGTATTGTTGTAGTTAGAGTCCTTGACTCTGATTGTAGAATTAACCTGTGCTATTGAATGCTTGTTTGTTTGTTTTTTCTTTCAAGCTCTAACCCATTAAAGCATATGTGACGTTAAGTGTGTGAACAGTCTTTCTGAAGTTTGTAAAACTGTATGCAAAAGAAGCATATTTATGGTGTGGGAAATCTCAGTTTGTTTTTTCTTAATAGGCTTTGCTTAAAGAAATAACAGTTTATGGTCTTTATTTTTCTTCAAATGAAGATTAGGGCTGTAAATGATAGCTGTTGAGGAGCGCTTTTATCATTGTTACAAATGTTTCAAAATGTCTTAAGTATTCTTAAGCATTTAGTAGAAATAATGACAGTGTTTGCTGTTGAAAAACTACTAATTAATAAGTTTGTGACTAGCACAATATTCTAATTAATGTTAACGCTGGCTTACATGAAAGCATAACATTTCCTGCTGTGTATGACTTATTCAAGATGTGTTGTAAGTGGGCAAAGAAGGTGGTAAGATGTTTAGAACTCTCTATTTGTGTTTATTAACTTCACTGTGAACTGGATGATAAGAACAAACATGACTTAACTGTAATTCTGAAGCATGACTTATGTTAGAACATAGTTTAAGAGATACAAATGCTTCAACACGCAAGCCATTAAATACTAGTTGTTATCTGTTTATTATTTATAATGGCTTTGTCATCACATTTGGTAACACTTTGTTTCAAAGCACCAGGCAATGAAGAGACATGGTGAAGCTTGGGCTGAAAGTTTGCGTTACAGGAGACCAGACCTTGACTATATGACAGGCTTGAGGCGTATTACTTTCAACTGCAACATGCTTGTTGGAGATCGAGGAGCAAGCGCCTTTGCAGATTGTCTGGGAGAAGACCTGTGGCTTAAAGGTATTGTGAAATACTGACTCCTAAGATATAGTAGAGGCAGACTGGAAATAAGACTTGCTCTCTATTATAGCAAATGTAAGCAGGAGAGTAATTCCCTATTTATCTAGGAAAGAATAATCTTTGAAAAGCAACCTCTTTTTAGAGGAAGTGTCCTGTAGGATACTGGAGAAGTAATTTGTTCTATAGTATGTATGAAATGACTAATACTGATGGTACAATTCAAAGGATTCTGTACATGGAATCAAGTTATTTCAATACCTAATTGTCAGAACCAGATGTACAGATAGCATGCATATTGGTGTAAGAATATCAGGTTAGAGGTTACTTAAGCAGACTGGACATGTGGTTATGGGTCCTGATGAGATGCACTTAGAAGTGCTGTAAAAGATCCCTGACATCACTGTGAGTTCACTCTCAGTCTTTGGTTGAACTAGGTGATTGGAAGAGGAGTCTGAGTACAGGAGGAAAGCAGGTGTTACTCCTGTTTTCGGGAAGGTCAGAAAGAAGGACTCTGGGGAGCTGTAGGCCAGTGAGCCTTGCTTTGATGTGTTTTTTTTCGGGGGAAGGGAAGATGGAAAAGTGCTGCCATCCAGTGGGTCCTCAGCAAACTGGAGAGTTTCAATGCAGTAAAGACAAGTTCAAAAGTCCTGCACTTGGGAAGGAATAACCCCATGTACCTGTACATGCTGAGAGCTGACTGGCTGGAGGGGAGCTTAGCTGTAAGGGACATGGGGGGGGGGGATCCTTTTGTAAACAATGTTTACTGTGAGCCAGCTGTTTGTCTTTGTGACAAAGAAGGCTATCATACACTGGAAATGTTGGTAGCAGCTAGAAGAAAATGATCTGTCCTCACTACTTGGCACTGGTGAGGCCACCACACCTGGAATAGTGTGCTCCTGTATAGGAGAGAGATGAATCCTCTAGAGTCTCACAGAGGGCATCAAGGAACAGGAGAATATCTCCTGTGAGGAAAGACTGAGGGAGCTATTGCTGTTCAGCCTAAAGAGAGAAATCTTAAGTGCAGATTTCCTCAAATGTACAGCTATCTGAGAGGAGGCAGAGAAAAAAATGGAGCTGGATTCTGTTCAGTAGCACCCATTTACAAGAGGCAGTGGGCGCAAATGGAAGCACAGGAGATTCCATCAGAAACATTAAGAGAGAGATTTTGCTGTGGAGGTGACAGAGCACTGGTACGTATTGTCCACTACATAAGGTCTTCCTCCTTAGAAATCTTCAAAAAAGATACAAATATTGCAGCCTATTCAGATTGAAGTTGTGTGCTGATATGTATTACGTTACTTTGGGCAGCTGAATTATTTGGTATCCATAAATGCATTTACTGGGAATTTTCAATTGCAGTGACTTAACTGTGATTTTTGTATCCCTTCCTTTGCAATTGTTTAGCAGTTATTTCTATTAGCAGTAATACTATTATTTTCAGAAGTGAAAGGTAGAAATGTTTCACACAGAGCTGTTGCTGTAATGTTCTCCATTCATGTTCTATGAAACAGGGGTTTTGTTTTCAACAGGTAAGGATTAAATTGTATTTAGATATTCGCGAGAAGTTATGCCATTGTCTAATTTATTTTTTTTTAACTTCCCTAAATATTTTAGCACTTGATTTACAGCATTGTGGAATATCCAATGAAGGAGCAAGGTCATTATTAGATGCTCTCCGAACTAATACTACATTAGTGGTTCTTGATATAAGAAAAAATCCATTGATTGGTATGTATCTATAGCTGCCTCTGTTGTCTTCTTTATGGATTTTCTTTTTTCCTAGTAACCTCAGTGGGGGAAAATATAATTCTTTCAAGGAAAAAAGCCTGCAACAATATTTTGCTTAGGCATTTAAAAAAGGCTGAGGAGATGGGGACAGCCACTACTTATTCAGTGATCTGTTTTCATAAATACTCGTTTCATAGGAAATTCTGTCATAGTGAATTCTTAAGGCATCTTAATTCATTCTAGATCACGTCTTGATGAAAAACATCATTGAAAGAGTTCTCATGAATGGAAGTAGTGCTAATTCAGAGGTATGTGGTAAGCATTTTGGTGTGCTTTGTTTTTCTTGTACCTGGCTTTGATTTTTTTCTTTTTTTTTTTTTGCAAGGATTTGCTCTGAATTAATCTAATGTAGCTATTCTACTTACAGATAAGGAAGTGATGCTTAAGCATTAAAAAAACCCTTAATTTAAAACTGATTTTAATACTTAATATTGTTAATAATTTACATAATCAATTTTTAAGTTACTCAAGACTATTCTTTGCAGTATTAACAATCTTTTTTTAAAAAAAAAAAAGTTCTAGAGATGTACAGCACCTTTTGCCATCTCTAGTACCTAATACTCAGTATAGTGCGTAGAGTAACTTCCATAAAATATCTGGACCATTTAGATACTAAATCCTTTGTTTATAAAAAATCTTATTTAGTTGCCCAGAGAGCTAGTAAGCAAGTGAGTATACACTTGCTCCTGTTTTCCGAGAAGTGTAGCAATCACAGATTTTGTTTTGGAACTTACTGCCCTTCTGGCTTTGAAAAAGCTGGGAAGTTGGAGCTGTGGGTTCTATAGGAAGAATTTAATAAACTGCGAATTTCATTTGGCATCTCTTGTATTAGTATGGTTTTCCATTTCAATGTCTTATTTACCTTCCTGGAAGAACTGTGAAAGACTACTCTTTTTCCTTGGCAAATGCAACTAACACTTAGAAAATGTTGCAGGTGTGACATGAAAATGGTATCTGCCTAGAGAGAATGTAGCTCAAGGTCATTGGAAAGTTGAACTGTGAAAAGAAGCAACTGCCTGAGAAATGTCTTGAGTAGAGCAATCTCAGTAAATTGGACATTTGTTTTATATTTGTCAAAATAGTGCAGTGTACTGTGTCTTATTGTCAGTGCTAACAGTCTTGTGTGTCCAGTTAACAATATAAATGAAAAATAACAGATCAGCAGCCTGCTAAATAACAGCTTTTTCTACAAATTGCAACACATCAGACTTTATCTATTATCTCAAGCTCTGGGGTAGACTGTTGTAAGTAGCATTCACAGTTTATCATGGTAACAGTGGAGACATTCAAAATGGGATAATCCTCTTGTTTAGCCAGATGAATGTGAACATTTGATGTTGTGGTTGATACTCTTTGGAAACTGAAACATTTACTATCCTAAGCTCAGTTTTTACAGTTGATTTCTTTTTTTAAAAGCTTAATTACATAAGCCTTAATACAATGAAGAGAAAAACAGTTGAGTTTCTGGAAGGTAATATCTTGATGTGTTATGTACTAAAAGTCAGCAGTGTGGTGTGTTATGTTTTGCATAGGTTTGGTGCATTTTTTCTAACAATAAAAACTGAAAGAATGAACTTAAAAGTTGTCAAGCATATCATCACAGAATAGCTTGGTTTGGAAGGGATCTCAATGATCACTCAGTTCTATCTTCCTCCTGTGGGTAAGGTTGCCACTCACCAGGTCAGGCTGCCCAGGGTCCTGTCTGCCTCTAGAGATGGGGCACCCACAGCTTTTCTAGACAGCCTGTGCCAGTGCCTCACCACCATCTGAGTAAAAAAATGGCTCATAACGTCTAACCCGAATCTCCCCTTTTACTTTAAAGTCATTATCCCTTGTCCTATTGCTGCGTAAACTAGTACATGGCTTGTTCTTGTAACAAGTTACTTAACCCATCTGTCCTGTTAGAGGCAGCTGAAGATTTCCATGAATGACTATCCCAAGGACATTCTCCAGATTCATCTGTCTCTACTTACAACTTTTTAATTTGCCAGGCTAACTGCTACAAATTCCATGAGTAAAATTAAGGAAATGTGGAATCTGCCACCCCTCAGATATATACAGAACTCTGTTCTATACCATATGAACAGGGTGCCCGCTATGTGAAATCTGTTTTTTGCCTCACCTGCTTGTCAAGACAAGAAAGAAAGGATAAGATGCCACTGTGTTGCTTCCTAAAGAGGAGTTATGCGGACTTTTGAGTGGCATTGTAATAATAAGCCATACTAACTACAGAAGATGATGTACTGGCTGTCGCAGCCTTTAATGTACTGTTACGACTTTCTCATTGGCTATCAGTCACAACAGCCCTTCACTTCTTATGAAGAAAAGGATGAATCACTTCTTTGCCTTTCAATAGCATATAAGTTCTTGCTGTTTGGGTTGTTTTTTTCAGATTTGCAAGGTTGGTTGCTAACTAAAGCCTCTAAACATAAGAAATTTTCCCATAGATATAAAGGGCCCCTTAAAACAAACAAAGCTGTATTAGCCTAGCAGCACTGTATGGCTCTAATATAGTGGACTGCAATTACAGATATTGTATGTAACAGGTACTGAAAGTTTGTGTAATTTCTGGGAGAGACTGAAAAAGCTAAAAATCTGCTGAAAATTCCTACAAAACAAATTGCTTCCAGAGCCTGAGCTTAAGTACTTAAACATATTTCAACACTGATTTAATATGTTTGCTGTCTCCATACTCGGGTGTTGTACAGCAGAAGCAGGTATCTAGCCCAGTAGAACTTGTCTTGTATAGGTGAATGTGAAGTTTAACCTACTCATAGCTGCTGTTTAATGTGTGTAGTAAAACAAAGTTGAGTTATTTTTACTCTCAAAAGTTTAGAGTTAATTTTATTTTGTAGTTGGAAATGAACAGCTTACTTCTGTCAAGGGCTAGGTCAAAATGAAGCCTGCCAGTCATAAGACTGTGCTGGAATTGGTTGGTTAGAGCAGAGTAAATGTGTCTTCCCTATGTATTAGGTAGGGATGACATCAGCTTACTGTTCATTGTATTCTGATTTAGGGCTTAGGGCTGTCTGAAATAATATTTTCATTAGTAATTGTTTCCTATGAAACAAATTCATTAGTGAACTTTGTACTAATTATGCACACTGAAAACTTTGTGACATAGTAACTTGATTATCTACATGGAATAATAATAAATAACTAATAATAAAAGTAATTGGCAGGTGAGGAAACTTTAAAGAACAAAGCTCTTGCCATAAAGAAATAAATAATTGCTTTTTGGTTATCATTGTCTTAATTATCATTTGGATGTTCTTTCTTTGTAAGGAGGCTTTTTTGCTAGAGGCAATGAAAATTAAACTTTATATTTTTTCAAATACTGACTTTGATGGTAATAAAATCATGTAAGTTAAGTTTTTATTACTTTGGAGAACCTTGGCCTGAGCTAGTCATTCCTAGTAAAACAGCTTTCTGTAGAGAATGAAAAGCAAGAGCCAGAGTTTCCTTTTATAGAGTTGATGCTTTTATTTTCTCTATAAAAGGAAAAGTGTTTTGCTGATAATATAGCATTCAGACTTGCACTGAATCTGTCTTTGAGTTGGGGTGTTGTGGCATTTTTGTATTTGCCCTAGCTTTACAGTTTTATTAAGTTGTATATAACGAGCAGAGGCCTACATCTATCTAACAAAAAATCCATTAGTCTTAAGTGAGCACCTTTTAAAATATCAGCTACTAAAGTAACTTCTCTTTCTTTATAAATCCAGTATAAGTGGCTGTCTTCCCCGTCTTCCAAGGATGCTTTGAAGGCTAGACCAAAGAAAAGAACTATTGTCCTAGGAAGTGGTCGAAAAGGAAAAGCTACTATTCGTATTGGTAATTTTGTCTTTATTTTCTTTAGACATTTCATAAATTCACTACAGTCAATGTGTTTAAATGTCAGTGTTCTGCAGAATCTTTCTTCCAAGAAAATTTAGCTTATATTTAATAATGTCTTCTACCATCAGATTTCTGTAGCAAATTTACTCTTGCTTTTAATATTGCTAGATATATGGTTGGGAAAGCAGTAGAATACACTGAGTTGAATATGGCAAAGCACATAATTCTGCATGCATCCTCTCCACAAGTGTTTGCTTGCAGGACACTTGCTGGTAGCACTTGCTGATTTGCAAACAGGCAAATCAGCCTGTTTTTTCTGGTTTTTGTGATCTTTCTTTAGCAGACTGTCCTCTGCCAAAACAAACAAGAATGATTTTTCTTCTACTGATGTACAAAGAATGTTCCTTTTTTTTTTTTAACTTCATATACGCTCATTATAAACAGTGTATTTAAAATAACGTAGGTGTTGTAAATATTTATAAATACTCATAGTTGAAATACACCATTTCTGAATACGTTACTGGAAACTTTGCTGTAATACTTTTGGCTCTTTCATCTTTGCTCTAGTTATCTGGAATTAGAGAGGTAAGCATAAATCAAATCAAAATCTGTACAAATAAACTCTGGTGAGCAGAGTGATAGGAGAAGAAAATGCCTTACTTAAATACAGGATTCAGGAAGGGAAAAGAATGCTGAAAAATAAACTCAGCCAACCTCTCTTGCCTTGTTTACTTGCTGAGAACAAACTGAAATTTGGGATGCAGTCACTACAGTTCTGTATTTCTGCACCATTTAAAAAAAAATTGGTTGCTTTACAGCTTGTTCTCTAAGGAGGAGTAACTTGAGTCCCCTCTCATTTAACAGTTTAGAGTTTGTTACTTTTACTAATACATAATGCCTTGGTGATCATTCTACCTCAGGTTTATTCTAAATTTTTTTTGAATTACAGTATATGACTTGAACAATGACAAAAGGCTGAAACAGTGAATATGAATTTTCATTATTATTCCTCTTAAGTGGTGGTACTGCTGGAGGTCTGTGGAAGTGATCGACACGAATCCCACCTTTAGATATAAGCATCTTGGAAAATTTTAAAAATGCTTTTCTCACTGGAACCACTAGAGGGCTATTTAAAGAACATGCATTGCATTATTTTCTACTTGAGCTGTCTAAGCTGCAAGTTCAGAGAAGTTAGCTGAATAACTTAGGTTACTAATATGAGTAAAACTTTTTGACTGTGGAACTTTGCGCCATTTCCTGATACAACAGTTAAACATACTAGCAGACTGCATGCAGGTTAGCTGGCCAGCCCTCCTTTTGAGAAGCAAAACAAAAGTTAGTTCTTGAGCACTTCAGCAAAATAAGTTTGAAAGATGGATTTCCCACAGTCCCTGTTACTACATCAGAGATTTTGCTTATAAATAGTAAACTGTGACTTTATATGTAAATAGCTAGGTATCATGAATTTTCTCCTATTCTTGCTATTCAATACAGGATTAACCTCTAAAAAGTCTGTGAGTCCTGGGAAAAAGACTTTGTCTGTGAAAGATAGTTACTCACCAAAACCACTACCACCAGGCACAAAAGGCTTCCTTCCCTGGCGCACTGCAGAACGTGCAAAGAGGTGCAGGTGAGTCCTTACTACAAGGGGAGAATATTAAAGCATAAAAAACTGCATGAAAAATGTAGGAGAGGGCAGCATTTTTTTTTTCCTCTTAAGTACATGTTTGAAAGTTGAACATTAAAGAAGAACATACATTTTCTGAAAATATGAAAATTCTTTGAGGGTGTTACAAATCCTGCTCAAGTCAATTCCTATGGTGTATATTTTAAAAATTCACAAGTGTACAGAAATCTTGCTGACTTGTTCTCTTGTTATCAAACTTAGTGTAGCTGAAAATGTAATTTACATTTCCAAGCTTGTAGTAAAATTGATCTGGCATCCAGGTCCTGCTGTCTACGTAGTCTGCCCATCTTTTCTTTCTGCTTTGTTTCCCTACTGTCAGCATCATTGCTGCCTAATAACCATCTAAACAGTATTAAGTTGAAGAAAAAATTAATTTTCTAACAGTTGGAAGTTGTAGTATTGTTATGTTTCTATTCCAACAGTATGGGGGGAAAAACATACAGAAAACCCTGATAACCATAGATCCTTAGATCTTACATGCTCAAAGTTGAGATTATTCAAATAAGCATACAAAAACTTACCTAATCTATCATAACTATTTTTATTAAACTTTTTCTAGAGGCTCTGGGCACCAAATTCTTCTGATTTCATAATAAACTAAGCAAGTTAACTGTTGAAGGTGCTGTTAGCATCCGGTAATGCTGCCCTTAGTCGTGATTAAATAGGAATAGTAGCAGAACAGGATGTAATGAATATTAAAGGAATGCCAGAAATGTCTTAACACTGTTTTAAGTTACTGCATCACCTCTCCTAGAACCCTATGTTTAGAAATAGAAGTAGCAGTGATGACATGATAAATGTCAGTCTTCAAAATGTTGTTTTCTAACTATTCAGGGGAGGGCCAGGGGACAATTCTGGAGAGTTACCGTTGAAGATTCAGGTACTTTTTTACTCATATGACAGTTTATTTATTAGATGAGTGTCTATAGAAAGATGTGTGCTCATTAGAATCCTACTATCTAAAAGTTGAAACCAAAACATTATAACTTAGTTTCTTTGTCTCATACAAGTGCAAAATAAGTTTTCTTTATCACTGCCTTTTTTTCTTACTCTAATCGGCAAGCTGGGCTTGAGTAGAGGTATAGTCCATCCTGAGGCTATAAGGAGAATTCAGATTTTTTTTCTCTCAGATGCTGCTTTCTCCCTTCCTCTCTTCCTTCTGCTTTTGGACTACTTAGTTTTATGTACTTGAGTTTGAACCCATCTATGAAACTACCAAATTGTGGGGGGGCGTACGTGGGAGGAGGGAGAAAATCTTTTTCCTTCTCCATCTTCCTGTCCCATTTTTGTCCCCTTCCAGCCCTCTCTTCTTCCCTATATATCAGGAAGAATCTGCACAGTTGGGCAGGCTGAATGTCCATTTTAATGGACTTATGGAAAGCTTTGCATTTAAATAAGGCTTTTGATACTATTTAATTTTTGATTTTATTGTACGGATTGATACTGTGGCTGGGTATGGTTTTGTTTTCTGATGCAATCAGATGGGTATTCCTGTGAAAGTGACTGTAGAAAGTGCTTCAACATCTGAAACTGAAGAGACTGAAGATCTAGAAGATGTTATCCATCATCCTGATCTGACAAAATCTGTAGATAAGGTTAATGTAACAAAGTATCAACAATTCCAGGTAAGAAGCATGTTCTGTGCCTTAAATTTCACAAAGGCCAGTGATATCAATTCAGCTGTCTTTGAAGGGTAGAATATTAGGTGGATAAGGAGTTGGTTGGATGATTGCATTGTGGTCAATGGTTCTTTGTGCAAATGGAGGTTTGTAACAAGCAATGTCCCCCGGGGATCTGTCTTGGGACCAATACTCTTCAGCATCTTTATCAGTGGCATAGATGATGGGATTGATTGTGCCCTCAGCAAGTTTGCTGATGACACCCAGCTGAGTGGAGTGGTTGATACAGCAGAAGGAAAGGATGCCATCCAGAAGGACCTTGATAAACTTGAACAGTGGCCCTTGTGAATCTAACGAGGTTCAACAGAGCAGAGTGCAAGGTTTTGCACTTAGGTCAAGATAATCCCAGATATGTATACAAACTGGGAGAACCTGAGAGTAGCCCTGCCAAGAAGGATTTAAGGGTCCTGGCTGATGGAAAACTTAACAAGTCAGCAGTGTGCTTTTGCGTATTTGTTATTTATTCCTGCTGCTATTTTGGTAGTTCTAAAAAAAAAAAAAAAAAAAAATTGTGAGAGTATTAGTGCAAATATCTTCACAGCGCACATTCTAATGAAATGAAAATGAAGGGCATGTTTAAGCAACCCCATAACTCTGTCTTAATCTAGCACTGTTATAAAAATAACATGCCTCATTCAGAGGCTGGGTTATATCTCAGATGTTGTTAAGATCTGAAATTTGAATGGGGAAGCTGTATTGCCTCCAAGAACATACTGCTTAAAATAAGACCTGCAGTTGGTTTTCATGATGGCTGTCTTAGTGCACAACATTTAGTAGACAAACTGCTTATGTCTGCAAATACTAGGATGACAGAGCTGTCTTTATATAAACCACAGTGAAGTCAAACTTTATGGTGTTGCAGGTCTACATTCAGTGGCAAAGTTAGGATAGCTTAGAGTTGATGGGAGAAGCAAAATGGCTACAAATACAGGGTAAATAATAATGTGACTTTTTTCAGCTTCTGTATACTTTAGGCTTGTCATTTTTCTCTAGAAATTTTATTCAGGAGTGTTTTCCATGGACCTGAGAGTTGAAGTTGTGTTGGAGCTTTCTTCTTTGTAGGTGGTTTCATATTAATACTGTTCATGTGCAGTGCACTGATACTGTACTGCAGTGGCTTCAACGCTCTCATCTAGAGCATTATTGGTGGAATCATGGAGATCCATGTCATGTGAATATTGTGCCAGAAACTTGTAGGCAGCAAGAACCACACTGTTTTCAGGAACTACTTGATGTTTGTGTGCCTGGTATTTGGACAGAGTGGAATATTCTTTTCAGGACACAACAATTAGAGTGTGAAAAGTTCAATGAGAAGAAGTGTTTGGTTTTTTTTTTTTGAAGTCCTCTTACTGGAGAGGAACAACTCGAGTCACCAGTGGATACTGGGAGCCGCCCTGATAGAAGGGAACTTTACATAAAAGCACCTTAATTTCCTGGTGCGTGCCAGGTTGAACAATAGCCAACACTGAAGGCCAGCAAAGAAGGTCAGTAGTATCCTGGGCTGCATTAGGAAGAGTTCTCAGCAGGTTGAGAGACATGACGTTCCTCCTCTACTCAGCACTGGTGAGGCCATACCCAGAGTGCTGTGTTCTGTTTTGGGCTTTCCAGTGGAACAGAGACGTGTACATCCTGGTGAAGAGTCCAAGGAACAGCCATGAAAGTAACAAAGGGATGGGGGCATCTCTCTTATGAGGAAAGGCTGTTTATTAGGCTGTTCAACCTAAAGAAGAGAAGGCTCAGGGAATTGTATTAATGTCTATGAATTCATGAAGTGAGGATGCAAAGAACAGAGCTAGTCCCTTCAGTGCCAAGTGCCAGTACAAGAAGCAGTGGACACGAACTGGAAAACAGAATATTCCATCAGAAACACCTGGAGAAACTTTTTATTGTGAGGGTGACCAAGCACTGACACAAGTTGCCCGGAGAAATTGTATTGACTCCCACTTTGGACATCTTCAAAAGCCCATCAGAGCAGGATGACTTTGAGAGGTCAATGCTGACTTGAACCGTTCTGGGAGATTGGCAGACCAGCTGTTTCTAGCTTTAGTCAAGAGCTGTCATATTGAATTATGTTGTAAGTGCAGACGCAGTGTTTGCATTAAAAAAAAAAATCCTTTTTTCAAGTTAGTGAAGTAAATCTAATGCTTTAGTATATCTTTTGATTACATGTAGTACATCCATTAGGAAGGGAAAAATTGTGATTAATTTGTTTCCTGAGAAAGCTACAAATTTTAGGGATGTATTTTAAAATTGGTTCCAAATGTAACTGTCTAGATTTTCCTGACTTTTTTTAATTGTTTTTTTTTTAGTTATATTAAGGCCATAACTGTTGCGCTGTTGTCTATATTTCATAACCAAAACACTTTCCAGTGCCATAGCACTGTTTAAGCAATATTAGGCAATTTCCGTCCCTTTTTGTTATGCTGATGTAAAAGCAGTGTTTCACACCATGGCAGAATGGAACTAACTACTTGTCAACATTTAATTATGAGGTCTACTTTCCCTACATCTTTTTGTACTCTTTCATTTCTTGATTGTCCTTTCCTGTCTTGTATCTTTTTCTGTTTATCTTATGGCAAGATGATTCAACATGCTGTTTCGGCAAAAAGTGGTATTTTTTCCAGATTAGTTTTCAGCCGTTTTAATGATTCACACTGGCCATCGGTTGATTGGTTGAATTTCAGAAATAGATTGGTGTGTGATTGATTGAATTTCAGAAATAGACCAAGATGAATGGCAGAAGTCTGTGGCTAATAATGTGAGACAGGAAGTGGTGGACACTTCAGCTGTGGTGACTGGACTTAGGTGCTGTTGTTAATCAGCAGTTACTGCACAGATGCTTAGATCAGGAGTTAGCTTGAGGAGTTGATCTAGCTGAGAAGCAATCAAAATGTTTAGTTGCAGAAGGATTTGGCATGGTCTGCTACTAAAGTGAGAGAATTGTATGGGTAGCACAATGATGAGATTGCAGAATGGGAATAAACAGTAAGAGGTGGAAACTCCTTAGACTGCCAGCGTGCCAGAAGAGATCAAACATCTTTGATGTGACTGAATGACTACAATTTGACATCATTATGTGACACCTTGAGAACTTAACATCCTTCTGCTCAAGAAAAGGATTTAAGCATATTATTCAGTGAAATACAGTTTTGTTTTCACTTAAACAAAAAATGTTTGGCTAACCAAACTTTTAATTTCTGCTTAGATGGAAAGTAAGATCTGATAAATACTTGTTCCTTCCACTAGAGGGGATTTGAACTGTCAGAGCTATTTCTCGATGAGAATGTAGTTGAGGAAACTTGTGGATCTTAAAACTGTCACTTTTACACGTTGTGTTCATGTGTAATACATTTGGAAATAAATCTCCTCTGTTTTGTGATAGCTGGAGCTAGAAGAATGCATGGAAAAACTAAAGGAAGAACGAAGAGCAAGAGTAAAGGCTGAGGAGCGGATAATGGAGGTAATCATTCTTAACTGCTTATCATCTTTACTTTACACAATCAAACTACTCGCTTGCTTACTTGGAGTAATTTTCAATAACTCCCTAACCTCATAGCTTACAGAATTTCAGTTCAGAGTTATATGGATCATTTACTAGCCTAAGGACAATGATGAAATCTACATTTGGTAATGTGTTTGTTCTGTTGATCCTATTCCAGAGCCTTGAACTTCTGGCCATGCTGATCTTCCAGTGTACTTCATTCTTTAGGTGTATTAGTTACAAACGTGGGCATTTTGGCATTTGTTTTCCTTGAGAAAATGATTCATTCTGCTTGAAATTTATAACAGTTGCAGTTCTTTGGTTTGCACTGAGAAGCTGTTTGTTTGCAAATATTTTACTTATGCTGTTCCTTTTGATTTTTAACTGTTCCTATTGGTAATGAAAATCTCAGGTGCATTTATGGATAGGTAGCATGTTGCTCATAGCTATGAGTTGCTATGGTTGACCTAGATAAGACCCTTTTGATTGGAGGGCAATCAGTAAGCAGAATTCTTTGCCACAGAGTTAAGGTGATGTAAATAAATAGATTTTATTCTTAGGTGTGATCTGCAGTGAGATGAATAAAAAAAGGGTAGCCATCAAGGAGAGGGAGGTGACTGTCCCCCTCTACTCAGCTCCTGTGGGGCTTCGTCTGGAGTACTGCGTCCAGGCCTGGGGCCACCAGTGTAAGAGGGATGCAGAGCTCTTGGAACGGGTCCAGAGGAGGACCACTAAGATGATCAGAGGGCTGGAGCACCTCTCCTATGAAGAAAGGGCTGCTTTAGCTTGGAAAAGGCTCTGGGGAGATGACATTGTGCTCTTCCAGTAGTTGAAGGAAACGTACAAACAGGAGTGAATGACCACTTACTTGGGTTGATAGCGAAAGGACAAGGGAGAATGGTTTTAAGCTGAGATGGGAGGTTTAGGTTAGATATTAGGAGGAAGTTTTCCACTCAGAGGGTGGTGACACGCTGGAACAGGTTGTCCGAGGAGGTTGTGGATGCCCCATCCCTGGAGGCATTCAAGGCCAGACTGGCTGTGGCTCTAGGCAGCCTGGTCTAGTGGTTGGCAACCCTGCACATAGCAGGGGGGTTGAAACTCAATGATCATTGCGGTCCTTTTCCACCCAGCCCATTCTATGATTCTGACAGTGGTGGTACCTTTTTGAACTTGAAAAATAAATGGTGCCCAGTACAGTGAGCAAATTTCCCCAAAAAGTGTATGTGCTCTACAAGGTTCATTGTTGTTCTTCATTGTGGATATTCCTATTGTATAATGTGAAGTGCACCAGTGGGCTCTGATAGTTACGTTTATATACTTTCTAGGCTAAATATCCTCTGCAGGATGTCTGTATTTCTCATGCTAGACGGCGTGGACTTGTACCTTACCTTAGGGGAAGGGATAATCTAAGTAGCAGCAATATCTAAGGTTTTTCACTTAGTAGTTTAACAGCTAGGGTACATTACCTAGATCTCTGTTTTCTGTTCACTGCTGTAAAAGATAAAAGAGAGCTTGTGGTAGCAGTGATTATATAGCTAAAATAAGTGAGTGATGATGCTTCTCTCAGACATAAACCTCTGTGTATCCTACAGTTGTCACTCAGCTTTCAGATTATCACTGATTTCATTAATGTTGAATATGAAGAAAATGTAGGTTATCTTAAAGTTTCATTTCTGATATCTGCAGAGCAGGTGAGATAGGTAATATGCATTCCCTCATGGCTTTTTACCTGCACTTGCTCTGCACCGTTCAGTACATACTGAAGACAATGCTGAATCATCAGCTTTGAGTTCTTGACGCAAGTTCACTTACGGTAGCATAGAATTGCGTCTGTAGGTAAACAGACTTGTTCCATGTGGCAGTGCTCTGAATATCTCTGGTACAGGAAGCTTGCTGTCAATTATTTTGTACGTTTCTTTTTGTGATATTTCCCTGTAGGCTTGCAAAGATGGCGTTTGCTTATTTTTTGAACTGGGAATGATAGGAATGGCTTTACTTTTTTTCTTTAGCTGGAAGTTGAAAATGCAAGGCTGAGGAATCTAAATACTTCTCTATCTGAGGCTCTTCATGTGCAGTCAGTAACCAACATGATTTTGGAGGATGAAGGTGTTCTAGGCAGCATTGAGAACTCTTTCCAAAAGTTTCATGCTTTTTTAGACCTCCTTAAAGATGCTGGGTAAGTTCTCACTTTACTTGATTTTTAACTGCCTCCATTGAGATTTTATTACAGTTATCCTCTGAATGAATTATGTTGCCGCCTTCTTTCAGCTCTTTAGAATTGTACTAATAAAGAGCTAAGGGAAAAAGAAATTGCTGTACATCCTTGCTGTTCATTCCCTGTTGTTCAGTGACACAAGCACTGTCCCACTAAATTCAAGTATCTGTCCTTCAAAAAGATTTTGAAGAAATGTGTTCCAAAGGACAAGAAAGCTGCTATTAAAACATCTTTGCTCAATCTTTGTTGGATTGTCTGAACCACAGGAATGCTAAAAGCAACAGAAGGCTTACAGTGCAGTCAAACTGGCTTCAGAAAGTTTTGGGCCCCCCCTTCTGCTTTTGGGCCCCCTTCTGACTGATAGAAAGAAAGAAAGACAGATGAAAATATCCTCTGTACTTAAATTTTGGATTGCTTATTAGAACTTGAAATATTTGAGAGAACACTGATTCAAGTTTGTATTAAGATTCTGACATATTTTGTAGCATCTCAGAGTTTGGTTTATCTTTCTCATTCATCAAATTTAAGTCCTTAAACTGTTCTTGTAAAGCTTATTTAGCAAGGCATGGCATGCTTGCCTGTTAGAATGAGGGAAATACATGAAAATATGCTGTAGCCTACTCATACATTCAGAGAAGACTACAGTCTTATTTGCCCTCCCTGCCGCCTCCTCCCCCCCTCCCCCCCAGCTCTCCAAATTGCAGTAATGCGGCTCAATGTAGAGTTCACTCTGAAGTAATTTTCTATTTTTTAACCAATCAGTGGAGTTGCCATTACTTCTAGGATGAATTTCAAACTTCAGAGAAAGGGAAAGATGTTCTCTTTTTACATCAAAAATATATTCTTCAAATGGGCCTCACTTACATCACTTACAGTTGGAATCTGTTAAAATTACTGGGAGTAATTGAATAATGCTCATCAGAGGTTCTTTTGCATAGGGAGCTGCTCTGAAACTTACAAAATGCCAATCACAAAGACTGGTTTCCTCAATAAGCTTCTCTGATGTGCTGTGCTATCAAATGGTGGCAGCAACTTCTCACTTACTGAGACTGAGGCAAACAAGCCTCAAACTGACAGGTTTGGCTGACTGCTAAGCTGGCAGGTAAAACAACATTACTGTATTTGTGAAGCATATAATTGGATTTGGCTGTTAAAGGTGATGCTAGCTTGGGAGATGTGCACCAAGTTTCTGCTTGGATGATAAAATTTTAGTCTTTGTTCTGCCTGACAGGGAGACTGTTTGCCAGCATCCTGCTCTGGGATCAATGCTGACTGGAGGAACTTCATTACTTCTCCTGGTAACACTGAGTCAAAACTGACAGTTTAGTACATGCAAGCTAATTAGTGCAAAGATGAGAAAATAGCTTTCACCACTTGTTTTGATCTTTAGTAGTCTGTGGTGGGCCTCTTAAAAATGGAAGAATATCTTCAAAAGTTCAAATGGATGATGCTTCTTCTGGTTTAAAAATTTTAGATCTTTTACATGGCTAATAATTTTGTCATTTTTTTTATTTTACTTTGTTTTACAGACTTGGACAACTTGCTGTATTAGCTGGGATAGACCAGTCAGATTTTGGTCTTTTGGGACACCCACAAATGAATTCTACTCTCAGTAAACCTGTTAATATGTTAAAGGAGAAGTCTTTTGAAGAAGGAAGACAAGAACATACCCAAAATAGCAAAGTCAGTGTATGGAGGGAATGCTAATTGTGATGTACTTGATGCTATTTTAATGTATTTTTCAGCAGTTTTTCCACTCTGGGCAGTAATGATTATCCAATGATCCAATTATCACAATCTTTTTCTGTAGCTGTATTTTACAGATGATAGCAATTCAGTGCTTCAGCTTTTTAAGTAATTAGCAGTTGGAACAGAAACAGGTATTTGGAAGATGTACTGTCATGTAATGTACTAAAGAAAGTGGTGGTGGTAATTTTCTTGTGTTTTGTTCTGAAATATGAAGCTGCCATACCAGTCCATTAAAATCAGAAAATATAATGACAATTTTTTTTAGAGACATTTAAAAATATACATAGTGGTTTAAACAACTTCTTAAAGTTAATTTAGTACAGCATGCCCACTGAAAAGTAGGAATTTTATTTCAAGTAATTGTAGTGTATGTTTTCAGTCCTGTCAGATTCTGAGGTGAGCCATGAATTCCAGGTCACCGCACATCTGTAAGATTAGCAACATAAAGTTTTAGTTTCTACTTCAAATATAACAGATAAGAAATTTTGGGGGATTTTTTCAAGAAAATTATTAAAGTTTACTTTAACAAGACTGCAGGCTGCCAATCTTCTTTCTTTAAAGTTGGATATTGCTACCTGGCTAAAAGTCATTCTGCATTCCAGTATGTTTCTTTCACCTAACATCTTCCCCATTAAGTGTTCTAGATTCTGTAAGGGCACTGTGAG
The DNA here is from genome assembly GCF_016699485.2 of Gallus gallus. NCBI lineage: Eukaryota > Metazoa > Chordata > Aves > Galliformes > Phasianidae > Gallus > Gallus gallus. The sequence continues at coordinate 38,576,745 of NC_052572.1, forward strand.
TTTACAAAACATAGAGCCAACTTAAACCATGGTTTTTCTAATTCCACTACATTTAGAAGCCTGAATTGAAAGTGTTTAAGTTATATGTGGCAAAAGATGAGTGCAAAAGCCATCAACTAATGTTTACACCGTATCATACTTATCTCCTAGTATTGCAGAGTTTAGATTCTTTTGGCAGCTAAGTATTATGGGATAGATTAGTGGTATCAAGCTGCTGTAAACTCGTAGCATAGTGAATTTCAGGTGTTTCAGAATGTTAGTAGTGATTGTGCTTTGGCTCCTGTAGAATGACTGACTCATTTCTGTAGCACATAGTTTAAGCTAGTAGGGAAACAATGAAATATATCTACTCTGTCATTACCACCCTAGCAATCTTCTGAAACTTGCTTGCTGTGTAAGTGATAAAGGTTATGTGACTGCTCTAATTTTTGAATGTTTTCTGTGTTATGCGAATACTTTATTTTGCTATGTAGATACTAGCATATTACAGTTGCAGTGCTGGATTTTTCTCTCTATATCAGTATCTTTACTAGAATCTCTTATTTCAGAACAGAGATGGGAACATCCAACTTTCTCCTGGCACATCTCAATCTCAGATGATTGTAAACTTCCCTGCTCATAAAGAAATGCATGAATATCAGACTACTGTGCAACAGCTACAGCCAGCCTTATGGAAAGAAAATGAAGCTCAAGCAACTAACCAAACCAAAGAGGATAAAACTCGAAGTAGCACTCCAGCATTATCTGAGAGGAGAGTCAAACAGAATGAACAAGCAAAAGGACATCATTCAGCAAGGCAGTTGGTTACTAGTCTGAATTCATTTACTGATTCAAGTGTGAATATTAAAAATAGTAGTGGAACATCCAGTTCTTCTGGTGGAAAAAGCAAGAATTGTTCCTCAAAGAAATACATCCCTAAAGTGACTGAAACTTTAATTGCTAATGACGGAGAAAGAGGAGACCAAAGTAGACTGCAGATGGTAGACTGTTCTGGAACTGATACTGTAGGATCTGCATCTGAAATACAAGAAAGTATACAAAGTATTGGCAACACTTGAAATGTTTGGACTGTCTTTTATGTGTGCAGGATTAAAAATAAGTTTTGAATGCTTCTGTGCAAGTTGAGAAATTTTCTGTAAAGTGGTGTAGACTTAAAAACTTAGCATTCCATGTTGTGTAGTAGTAGTTTTGTTTCATGTTTCCACACTTGTCAACAGATTTCTGTTGGTTTTTTTTTTTGAAATGAATTATATACTGGTACCCTTCACTTTTTACCACTTGAAAAGAATTTTCTGGAGCATGGTTTTGATTATCATAGATCTTTTTATATAGTGTAAAAGTTTTGAGCTAATAAAACAGTGCAAATTTAGTTTTTTGCTTTACTTCTAGTCTTTTGCAGTGGGAGTGGACACAGTGGTTTTTGGGGGGAAACACCAGTTCATGCCTATCTATGAGGGTATGATATTCACAAGCATAATGGGAGCTTTGGATATGAAAGTGAGCACAAACGTCTCTACAATGTTTAAATACTGTCATTGCGGCTGTGATTGCAATTCGAAGCATAATATATTGTGGAAGGTGTCTAGTCCAACTCAGGTTTCTCTCAGAAGCTAGAGAAATGTGAGAACATAAAGCCAGAAGAATATCATTGTTTTAAAACTCTTGGGATTTTTCCTCCTGCTACTACTTGCTGTCTTTTCACAGGCAGTTGCCTTGCAACTTCCAACTATGGCATGTAGTAACAGACTTTGACTTGCATGATGCGGTGCAGAAATTACTTTTTTGCGTGGTAGGTGCGCTTCAGTAAGGCACTGAAAAACAATGCAGTATTTTTTTTATATCTGTACACTTGGAGAAGGCAATCAGTCAAGAGACTAATATGATAACTTTGTTCTATAATTATCATTTTCTTCACTAATTTTAATAATGCTTTGGGTTTTTTGGGGGGAGTTGTATTATTGTTTTCTTCATACAGAGTTCTGTAAAGTTAACTTATTTGGACAGTCATAGAGATGAAGTTGCTGAACATCTGAACAAGGTCTCTGAACAATTTTTAAGTTCAGCAGCAAGGCAAAATTTGCATTTGGAAGAATGAAAGAACCTAAATTTTTCTGGATTAGACTCTAAGCCCAGGTCACTTGGTTATTGAGCAATAGGAATTAATTTCCACTTTGGATAAGCCAGTCAATTTTCTTTGCTTAAAATTTCTTTCTATGGCTTTTTCACATGCACTTGCTTGCATTGATCTTGACTAAATTGCCATAGCTATCTTGGAGAGGTGGGATAGTAGAATCTGATATATAATGCTTATCTTCATGGGAAGTTAAAAGTTTCAAAATTCAGTGTATTGGCAGGTGGTTCTGAAAAGCTGCCTCTTCTAAAAGTAGACCAAATTTTAAAGCTTTATCTTAATTTCATACCTTTAACAGTAGCTTAGATTTTCTGTGATCAAAACCTTTTAACCTATTAGTGATGTAGTTTTTTATTTTTTATTTTTTTTGGCCTTGGCATTTCATCCAGAGAATTAAGAGGAACAAGGGAGTAGTGCAATGGAAGACTGATTTTTTTACATGTATGAATTAGGCAACACAACTTGGGCTGAGCTGTGAAGGTTGGGGAAATTACCATGTAACTTTTTAAATTCTCTCTGTTATCTCTAGTGAGAATTCTGTAACATAGAAGATCTGTAGAAATTCCTCCCTCCATTTGCTTGAGAATTGTGAATGTACGTGTGAATCCTCAAATGAAAATTTTGTACTGAGCAAGCTGCAGGAGATCACCTTGGCTATTGCAACAGTGCACAAGTAACTGCACAGTGAAAGTACACTATTTACACAGACTTCAGAATAATAGAGTTATATATTAATCAATGTGGTTTTGGATATCCTCTTAAACGTTTGAGAACTGTGACTTCAGTCATGATTAATTGCTTGTGATTTTGAAGTGATTGTCTCATTGTTGATGAAATCAGATTCTTCTGCAGCAAAATACTATGCATGCTCATTTTAAAACAAAATCTCTAAAGCTAATCACTATGAAGTAGTGCATAACATAATAATTTCAGAAGTATCCACCTGTGTGGGATTAGGAATTGCCTGTTATGTGCCTCTTAAGAATACTATCAAAACCTTAAAGCAATTTATGTATTGTGTGTCTATTAACAGGTTGACTGTTAAGTACCATACCAAATAGTATTTGCTCTTAAAGTACCATTTATGTAAAAAATAATCCTTTAAAGCAAAACTGACCAGGTGGAACATAATTTAGATGGTCTTTTTTGTCTTCATCTTGTCAGAGGAACTGCTGTGTAACTCTCCTACTATGAGAATCTGGCGTGCATACTTTATACAGTTGAATGTTGCATCTGAAATCAGTAGAGATAACTGGGCTCAGGTTGCAAGTTGCCTGGGGAGAAGCATTTTTTTAAGGCTATCATGAATACTTCAGAAATTTCAAGGTGAATTGAAAAAATGTATTAAAAAAAAAAAAAACAACACAATCTTTGGTATATAAAAATATGAATGAAGTATTTTAATAGAAAGTAATATGAATATTACAATACTTTGTTGGTATACATCTTAAAGGGTTGCATAACCACCTTACCACTGAGTTTTGCTCTAGGTTGTTTCAACCTCTTGCTATTCGTTAATGTTTTACATAATTTGTCTGTGTTCCTGTTTGACATAAAAATCTAGGATCAATAAGTAGCCCAGCTATTTGCTAGAGGACACATTACTGTTTACTTACAAAGCTCTAGCATTTTAGTCATCTTATTAGCTTCCTAGGAATTATTACACGCGTTTTGTAATTGTATTATTTGAAGGCAAATCTCTGAGGAAAACAAAGCAAAACAATACCCTCTAAACTACCTGCATTTTATTCTCGGTCTCATCAAAATTTGCCAGTCTCACTAGTTTGCTGGGCCAGGTATCCTGCCTGCCTCCTGAAATAGATGCCAGGTTGCTATGTAGTCAGCATTATTTATCTTTGAATAATGACGTCAGTTTGCCCATAGTTGTACTAGACAGAGAACTTGTGTGTACTCAGTCTCCTGGTGCAAGTCAATTCTTCACCAGCAGTAGCTGGTGGAATTTTTTCTCCCTCGCATGATATTAAATCACAATGAACCCAATAAAAGTTCACTGGAAACTTTGGAATTCAAATTTCTCTAAATTTTAATTTGCTTTTTCTAGTACCCATCATCCATCTAGTAAAAACAGCACTCACTGATTTGAAGTTTTTAATTATACAATTTCACATTTGCAAGGGGCTTTTGGCACTTATTGGGTCACAAGTCAAATACTGGGAGCTAGGAGTAGTACTGTAAGTCATGATTTTGAAAGCCTGTGTTTTATGCGGGATATTTACGAGTACTGGCATAATGAATGTGTGGATTTTGACATAATAAAAAGATAATAATTGCTGGTAGCAAAATATTAAAATAGCAGAAATCTCGATTTAATAGTAACAAAACTTTGATGTGACCTTCACTATTTTTCTTCATTGTCTCCAATTGCATAAGCTTAATAATCGCGTGTAAATAGAAATGGACTGTTCTGTATTCGGTTAACTGTCAGGTTTATTCATCCTTATCAATTTTATTTACTCTCTGTCAGCACACAAGATGTAATGGATTTTTTAAAGCGCTGGGTGGCAAGGCTTCCAGCAAAGTTGTCCTCTGAACTCATGGGAGCTGCTGGTTTTGATCTTTGTGGTTAGGATGGGGCTCTACCAAAATGAAAAAAGACAGTAGCTGGTATTTACTCCCTGTGCTCTGACCTGATAGTTTCTATTTTTGTGTTCTACCAATGGGTGCCAGAAATTTGAACAACATTTAATTCCAATACTTTAATTTACATTTTGGGTTGATACACACAGTATTCGAGACCAATCCTGCTTGGATATCTATGTGCTTGGTGTGGTAGGGGCCCAGCTTGTTGATGTGAGCCACCAACCTGTATTATTTCTGACTGTTTCCACCACCCCTCCTTACCTTGGGTACCTTGTTCCCATCAAGTTCAGAGTTGATCCTCTAGGCAAATATAGGTACTCTTGGCCTGTACAAAGAGCACGTAACTCTTTGCCCATTTCTGTTAGAGACTCTACCAAAGACAATTGTATTGTGGCACCTTTTATGCTGTTACTGATCAGTTCAGCTGGGATTTCTGTTCAGTTAGAACCAGTCTGAATAATTAGAAGTAATTTAGTTGTCTTGGGTGCTGTGGCCTAAAGCGTACTTTAAAAATACCCTGATGTTTTGAAGAGAACGTATCAAATCTTTAGTGTTCCTCAAGTTTGTTTTAATTTCTTCAGAACCAAGGAGAGCTCTGGTGCCCCAATGTAAGTTTGGTGAGGTTCTTAAGCTATGTCCACGGCCGGAATGAAGGTCATCTTTTCTGTAAAACCACCATCTCTGTTAACATTTCTTAAGCAAATTAACATGCATAAGACGAAAATGTTTTAATGCTAGTTCAGGCTGTTACCTGGAAATTTCTTTCACCATTCCAGCTTGACTTGGTTAAACCAGGGAAATGAACAAGTTAAATTAAAGAGTATTTCTTCACTGAAAAAAAAAAAAAAAAATGTAATAGACAGTGATTAGTGAGGTAATCGTTCCTCTATATTTGGTACTGGTGGGACCACGCCTTGAGTTCTGCATTCAGTTTTGGGCGCCTCGCTGCAAGAAAGAGCCCTGGAGTGCATTTGGAGAAGGGCAGTGAAACTGGTGAGGGGTCTGGAGCACAAGCCTTATGAGGAGCAGCTGAGGGAGCTGGGATTGTTTAGCATGGAAGAGACTCAAAGGGAGTCAAAGAATGCTGCATATCGGCCTGGAAGAGCCAGCCCCGGCCCCGCTCTTCCCTCCGCGACATTAATCACACGCCCGGCCCTGCGTGGGTCGGACGGAGGGGGAGAGGGGGACAGCGGGAGCGCGGGGGCGTGCGCGGGGGCGTCTCCCGGCTGATCACGCCTCCGCCTCGTGGCCGCGCTGCCAACAGGCGGCCGGGGCGCTGCCTGCGTGCGGCCAATCGGCGGGGCGGTCCGGCAGCGGCCCCTCCCATGGGGTGTGCGTGAGGGCAGCCAATCGGCGGGCGGGCGGCGGGGGGTTTATACCGGCGCGGCGCCCGGGGGCGGCGAGCAGTGGTGGGTGAACGGCGCCATCATGGAGGGGGGGCGGCAGGTGGCTAACTTCGGCGCTGGGCCGGCCAAGCTGCCGCGCTCTGTGAGTACGGGCTGGGGCCTTCCAGGTGTGGCGGCGAGGTGGGGGGCATCGCTGGGGCGCGCTGAGAGTTGCGGGCAGCCGCGCTTGGCGGGGCGGATAGCTCTCTGGGGCTGCGGTGGGCGTCGCTCCCTGTGCGGCCCTCTGGGGCTGCCGCTGCCGAACGGGGGCTGGGAAGCTGAGGTAAACAGCGGTAAAGTCGACCGCGTAGCTCTCCGTTCCTTTATCCCGGCTGCCGTCCCATGTAAGCGAGCTCTGAGCAGCTGCCCCTTCTCCCGGAGCGGCTCCGCCGGCGCTGCAGCACAGCCGTGCTGGCGCTGTCCGGCGCCGACACGGCTTCTGCGTGGAGCGCTGGAGTCCCATCGGTGCGTTGCGTGTCTGTGTCGAGTTTGATACTTACCAGCTGATAGAGGACACAGCAACCCAGTGCCATCTCTTCGTTGAAAGAAATGATAATGAGTGCAGCGCAGACTCAACTCTGTGGGAAGTTGCATCAGCAACCGTGAATTACCCAGTTGCATATGGAGCGGGGGTGGCTCGTGCTGGATTACAGGCATCCGACTGTCAGCGTAGGAGCGATGTTCCGTGAGAGTTTGTGGTTCTTGCCTTGGTTTCCTCCATAGTTTTCTTTCTTATTGTCTATGTTATTGCTTTACCAGTTTTACTAGATAAACGAGCTTGCTCTACAGCAGTATTTTTTACGAGTTCCCTCCTGGAAACGTCCCCTATAGATCACACTGCGAAGACATTGATTGCTCCATATGGTAGAACTGCTTGCTCAGAAAAAAGCTCTTGCCGTGACTGCAGCAGTGTTGGTGACACTGTCACAGTTAACTGGGTGTTTGAGGAGGGCCCAGCTGTGCTCCAAGCTGCTGGTTACTTAAGCTCCTTCAAAAACAGCCGCAGGAACGGGCTCTGCTGCCACATTGTTTCACACTGTTTGACTTTGAGGTGATGCTGCATGCAGAGTGCTCAGGCTGCCTGAAGACAGAGCTCTTCCTGCCTACTAAGGCATGTGCAGGCTATCAGATAATCTGCTACCAACAGAACTGGATTCCACCTAGCAGTTTAACAAGCCCTTTCTGATGCTCTGCAAGTTCGCTCTAACTTTTTAAACTCTCATTTGGCATGGGTGTGTTTGCAATGTGAAACACATTTGTTAAAATACTGTGATCTTGGAGATGAAAAGCAGCACAGCTGTTCATGGTTGAACTGCTGGTGACCAGCTTTACAGTTGACAGATCTCACAGATGCCCTGTCAGCAAAGCGGTTTCATTGCTCTTGCAACTGCCTGAAGCATGCGGTGTCTTGGCAGACCCTGAGATCTGTGTGTACAGCGGTTGCTTTCCTACTGGATTTTCATCTCCTGCTTCTATTTGGAGGGGCTAAGAAAGCTTTGCCTCTGATACAGTAGTTCACTGAAGCCAGAAGTAATGATGACGCAGATGGTTAGGATCTAATTCTGCTCTGTTGATGTGTGAGAGCTACCGAAGAAAGGCAAATGAAAGGCTGAAGCAGCAGATCAGCTTGCCAAGGCTCCTAAAAGTAACCTGACTTCTGTTGCCTCAGAGCTTTTTTTTAATTATTTTCTTATCTTTCAATAACAGAGAAGGTGCATCTTCAGAAAGTGCAGGACTTTGTTCTATGAAACCGGGCCTTGTGGTATTGAGTCCCTGTGAGGTATCCAGTGCCACGTGCTCTTTTTTGATATTTCTTTACGTATCTCAGTAACTGACCTGTTTGTGGAGGTCAGTGAAAGAACACTAGGTGGGGGAAATTGAACATTAAGACTTCTGTAAGCATTTAGGAGTTCCACTCAGCTCCTAAAAGTCATTCAGTAGTTACACTTCCAGATTACTTTAGAAATAATGACTTGAAATGTGAAGTCTCCACACGAAGCGTGGGATTTAATTCTGCTGTTTTAAGACACGCCTTCAGCTGCTAGATACAATGAAATTATGTGATGTCTATTATTTTGTTAATTTCCTTTGAGAAATGTTAGGTCACTGCACTATGGAGCAGCTGGTATATGTATGAAACATTAAGAAATCCACATGTAGAAAATTCTCAATTTATTTGTGTTTTTGTTTGTTTGTTTGTTTTGTTAGGTATTATTAGCAGCACAGAAAGAATTGGTGGACTACAAAGGACTTGGTATTAGTGTTCTTGGTAAGTAAGACTTTAACATTTTTTTGTATGCTTTTCAGAGTGTAGATACTTAATTTAACTCCTTAAAAAAGAAAAAGGCTTTTGCTGTTGATATTTGCAACTGAATACTTCATTTTTCTTGTGTAATAGCTTGTAATACCTTGTTCTGCTTACATATGTCCTTTTGTAAACTGCTGTTCTTTCCTTGCTTTTTATTCCTTCAAGGAATCATAAAATGATCCACAGGTAGCTGTTTACTAATCCAACATAAAGGACTATGGATGGAAGTAACTAATTATAGAGTGGTTTGGGTTGGAAGGGACCTTTAAGATCATCTAGTTGCAATCCCCCTACTATAGGCAGGGGCAGCTCCCACTTGACCAGGATGCTCAAAGCCCCATCCAGCCTGGCCTTGTATGCCTCTGGAGGGTAGGGGGGGTGGGGGGGGCAAGGAGGGGCATCCATAACCTTTCTGGACAACCTGTTTCAGTGTCTCACCACCTTCACAGTGAAGAATTTCTTCCTAATTTCTTGTCCAAATCTATCCTCTTCCAGTTTAAAACTATTTCCCCTTGTCCTCTTGTAAAATGTCTCTCCCCAGCTTTCCTGTAGACCCACTTCGGATACTGGGATATCCGAAGTGATATAAGGTCCCACCGGGGCCTTCTCTTCTCTGGGCTGAGCATGCAGCAGTCTCTTCGGGATACAGATTTGTGTTAAAATTGCTTGCTCTTCTAGATGGAAGAAAGAGTATGGTTTAATAAAAGGAATTACAATTCAGTAGCCTTAGCTTATAATTAGTTGACAAATAACAAAACAACACCCCTGTACTAGTTTAGCAGGTACAGAGAAAAGAAGTAGCTAAGGATGTTTTTAGAGTGAAGAAACTTGCACCTTCCTAGGGAATATTTTGATTTTTTTTGGGGGGGGGGAGGGGGGGGAAGGGGATAATTAGGTCATGTGGCTACCAAATATGATTGGAGTGGATTTGCACAGAATTGGACAAAATCTGAAAAGTAAGGGTTTTATGGGCATTTGGAAGGCTCAACAAGAATAGGAGTTGAGACTGGGAATGGAAGCCTTTGGGTACTGGGTCTGTGAGTATAAAAATGTTAAAGCTTGGCACAAATGTTAAAATCACATTCATGCATTGCTGTTTTGTTCCATGCTGTGTTATTTTTCCCCCTACCATAGAAATGAGCCATCGGACCTCGGACTTCTCAAAAATTTTAAATACAGCTGAAAATCTCCTGCGTGAATTGCTGTAAGTGAATTATTTCCTATTTTTAAATTAAACTTGTGATAGCTGCACTAAAAATGTCAAATGTGGAGGCCTTTCCTTGAAAGTTCCTAGTTTGTTTAGATAGGCATCTGATAAAGTGATATTACTGGAGAGGATATTGGTCTTCCATTTGCCTAGTTCTTAAGAAATCTGTATTAAGAAATAAGTGGAAATAACAGAAATATGTTCTCTGATGGTATGCAGGTGATCTGTATATTACCGATTTGTACGTTACTTACCTGATTTTGCTAACATAAAATTTATAAGGAAGTGTTTTAGAATGACTAGTCAGGAGCCCCTATCTTGTATGTGATGTAACATTTTAAAAAGTTTGAAATAGAAACTTTTTGGATCATGGACCAGGGTTAATGTTTTTATCTCGTGCATTAGCATTAGTCTACTATTCTCATAATAGTTTTATATGTAAGGACCATACATTTTTTTTTTTTTAAGGCTTGACTCTTTGTCACAGCCTGTGTGATTGATAGCAGAGCTTTATTGAGTAGTTTGAGCGAGTAATTTTTGTGATGATGTAAATAGCTCCTCCACTTGCCTTGCTTGTACAATGTACTATGTGGTTGCACATGCAAATTTTTAAGAGTTTAAAAACTGAATTATACTTCAATAACTTTGTTGTGAAGCCATCTCAATTCAGAAATGTCATGAAGCTTGTAAGAGACAAAACCTTAAGTGAGCATTAGCTCTGCTGGAATATTGTTCAAGTCTGTGCGCGCTATGATAGGAGCTTCACAAAAGTGAGTTTGCTTATAGCTATGTGGATCAAAATTTGTTTATTTCCAGCAAACTTTTATTAATTCAATATATAGCACTATTACTACTATTTGGGTTGTTACTCAAGACCAGCTTTGAGGTAAGTAAACAGGATTTGGTCTAACCTCTTTGGAAAGCATCTACTGAAATAGCAGTATTCCTTCTCTGTAGGGTTGCAGTCAGATGTATAATAGCAAGTGGTATATGTCCTTTGTCTTCTGGGAATAAAATAGGGTTATTTCTTGCTTGCAGAAACGTACCAGAAAACTACAAAATTATTTTCCTCCAAGGAGGTGGATCTGGTCAGTTCAGTGCGGTTCCACTAAACCTTATTGGCTTAAAGGAGGGAAGACAGGCGGATTATGTGGTTACTGGAGCTTGGTCAGCAAAAGCTGCTAAAGAAGCAGAGAAGTATGCCAAAGTGAATATTGTTCATCCGAAACTATCAGCCTATACAAGTAAGTTGATGATTACATCTCTCGATGTGAATGCTTACTTTTCTGACTTGCTGTAAAAATTGGCCTGTCTCAGCTATTGCGTTATTGAATATTAACTAGTTAAATGGTTGACTGATCAAGACTCAAAAACTGTCTGCTGCATGTCTCCACATCCATGACTGTGAGATTGGCTAGGTGGCCTAATGGTCTGCACCAGACAAGCATTCTGAGACTAGAGAGAACAGATTCCAGAACTTGAGTGGTAGGAGGGAGACAGGGAAATTTTATGGGCTGTCTGACTTAATTTATTCTTTAACTTAGATTCTAAGGTATTTGCAAGTATATGCTGAAGTAACTCAGTTTTAGATGCATTCAGTAATAAATTACTCTGAAATCAAGAAGTATGTCTGGCATCTTAAGTGTACTCGCCCAGGAGATGGGTGATGTGCTTTCTGTTATGGTCTTTTAGGGGTTCCCAAACACTCATCTCCTGACCATTTGTTAGCTAGCTCTGAAATAGGAAAAGCATTTCCAACTCCTTCTCATAGAGCTTGTGGGCATGACATAATTTGAATGACCACTGTGTACAAGGAAGAGAGGTTACGTGTAACTTTTCTGTTAGAAAATCTGTTTCTGGACATTTTAACTTATATGCTTTAAGTGGTCACTCATTATAAATAATTATTGGACTAGGAATACCTGAATTAATTAATTCTGTTAATTGTGCTTGTATTTCTTTTCTCTGGTCCATGATACATAATTTAAAGTCAAAAAAGTGGCAACCGGAAAGACAAAGAATATTCCTCAAACCAGTTGGTGCCCTGATTACCATTTATATAGAGACCTGGAAGATTATATCCTCTAAAACACAAGAAGAATTTAAACCTTTGACTTCCTATTGTAGGGGAGTGCATTCACCATTTGGCAGCTATGTCTAAAGTGAGAGGGAATAAATAATGGGAGAGGCAATAGCAGCACATCTTCTCTCCATCTTTTGGAGAAGAGGAGAAAAGAGGAATAGCCATTTGTTCTATGCTGTCAGAGCATGCCAGTGTATGGCCTGCTGACTGAGGCAAATCTTAGTTTTGTAGATCCTTTGCAAGATTTAGATAGGAGACAGCTGAACACATGCTTACTTTGAACAGGTCTAAAATGCTTCTAGGGGTTCATGTAAACAGAGCTTCTGGTAACTTTACCAGTAAGAATTTGGATGCTTCAGTAGTTTCAAAGACATGTTGAAGATTCCACCTGATGAAGATTCCTTAAGGAAAAAGGTCTAGCCTTAAAATAAAACTGCACGCCAGGAAAATTACATCTGTTTAGTGACCTTTGGTATTCTTTTTGTCTGTCTTAGGCATTCCTGACCCAGGCACTTGGAATCTCAATCCAGATGCATCGTATGTGTACTACTGTGCTAATGAGACTGTTCATGGTGTGGAGTTTGACTTTGTACCTGATGTCAAAGGCGCAGTCTTGGTTTGTGATATGTCATCAAATTTCCTGTCGAGGCCTGTGGATGTTTCCAAGGTACAATACAGTTAAGGAGGGAGGAAAGGATGGAAGGAGTTGGACGTGGGTGAGGTGGGAATTACTAGTACCTTCATCTTCAACTGCTTTTTTTTTTTTTTTTTTTTCCCGTTTTGCTTTTCCTCGAGCAGGTGGATTGTATGATGCCTCTTGTGAAATACCAGATTGGTTGAAGATAGTTTTGTCTATGTGTTTTTAGAAGATTTTGCTTGCAGTAGTGTGAAATGGGGACAGGTTCCTTGAAAATCATTTGTGGCTATTAAGCACTTAGTAAATTACTGGAAAACTTGTTGAAGTGTTTGAATGAAGATGTACATAGGATAATAATTCTAGCTTGAAGTGCACCTTGAAATTAGAACTTCTGCTGGCATGCCTTTGACCTGCAGCTTACTCACTCACAATATGTTCTCCAAGCTGTTCAGTTGTATAATTTTGTATAAAAATACTACTTTATTATTCAGTTAAAATCAACTAGTGGATGTATGTAGTGATTCCTTCCTTTTTTTTCTGTTAGTTTGGTGTGATTTTTGCTGGTGCTCAGAAGAATGTTGGCTGTGCTGGAGTTACTGTTGTGATAGTACGTGAGGACTTGCTGGGATTTGCACTGAAGGAATGCCCTGTGGTAATGGATTACAAAACACAAGCAGTGAATGGCTCTTTATATAACACTCCACCATGCTACAGGTAACTTACCCAGCTTTTTAATGTCTATCATTCAGGAAGTTTCTGAACTACCATCTGTTATGCTTAGTGAAAAGAGTCTCAGAGAAGAGTCTTGCTTGTCTGCATGTAACTTGTGTTAAAGGATTTCACATGATTTTTCTGAAAATATCTGAAGTGATTGTAGTAGGCCTTGCTGCCCAATTAATGGGACTTGCCATAAAGGATGTAATATTTTTAGAATTAAATACTGTATGTCATAATTTCATCATAGAAATTTCAGGATCTGAGTCTTTGGTTTAAACGAACATGACTCGAGCTCTCACAGTACTAATGCTTCTAAGACTGAGTAGGTAACTTGGGCATGTAGTCTGGCTGCTTGAATGCTCATTAGGCTTCAATTAATTTCTAACTGAGACCATTGTCAGCAATTGAACCTTCATATCCATTTCTGCCTTCATGCTAGGAAATAATAAATGGTGTTATCATTATTGAATGTTTTTAAAATATAAAATATGAGATTTCTTTTTTAATTTTTTTGGAATATTTCTAGTTCTAACTAAATCATTCACTGCAGTGAGTTTTGAAACGAATCTAGAGAAGAGTTTTAAAAAGGGTGGTTTAGTCATTGCTTTACCTTGTTCCCTAATAAGACTTTCCATATTTCTTTAGGTACTACCTCAGTGGTTGACTTGGGATTAAAAAATAAAATTGGTCCATCTTTGTAATTATTGGTAGCAGTCAAGATAATAAAATTGGCATGTTCTCAGGGAATTCATGTGTGCATGAGGTAAAACAGACTATAGCTTGCTCTTTTAAAAGCAGTGTCTCTTAGCTTCTGATACCTAGTTAGATGATACTTTGCTACAGGAATACTTAGGTTTTAAATTTTTAATATTTACCTCTACTTAATATGGCACTTCTAAACTTAAATAATTAAAAATACTGTGCCAATGCCCACTAAAACAGATGTTTTTCAAAAAATAAAATCTTAAGCCAGACACTTCATTTTCTAAAAAGAATTTTTGCAATATGTCAAAAAATAAGTTTTTTTTCCAAAGTTTGCATCATCTCTTATCTGTTATCTATCTATCCTGTTCCTGTGAACAGGAAATTCTATTTCATGCTGAGAATGTTTAACTACAGCTCTTAGACTTTGTTTCATAGAAACCAGAATTTGTGAAGTTACAATAGCTAATGGTATCCAGCAGATTTCACGTACTCTGTATAAAAATGAACTACAGTGGTTCCTTCACATAAAGTCTACCTTAATACCTTTCTAATTTAAATTCAGTAGAATTTTGAGGTACAGATTATGTTACTGAACCTACGTTTCTCACAATGTGGTGTGTATGGTGTGTAGTAGTGGAAGGGCATAGACATGGTTTATCTTAATTTATCAAAAGGAAAGGTAAATCCTGTGCCTATATCTTTAGTTCATGTTCTGGTGCACAACTGGAGTTTTCCAAAGCAGTATGGCCACTGTAGAGTACTGTAATGATGTACTCCGGCCGCCATCCGAAGACTGCCCTACTGGCTGAGGATAGCCAATATCATTAGGATTTGCATTTAAGAGAAAAAATAATCTGAAGTTGCCAGATTATTCTCTTCCTGTCTGCAGTATGTACATTTTCTTCGATTGATAAAGCCTCTCTCTCATGATTGATTATTTTCTGACTGCCAAGTCATGCATACTGTTTTGGACGCTGTGTACTTGCATAGCACATGCTGGGTTTTAAATCCAGCCATTCACGTTTTCCAAGTGCAAAGCTATTTCCATTTGAAGAAACAAAGTTCTCAACACTTCAGCAGTGCTGCTTCTCTGATTTGAAAAGCAAAACCAAAATTAAGTTTTGCAGTCTTACTTTAGCCACTGTGAATAGATTCTAAAAAGTGCAGCTTTAGCTGTAATTCAGTGTCTTTCAAGAACACTAACAGAATAGCGGGGGACTAAAAGAATGAAAAATAGAGTTGATCTAACAACCTTTCTCCTTTCTGACCACTGCCTTGCCTGATTTCACTTGGTACTGCAGACTCAAAGTGGAGCGTGCTCCAGAATCCAAAATGTAACACAGACAGAAATGTTGGCACGGTGTCTGTGTGCTTGGCTTGGTTCTAAATGCCTGTTCCAGTTTTTATAAGGAGCTGGCAAAACTTCTTAACTTCTTTTTCCTCTCCTCTTTTCTTAGCACTCTCTTATGGTTTGCTGGCAAACAGGCAGGAAATATTAATAGAATATACAACAGCTTCTTCAGCAGGATGTTAAATTAAATTTAGAGAATGCCAATGGCTTTAACATTTTGGTATTATAGTGCTTAACTCTTTGACCTTGATCTACTTTGCTAAAATTAGCTATGCATTTCCTATTTAAAAAAAATCCAAAACACTAGTTTTCAGGCTCCAAGGGTTTATTTAGCATTTAAAATGCTCCAGAAACATTATTTTGGCTGACATGTAACATGGATTAAGAGTTTCCTCTGGCTGACCTTTGTGGATGATTCCAGGCCTAACTTCTTTAAACTTTACTCGTCCAAAATTTTCACTTAAGGAAATGAAAGCAAGAGATGAATGTGGCCCTGTGTACCTGTCAGAGGCCTAGATAATTCTTCACTTAAATTCTTTATACTGGGGCTGCTGGCAACCTGCTGTCATAAATGTAGCAAGGCTGTGCTCTCAAATCTATAAGGTGTATCTGTAATAGGCAATCTGTAGCCTGATTTATTCTACAGTCTTTCTGAAGTGTTCAAAGATTTGAGACTGGTATCCCCTGAGAAATTAAAAGGAGTGAAGTTTAAAACAAACTCCTCTTAGACTTGTGTTAGGGAAACTTGTAGGGTAATGTTCTCTGAGTACTCCCTTGGAATCTGTAATGAAGGGATAAAATAAAAGCAAATCTGTTGGAAAGGCACCATAAAAACTTGTGAACAGTTTATTATGCAGAATGTTGTAGTTGTGGGAAATGCCTGAACTTGAACAAGCCTTTGTGCTTTTGCTTTAAAACTCAGCAAAAGGCCTTGGGGAGTCTTTTTTTATGTTGCACTGAGTAACTGGCATTGAAATACTTGGTCCCTAGGCATGTGATTTCAGTAGACTTTCAGGACTCTGCTTAAATTTGAATGGTAATGAATAATTAAATGTAATACATTAATTATTTGTTTCATCAAACATCACTGTTCATGAGGGAAAATGATCTTTTTAGACAGAAATAGGATTGTAGGTTTTATTCTTAACAATTGTGAAAATGTGATTAGATTTCTGGCATTCTTAGTGCATGTAGACTTGAGATTCATTCTTGCATCTTGGCTAGGGCAGCTGTACAGGCTTTATACTGTAACAAATACCTTAAATATAACATCTCACAGTTAAAACTTCAGTGTACTGTTATTCATGACTGTTTTTGTTTGTTTTTTTTTAAATCTGACTGAACAAGTGTTTTCTTTTGTTGCAGTATCTATATCATGGGACTGGTACTGGAGTGGATAAAGAACAATGGTGGAGCTGCAGCCATGGATAAACTTAGTTTAATCAAATCACGAATGATTTATGATATTATAGATAAATCTAATGGATTCTATGTGTAAGTTGTGTTTTCCCCTTGCTTTAAAAATTTGTTGCGCAGCTAAACTTAAAGCATAACTTTAAGTTACTTTTAAAGTTACTTTTTCAATATACACGAATTGAGGAATCCTGAAATCCTGGAGATTATTTGTGCAAATAACTTACCCTTGGAGAGTTACCCAGTGAAGTTTCATTCCAGTAGAATGTTATTTCCTATTATCCTACACAAATCGCTTGAGAAGCCCTTAATAAAATGGAGGAGCCTAGGAGATGTGTACTGAAAGCAGGTTGCAACTATTTATTATGCTTACTGTATGTTTGAGAATTACAGGCCAAAACAGAGAAGGTGGTTGGTAAGAAGCTGTTGAAAGAAATTGTACATCATATCCTTTCTAACCATCTCTTCAGAAATCAAAACCTCTGTGCTTTTTTTTTTTTAACTCAAGCAGAGTATCTTTATTAACTGTAGTCAATTCTGAAATGCTGAGTAAGTCAGAACGTAATCTGTGCATAAAGAAAATATTTTGTTTTCAGCTGTTTTTGATGTTATCTAAAATCATATTTGACAGTCTGCTTTTGCATATGGATGCAAGGCTTTTTTTCCTGAGAGGACCCAACATGTGTAGTTAACTCTTGATGTTGTAATAAGCAATAAGCAATCAGTACTCATAAGTTCAAAAACTATCAAATAACAAAGACTGCAAAATATTTTCCTTTGCCTTCGGTATGAAGTCCAAATTTGGGTCCTGATTAACTTTAGAGTCAAAGTTAGGATAGGGAAATTAAATTTGGATTTTAAATTTAAGTTGGCTTCAACTTTAATTGGCAAAGATATAGTTCATAATATTCAGTGCATTCTGCTTATCCATTTTCGTGATGGGGAACAGCTTTGCCTTTGTCATTGCAATGATTAGAATTGTGATCCTACTTTATTAAAACCCTGGGGGCTTTTCCATAAACCTCAGTGAGCAAATCAAGCTTTGATAAAACATTTTATGGCACATAAAAATCCTTGTTTTTGGCAAGTGGGCCTATAAGACTTGATAGGCAAATGCAGTGCAAGTGGCATGGTGAACTGGCAAATAAGGAAAGCAAAGCAAACTTCATCAAGTGCTCTGTATGCGTCTTCCTTAGCAACACAGTTCAGGTCATCTTTTTCATCATAGATACAGTTTAAAAAATCCATTCTTATCTGAAGCTGCCTTCCTAGCTGCAATGTACCACCTAATCCATGGCATGCTTCACTGAGCAAGAGGTGTGACAAGCTTTTTGTGAATCGAGACTGTTCCACAAAGTGCTGTGTGCTATTTACAGTTTGTTGCTTTCTGAAGTCTTTTCACTAACAGCTTCCATGGAGTTATGTTAGATTGCCTGACAGGAAATGGGTCGTCTTAAATGGAGCATATCCATATATATATCCAAATGTGAGAATCCTTACAAGCATAGACCTTTTGAAAGAGTGTTTTTCTGGTTATGGCTGGCACAGAGAATTTATGTATGTTAATATTATGATCAGTTGCTACTATCTGCACAAAGGAACCAGTGAAGAACTCAACACCCCTGTTGCCTACAAAAAAACAACCCAACCCACACTCAACCACAACCATGTCAAATAGAATAATAAAAAGTGTTTCCTTGTGAATTTGTGCAAGAATTTACATCACAATTTTGGGAAATACCATGGCTTCATATCTCTTTTGTAACCAGAAGCAGTAAATAGAAGTATTTAAATGTTAAATGCTTCCCTCCAGTTCCCCTTACCTTTTGCCCTGCAGTGTTTTTTCTGTCCACAATAATTACAAATGAAACAGAATCCATAAGACAAACACAAATTAGAAAAAAAAAGAGAAATTTTGCTTTAAATGTATCTTAAATCTTCTACTTTGGATTAAAGGAATGTGTTGTTGCCATGTATGTGATGTAAAATTTGTTTAAAAATCACTCCTCTCTGTGTTCATGATTCTTAATAACACCAAATAAGACATTGAGAAGGGGGACTGGAACTACTAATTAAAGTCTCCAATGGAAGCTTCTTTATACTATGTTTTTTTGTTTGTTTGTTTTACCTCTGTGTATGTGGGTCAAACTCAATTCTAGTAGCACTTGTGGCCTGCAGAATAGAATTGTCTGTCGGAGACAATTTTGGGTATGCCAGAAAGGCCTTCCACTTCTTATTACCATGATTATACTTGGTGTGGAAAAAGGAAGTTTGCTTTCTTTCACAGAAAGTGATGATTGCTTTGGTTATGGAACAATGACTTTTGAGCTGGATGCAATTATTCTCTCTCTGATGTTGTTTATAATTGAAAATGTAAATTTAGCAAAAAGTAGGTTAATCATTAATTCTGCAACTTTTTCAGATGTCCAGTGGAGAAGAAGAACCGAAGCAGAATGAATGTCCCCTTCCGCATTGGCAGTATCAAGGGTGATGAGGCCCTGGAAAAGAAATTCCTTGAGAAAGCTGTGGAACTTAACATGATATCTCTGAAAGGACATCGGTAAGTGCTACACTGAGATGAATCCCCTTGCTGTGCAGAATAAAAAATTATTACAGCCGTATAGCAGCAGGCGTTGTGTATTGACTTACCAGCCTTTCTTGCTTACAAGCTGTTCTTCATATTGGTTTGGGAGCACTGGGAATTGCAGTCTTGAGACTGTAATTAAAAACTGGTGGTGAATCAACTATAGCTTAGGTGTGATGGGGCACAGCTTTCTTGTTAATTCTGCCGCCTTCTCCAGCTTGATTAATCTTTCTTGTCCCTGTTCAAATGCTAAAGAAGGTGACATTTTGTCAAATTCTGTCACTGCATAAAGTCTCCATTACATTACTTACGTAGCTGATGGAAAGAGTTACTTCCCCTGTTACAGTGGTGTTTGTGGAATTAAAAAAAATTAGATTTTTTTTGATGTCATAAGGCTACAGTGTAGAGCTGTAATAACTAATAAATACTGAGTTGCTTTAGATTACCTGCTTACCTTGAGTAAAATTTTGCCTCTCATTCATATAAAATATGAACTTCTTTCTTTTCAGGTAGGGGAAAGTAACTGTAAATGATATTTGTCTTTTTTAGCGTATGCAAAACTTATGTATCTTTTTCTCCCCTCTTTTCAATTCAGATCTGTGGGAGGAATTCGTGCCTCTTTATATAATGCGGTGACTGTAGAAGATGTTCAGAAGCTTGCGACGTTCATGAGAAGCTTCATGCAGATGCATCAGTCCTAAATGCTCATGGGTTAGAGCCATGCTGCACATCAATGAAATAAAAGCTAAAGTGTTTGAAAATTACTGTGCTTCTGCACAGCCACAACGCACAAATTACATATTCTTTTAGTTCCAGTAGCTATTTTAGTTATCTGCATGGAATTGAGGCCCAATCTTGCAAGGGCTTGACAGCCTTGGCTCCTATCTGAAGATGAAGATTATTAGACTGATCAAGATTGGAACGAAAATTTGCAAAGCAATATTCTGAATGTATAGTTAAAGCATTGCAAGATGCTATGGATCTCAATTCTGACCATAGACATGCCACTACAATGCTCAGTTGAAATTAGTCACTCTTGAATTATACATAAACCCAGAATAGGAATCAGTACTTCCATTTGGGGGGGGAAAAAAAAAAAATCTCACCTGTCTCTTGTTGCTAATTACAATATGACTTCTTTGAATATACCTTATCAGTACATTCCTGAAGGCAAAATTTCTTAAGTTTTCTTTAGAGCTTTATACAGACTATATGACTGCACAGTGAGTGGTGAACTAACATCAAGTGTTCTCTAAGGGTATCTAGTCAGTTTATCAGATATTTCTGTAGTAGTTTTCAGAAGTTGATATCTAGTTTCTGAACTTCAGGCCAATGTGTTTAAAGCTTTGCTTCCATGCTTGAGTGTTAGGACAGTCCCATGCAGTAGTACACACTAGTGAAGTCTAGGACTGGGTCTTTTTTGGTATTACTATTTACTGGTTGGAAGCTAAGATGCATGGACTTAAATCAGTATATAAGAAGTTTCTCTATGTAGCTTATATTTTAAACTTCTTTAGTTTATTAATTTTGTATTCTTATATTGGAGTGTGCATATTGCTGCTCCCACCAAAAGCCTGTTTTAATTTGCTACCCTTGTGTCAAATTGGATTCCTGTATTCCACTCAATGAATCTATGACTTTCTCTGTACTGACTTCTTAGTCCAAAGTGTCTTTCCTCTCCAAGTGTTTTCTTTGCCTTCTTGTTACTTCAGTTCTGTCACCTTTTATATGTGGGATTCTGCCCAGTGCTGTAAGTGGAAGTCTTGACTTCTGACTATTCCTTACACTACATCACATTTTAGGTCTAATTTTCTTACTTGAATCTTGTGGCTTATTCCAGACTTTGATACTCTGGGGTAGGGGAGGAACTATGTTAATGCAAAGATCTTCAGAAGATCTTCTATGCAATACCCTACTTGGGTTACTTTTCCTTCTTGGCCTGTGAATTTGGTGCCAATTAATGTATATTGATAGTGGCTTCCTGTTTTAAATTACTTAAAGGCTCTCTGATAATATCGCAACATTTAATATTACCACAACTGATTTCAGACCACTAAGTTTCTGGTAAAGAATTGAGTCTTTTTGTTTTATGTAACACTAATACTGTGGTAACAATCTAATAATGCTAATGATGGACTGCTCCTTTCCTTGTGAATCCTCACAGCAAGTCAGGGGATAGGGGCGAGGGGTGACTTCCTCTTGTCATCGTTTTATGACTGCTGTTAGGAGATTTTTGTCAATGTCATGTAACTCAAAATAATTAAATGAAGTGGGTGAAGAAAATAAAACTTGTCACAGCATGCTGTGAAGCACCACTGTGTTTGAGGGTTTTTGTGGCAGAAGGATGAGAACTCCATGCATACTGTGTGTTAGAATTTTAGATTCCAGTATCTTTTTTCCTTAATAATGTTTCCCTCTCTTATTATTTTTTCTGAAAATATTTCCTACAACTACCATGAAAAAAAGAATATTACTGCACAATAGGCTTTAAGGATGCTTTTCATGCTATTCATGAAGATTTAATTCAAGTCTCATATTAAAGCTAGTTAGCATTTAATTAGAATTCAGCTTCCTACAGAGTTTTGTAGACTTATTTTCAACAGTAACTGTGGCTTGAAAGTTAATAAATGATTCTGTGCTCCCAAAGCCTCCCATTCTCGTTAGGAGGCACAGTTTCCAGTGTGGTGACCAAAAAAAAAAAAAAAAAAAAAGCTAAAATGGCTGTACGTGGCTGAGCCTCTTTGCTTCTTCTGAATTGAGTTGAACATTTTGTCAAAGATTTTTTTTTTTAAATCACATAGGCAGCAATTGTGAAAAAGCAAGATGTGGTGTTTATGATTTCACGAAAGGAGTTGCTAGCATTCTATTTAGTTTGTAATATAAAAAAGTCCCTAGTCTAAGGAGGAAGGTGGGGCGGGAAGGGAAAAAAAAAAACAACCAAAAAAACCACAAGATGATGCCTGAGGAAGAACCCATGTGAGAATAGTTGAATGAACTGGATATTGCGAGGCCCCATCTGGGGTACTGTGTCCAGGCCTGGGGCCCCCAGTACAGGAAGGAGATGGAGCTCTTGTAGTGGGTCCAAAGGAGGGCCACTAAGATGATCAGGGGGCTGGGGCACTCTCCTATGAAGAAAGGCTGAGGGAGCTGGGATTGTTTAGCTTGGAAAAGAGAAGGCTCCGGGGAGACCTCACTGTGGCCTTCCAGTACTTGAAGGTAGTGTATAAACAGGAGGGAGAACGGCTGCATACAAGAGTGGACAGTGGTAGGACAAGGGGGGATGGTTTTAAACTAAGACAGGGGAGGTTTAGGTTAGATATTAGGAGGAATTTTTTCACTCAGAGGGTGGTGATGCACTGGAACAGGTTGCCCAAGGAGGTTGTGGATGCCCCATCCCTGGAGGCGTTCAAGGCCAGGCTGGCTGTGGCTCTGGACAGCCTGGTCTAGTGGTTGGCGACCCTGCACGTAGCAGGGGGGTTGAACCTAGGCGATAATTGTGGTCCTTTTCAACCCAGGCCATTCTATGATTTGCAAGTTCACCTGTGAGTTCTGTAGAATGTGGCTGATGTCATTAGGATACCACTTTATAATTGTTGTTTAATTGTGAAAACTTGAAGTGCCTGAAGACTAGATGTGAAAAAAAGTAATAAAAAAGGGCAAGGATGACCCAGTGAGCTACAGGTAGGCTGCATTAACCTCGCCTGAATCTTGAGAAGAAGATGGAATAGCTCATGAGAAGATGGAACAGCTCAGAAGCAGAAGAAAATCATTGATAGTTAGCATGGACTCATCAAGAGGAAATCATGCCTGACTGAGCTGATGGATCTTGGGGACCCCTGAGTATTGTCTTCCTGAACTTCACTAATGTTTTCAACCTTGTCTGCTGTAAAGTCCTTCCAGAGAATCTGGTGAGGCATGGTCTGGATAAGCAGACAGTGAGGTGGATCAAAAGCTGGCTGAACTGCTGCACCCAAGGGGTGGTGATCAGTGGTGCAAAGTTTAATTGGAGGCCAGTAATAAGGGGTGTACCCCAGGAACAATACTGGATTGCGTCCTGTTTAACATCTTTGTTAATGTTATGAATTTGGGGTTAGAGTGCACCCTCAGCAAATTTGTGGATGGCATGAAACGGGGGGAGGGACTGGTGCACCAAAGGGCAATGCTACCATTCAGATGGACCTTGGCAGGCTGGAAAAAGTGGCTGACAAGAATCTCATTATGTTCAGATAGGAGAAATAGAGAGTCCTGCACTTGGGGAGGAGTGGTCTCATGCACACGTATGTGCTGGGGGCCACCCCACTGGAAAGTAGCTCTGCAGAAAAGGCCCCGAGAGTCCTGGTGGCCACAAAGTTTAATGTGAGCCAGCAGCGTGGAAGAAGGCTAATAGTATTCTTGGCTATATTGGGCAGATTATTGCCCATAGGTTAAGAGAGGTGATCCTTCCCCTCAGAGTTGTTGAAGCCACACCTAGAGTACCATGTCCAGTTCTGGTACAAGTGAGCCATGGCCTTACTGAAATAAGTGCAGCAAAGATCCACCAAGGTGATGAAGGGACTAGATCACCTCTCCTTTGAGGAGAGGCTGGGAAAGCTCGGACTGTTCAGCCTGGAAGAGTTTCGGCATCTATAAATACCCACAGGGAGATATGCAAAGGAGACAGAGCAAGGCTCTCTTCCATGGTGCGCAGTGCTAGGGCAGGTGGTAGTGAGCACAAACTGGAAAATGGGAGGCTCTTTCTGAGCACCAGGAAGCACTTCTGTACTGTCAGGATGATGGAGTGCTAGCACAGGCTGCCCAGAGGCCAGAGGGTTGCCTGCTTGGAGATAGCCAAAGGCTGCCTGACATGGACCTGGGCACCCTGCTCTAGGTCGTCCTGCTTGTGCAGTGGAGTTCAGCCTGATGGACTCAGAGAGCCCTGCTAACTTAGTGACTCTGTGATTTCCATAGCACAGCTTAGCACAGCTGTTGTACTATCTCCAAGCATAGCACAAAAGAATTAAATACGAATTAGAAGCTGGTTTGGCACGTCCTTATTTGCCTAGATAATCCTAGTGGAAGAAAATGATTTATATGAACAGTGATGTGGAGAGTCCTTCTCTTTTGCTGGCTGACACTTTGCATATTCATATTTTTCTTGTTTGTGCTTAAATTAAATTCTGTTTTTCTTTTCAACGTGTAAGTGGTTTAACATTTTAAGATGTACCAGGAGAATATGTTTGGCTGTAAAAAATTTACGCCTCTTCCTGGCTTTGAAGTAAATGTTTGGAGTGAAACAGAAATAAGAATTAAGTACATTTCAGAAGCTGATAAACTGGAAATTGTTAATGTATGCTGAAAGCATTATTAGGTCTGGAATTATATCAGTATATGATTAATATTTGCTGTATTTCGTTCTCTGGATAAAAAGTAAAATGAGGGTGAATTTCTTCATATTTGATGGGAGTGTACATAATTAAGAAGGGAAATGTTAGAAGGTTTTACATGAGATCAATCACTTTAATTGGAAAGAAGTAACCCCATTTCTATCGTTAATTGGACTCTTGATAATTTAGAACCAAGATTCATGACAGCATGTGATAAATTGGTCTCTTTCAGGCTAAAGAAGCTAGGAAGTTATAATTACCCATGGATTATGGAATGATTGGAGGACCTTGATCAAAGAGATGCAGTGAGGTATGTGGAAGACCAGGTAGGTTCTGAATATAATTTATGTATTTATTTATTTATTTTAAAGTGGCTAAGGAATAAATGTCTGTTTGATGTGACAAAAACAAAAGCTGTATGGTTTCTGAAATCTTAGAAAATTGAAATTCAATCTCCTGCCTTTGCACTCTGCATGAAAAGCAAAAATTAAGTATTTTATAAGTGGGTTATTTACAGAAAGATCTGAAGAAAATATGAAAAAGGTTGCAATTTTCTAAACTATTATGAGCGGAATTGCCATTACTCTACTCAGAATTTGTATCAAAATGAAGAAAACTGAGTTCACAGATGTTTTGACAAGATTCTTTGCTTTAGTTCCATGATGTAAACTGAAGTCGTCTGTGAGCTGTATTACTAGAACCAGGGAATAGTGGTAAGAAATTTAATTTTTGATGCATAAGGAAAAAAAATATTCTTTTGGGAGTAGTGTGTGTTTTTACCTATTGGTGTGTAAATTTCAGTCACTTTAAGAGGCAATCCTCTGCTTTCCCTTCCTGCCCTCCTGGCTACTGAGGCTCCATGAATACTAATATCAGGGTAATGGATGCAGCAGAATTGTGGCTAGGGTGGAAAGTGTGGCAAATTACACAGTGGCAAGCTACAAGTATCACCCACAATGTGTAGTTTACTTGACCTGTATCATAGTGATATCTGCAGATGAAAAACAGTTCTAAGTTCAATTACTTCTTTACATCTTTGTTAAATCAGAGAAACAGTCCCATTGTGTTCTGAATGCCCTCTGGCCCTGGTTTTAATTATGGCATTACTTTGAAAGGAAACTGCTTGTTTGATAGCAGTAGTCAGAGCCTTTAACTGGCAGCTGAGTGTACATTTCAGGAAGTGAAATAAATCACTCTATTACTAGCAAACCTTTAACCTTTTAATGCAAAATACATACATTTATGTGTTTACAGTAAGCCAAAATGCTACTTAGCTCCCTACTGCATTTGGCACTGAGAATGTAAGTGCATATCTGGGATTTTGACACCAACCTCTGCCAAGCTTTGTTTGGTTTGATCTTTCCGCTATTTTGTGGATGTCCTCAGCCACATCTAAGTGAGAAAATGTTATTCCCTATGCATGGGAAAGAATGCATCTGAAAATCAGCCACAGATCCTTCAAGTTTTGTCAGATATCATATGTAGGTAAATATTTGATTGTCTTTGTGAAATCTTAATTTGAGGTCTGATTGCTCTGATTCCTACGACTTTGCACAGTCACTGAATTGTAACTTCCTTGTTTAACACAGAAGCAGTTCCTTCTGTGGTTATTGATTTAAAGATGTTCAGCTCTGCCAAAAAAATTTTGCTGGTAGTGTATGAAATGATGAAACAAATCTTCTGTTTTAGAGTAATTAATGCTAGTGTGAATCATAGTTCAAGCTACAAGCAAATTTACTTAATGCATTCCAAAACAGCAGAAGTTCACCCTCATGGACAATCCATGCTAAGAAGGGCATAAAAGAATAGGTGAAGTTCACAGATCAGAAAAGATTTGGCTTAAAAATACTGAAACAACACCTGCAAATACTAAGCCAGAATGACAATCAGCATTGAGAAATCCCAACTGAAGTGAAACTGAGGACTGCTGGGCCCAGTGTATTTGCTTCTAGTTCTCACTTTCATAAACGAATTGTATTTATGTAGATGGCTTACTTCCTTTAAGATGCCTGATTTTTGAAAATGTGGAGCTTATTTTATTAAGAACGCTCATGCACAAAACTTTATGGTGAAAGAAAGACATGGAAGAATTTGCTTCCAACAACAGTTGCCTGGGGCTGAGATATGGGGCAGCAAACACTCTGTGTTGATCTCCTGTTTCTGGGAAAGGGAGGATATTTTATGCAAAAGTCTCTTGTTTAGAGGCGTTGTCCTGGAAAAAGGCCAAGTCAGGGAGGTGTACATCTTCATAGAGCAATCACATTACATTCATAGAGGCTAACGCTCCAAAAACAGCATAACCAACCTGCAGTGGTGATATCCATTATCCCCTGTGTTAAGTCCCGGACCTTTTCCAATCACACAAAGAATAACGCTGTATTCTGAGAGATGTCTTATATTTCATATTAAGACAGACTAACAGGCCAGCCATCTGGAAACCCTGAAAGGCTGGAAAGTTCCCTGAGTTTCAGGAGTTGTTCATGTGAAAGATCTGCAAAAGCAGAAGGGGATCAGTGATTCCCAGAGTTATGCTTCCTCCTGTGCTGTAGCAAAGTGCCTCACTGGTGGTCCGCATGCCTATCACCTATACAAAAGACACCGGGACAGAACTCAACTGTAGTATAAAAGCACATGACAAACACCTAGCTGTACATAAATCTGGAAAGTTCAGCTCTGGGCAAAGGTAACAAGAAATGTCAGTAGATGCAACAGCGTGTTACAAGATTTAACAGATTTTCAAATTTGACATATACTAGTTCAGGTCAAGAAGAAATCCATCCTGTGGGGTGTTGATATAGTTTAGCATGATTTGACTCTATGTCAAAATACAGGAAGCCCAAGAATGCAAAACAGAAACAGCTTGTAACTCAAGTTGCACAAGAATGAAAAGACAGATGAGCAGACTTAAACTCTGGCATAATTGGGGATGTTGGTATCTGTGGTGTGACCTGCATGGCCTAAATAGCTTACTTTAGTATACCACTTTGGCCCACAAACAGGAGAAAGCTTCCAGTCCCCACTGGAGACATGTTGCGGCACATGTCTCTGAGAAGCTGCAAGTTTCCAGAACTGCAGTGTGGAACTGTGAAAGAGAAATGTATTTCATTTCAGCATTTAAGGAGTGGTGATTAGGGTGTTACATGTCCGACTGACTATGTTCAGAGTATCTTTAGGCTTCTTTACAGATTATATACAGCATGTATTCCACCTGCCAAACCTGTGGCTGAGTTTCTGACATGAAATGTCCCCAGCTCTTAAGAGTGAAGGCTGCTTCCAAATGGTTTCTGAAGCTGCTGCGTGTCTTATGATTTCTTTGTCTATAAGGATAAATAAGATCTAAAGTGGAGTCTTAAAAACTACAGTCCGTAGATTAAAATACTGCAATAGCATTAAAAAATCGACTCTAAAATATAGTGATTATTCTCTGGAAAGAATATAATTACTATTAAACTGTAGTCCAAAAAGGGATTTTACGACCCTCATTCTATTGCTCTTATTCATTCAAGTGATTCTGTTTTATGAAGGAGAACTGATGTCAGACTGTTAGTTATAGCAACAAGATGTAAACTTACGGTAATTAAGCCAGAGACCTTCTTGGCAATGGGCCTCAGCAACTAGTGCTCCAAGACTATTCTGGTGACCTGGTTGGAGTCATGGCACTTTTTGAAACTTTCCTCACTCAAGCCCTCAGTCAGCCGTGTTGGCTGCAAACACAGTATAGTAGTCCATGATATACTTATCTATGGCAGTATACTGTAGGCTACTCTGCATCTCATCACTGAGACCGCGGCGCTCCCAGAAACTGTGCAGCTATGCTAATGCTACTGAGTCCACTGTTACATCTATCGAGTGTGACACGTAAGGATTGCTGAATGGTGGGGAGAGCAACTCAGCCAAAACTTGAGTGGTCAACTGGTATATGTTTCGTGCCCATGTAAAGGAGATAGAAAAGTAATTTCTATTATTCAAGGGACAATAAACATGAAACGCAATAAACCCAGCTGTGCTGTTTACAAAATACTATTCAGTAAGAGGCACTGAAGGCAGAGAGAGTTTTGATTCACACCAGTTTAAATGAGACAGTGTTCTGGGCCAGGGAAGTTCAGAGACCTCATGATCAAACTGGGAATAGCAGCAGAAATAAAGAGAACACAAGAGAAAAGTATCTCATCTGAATGATTGCCTTTTAGTTGGTTTAGGTTGGGGCCGTTACAAAATGTGGATGCTCAGGTCCTGGTAGGAAGAGCACTATGCATCATGTAGCAGATGTTGTACTCTGTTCGTAATGTCATTTTAATGGCCACACAATCTCTCTTTGTTATGAAAAGCACAGACGAACCACTGATTCCAGTTGTGGGCCTCTGCTTTTATAGCATGCTTAGAAAGTAATCCTTGTAAAAACACATCCAATGGATGGAATTGTTCTACTTTTCATGGACGTCTAGTGTTAAACAATGAAACCATTCACAGAAAAACACATTTTTACAACTCTTCTTAAGTCGTTCCCACCATCCCACAAAACAATGGAGATTGCAATTGAAATGATTACATCACCAGCACCAACTTAGTCTGAAGCTTTCTATTCTAAAAGATCTTACTCGGTAGCTCGAAATTTTGCAAAAATCTGTATGCAGGCTTTTTCTTGCTTAAATACCCATCTCAAGATGATCTTCCAGGAAAAGAAAATGGGAAATAATTCAGCCATTTCTGCATCCCCAAATGCAGATAACAATGTCAACTATGTGGAATAAGAGGTGACCAGAGTTACTTAGAGAACAGAAGAGATTCCATGCTCTTAAGTAGGAATTTGCAGAGTCTATGCAAATTACATGCAAAAGAAGAGCTCGAGCCCTCTATCTGAACTTGGCTGTGCTATAAATCTGTTAGAAAATCACACCTGCACAAGTTTAGCAGGCTTAGGTCCTTGGAAAATCTGCCCTTTGTGGTTATGACAAAGTCTCTCTTGTTCTCCCAGTGCAACCAGCCTGTCTATAACTCGTGTCCATGCATTGCTGAGCATCCTGCAGAGATGAAGCTAGGCCCCAGAAAAGAGAGAGGAAAAGGAAAGAAACAGAGAGAGACCCTGATTCTTGTTCATGTGTGCTGCAGGCACAGACCCCAGAGCTCTTGGATGCAGATCACCTGCTACCTGGGAAATTTGGATTAGCCATAGGGGCTGATGTGGGGCCTTGCCCTGCAGATGCCCCACAACTCCAATACTTTTCATTGCTTGTTTTTCAGGGATGTCCAATCTTGCTCCCTGCTGTTATTGCTGTTCTGCTGTACACATCAGGATAGGTGAAGGGAGAGATCATTTGCTTGATTACATCGGAAACAGGGGTGCTTGTTCGTGCTCTCTTATGTACCTCTGAAAGCAAGGTTCCAAAGTTGATGGAGGAAGACTCTCGCTAAAAGAGAACTGGAAGTCCTACTACTTCTTAGGAAGATTCTGAGGAAACTGAGTAGTGAAGGTTTTTGACTAGTAGGCACACAACTCAAAGAGAAGGCTTCCTTGGCTCTTGGGAAATATTAGGTGCAGACACTTTCCCAGCAATGCACTCCCGTGCCAACAAATGCTTCTGTGGCTGGATGGCTGTTCACAAACAAATGTTGACAAGCCAGCTGAGGTGGTGAGGCCCTGCAAGAGGACAAAAACATAAGTGCTGTCCTTAGCCGAGCTGCACTATGGATGCAGATGTCTCCAGCTCACTGAGACAGTGGTGCTTAGCACTGTGCCCTTCAGCCAGAGGCCTCAATGACAGCAGCCTACAACTCTTCTGCATGAGCAGTAGAACTGTGGGCTCAAGGTGGTGAGCAATAATCTGGTTATTCTGCCTTCAAAGGGACTAAGCAACAATTTTCCTTTGGTTTCCCTCCCTGCCACAGCCTGTGACTGCTCAGGATAAGCTGGTGGTGGTGGTGGGGTGGGTGCTGGCAGGCCTTTGGCTGCTGGGCTGAGGCTGCTGGGGTTCTGCAGGGAGGTGGAGGCAGGTGGGCTCTGTGACTCTGCACTTCAGTGCATGTCCTGTGCCCTTCCCCTTGGGCACTGGAGGATGATGTACCTGCTGGAGGCACCCCACTCCCTGAGAGGGAGCACTGCCATATTCTATTCATGTGATTACTTTGGTGAAGCAAATCTTTGGGATAGGGAGTATCTTGTACCGCACTCACTGGAGATTACTTCAGCCCCTATTTTTTACAGCTAGCTTCTCCTGCAGCCAGTGCTGTAGTGCCCGTGCTACCCACAGCTGCATTGCTTTAAGGAGAGTCTGATTCTCCAGATCTAGTTTTCCTGAGGTGCTGTGGAGGACAGTCTGAAGTGTAACCACGGGAGTGGCTGCAGGCTTCACTTCCTCATTATGAACAGATTTTTCTGCTGCACAGTACTCTCCAATTTGCTGCAAGATAACTTCGTCTTCTAAAATATAGTTTAAAGGCTTAACTCTATCAGTGAATGAGATAGTTCATGGGATTATTAAATTGGTCATTAATATAGACCTTGGATGATATAAAGGAAAGGCTGTCTTCCACACAGTTATACTATGCCACTTTTAATAGCCCATTAATGCATACTTTGTAGTATCTTGTTTTTTATATTGTACACCTCCTTTTGTTTGGGAATAAGAGGTTATAAATTGAATTTATCTAGCTCTTGGCACTTAAAACCTGATATTTTCTCATCCAGCACACTGTAGCGTTGGGCAGAGGGATCAGACTAATCTGTTCAGAATTTATTTAAATTAAAAAAACAGAGAGTTCTATTAGCAAGGATGTATGAAGCAGCTGTACAGGGTAGGGCTTTGGGCATGTACTTTGCCTTTCTAAATCCCAAAGAGAGGTGCAGACTAATGAGGTTACCAGAATACAGATCTGTCTGGTGCCAGCCTGGCACATGGGTTTTGGCACACGGAGCTCAGATCTCTGAGCAGGCCGTGGGGCGCAGGGCTGTTCCCAGGGATGTCTTCCACTAAGCAGAGGTGAGCACCCCAACTTCATAGTGTACTTTGTGGGCACCACAGGCCTGGGCCACATGAAGGTTCAGCACGGAGTGCCAGTGCATCTTTTCAGGTGTAGGAGTAGTATAAGACAGGGCCAAATGAACGAGTGTTATAATCAGACAGCAGAATCTGAAAAAATTGGGTGCAGGTTTGTCCTAAGGGATGCTTTGCAAGTACCCGCTTACCCAGTGCTCCTTCTGTCTTTGCCTCTGCTTTCCAAGTCTTCCTTCCCATCATCTGCCTGTAATCCAAATACAAGACCTTTACAGCTAATGATATTTAATACACACACACTGCCCGGAAAGGAACTAGTAATTAGCAAAAGAGCAGAATGAAATTAGGAAATTTGCTTCTTGGCATTGGACTCCATGCTGAGAGAACCTGCAAAGGCCAACAGAAGAGGAGCTCAGCTTGACTGGATCATCTGGTTCAAGGCCCGAGTCACTTCTTTGGCAAAGCCTGAGGTGCATACACAATCAGCAGAGAACGCTGACTGGCTGTTCTCTCTTAGATTCTCTAGACTATGAATGCAACCTTCACTATACTCCTCAGTTACGTCTTTCTTACAGTATAAGCTCTGTAGGACACAGGGACTCATCTTTTACTTGCTTTCACAGTGGCTGATATTCCTTGGCTACTATACAGCTAATGGCTTCTCCTCAGAGGGTCATGGCTTTCTTTGTCCCTTGGCAAAGACTCCCAGGTTTTAGTCAAGGAAAAATGAAGCCTTAAGGTCTATGATGACTTGTTAGAACACAAATGCTGAAGCAGCTGCTCTGCCACTGTTATAACGCTCCAATTTAAGCTTGGAGTCACTTTTTTTCTTTCCCACTGCTGGAATTGTTGAAATAAGCCACTACTGCAGAAAACAACCCAGCCTTCAATTTTATTTTCATGTACTGCTCCAGGGATGTCTGTTTGGTTTTCTTTAAAGAGGCTACTAATCCCCTTTTCTGCTGCCAGTGTGAAATGATGGCACTTGATTGCTAAAGACACAGAGCCACAAATTTCACGTCTGATGACTTTCATTAGAAGGAGAGCTCCCTTGAAAGTGGTGCTGCTCAGCAGGGCTAATTTCAAGTGCTTTTTCTCTCACAGACAGATGTAACTGTTGTAGGGTGTTTGGGGTGTAGCAGCTGCTTGTGTTGTGAAAGCAGCTCCAGTTCCCAGGCAGAAATCCAGGAACAGGTTGGCTCTTCTGGCAAACTGATACGTGGACTATAGTCCCTAAAGAGTTTGTTACCTGGTTCTGGAAATCAGCTGTTACATATCACAGTAATAAGATGGAAGAAAAATGGTAGGGTGTTTGTCACGAGCTGCAGTCTTTTGAATTATTGCTCCGTATCTCTCCCTGTAAGAGATGAGTTTCTGAGACAAAGAGAATACTGACACAGTAAAGGATGAAAAAAGCAAGGCTGAACCTGAATTTAAGCCAAATCCTGTGCTTCAAAGCACTCTATGCTTTTTAGAGATGTTCTCTTCATTTTTAAAATTCAACATACTATAATAGCTAAAAATAAGCAATCATTAGAAGACTCATCTTTTTTTTTTCCTCTTGGTTATATAATCCTCTGTCACTTGCTGCTGTACATTCCTAATTCACTCCTACAAATGCTGTAACCAATGATACTGAGTAGTTTATAAATACTGATTAGACATTAGTATTTATTACAATTAGATATGGTAATAAATAATCCTGATGACAACATTTTTATTGTACCTGTTCCTATAAAAGGAAATACACACTTGTATATATTTACAATCTTGTATGAATCCTTAGCAGGAATCAAACCAGAGGCTATCTTTACACCAAATATTTACCTTTCTTTCCTATACATCTAAATGCTTTTTAGAAGCTTTCTTGTGTTCAAGAAACAAACAAACAATCAAAATCCACAGCATATTCCTAGCTGTACCTAGAGCATAAACATTCCAGCGTGTAATGCAATACTCATACAATACTGTTAATTGCAATAGAGCACCAGTTTGAGTGACCATGGTCAGGGTCTGACAGAGCTGGAGGTGCCCAGATGTTACTGAGCCTTAGAGAGTTGGTATTGCATTTAAAAATAGTCACATTTTTCTCCCACATCCCATGAATTTGAGATAACTTTCTGCACATCCTGGCTTTCAAAAATGGCCAGTTATTCTGGGAACTTTTTGAATACAACGGCCGTAATGGTATTTCGAATCTGTGGTGAGACTTGGTCCATTTCAATCCTGTGAGAATGTGGAAATTGCTTCTAATTTTTATTGTTGTTGACCCTTTCTATCAGTAGAAGTTATTGGTAGAAGTTGTACAGTGGACTTACGGGTATCCTTGTCCTAATAAGAACTTGGCTTATGTATTTTACTGTGTTATTATGTGATCTGTATCTATCTGTTTAGAAAATCTGGTGCCTACCTATGAAGCATAATCACAAAGATGCCCTCAGGTCTGTAAGCCCCTCCAAAGAGGTGTAATTTGAATTTTTGTTTTGTGAAATAAATCCCTTGTTTCTAAGGTGCTGAGTAATTAGACAAAGTCAGTCTATGAACTTTTTCAAGACTCTTTATTCTCTGTGGTGCTCCAATCATAATGCCAGCTACATCTGATCGTTACATTAAGCCACTTTCTTAGTGCCACGGAACAGGGATTTTATCCTTCACAGCAAATCTGTATGTACACTTATGGTGTCATAGTAATAATGATCAGCATGTATGCAGAACTGTGTGTAATTTTTTTACCTTGAAAAAGTTGTAATTGTAGGCATATAAAATACACGCATATCTTCCTCAAAAATAGCAGTTAGACGTGTATAGCGCAAGTAACAACCTGAGGACAAAGAAGAAACTAGTTTATATTTTGTGTGTGTGTGAACATAAGTTTTGCTGCATAGCAAAGAATCATCCTGGGTAAGAAGAACTTTCATTGGTGTCATGAAGTTAATAAACCCACATATCACAATGCACTTAAGAATTTGCAGCAATATATTGTGCATGCTATAAAAAAAGCACATTAAATTTTTAAATGTCAGAGAACTGTCTTTGTGAACTGGAAAATAAGTCGGAAAATCACCAAAATGCCAGGAGGGCAATCTGAACAGGGAAGGTGCTTAGGAACTGGATTGTAATTTGGGCAATAAACCCTGTTTATAATAGTCTTCCAGTCATTAACTGTCTCGGCTGCCAGAGGGAACTGGGACTATTAACTTCTTCTGACTGAACCAGAGGGGAAGAGCAATAATGTCTTTTACAAGCAGAAGGAAAGGTTCTGCTCAATAAAGAACAATTAAACATTTCCTATAAAAGAGAATGCTCAGGAGTTCATGCCACTGCTGGTAGACGTGGCTATCAAAACCTTTCTTTTGGCTCTTTGAAGAATGTTTCATGCTTAGGATATAGGGGTTTTTGTGGTTGTTGTTGTTGTTTTTTATGTCGTTACAATCACAAGCTTGATGGATGCCATGTGTTGTTGGGAAGAATGGTTCCACTAGATGAGTAGTGACTTAATGAATTTCTTTCTTGTCCCTAGCAGGTAATCACTGATGTGATTTCAGAGTTGAGGTCTAAACTTTCTCTTTTATGCTAATCTTCCTTCCTGTGGCTGAGGATGACTTTTTAATTATTCAGATAACTCTCCCTATCTCCACCTTTCACTTGCTATGATTTTTTTTTTTTTTTTTTTTTTTTTTTTTGGTGAAGGTATTGCATTCCTATTGGGTCAGTGAGATGTACAGGAAATTATACTCTATCACTACATGCTTTATGAAGAAAAGTTTTCTTTTTATCTCCCTAGTTTTTTCTTTTTCCTGCACGATAGAATTATTTCAGAGCTATTATTTCTGTCAGAAGATTTAAATCTCAAGATCTTTGTCTGAGTCATGGCATTCTGTCTGACACAGAAAGAAGAAACAGATTGGTCCTTTTAGCATGGAGTTCACAACTGGGAGTCAGTGAAAGAAGAAAACATAGCAGGCATGTCTTCTAGCTAGAAAGAAGAATAGCCCAGGATGGGAATGAATTCATTTTCACAATTTATGGGTAGTATTTAGCCATATAAGTAATTTTCTTTCAAGGGAAAGGGTAATAAATTGTTGCCAATTACTCCTTGAATTTATCATGATCAGCATAGAACAGCCATATCACTTTAGCAGTTTGTGAAAATGTGGTATTTCACAGGGTTTTATTAGTATCTGGATTGCTGTACAAAACAGCTTCCAAAAGAGGGAGGCAGCTTCATTTCTACTGCTTCCCATCCATCACCAGCTGGCTATCAAAGGATACAGGAGTAAAACAAACAATGAAAATTACTGCCCACATGCTGGTCCTCTTTTCTCCATGGTGTCTGCAGTAATTGAAACCCTGGCTTGCCTAACTGCTGCTGAATTCATGCAGCATCTAGTGCCAACAGAGCACCAATATCACCACTATTTCAGAACTCCTTTCCCATAACGTTTCAACTGGGATCTATTGTACTGTGGGATGAGTACTTCAGCATTTAAGCAAAATCCTAACTGAAGGCTGAAAGGAATTTGACCTAACTGCACATTTTGGCCTTTGATAATTTGATCACGTTGCATTAGAAAGGGTGCATGAAAGCACTGTGGGAGCTGTTCCTCATCCCACAGACAAGTCACCCATCAGAAGTTGTCCTCTTGAGACTTACCTGTCATTCAAGCCTGTCAGGATGAGTTAAAAATCCTGCTTGCAGTTCATGGTTGCATTTGTTGCATGACTAAGAAAAGCTGGTGAAGGAAGAATGCTGGGAGAGAAAATACTCAAATGCAGACATGTCTGCCAGAGAGGAAGTTGTGAGCAACTCCTGTGAAGCAACTTTATTCTAGATCTACTATACTGCCTTTCCCTCTACTGCTAGATAGGAAAAGGTTATTATAAAGAATACTTCAATGTTCTCTCTACTCCCCTGTTGGAAGGATTTTCAAAACCATAAAGCTAACAACACTATTTCATTTCTCCTTTACATAGGAATGGTGAGAGCATAACAGGGAGATGGGTTACAGCTTCAGAAAGCTGTGTGCTATCCTTCTGAATGCAGTGGAGGTGGAGATTTATGGAAGATCAGATCACAGTCTGCTGAATAACAGAATTTTTGTGTCTGAAAGCAGGGGAATGTTTGAGAACTGCTAAGATTTCCTATTAGTGTAAAAGAATTAGAAAAAGAAGGTAAATTTGGAAACCTTCACTGGGTCAAAAATATAAGCATCAGGTGGCATTATGAGGCCCAGTCCTCAGAAGGTTTGATGGTGTGAAATAATGTCCTCAGAGCCACTCACAATAATAATAAGAGAGTCCAGACTATTTTAGATAATTCTTGGCTGTGTAATAACAACTTATTTACAGACTGCTGGCTAAATTAAAAAATCTAATGCCTCAGGACCTTGTTGTTCAATTTCTATTTATTTAACCAAACTAAAATAGGAATTAGCTGGGAGACTCTTGTACCATTTGCAGAGGCAAGAAATGGGGAAATAAATGACAATAAAGCTCTACAAAAAGGCTGCAAAAGAGATTCTTTTCATTAAACAAAAAGCAAATAACAACCAAAAAGTTTTTTAAGGCTTCAAGTACTGTTAGGATTGGATCATCTACCTCAGTTTATTAAAAGGTGTCTGCCAGGCCTGACTTTCAGGTGTATGCAGCTAAAGCATATATGAGAAATGGATTTGGCCTAAGGTCCTCATTCTCCTTGGGGAAAGGTACAAATAGCTAGCAGCAAAGAGAAATGGAGTTTTATGAGCCTTTGTTGATGAGATGGGCTTATAGCAAGTGAGAGACTTATAACTCAACAGCTGAAATGTTGAGGGTTTATTCCAGTCTTCCATTTGATTAAAATTATGGCCATCAATTTTCTTCAAAATTAAGTGTATAGTAGCTCTCTCTCCGTGTCGTATTTTTTGTTGGAAATATTGGGAGCATTCCTCTAAGAATTTCTAAGAATCCATATTCTTAGAAACACTTTTTCTCCTATCCTAGATGTTCAAATGTTTATGTGTCCAATACTGCGTGACTTGATTTAAACAGGAAATTTGTTCCCCTACCGAGAAAGAGAAAGGATCTACTCTATAGAGTCTCCTTAAATTGATACACATTCAGCTCTTAAAAGCTTAAAAATAGAGTGATAAACCACATACCTGACTTTTCACAAAGACAGTTGTCTCGGTCATTGCAGCTAAGAAAAAAGAAAAAAAAGAGAATAGATGAAAAAGAAGAAGGTAGATTTTGCACGATACATTCGAGGATCTTTGCCATGTACTAATATCTTTTAAAGGAATCTCATGCTACTTACTGAGTTGAAGCATAGATGTGTATGCGCATCAAAAATATATGAGATATCTGCCTTAGCTCCATATATTCCCTTTGGAAATAAAAACAGGCATATTTCCTAAGGTATTACTGATTTTAATAATTGATTAGCTTAAGATTTAATGGTACGTTTCATTTCTACATTTATCTTTTCTCCTCCTTCTGAGGCTGATGCTTTTGAAAGCCACTGTTTGATGAGATCATGTAAATTCAGCAGTCTTGAGGTTAAAGGAAAGGTTTGGGGTTCTTGAAAAAGTTTTTGCAAAACGCTACATTGCAGTTTACCAAGA
This sequence comes from Gallus gallus, assembly GCF_016699485.2. Taxonomy (NCBI): domain Eukaryota; kingdom Metazoa; phylum Chordata; class Aves; order Galliformes; family Phasianidae; genus Gallus; species Gallus gallus. The sequence goes on from NC_052572.1 coordinate 38,614,824, forward strand.
AAGGAGAGACACGGTGCTGTAACAGGAAAAATCAATCATGAATTGCAAATGGACTGTGTTGATTTTGGTCAGTCTGGCCTGCTTTTATCAGTTGTGAACTATCCTTTATGTAGGAAGTATTTAATTTATCTGGGAAATATTCATTTTACTTTGCATATGACATGAAAATGAGTTTTAAGCCCTGCCTGTAAATATTTGAAAGAAATCTTCATTCAAGTTTCTCTCAAATTCACGTTTAACTATAGATTCTGAACACATGAGGGAGACAAAGACCTGGTAAATATGACAGAGAGAGCAAAGCAGAGATCGGATTATTTTTTTCCCCATTAGAACTTGTTATACACAAAGCTTCTGAAAAGAAATACAAGGAATGAATACAGCTGCTGAGTTAAAAGTGTTACATATGATTAATATTTTTATCACATCATATTATTATTATTTTTTTAATTGCCACAGGTACCCAAAGAGGCTTTCAGGATAGTCTGGGGAGAGCCCTTGGTGCTGTGCGTCAGAGACAGTGCTCTCCTCTCTATCGCTCCTTTTCTAAAACGATGTGACTACCGTGATAGCATTCAGTACAGATTTCTACTGGTGGCAGTGACTCCACAGTGTAAGCTGCTGGAGGCTGTGGGAGTTTTAATTGGTTCTGTAGTTTTGAGCTGCTCAGAAAATCCAGGGATGGAAGAACTGGCAGAACTTCAAGAAAACCACTGCACCTATGAGAAATATTAAGCAAATGTAATTGAAGACATAGCTAGTGGCTGGAACTCCCTTCATTGCAACTCTGCTTTCCAAGACTGTGGCCTTGCTACCTAGCTTTATGTTTCTGAGGCCACCAATCCCATACCACCGAGGCAGAAGAGAAGACCTTACCAAAAAGTCTGAATCTGCTGTAGGAATGTGATGTTTTCAGAGAATGGGAGTGTGCTGAGGTTCACTTTCAGGATCTTTGTCCTGTGGGTAGATGTGCCCTAGAGGTTTGCAGAGTGGAATCTGATCCTTGTTCTAGATGGAGAAAGGGAGTTTTTCCTGTAAGTTCATTCCATTTAGTTGGTAAACTCATTTAAGTACATGCATTTGTCATTTATTTTTTGAGCAGGAAGGCTGAGAATGGAGTGCCACAGCTTATTCACTGGCAGTAACTTGAAACATAGCTTAAGAACTTGGCATTGAAATGCTATTTGTGCACTCAGGCTGAGTCCGTCTTCAGCCATGAGGCTACAAGCCTGATTTATTATCACTTCTTGTACAGAAACTGTGTGCACAGCATAGTTCATCATATTTGGAAGTTGGCAAGGGTGGCCTCAGACTCCTTCTGTTTATTCCTTAAGAAGTTGTCAAGACAGCTGTGGGGATTCCAGCTGCATAAGTCTCTTAAGAACTTCATCCTATTTCCACACCCAAGGAAATGAATAGCATTCAGAGGCTGAGAAGGCAGAAGTGAAAGCATTAAATGAAGGCCAGTGTGTTGGAGGAGACAGTGAGACTAGGTGGCTGATGAGAGGAATGCGCAAACCTCCACTTATTTGTGCCACACTCGTCTCTCGCTGTTATCACCTGCTGGTGTCTCATATGCCTGTTCCCGAGCAGGAGGCCTTTTTCCTAAAACACAACCATTCTGCTTCTAGGGGATCTACCTGAGAGGAAGAAGCTTCGCTCATGCAAATGCTCTGCCTCTGACAAGGCACCTGAGAAAGATTAAGGAAATTCACTTTGGATAATGCCTGCACTTCAGTTCATACTGCTGTTTCTGTTTACTGTCCCTGCATTCTCTGTTTCTCATCCACCCTGGTGTCCCCCAGTGCCTCACAGAGGCATGCTCATGCCATGCGGTGGAGTACCAAGGCTGCCTGCACTTCCCCCACGGGTGGTGGATGATTGGAGCGCATGCTGGCGGTATCCACCTGGACCAGATTATTGCCTTGCAAAAATGAGAGTGAAAGGGAAACTCTGTGAATGGATTTCACACTGAGGATGAGTGTTAATGATCCTCAAGATCACTGTTGCTATTCAGAGTGAATTAAGATTTTGTTTTAGGGCAGCACAACTAATCATGTAGAGTGAAGAGAGCATCAAGAATATTGTTTTCTGCATCGCAGCAGACATACTTCATAATAATAAGCAGAGAGACATCAAGGCTGTCACATCAATATCAATGATTCCATCATGCAAACCCTGTCAGCAATATTGCATTATTTAAAAAATATAATACTCCACACAGAGACTGCAACACTAAATACGCTTGAGAAAATAATAAAAACAAATGTGCAGAGAGATAAAAAAGAAGAGCAGATCACGTGTGTTAGGATTGATTCCCTATTTTTTAGGTTTCAGCTCCCTAGGAAATGAACAAAAATTTACTAGTTCAAAACTTCAGACAGATACAGATTTAAGAAGGAGAAGGCATGCAAGGGACAGATGTTACAGAAAGAAATGAAAATGTGGATATTTCTGAAAAAAAAACAACAGGAAATGCTGAGGCTCATTCACAGTTGTTAGCTGGCAAACTTGATCGACTGTACGTGTTTTTGTTCATTTTGGTCTGCTCTCACTCCCAGTAGTGGTAAACGTTGAACTTCTGCATACTGTAAGTGAGCTATTCACATTCCTCAGTTCTGGAATATTTGGTGGACAAAGCAACACCATTGTTGACCTGAAGGCTGTGTCTCTTTGAAGGGAATGAATATCAGAGACAGATAATTTTCTCCCTGTGATCTAAGTGCTGGGAGAAGTGTTATTCCCTTACCATGTTTCATTATCACACTGCTCATGTTTTCTTTGTATCACATTCTGCATATTTTTTCCTATTCAGTGTCAAAAGAAAAGGAGAAGCACAAATTTAAATGAAGACAAGAAAGATGTGCAACTACTTTTAAAAAGGAGCTCTGTGTTTTTGTGCATAGAGAATGAAGTAATTTTGTGAATATGAAGTCTCACCTGATAATCCTCAGAAGTACTCATTTTTCCTTTGCACATGGCAGAGGTGGACTGTGAACCCATTTTAGTAGATTGACACACCTTCAATGCTATGGAGAGTAAATTTGTTTAAAACTAGAAGTTATTTATCCCTAATGTGTTAGAATTATGCATATAACACAACACTCTCTAAACCACTGTGTAAGATTATGACTTTTATTATACTGCTACAGATATAACTTCTGCAATATTTATAATTATAATATTTCAACATACTCATTGTTCCTATATGAGTTGTAATGATTATTTCATAAACTCGCTAGCCAGTTTTTTTATTTCAACTCCTTACACCATATATTTTCTTCAGAATAAAAATGACTGAAATAAAGAGATAGAATACAAAGAAAAGATAGACTCAGTAAACAAGATAAAAAGGGGAAAAGGAGCTCTGCAATTACAGTTGACAAGTTGGTTTAATATCCAGTGAAAGAAGAATGCAATTCTAAAGCAGCTGGATTAATTAAGTAATATGGCAAAACAAGCCATGGGTTATTATCATTTTCAGTACTGCTCAGGACTTAGGGAGGCATGAGGACTTAGAGTTCAACGTGTATCCGCACAAAACATGCTGGTAGCTATAATGATCTTGGGTTACAAGATATAAAGTATACCAAATATGTAAAAGTGTATATACGATATGTCTTATTCAAAATATAAATAGTATGTAATATATCTTATATATATTATTGTGTGTTCTTATGTGAATATGTTACACGTGCATAATGTTAATGATGGCTGTTCCAAAAGTAATGCTTCCTATTTTATCATGTTGGCCCCTGACTTCAGAGGTGGATGTTGGTGGCATGGCAGTAGAGGCTGAATGTTCCCAACAGTATTCTGTTACATTTTGTGGCTGAGTGACAGATGGCAGCAAAGGAGCAGTCTGACAAAACGGTGTCTGACGTGGAAGTGCACACAAAGCAAAGGGGTAGAATAGAATATCTTCATGCAGAAAAAATGGCACCCACTGATATTCATTGATGCTTACTGAAGGTTTGTGGACAATGGACATGAGCACAGTGTGATGGTAGGTGGTACATTTCAGCAGTGATAACAGAGACATGAAAGACAAGCCACATTCCAGATGCACAAGCTCAGTTACACAACGAAATGAAGAGCATCTCAAACATTTAATTTGTGAGAACTGGCAGCTTATGACCAGCGAACTGTGTATGGAGCTGGATACCAGCTTCAGTGTGTTAAATGGTGATGGAAACATTGGAATATTGCAAAGTTTCCACCGAGTCTGTCCAACAAAAGCTCCTACAGGAACAGAAAGAAAACCATTTGCAAGTTTGTCAGGGTCTTTTGATGTAATAGGAGGCTGAAAGTGACAGTTTCCTGGCTCACATCATTACCAATGGTGAGATGTGGTGTCACTGCTATGACCCGGAGTCTCATAGCAGTCTATGGAGTGGTGATTTGTGAATTCCCCATCAAAGAGAAAGTTCAAGACACAGCCCTCAGTGCGTAAAGTGATGTGCACTCTCTTTTGGGATAGAAAAGATGTGTGACCCTCCTGGATTTCCTGGAACCCTGACAAACCATCAACTCTGACTGCTGCATTGCTATGCTGACTGAGATGAAGGCTCAAACTTCAAGAGCGAGGCCAGAGAAGAAGACAACCATTCTCTTGCAACATGATAATGCCAGGCCCCAAACCAGTTTGAAGATATTGGAGCACATTGTCACTCTTGGCTGGACTGTCCTACCACACCCATCACATAGTCTGGATTTGGTACCTTCTGACTTCCACCTATTCAGGCCAAGAAAAGATAGACTGCTGTGAAACAGTGGATCATCTCCACTGGCGCAGATCTTTGTGAGTGCTGCATGCAAGCTCTTGTATATTGCTGGTGAAAATGAATAGCTAATGGTGATGACTCTGTTGAGAAGCAGTGTTTTGTAGCTGAGAATTTGTTCTATCAGACAGTGTTACTGTGCTCTTTGTTGTAGTTCCCATGGAAATGAATAGGAGGCATTATTTTCAGAGTGACTTATGTATGCAAATAGTTGTGTGATTACAGAGTGAAAGCCAAAAAAGTCAGAGAAAACCCCAGCTTCAATTATGAACAAAAATGAAACATCCCGAAGACGGAAATCAGTAATTGGAATAGGGGAAATGAATGGAATAAATGATGTGACCTAGTTTGCTTTTACTGGAAATGTGATGTTGCCTGGGGCATTATAAAAATGAAACAGACAGGTTGAAAAAGGAAGTGAATGATCACTGGATGATTTAACAAATTTGTAAAAGTTTCATAGAAAACCTACAGACCTGGAAAATGATTGAGAAGAAGTTCACATGCCAACTGCAAAAAGACACAAAGATTCTAGAAAATGACATGCTTAAGTTACCTTTACATACTTGAGTAACTCAGCAGACTGTTTCAAAAATTCCATGCAGGCCGGGATGTGGAAGGGAAGATTTCTCACTCTACCACAGCATGAGGTGTGGTACAAAAAGTGCAGAATATACATTCTGGGAAATATAGAATATTCAGAGCATGTGATCAACTCTGCTATTACTACATTATGAATGTTAGTTAACTACCGTGCTGAATTTCCATCCTAATTAGAGGTAGAAGAAAGTGCTTGGTTTGCCCAATCTGTCAGGTTTGATCTGAATAGCTGATGAAGAGGAACCAGTATGTGCAAGACCAGTGCATTGGTGTTATTTTCTGTTGACAGATGACCAGGGAAAGCAGAAGGGTCAGAAGGAACATTACCGAGTGTGAGAAGTGTGTGACAGTTCTGCTGGTGAGCATCTGAAAAGTCCTCACACTGTGAATGTCTTGAGACAAAACACCTGCAGGCAATCTCTGCCTCTGTACGCAGACCTGGGCACAAATAATACTATTTTTCTTCCTATTCAGACTGGATACCATCCAGTGTTTTCTTCTATTGGATGGTGAACTGTGCGCTTGCTTGGAATTTGGATGATTCTGAAAGCAACTGATAGAACTCATGTGGGACACTAGTACACAGGTGAGGGCTGAGTCCCAAACAAAAGGAACAGAGGGAGAAGGCCAATCCCTACTGCTTTAGGAATGAACTCCTGGATGGGAGGTGTAAAGGTGAGGACAAATGGACCTGTAACAACCTGTAACAACCTGTAACAACTGATAAGTGACGGTGACAAAAACTTCTATCAATCTATAGACAAAACTATTCTGGGACCAGAATATAAACTGCTGGCTTTCGCAACAGCAAGGTAAAAATAGACCTGAATAGAAAATACAGTATCCAGGCAGCGTGAAATAAAGTCTAATAGCAACCAGATAGATGATGTGAGCAAAAATGGCAAAAACATGAATTTCCTTTCAGAACAATAAAAACAAATACAGCAGTGATTACTATTAGAGATGGGATTCTGTGTGAAATGTTGACATTTATCAAATATTCTGCAATAGAAAATGAGCTTAACTTGACAAGTATCATGTTCCAGGCCTGAAAGCATATGAAACGAGTAGGAAAACAGAGGCGCTACTTATGTTTTGAGTAAAAAGTTGTACTGAACAGTGAAGAAGGTAATCAGTCAAAGTGATCAGGGAAAGTAGCAGAGAAAGCATCACAAGGCATTTCTCTGGATCCTGTGAGTGAAAAACAGCTAGAATCAGACATAAGGCTATCAAGGAACACCAACATGGTAATTCTGTTGATACACAGGACATAAATTACAAAGCAAACCTTAATTGCTTCACATTTGTGATTATTTCTTACCATGTGGTAGTGCAAGGATTTGTTTCTTGCCTTGGTTAGCTAAACCAACACAATTTTGCTGTAAATTACTATACTGGATCCAGTCACCATGTCATGAAAATTATTGTGAGAGAAAAGCAAAGCTGTGAGAGAAAGTTATTTAGAGATAAGTTTGAATTTCTGAAAGGATGCTCTAAATCTCAGAGAACCACCACAACCTGGACTCTGCTATACACCGTAAACAAGCAAAAAAATGTGTCTGAGAGACAAATATAAATAACATTCCAGGCTTTTCACTGCAATAGAGAAGCACAAATACTGTATCTGTACTGCATAATAGGAATTGTGTTCTTGATAATGAAGTTAGATTCAGAAGGTAATCTACATATTCAATCCTAGCTCACTACACAAAATAATTCAGCATATCTGATAAAATACTTTCAAATTCAACGCAAACAACATACTGAAAAGTCTGATTTCAAATTTAGGGACTTTCTTAAGAATTGTGTGCACTTGCACATTTTAAGCATTTTACACTGTAAACTCTTCCCAAAATAAGTATGCTTACATGTACAATGTAAAAGACAAAAATACGGGGAAGTGTCTGTATACTGTCCTTCTGGATATTAAAAATTCCAAATTTTCACATTTTTAATGGATGTTTGATGATTATATGGGTGTGTATCCATAGGAAACAATCATTGAGGGCAAACTTTCATGAACTGGAGCAGGAGGATAACTGCTCCACAAATCAAGCCAGCAGTTTCAGTGCTCCTCTCTTCACTGTCCATTCTCACTTCAGGAAGTCTTGCTGAGCACACACTCTTCCTCATGACAGCAGTAAAGATGACACTAGCTGAGGTGGTCTGAATGCACGGGTACAGCTCTGTCAGGCTAAGGTGATTACTTGGATACCCATCTTCAGCTACTGCAGCCTTAACAGCTTTAAACAATCTGTATTTTTTTGACATTGTTTCCTGGCATTATTAACAGCAACAATAATAACGCACATGCTATTTGTCATAGATCTTTAGCTTCTATATAATACCAGTTTGAATTAAACAAAATTTGCTTCACGACTTATCTGTTCAGTACCTTACTACTGGAATCCAGCATACATGTTACATACATCTGCAGTTTTAAGGTCATGGATCTCTGGCTGCATAGTCACAGAAATAACCGAAGCAGCATGTGGTTTCTAATAATCCTGATACATTTAATTGTGGAATTTTGGCAGATGTAAGCATCTAAGCCAGACAAGTCCAACCTGCGGCCCGCAGGTTGCATGCAGATTGGCACAGCTTGCTATGTGGTATCTCTGTCCCACAAGTGGCCCTGCCCAACCCTGGGTGTGCACCTGTTGTCAACCAAACATCAGTGTGCTGTTAACTCTACATTAGCTGCAAATTTTCAAATGAAGTGTACAGAGTGGTAATAAAAAAATTTATCATCTCTCTTCATCAGACTTTAAAAGACATCTTAACAGAGAGGAATATCCCTCTTTTCACAATCACACCTTCTTATGTCATTGCTTTTTGGCAGTATGTACATATGTGAACAACTGTTTTCAAGGATGTAGCACAAGAAGAGTAAAATTTCATCAAAAACCTCTATTGAACATCTTGAGAGCTCACTGAGAATTGCAACCACTGCCATTGAACCAGGAAGATGTGTTAGTTTCTCAAAAACAAGGTCACATATCCCACCAGTTTTATGGTTTTGTTGCTCTCTCTTTTTTGTTTTTTTAATATGTTTTAACTAAGAAAATAAAAATTAAACTAAGTTTTGTTACTTATATGCATTAACCATATTCTATATTTTATGAGGGCAGCTCCGAAAGTAATACTTCCTATTTTACAGTGTTGGCCCATGACGTCAGAGGAGGATGCTGGTGGTATGGCAGTACAAGTTGAATGTTCCCACCAATATTTCATTATATCTTGTTACCATGTGACAGACAGCAGGAGAGGGGCAGTCTGACAGAATGGCATCTGACATGGAAGTGCATACGAATTAAAGGTGTGTCACTGAATTCCTCCATGCAGAAAAAATAACATCCAGTGACATTTATTGATATTTGCTGAACATTTATGGAGAGTAAACGGTGAGCACAGTGAGGTGGTGAGTAGTGCATTTCAGCTGCGATAACAGCAACAGTGGATCTCCTCTGCTGGTGCAAATCGTTATGAGTATGGCATGCAGGCCTTTGTTCATCACTGGTGAAAATGCACAGCTGCTGCTGGTGACCATACTGAAAAATAGTGATTTGTAGTTGAGACTTTGCTCTATCAGCTAGTGTTATCATGCTCTTCGTAATGGTTGTAGTTTCCGTGGAAACAGCTAGGAGGCATTGCTTTTGGAGCAACCACTGTAGATGGGGCTTAATCCATTTCGCTTCACTCAGAATGGCTTATGCAAGCCAAAAGGTTGGACACACATGATCTAATGTGTTCAACCTTATTCTTCCCTTTTTAAAAATGAGAAAGGCTGAGGAAGATCTATTTTTTTTTTTCCCCTACTTTTTTCCTAATTTTTGGCTATCTGCAGGTGACAGTTAAGCTCACCAAGATTTCAGTGATGAAAGAATCATAGAATGGCTTAAGCTGGAGGGGACCTTAAATGTCACCCAGTTCCAACCCCCTGCCATGGGCAGGGCTGCCCCCCACCAGCTCACGCTGCCCAGGGCCCCATCCAACCTGGCCTTGAACACCTCCAGGGATGAAGCACCCACATCTTCTCTGGGCAGCCTGTACAATGCCTCACCACCCTCTAAGTAAAAAAATTCCTTCTAACAACTAAATTGCCACTCTGTTAGTTTAAAGCCATTCCCCCTTGTTCTGTCACAATCAGACTGTGTAAAAAGTTGGTCCCACTTCTGCTTGTAAGCTCTCTTCAAGTACTGGAAGGCCACAGTGAGGTCTCTCCAGAGGATCCTCTTCTCTAGGCTAAACAAGCCCATCCCACTCATCTTGTCTTCACAGGAGAAGTTCTCCAGCCCTCTGATCATTTTTGTGGTCCTCCTCTGAACCTGGTCCAACAGTTCTGCAGCCTTCCTGTTCTGGTAGCCCCAGGCCTAAACACGTTACTCCAGATGAAGTAACACGAGGTGAACAGTTCCCTCCCTTCTCTGCTGGCCACCTCCCTTCTGATGCAGCCCAGGGTACTGACAGTCTTCAGGGCTGCAAGCACACACTGCTGGCTCACATCCAGATTTTGTCCATCAGGACTCCCAAGTCTTTCTTTGCAGGGCTACTCTCAAGGAGTTCTTCTCCTAGTCCATACTCATATCTGGGATTGCCTTGACCCAAAGAAGTAGGGAACATTCCAGAAGTTCAGGCAATCTATTTGGATATAAGTTTGGATTGTGAAACCTTTAACATGAGTTCTGTTCATGGCAGCTGCATGAGAAAAAATCTGTAGTACAGGCTGCACTGACCGTATGTTGGTTATCTGAGTAGCAGTGTTCGAACTGATGTATACTCACTGATCTACTCCATTCCTTCACAAACATATTGTATTAATGCAAGGCCAAGGAAAAAAATCACAGCTTTCCAAAACTCAAATTTTGTTTTGATTGATTTATTTTTCTTGTATTGAACAAGTAACACATCCTCTGAATTAAAAGCACAGCCTCTCCACAGGAAAATATCTATATTAAAGATTTTGTCTAAATGATTTAATGAAGTTGTTTTAGTAAGTATTTATCTTAGGAAGAAAGGGAAAATTTACCACGGGTGAAAGAATAATTTTATGCTAATTCCATTAGATACCTCATTAATTAATGAAGACTTTCAGAAATTTCAGTGGAGGACATGAGATTGAAGAGTAAGAAAGGGTTCAGTAAAAAAAGGGGTCTGCAGAAACTAAGGGTAAAAGGATTAGAAATAGCTTACAGAAGCAAATATGCAGAGGCCGCTATAAGAATGGGATAGTAACAAGATGCGTTTAGGACAATGCCGGAGTAGAAGAGATAAAGATGAGGGTGCGAAAACAGCTCAAGGACACCAGGCAAGGAGGTGATAAGATGTCCCCAGAGTAAGTTAGAACTGGTTCGGGGGCTACCCCCTCCCTCAGGGTCAGAAGTTCACAGTGAGGAAGACTATGGGCCTTCATCCAACGACCACCAGGAGACCCTCACTGCTCATGACGCATGTGCGAGGGGGAGGGACCGTATGTTAAGAAGTTCTCGGAATGTAATGAATATGTATATGATTTCCGGGAATATCATTGATTATGTATTAGCTCTGTATATATCTATACCGAGTTTTTGTCCTGATGGTATGCAAGTTAGGAGGAGCTATCCCCCTTGCATCCAGCTCTGCACAGTGTTGATTAAAACATACCTAATTTTATAACTACTTTGTGGTTATAGAGTTTGATTCTGCAAATCAAGATCAGTCCATACGGGGAAAGTATTTTTCACCAACACAACACCTCATGTTTGCCTACCAACCCTAGCTCAGTGTTTTTCCTCCATTTTCCATCTCCATCCAAATTTTGAACAGGGCTTCTAAAAGCTAGTACATTGCATTAAATTATTCAGGTTGTTTTCTAAACCTCCTTAAGAGATTCATAGGGCGCCCCACAATTTTTAACTCCCCCACCCCTTCTCCTGGAAGCCAGTAGAGGGGAGAAGCGTGCTAAAAGAGAGAGAGGATTCTGTATGCATTCTCCTGTCCTGAGTAATTAGCCATTACCGGTAAAGAAATCATTGCATATGTACAAATCGCAAACCAGCTCGTGTCTTGGAAGTGTGCTTCTTCGGTATGATGGAGCATGTAAGTTCATTTTTAAAGCAGTAATTCAAATGGTGTAAAGAGAGATCTATTTGTTTTCTTGCCCCCCCCCCTTCCCTCAAAGACAGAGTATTAGTTAAAAAAACAAATGAAGGAAAATTCCCCAAAGAACCTTAGCAGGGAGCAAGAAAAACATCCATTGTAAACAGCGGGTGGGTCTTCTGACAGGCTTTGTTTGCAAATGATAACAATTACAGGTAATTTTTCATTGCAATTGGAAGAACAGGTATTTAAAAAAAAAAAAAAAAAAAAAAAAAAAAAGGAGAGTGCGGGAAACAGAGAGCGAGCAAGATTTCCCAAGTGCCTTATTCCCTCCCAGGTCTACAACCTAACAGGAGTGTAGAGAGCTCGGTAGTTTCTTCTCATTCCATTAAGTGAGATCTAATTGTGTCTCTTCTGTCTGTTGGCAGATGCGGTTTCTACATAACAACAGCCCAGAGACAGAGCTGCCTGATTAATGCCTCCAGCTGTCATATGCCCCATTATCTGTGCATTTGCATAACTTAATGGTTTAGGACAGGGGAGAGAGGATGCTTAATTTAATGTTTAGCAGGCCCTTGATAGCTGAATAATTTAAGAACTGTCAAGGGAGGTCAGTCCTACAGCGATTCAGCAAGACAGCTATGATTTCTGCATATCATTAAAATCCTTACTTAGGATAATTTGAAAAAAAGAAGTGGAGGTGGGGGGAGAGCAACAATGCCCGAAAGGCAGCCCTGCTTCTCTGTTAACCCTTCCTTCCCTGAGAAAGGGGACTGTGAGAAAGGCTTTGGGATAAAGTATAAATCTATCACACAACCAAGAAGGAAGGGGTTAACGGTATTCTTCCTCTTCCCCATCCCCCAGCCTTCTTCTCATAGCTGAAGGGTGGAAATACGGAATTTGCTTAAATTCAACTAACAGCCCAACATGTTTAGAACAGGAAACACTCTCGGTTTCATTAGATACTAATGAATATTATTAAGCTAATCTGCCATTTGTTTTCTAATTACGTGTCAGAAAGCACCGCAGTGGCAGCTGAGGAAACTGCCAGGGTGCATTTATTTATCTTCAAATCCTGTGTTTACTGACCGACTGCAGCAGAGTGATTAGGATCAAATGAAAAGGGATAAGAAGAGAGGAAAAAAAAATGCAGGTTGATTACCGCTGTTCTTTTCCAAGTTCATCAACTTCTGAGTGACATTTGACTGCATTTTAAGCATCAATAAAAAGGAGTTATTCAGGCCTCCCTCTGAGGCATTCTGTCATAATGCGGAACTGGATGAAGGAAGACTTTTGTGGCTGGATTGGCCCTACCTATCTGGTAGCCAAACCGAAGACTTGCTCAATGAGTCATGGAACTGCGCTTCACTACGTCTGTTGAATTCAGTGCATTCATCTGGCCCTGTCCTTTGCTTTCCTAAAGCAGAGAGCTGTGCGCCCTGAGCTCTGGCATTCTGAAGACCATATGGTTACCATTCGAACAACTTCAAAACACATCTGATTAATGTTTCTGCTAAGAGCAAGAGCTGCTAAGTTTAGTGTTGCTTGGTGGAATGGAATTTATTTACACTAAAGGCACCTTAAATTATTTCACTGAGTGAGGTGAGCCTGCTTCTTTGCTTGTGGTGTGTAGTCTGACTCTAGCTGGTGCTTTGCCCCTACTAACACTTCCATATTTTTCTGGACCACCCATTCTTCTCTACTGCTGTCTGCTCTGCTTTGCCCAGCTCAATTAATTTGGCTCTGATAGAAATCCCCACAGTCTTCCTTTGGCTCACGGTGTGGGCCCTCCTTGCAGTTAGATTTTTAGGCAAGGACTTCTGTTGCTTTAGCGATTGGCTTCTATGAAAGATCTGATTGTATTATTTCATTTCTGATTTCATTTACTTCATCTATAAGCAATCAAAATGCGCTTGTGTTAAAGAACTAGCTTTTAAAAATAACAGTACCTTACATACATTATGTCAGTGTGTATGTGTACATACAGTGTGTATACATCTGCACACAATCATACCTACAGGCATATATTTATATGTACATGCAGCTGAGTAACACTACATTTTTTTTTTTGCATGCTTGATATTAGAACACCATCTGCCATTGGATCACCTTGTTTTCTTCTCAGATTCAGGAAAAAAATGTATACTATGCAAAAATGATTGCTGTGGTTGGTTGGCAGGTGCCCAAGATTTTGAGTGGGACTGAGTTCCCTTCTGCCTTTGTGCAGTTGAAATCTCCTTCTAAGTAATCTTTTATTCTTACATTTTATATGCACAGGAATACTGCAGTTGTCAACAGAGTCACTTGTTTAACTGTTTTAGTCTGTAAGTTATGACCTACACCTTCATCTTGTAGTTCTTACATTTGATAAAGACATTTGGTGGGAAGGAGTGGTAGCACTGTAATAGCTTGCACAGGAAAAAGGAATCTCCCCTGTTACAGGGCTGTTTTGTCCTTTTTATGGTCTTTTCCCGAAGCATACAGTACTCACCAGAGGAGGATGCAGGAACTAAAGTGTTTGTCTGTTGTGAGTGGTGACTTTCATACACAGAACTGATCCATGGTATAAAGGTTCTGCGTAGCTGCAGTTTGTACTCCTCAGGAAATGAGAGATGACGCTGCTTTTTTTTTTTTCTTCATCTTCCTTGATTTTCATTCCTATATAAATGTTTACTCTTTTATTCATATAAAAAGGTTTGTTTGTTTGTTTGTTTGTTTTAGTCTTCATTTGTTTTGCTTTAGAAGTGGAAATTTAGAAACAAGTGCTCATTGTGAAGTTCGGCTTTTGAGAGGTAGATTTCTGTCAGGCTCATTTTTGGCCATTGACTTTTAGTTGCTTCCTAGCAGGGAACTGATTAGAACCAGTGTGAAGCCAAAGCAGAAACTGAGATCTTTTATTTGGTGGAAACGTATTTCCAGGTTAGAGACTCCATTTTCAGGTGCTGTTGGCCTCAGACTCATTTTGCTTAGTTCTTTTTAGAGACAAATGTAATACTAGTGCCAGAAACCTGTAATGACAATCTTGTCCATTCTCAGCTTTTTTGCTAACAGAATAAGAACAGGAAGCAAAATGGGAAGGGAAAAAAAAAATCCTTAAGCATACCAATATAAATCAACACAGTTGTTCCAATCAGCACATATGGTGTGGTAACATTGCCCACTGCTCTGAGACCCTCTAATGGAAGACCATATGGGCTGCTGCTGCCTCAAAACACAATAGGCTTGTGTTTAGGACTCTACAGCAAACTGGATTCAGAACTTTCTTGTTATTATAGGCTTGTGTGTCTGCATCAATCAATTTTTTTTTGTATTTTTATTTTTTTTTCTCCCAGATTCATTTTCAGTGCTAGATTCCTATGGACAGATCAAGAAAAAAACATGTTTTTCTTTTTTTGGTATTTTATGTAATTGTCTTTGCATATTCTGGGGCACTTCCTGACTTATGAAATAGTAAGGAAAATATTACAGCTGTATCACTTTGTCAGAATAAATTAATGGAGAGAAAAAGTATTCTCTTCTCTTTAGTTCACTTTTTCTTTTTTTTTCTTTTTTAAGTAGAAAAAATGGTTGTTATGTAATCACGGAAATGAGGGAGCCATTCAGGGAGTTCTCAATGCTTCGCAGTAAGTGGCTTTCAGGAGTCTCCCTAACCGACAGCTGCACTAAAAGAGCTGCAAAGAAAAATGTTGCTAAAACTTTGCTACTGTGGTGTTATAAATTTCATTTACCTAAAGATTCATAAAATATAACTGAATTAGTTACAAAGACTACCCGTGGATCTAAACAATCCTGCACGATGATACTTGGTATTATGGGTAACAAGTAGGATTGCTGTAGGAGGAACAATTTTCCTTGCTTTTTCCACACCCATTCACCCCTGAAAATAATGTTACAACTTTTTTTTTTTTTTTTTTTCTGTCAGTCAAAACACGCAAATTTCCCATGGATTCTACATTGCTTTCCTTCAACGGATCCTCTTGTCTTTGATCATGTGCTTTGGCTATCACTTACTACTTTACTTACCCCTTATCTGACCTTAGGTCCTGCCAGATCCTTTGGATTTTCAGCTTCCCAGAAAGTTATAACTTTTTAGCCCAGAACTCAAATGGGGGAAGTTAGGAAATGACCTGTGTTTCCTGCTGACAGATCATGGCTTCTGCTGGCCTGTACTGCAGGTGACCTGTGCTTGTGGCTTTATATAGTGATGCTGCTACTACTACTATATTATCTGTTATGCATAGATCAAGGATAGTATTCTTGATCTACTCTGCTTTTTGATTGTTTGTTTGTTTTGTTTGTTTTATAGCATAACAAAAACGTAGTCAGCAAGGACCTTTCAGTCCCAATGTAATACAGAGGACAGCAGATGGATACAGGGGACAGATGGGAATGTGGTTATTAACACAATGATAGAGAATGGTTGGCTGGAGGATGGCTTCTCTTCTGTTCCCAAAGTAGTCTGGTTTTCTGGCAGCTGGGGCTAGCTGGTGGCAATGAGTGCAGGCAGAGGAGGGCAGATGTCTTCACACTGGTGAGCAGGGAAGTAGGGCAGACAGCTCCCTTCAAGTGATGTCTGTTTGGCATCTGGGTTGGGTTCAGACTGATTTTCCCTTGTAGACAGGGATTTTCAGAAGTACTATCCTCAAATATCAGTGGAGGCATATGGAAGCATAAGGGGCTTAAATGGATTGTGAGAGGGTCTGGGTCAGAGCAGGAGCCATGGGTTCAGTGAGGCAGAGAAGTCAGGTATAACTTACTACCAGTATGACCATGATTCTGCCAGTTTTTATAACTGGTTTCCCTGAGCAAGTGTAGAAGTTTAGCAATCTGGCTGTGCAATACAGTCAAGATCATTACAGCAACAGGTAACTGTTGTATTGTATTCTGTAACTACTTCTACTACTTCAACTGCTTTGGTGATTATGCAACATGAATGCAAAATGAATTGCATTACTTGACACTACTTTACAATACATAGTACAGTAGGTAGAGGTAGTAGGTTAAATTGCCAACATGGCCCCAAGCTCTTGATTAATCTTTAGGTAAATAAAAGTTTGTAATTTGAGTTAAAGACCTTTAATGGTTGCAAGGATCACCCCTCTTTAACTTTTCTTTTTTTTCCTTCCCACAACTTTTCTGTATCTGTTTTTTAATCTTTGAATCAATTCACTGGAGACCTTTAACTATATGAAATACTTGTTTCTGAAATATAGGCCTGAGAATATTGTGAAAGGTGGCAGAATGGAAAGTAGTTCCTTATACAGACCAGTTTAGGAGCAGAAGGGGGCAGAGAAGATTCTTGTTTCTTCTGTTTCTTCTTTTTCCTTCTGAAGCAAACTAAATTGTTCCAAACCTCAAAATTTTGTTTGAATTTAGGGAAAGGTTCCAATCGATGCTTGTTCTTCTAAACAAATATCAAAATATAAATTCTACAATAAAAGCCTGATCTCCTGCTTACAGATTAAAAACCACTTTTCTGATTCTGTCTTTCTCTGTCACACTGAAAACACAAAGAAGTCTCACATTCATATTCTCCTACTCACACGTTTAGTGGAAAACTATGCAAATGTTCTTCTGCTGCACTAGATGTCACCTAGATGAAAATTTAAAAATAAAATATCCTCTTCCCTCTGTTTCCACAGGTGATTAGGATGACAAGTTAATCAAGATTTCATCTGAGCCCTGCATTTTTCTATTCATCATATCACAGCTCTTCTAATAGAGCTGTCCAGTCCACTCAAAGCAGGCTTTTTAGAAGAACTGGATATGTTGCAGATTTCCTTTACCAAAAAATCCCCTAGCCTTTTTCTTAACTAACAATATATGAAATAAAATCAGAAAGATTGCAGGTGTTCCACAGAGGTCGTTATTAGGATATTTGTAATGACCTCTGTGCCTTGAAACTGAAACCCAAGGAGACCCAGGCAGAGCTCTTGGTGGAGTGTCATTGTTCCCCTGTGACCTGGTGAGTCACTAATGCTCCCTTCTGCTCAAGGGTCCTCATTTGCAGAAGAGGAACTGCTTGTCTTTGCTTCGAGTGTTCCAGGAACAAATGTACCAGGAAAAACAAACAGTGCTCAGTTTCTGAGGTAATACAAGGCAACCAGGCATATGCTGGTCATCTTTAACCTGCTTTGTGCCCTTCAGGATCCAATGTGCACAGACCACAAGTTTCCTGTACTACATATCACAGTACATAAAATTTAGAAGATTTAAATAAGCATGCAGAGTGTCATATTGTGTCATGAGACTGAGCAGAGATGGTGAACAATAGCCTTTCAAGACATACAACTCTTGGGGTCAAAGTCTTGATTATTTGAAGTTTGCCCATAAATTCAGAAGAGAACCCACCTGCAACCTTCAGATGCCTTGTTCATATTCTGGTGTGCCCTGCAGTCTGAATGTAGGAAGAAAATGGTATTCAGTATGTCTCCAGTGGTTGTTTTTCTTGTTACCACCTTTTCTAGCTGGTATGTAATCTATTAAAAAGTGTTATGTTTCCCTTCTGCAGGTTTTTGTAAAAAAAATGCAAAGATTACGACAAATTTTCTACTTTCTGTACTATGACATATTACTTTTAAATGGACTGTAATGTTAGTAAAGCCTTTATAAACTCTAGCAGTATAACAGTGGTAGAGCTTGTCTTTTTCCTCAGCCATCAAAATAAGGAAAATGTGTCCCAAGCCATTTTTTCAAAGGAACTGTAGCAGAAATCTTTTACAATTGTGTATTGAAAGGAAGGCTGCCAGAACTGGACTAAAATAAATGCTGTTCAGCTCAGCCTAAGGTTGAGATATTACTGGTCAAGGCACAGTTCCTTTGGTTTTGTGGGTTAAAGCTTATCAGGAATACCATTATGCTTTAAATCTTCTGATCTGTGTCATGAGTAACAGAATCTCAGTTCCTAAGGACATCACAATAATTGAATATATCCAGATTTAACTCAACATTTGCTACCTATTTTTATTGTTGACTTTGGAATTTGTTTGGAATGACGTATGTGGGAACCTAAGAGAATCAAAATGAAAGCCAAGAAAGTCCCTGAGTGGAATACGATTTCAGCCTGTGAAATGACCTGATTTCTATCTGGTTGTCTGTGAGAAGAGTTCTTCAAAGAAAACAATTTTGAGTTTTAGCCTTTACACAAATATATATTGTGATGAAACCCCGAGCTATGTACGGTCTAACTACTTGTTTTTACTGACTGTGTACACAGCTGGATACATAAGTGAATTCCTGCCCTAGCAGGTTCTTGTGACTTTTAAAAAAGGTCCAAATAACTTCTTCAGCAATTCTTCTCGAACAGCATTTCATTTGGTGTCCACGTGAAATGAACTAGAAGACACAAAACGGTTACACTCTCCAGAAAAACAGCACTATCAAAAAATTAGATAGTTTGCAGCATGATTACGGGAACAACAGAGCAGGAAAAATGTGAATAAACATTACAACTGACATTTAGTTTGTCCTAGAGTTGGTCTCACTTCGCTGAGCTGATGCAGTGATGCAGAGGGGTAGTGGACAGTTTGGAGAACTCTATGAGCTCAGAGCTTAAAGAAATGCTGGGGACTCTGCCCTATGTCATGCCAGAGATTTTCATAAGCACTGCTAGAGAGTAAAGAAAAACTAGCACTGAATGTCACCTGTAGTATTTCAGTTGTCTCCTGAAAAGAATGTGCTATGCGCTAATTGTTCTGGGAACCTAGTGATCTATTTTTCATTCTGAATGTTTGTTTATCATTTGTGCCCTTACTGAATTTTTGAGACAGAGTTCAATAAAAAATGAAATTATTGCCGTGTCACCTCTGTCAACAAAGCACTCTGTCAACTATTGAAGTTTAGCCTAGGATTTCGCTTCTGAAGACATTAAAAAGTATTACTGCAGGCAGAGCTCTTTATGTTCAGTTGAACAAAGTATCCACTTTCCTGCCATCAAAGTTAGGACTGCGAACACGTATATGACAGTGGGTGGAAGAATTTGTGGCTTATGCTGATAATTCTCAATGAAAAGCACTGGGGTTAAGGAATCCAGCATGGTGAGGAAATGAAGGATTTGCAAATAATGCGCACTACCAAATCAAGGCCAGAATGAACACAGTTCATTGCATTGCAACATCCCCCTGACGTGCATCTTTCCAAAGCACATGAGATGAAAAAGCACTGCCATTTATCTCTCACTGCTTCATCTGCAGTTAGAGGGGCCTCAAGCAGTCTACATGTAGGTCTGTCTGCAAGGAAAGTGTCCTGCTGAAAATGCTTCTGACACAGGGATCATACTGCTTTGTACTTTCCTATGTTGTTTTGATTATTCCCCTCTGTATTTGCCCCGGAGGTTCAAAAACTGTCTTGTGGGGAGATGCATGCTGATCAGTAGATAGATGGGAGGGCAGTTGGTACATATCTGTCTCCTTCTTACTCCTCTCTGACTGGCTGCTTAAAGACACTGCTGGAGACAGGATGGTGGGCTAGTTAGACCTTCTCTTTAAACCAATTCAGTTCTCCTATCCACACATATGAATCCATTAAAAGGGTGAAAAAAACATGGAGACTAATGAATATATTCAGAGTTTCATTTAAATTTTCTCTGACAATTCACGCCAACTGCTAATTAATGCTGATTAACTCCCCTCACTCTCCTTCTAACAAGGCAGTGTGCATGTCTCTCTCTGCTTCTTGTTTGTAAATAGCTCATCTGAAACAAAGTAATCTAAAATCTCCTTGTTTTTATGAGCAGAAAAGGTATGTGCTATAATTCACTTTATCAGCGGGCCAAGCATTTCTGTTTCAGAGCAAGATCTGAAGTCTGCGGGCAGACTCCTACTGGGTTAAACAGATTTTAGATGAAGCTCTTAGGAAAGGCAGAACTTTAATAAATCACAGCTTTGCAACCTGTTTGGCAGGCTGCATACCTTTGTGATTCTCTATGGCCTGCTAGTTTAAGGGTTTTCTTTGTCTTTTTAAGGATTTTATTCTACCCAAGCAACCCTGACTTATATTCTGCACAGCCCCTCTGAACATAAATGGAGTTTTACAGACTGTAAGTCAGAACTGACTCTGATTCTCTGATGTTGTCTTTTTCTGATCCAAGGTTCACTGTCATGCTAGCTTGTCTCTTCTCCCCCCTCCCCCTCCCTCTCCCTTCAAAATTTCATTTCTCTCTTATTTCTGTGTTTCCAGAGCTCTGCCCACATCACTCAGCTGCAAAATCTCTGTCTCTCTCTATTGGGCTCCCTTCTTCCTCTCAGCTGCCAGGTCTTCTTCTTCTTCTTCTTCTTCTTTTTTTTTTTTTTTTTTTCTTTTTTTTAGCTTCCAGCTATCTTCTTTCCCTTCTGAAGTGCCATAATGTATTTGCTACTATTTAATGAGACACCCAAGATGGGTGAACTGACACTTGCATTCTGTCTCCCAGCATCCTTAAATAGATAGCATGATAAATACAAGCCAAAACTCAGCACTTTCTGCTGTGGAATCTGAAACTTCTAATAGAAATGCCTTTCCAGTTCTCCAAAATAGATAGAGCCATGTCCTCTGACAGTAACTTGACAAAACTCCATTGACTTCAACAAAGTTACTTTGACTTATGGTGGCTGAAGATTTGCCCCACGGTATAAATGGAGCTTGTGTTTCACATAAATCGTGGGAAAGTAGTTAGATGTATGGTAAATTAAATTAAATATCTGATGTCAAATTACTGCAAGTTCCTGAATTAGTGCTGCTTAATATCAAATCTTATATTTGCGTCTGAGGTCAAATTAAAATTACCATTATCTAATGGAAATAGCTCTGTACTATATCTTCAGTGACAGTCATGAGTTTAATAATCTAACAAACCACTGGATGTCTCTACTGTGCCATACAAGTCCAGTTAAAATATATGTATCTGGCACAAAAGCTTCCTTAAAAAAGAAGGCAATCTGAACACGGTAATATTTGAAACGATGGGACGGAGATTTGAGATGGATCACTCATTGGATATACTGTGAAATGCAGAATTTACAGAATTCAATCCGTTCTTTTAAAATAAGAAGTTCCTTTCTGTTTTATCAATTTGGGTGGAACCTGTTCTTCACAGCTATAGCAAAGCACGAACCTCTTGCCGGGTGAATTCTTTGCTTTTATTTCTTTAACTCGCTGAACAGAATTCAGATTTAAATTTTAATCTTCCTTATTGGAACACCTTCCTAATGCCCTGTCCCTTTGCCATCCCTTGCCTTGTACAGAGGATAACCGAGGCACTCCTCTGGAAAGACTAAATGTTAATTAAGTAACGAAAGGCTACATGAGGAGCAAAGCAATTTAGGATGGGAAGGATAAAATCATAAGGACAGGAATAGCTGGGGGTGTCAAATGTATTACACGGGCTGTGTGCTTTTATGTGTAGGGGATAGGGGACGAGTCCTTCGATACATACCAGCTGGATTTAGTCACCATGGCTACACATGATTTGTTCTGGCTGTCCCTCTGAGCTGTTTTTCCAGTGAGAAGGATTGCAGGGCTGTGAGGTTTCTCTGGGGCAGGCCTCACCATGCTCCCTGGATGGTGGCAGCGACACATCCAGTGCCTGATGAGAAGCTACTGGCATGTCCTTGTTCCAGTGCCTCCCTGTGTACAGCAAAGCCTGTGCCTGCACACAGGGCTCTGCACAGAAATGCTATCTCCTTTGAGGGACTGTTTCATGTACCATATCAAGGTGCATACATTTTCTGAAGGACCCTGAGAGCATACTGTGTTTTGAGTAGTGTAGAACAGCTAATCTGTATCTCCTTTGGGCTTAAACAGCTGTTATATGACCCAAAATGTTCCTTCCAGTCCAGTGTCAGTCGGAAGTTAAAAATGAAGAAGCAAAATTAAGAATAAACAACAACATAGTAGAATTTTTTGTTTTCCACAAATCTGCCCATCCATCTCAGAGTAGTTACAAGTCATTACCAGTCTGGATGTTTTTGCTTGACTGCGGTCTCTTATGCAGTCACTTCCAGTTCTGAACAGGAATCAGGATGTGAAAAATAGATGCCTGGTTTGAGAACTGGGAGTTATGACTCAGCCAAATGCTTTTTTGTCGTGCCAGCAGTGACAACTCACTGGCATCTCTCATATGACTGCTGGGTATTCATGCAGAAGAGTTGCCATGTGTGATGCTAGAAGGCAGAGATGGCAAATTATTGTGTTAGGGTAGCAAAGTGGGAATTTAAAGACGGTCATCAGATGCTCACAAACTATTCTGCTTTTGAAAAAGGTAATAAATGGGGGCTTGATACTGTTACCTCAGTCTTAATGACTTCAACTGTAGTTAGTACTTTTCTTTTTCAATTGAAAAAACTCTTGAAATGGAAAAAGCTAATGTCTATAATGACAACAGATTCAATTTTACATCATCCCAGAACTTTGGCGTGAGCAGAACCGTTGAGTTTTAAAAAGACTATTCTATTCTTCTGTATCTATAATAAATTCCTGCCTAGCAAAGTTTAAATATGCAGCTTCAGGGAACAAAGGAAGCCACTAAAAGGTAGATAAATCATCAGCTTTTATTCAGAGGAACCTTTTCACCTATTCAGAAGCATGAATCTTGCAAGACAAAAACAATATTTTGAATTTTATAGTGCCTTTCAACCAGAGCACTTTGAAAAAAAAAAAAAAAAAAGGAATAAATTAGTTTCCCCTCATGGTATGATGTTTGCAAATGTTGATATTTCAGCTTCAAGGTGGAGAAGGTCAAGACAGAATGAGGAGCAATAGTTTTTCCAAAGTCTGACACAAGTAACCTATGCTAGAGTCAGGAATATTACCTGGGTTGTTGTAAGACAACTCTCTCATTTACCAGATTTGGGAAATGAAATCACACAGTGGAAAAATCTGTGAAGAACCAAGACTGTTTGTCATGGCAGATAATGAAAAATCTCAAGCTAACTGCAGGTATTTCTCCAATGAGAGTGCAGTAAAGGTAAACAACCATTAACTTCACTGGTAATTATACTACTCTGCTCATGACTTGAGGTAAATCAGGCTTGTAATTATGAGCATAGCAATGCCAGAACTTGGGAATTTAACTCTAGGTTTCCGTATCAGTTTGAGACTCATGAGCATGCCCTCTTACCTTGCAGAACTGTCATTCATCCTTGTAAGGATGAAAACAGTAAATGATGTTAGGTCTTGCTTAGATTTTTAGCAATCAGCACAGTATGTATTTTGCCAGAGTATCTTACCTACCTTATCAGGGTTCCCATACACCTGGACTCACTCTGTGTATATTAGACAGAAAGATTTACTCCTTTCTCCCACCCATGTAACTTCTCTAATGAACATTTCTTAGCATTTCGTCTAAACAAGTCATTATTTTCTGGCATAAACAAGTTTGCTGTTTCGCTTTGGGAAACTGCTACACTAGTAAGTAGATTTTCTGACATCCAGTATGCATGGCTTTTTGTTTATGTTCCACATATCATTATAACTTATGCATTGCTTTTGATAAATCCTTGTATTGCCTTTGTTTTTACACCTTTCAACTATTAGACACCTCCTATTATGCCTCCCTACCATGAACTGCACTGTCACATAGGCAAGCTGTCATGCAGAATTATCTTCTGTAATCTGGCCTTATTATCCACCAGTAGACACCTAATATTTTTGTGCTCCAACATAAAATTCCCAATTTGTCAGTATTTTTTGGGTGATGGGTTGAACACAACATAGTGAAAGGGAGCATACAGATGTTAGTGTCACACAAGGGAAGAACAAGTCTTTTCTATGACATCCAAACTCAAACTTTGCTTCTTTTTGCTGCTTTGTAACATCACTAAATCTGCATTGCCACCTCCTATCCCTACTCCCTCTTGTTCAATGAACGCTGAGCATTTCTGCCTGGAGAGTACATCTCCTACTACCTTGGTGAATGCTTATTTCTCTTTATTAGCTTTCACCAAACCTGCTGAACAGTTCTCAGTAATTTACTCATGAAACCTTCTCCCTCACCATGCTCTGGCTGCTGAGCTGCTTGTCCAGCCTGAGCAGCTATAAACAGCTGTTTCAGACTGTCCCCTTCTTTACCTGTGCTGTGCTCAGATTGCAACAGTTTGTCCTGCTGTCCCACCTAGGGGAAATATCTATCTCCTCTGTATGCCCAGAGGCTCTTAATCCACCAGTCTTGGCCTGCGTGTCTTGGAGAACACACTGCTCACCCTACTGCACCCTCCTGCTGCGGTGGGACGATTTGCTTCACTTGCTCCCAGATGCCGTCCATTAATCTGTGGTGTGACCAAGGTGCTGGTGTGGGGTGATACGCAATGTGCCTTCCTTCCCTCCTCACTAAGGGGTTCTCCGTGCCAAGGAGACTCCTTCCCTCACACCTCCCGAGCCTGCAGGGCTTCGGGCTGCCCAGTGAGCTGCGCAGTGGCGAGGTCCCCAGGACCCAAGGCAAAGGGACAGCTCCGCATGAGCATGTCACAGCCGCTAATGATGACAGGAGCCCGCTTGGAGTCAAGCTCAACTAATGATACTGCCGGTGCCTTGAGAGAAGGAGGGGGGAGAAAGAGCTGCCTGTGAGATAGAAGGCTGCAGGAGGACTGTGATTTCCACAACTCTTGTGAAAGGCTTTTAATGGTCTACTTCATGGCCTCATTAAGCGAACAATGTCAGAGCTTTAAAAAGAGCCCTTTGCGATTCTTGCGCTGGGTGGGTAATGTATGTCACAACAGATATATATAGAAAAGCAGAGGAGCACAGAAATGTGCCGTATAGCTGAACCCCAAAGGAAAGAGCTAGAACATTTCTTCTTTCACCCTCTACTCTGAATCCTTGCAATAATTAGCCAAAGTAAAATGAATATTAGCTTATGCTTAACTGCCTTTCCAGCATGTTACCCTGCATTGACCCAGTAGTGCTAAACCAATTATTTTTTGAACTTTATGGCTTTAAATAATCCTCTGCTCTAAAACTCCCTCTACCCCTCAGCTACTTAACCACAGGCCCGACTGCCCTAAATCCTTTTCTTATACTTTGTAGCTTTTTAAGCAAGCCCCCTCTTTAAGTAGACATAATCCCTTCTCTGTAGAAAACATGAAAGACCTTGAACAAATCAAGATTTCTCCATGGAGAATTCAGCTAATCCTGTGCTTAGCTCCTAACAAGGAAATCCATCTCTCCACCAAGCACCCCATTACTAGAACTAATGCCTGACTTGAATAACAAGCAAATTATTGTGCTTTAATTGTAGCTCCGCTCTGTCACATGGAGCACTTGGAGAGGAATGTGACTAGGCTCCTCCAGGAAAGACAGGTCACGCCTTTTCGTTGTTGTTAAGGTTGCTGCGATTTAGCAGCGGGCTAAATTAACTATTAATATGGACTGCACATGCTTCAGATTAGATGAAACAGCTGCACTGTAGCTCTGTAGTACACTTTATTATAAAACAAGTGCTGTTATACTGGATTACTATTCTCCTTTACATTGTCTTTTGACTGTTGTGAAATTCATATGCTGGGGCTCGAAGGGGTATAATCATGTCCTTGAGGGCGGGGAGGCATCAGCCATTTGGTCACAGAAAATTACTTTAGTGTTAAATCGGAGAGAAAGCAAACTAATCCTCAATGCTGATGCGTGGTCAGCGCTTCATCCCAGAAGGTCTCCCCACAGCGTGAGCTGGTTACTGCTGTGATGGTGAAAATGAGGAAACAGGGGCTGTGAGAAAAGCCCCCGTGTGCATTAAAAGTAAAGGGAAGGTAGCATGCAGGCCCTGGGGCAGTGGTATTAGGGCATAGGGTAACCGTCGCAGAATGGAACGAGGGAGGGACCCCTTGGCATAGACCGTGGGTGAATCAGGGTATGCTGACGTCCTGGCCCTCTGATGATGGGACAGTGTCTGTGTCCCTGGAGGTCCAACAGGCACTTCTACGCTGCAAATGAGCAGTGCTGCACCAAGCAGACAGCGTGCATCTCACTGTGTGCACTTAATGAGCACTCTCAGGGGCATGTGGCTTCTTCCCCTGCTTGCATGGATTTGCTGAGAGATGTCCATTAAATTCAATCACCAGCTGTAGATGCAGATAGAGACAGGAGACAGCGTGAGTAGTGAGCCCTGAACAGGAAATGCTCTTCCTGACTGATTTGTCCATATTAAGTCACGCTGTCGCTGATTTAGTCTCTTAATCAGTTCCATGGTGTAGAAATATTGTGTGCTGCTTCTGCTGATTCAGGAGGATTTCTGAAGCTCCTTTGGTTGCTTGACGTAGTGTAGGAACACAGGTGATTCCCCAGCTTTTTTTTTTTTTTTTTTTTTTTTTTTTTTGATTAAGAAAGACAAATTCATTTGGAAGATGTCTGGAGGGACTCCTGGGTTAACCAAGGGAAGATCTTTGATGCTGCTTGACAGAGTGGAGAGAGTTAAGACTGAGAACTGTAATTCGTTTCTGTGCTTGCTGAAAACATACGTGCATTTCTAGACAAGAATGTTTGTGCTAAGACAAGAGCAAACGCCATCTATTTCTGCAGTGAAAAATTAGTATGAAAAATCTTTTAAATTCAGGCATGGTTTATCATCTGTACATTGGCTGTATGCTTATTCTCTTGTTTTTCTTTCTTTCTTTCTTTCTTTTTTTTTTTAAATGTGCTTTTCTAACTGAGACCTTATCTCTCCTCTCTGTGTAACACAACTTAACAGTACTGCTGCTGCTGCAGTCACGTCTCTAGATCCTGAAAAATAACACTGTGGAATGGGTGGGAGGAGGGAGAGAAGCAGCAGCATTACATGGATTTAATGCGACATTAGGCAAATATTGAGCAAGATTTTAATTACAGCGGTTATGGCAAATTTTTCTGCTCCGGGAGATGTCAAAAATCCTCCTATATTTAGTAACCTGAATAGAAGAACATCATTGCCTACTCTCTCCATCTCAGACTGCATGTAAAGTGCAGATTACCAGAGTTAATGGGTTGTAGTTTAAGGGGAGTTCCACTAGATGATGGTATAAATCTTCATAATGAGCAAGACCAAAGTGGACAGCTTAAACATGAGCCCAGTAAAAGCAAAATGCCACACAATCAGCGGCAGTGGCAGCCTCTAATCCTCCCCTTCCTGCATGTGAGTGAGGCTCCCAATTTATGCACTGGTCCCAGGGACAGTGGTAACTCCCATGGCATTGCCTTTGGCCATGGAACCACGCAGGCACACCTATTGGAAGGCTTGGTTTACTTGATTCAAAATCAAGTAACAACTTGCTTAATTTATTTTGCAAATTAGACTAGGCTAACATCAATTCATTTTAAAATGATAGTATAAATGAGATTAATTTTGTAATCAGCAACAAGTTAATTACAGGGCAGCATTTACATTAAGGTGAAATAAAAAAAAATTGAAGCTGGGCCTTTCATTCCCCTAGCTGATAGATGTCAGGATACTGTTGAGGCAAAAGCTTCAGTTCTGCTGCTCCAAGAGGATAAAAGAAACATCTACAACTAGATGGTGTCTTCCACAGCTGACTCAGATTGGTGGTGGTGACCTCAAAAAGAGTTTCAAGGACCTTGTAAGGTAGAAAGAGTATTCAGAGAATCACAGAATTGTTTGAGTTGGAAGGAGGGACCATCTAGACCATCTCCCCTTCAATGAATGGGGATGTCTAAGGCTAGATCGGGTTGCTCAAAGCCTGGTCTAGCCTGGCCTTGAATGTCTCCAGGGAGGGGACATCCACCACCTCTCTGGGCGACCATTTCCAGTACCTCACTATTCTTATGGTAAAAACCCCTTCCTTATCTCCAGTCTAAATCTCCTCTCTTTTAGTTCAAAACCATTTTCCCTTGCCCCGTCACAGCAGACCCTGCTAAAGAGTCTTCTCTCTTATAGCTCCCTTTAGATGCTGATGATATTCCCTGATGAGGTATCAGCCAGGAGAAAGGGTATATGGAGACAGTCAAGAAAATCTGCTGAAAATAATACTACTAATAATACGAAGGCTCTTCACTTCTTCTGTGAGCCTGTGCTCCTAGAACATTACTTCACCATTCAGTGCTTTTCATAATACTTGGTCTGGCAGAGATGGAGTCCATTTACTTCATAGCAGTCTGTATGGTGCTATGGTTTGGACCAGTGTTTGGATTGTTGCTGAGTTCTGCTCAGTGCAGAGCGGTGTCTTTTTGGCACAGACACATAGACACACATAGACATATACACCTGAACACCAACAAGCTGTCTGCAGGTGGGTACGGGGTTGAGAGGGGGATACTATGGGGAGAGCTGACCCCCACTCACCAGGGGAATATCATGCTTAGCAGTAAAAACAAAGGAAAAAGTGAAGGAAAGAAGAACATTAATGGTTATGGCATCTGTCTTTCCAAGTACTCAGAATGTGTTCTCAGCTCCTGCTCTCCAGGGCTGGACATCTGCCTGCTGATGGGAAGTGGTGTGCAAGTTCCTTATTTTGCCTTGTTTACATGTGCACATCTGTTACTTCACAACTTCCACTGTCTTTGTATTGATTCTTGAGCCTTGTTTCCTTCCTTCTATGCAGTTCATTTGAAAAGTAATGCCTCCTCTTTATTTCCATGGAAACTACAATAGATACAAAAAGCACAATAATATTATCTGGTAGAGCAAATTCTCAGATACAGAACACTATATTTCAATATAGCTACCACCAGCAGCTATGCATTTTCACCAGCTTTCTGCAAACACTGCATGCTGTGCTCATAAAAATTGCACCAGCAGAGGCGACCCACTGTTTCACAGATGCTGTGACTGTATCATTGCCCAAACAGGTGGAAGTGAGAAGGAATCAAAATCCAGACTATACAGTGGGCGAGATAGGGCAGTCCCACAGAGATTGGCAGTGTGCTTCATGGTCTTCAAACTGGTACAGATCTTGGTGCTACTGTGTTGTAAGAGAAAGGCTACCTTCTCCTCTGGTCTCACTCTTGAAATTTGTGCATTCAGTTCAGTCATCATCACTATGTAGCAGTCAGAGATGATGGTTTGTCCGAGTTCCAGGAAATCCAAAAGGATCACCCCTTTCCTATCCCAACTGACAGTATGCATCACTTCACCCACTGAGGGCTGCATCTTGAACCTTTTCTTTGATGGGGAATTCACATGCTGCCACTCCATAGACTGCTGTTTTGACTCCATCTGGTAGTGGTGTTACTACTTCAGAATATTGCCACCTTCAGTCTTGTCTTGGTTCAATATGTCCTGACAAACTTGCATACAATGTTCTTTCTGTTCCTGTGTGAGAACTGATGGGACCATCTGGTATAAACTGAGAAATTCTAACATTGCCACCATCATTTCCAAAGCATTGAAGCCAATATTCAGCTCTGTACACAGTTCCCTGGTTGTAATCTACAGATTCTCATGGATCAGCTGATGGTGATGCTCTTCATTTCTGGTGTGACAACTGTGCATCAACATCTGCAACATGGCTTATCTTTCATGTCACTGTTACAGCCACCAACTGCCTCACCGTGCTCATATTCACTGTTTGGTTTTCATAGATGTTCAGCAAGCATCAGTGAATGTTAATGGGTGCTATTTTTTCCACATGGAGAAATTCAGTGACACACCTTTGTTTCATATGCACTTCCATGTCAGATGCCATTTGTCAGACTGCCCCTCTGCTGCCATCTGTCACATGACAACAAGATGTAGTGGAGTATTGGTGGGAAGGGTCAACCTCTACTGCCATACCACCGATGTCCACCACCACTAACATCTATCACGGGCCAAAATGATAAAAATCGGAGGCATTACTTTCAGAGCAGCCCTCCTATTTTCTCTCCGTCCCATGGGAGGGGAGAGGAGAGTGAGGATGCAGCTGTGTGGATGCTTGTCTGTGGCCCAGATCAACCTGCCACTCATACACAGTGGATTTATTGCCCTGTGATTATTTCACACCCAATTATGCAATTACTTGCATTTATAGTATGAATTAAAACAAAACCCAACCAGCCAACTGAAGAAAAAAGAGCCCAAATTAAGGAGTAAGTTAGTGATGAAAAAGGATACAGAGCTCAAAAATACTGATTCACAGTCTCCTGGCCTAACCTGTGTGAAGGGGATAGTTTTTGTTCCTTAGCAGCCATCCTCTGTAAATCAGTATGCTTCAGAAGTAAATGGAAATGCAGAATCTTGAAAGGTAGAGCTTGAAGTACTCACTGCCATACAAATTCTGCGTACCACAAGCGCCTCTTCAAGGGTGAAATCATCTTGCAGGAATGCTCATAAAGACGGTTGCTGGAAACACTGCAGTACTAATCAAGATCAGTTTAATAATCTTAAGGCAAAATATTGAAAACCAGTGCTGATTTTATGCGAACAACTTTCACGCAGGCTTTTGTCACAGGAACTGAGAGAAAAAGATCCTACTTAGGACAGGCTTGAATCTGTGCCACATACCATCTGCTAAGTCCTGCATTTCAGCTCTTGCTACTTTTGAGAACAGTGACCTTGATGACTCCTTTTACCAGCACAGCTTTACAAAACTGACTTGTTACATCCTATGGGGGTGCAACTTCTAAGAGGCAAGAGCCAGCCAGAATCAGCTGTTATTGTACACGGAGCGGCTTGTTGTACAAGGCTGACTGGTTATAAATTGGACACTGAGTGGCACAGGCCCCTGTAAGGCATCCAAGTAATTACAGAGTGATTTGCATCCTTTCAAGGATCTGCCCAGGAAAGCTGCGAATTTGTAAGCCCTTCTCAGATGTGCAGAAGTATATGCAGAGACGGTGAAGGGGCATGAGTGAAATTGAGTGCTAAATTTGGGCTCCTCCCCTCCGGCAGCAGTGATTCAAAGCCTGAAATTCATCATGGCCCTCCCTCATGTTGTGCACATGAAAGTGGCCAGGGTAATGGAGAGCTGCATGGGCCGTGGCTCCCTGCTCAGAGCTGGTAGCAATGATGATATTCTACAGCAAGCATGTACATGAGAGGGAGCCATAACTCGGCTCTCCCCTCCTCCTCCTAAGTGCATGCTGAAGTACAGTCCTGCCTGCCCTGCTGCCAGCCCTATGTTTGAAAGGGTCACCACCGGCCTGCAGCCCTGAGCAATGGCTCTGGTGCTCCCCTTGAAAACCTGCTCTGCCTCATGACTGCGTTGTTCCCTGCATTGCTTGTATGAACAGACACGCTGAATGCTTCGCACTGTGGTTGAATTTAGCAGTCGTGCCCTCTACCTCTGTGCTTAGTATAACTCAGCCCCAAACCAGCAAGGCAAACCTTGTTGTTAAAGGAGAACCATGAACTACCAGATCACCACCAGACCAAGCAGCAGTGCTAATCAGATGGGGGCACATGTTGGCGCTCCTGCACAGGGCATAGGACATGGCACTGGAGGTTTCTTACCTGGCTGCGAGCATAAAAGCACTACTGGGTCCATCATAAAAACTGCAGGTACAATATTAACCCATCAGAAAACTTCGGACAAACATGAGGCTGGGGCATGAATGTGTGCGGCTTGGCTTCTCTGCATCACGGAGCTGCAGTATTTCTGATCTGGTGCTAGCAGTTTATTATATTGTCAAACCATGGCCTGTGCAGAGAGAGGAGAGGCCTGTATCCTCTCAGTGGTATAAGAACAGAACTAAAAGCTTTTTACACATCTTTTGCTAACTAATGGTTATTTATTTCCCCACCCCTAACAACAATAATCATTCTAATATTTCCACAAAGGATGTATTATGATAATTTTTGTGGTTTTCCCTTCCTCCATTTTCTGCAGGATTGCAAAATCAGTGCCAGGAGTTCACTGTGAATGGGGTTTTAATGCTTAGTAGTTCATAGATTTTTACAAGCACTGGCAGCAGTCTAAAATAAAGAGAGGGGAAATCTCATGACTTGACATCTGAAATGTTCCCAGACTTCAAAGAAGTTTCAGCTGGTCAAGCAGCTTCATTTCAATAACTCAGAAAGGAAGGTGTTAGGAAACCCGGGAGTGGATGAGCTCCCATCAGGGGTAGAGTGCTAGAGAGCATGAAAGAAAATAAATCCCTCCTGGTGGAGCTGGGGTTGAAGTGTCAAGGAGCTGGAGTGCTAAGGGAGCCAGTGTGAACTTTAGACTGAAGTATATACAGGATGCATTTGGCCTCAGCCAACTCTGAAATAATAAAGCAGCAGTCAGGGTTGAGAGATAAGAAAGAATAACCTTTGAAACTGCTGAGAATGTTGCTGATTCTTTTCTTTCTTGATTTTTTTTTTTTTTTTTGGTGGAGTTATTTATCACTTGCAAGTCGTTCAGGAGAAGGTTTCATTGTCTCTACCTCAAGAGAAGATGGCAGCTACCCTCTGAATGGCAGTAA
Organism: Gallus gallus; assembly: GCF_016699485.2. Lineage (NCBI taxonomy): Eukaryota > Metazoa > Chordata > Aves > Galliformes > Phasianidae > Gallus > Gallus gallus. The sequence continues at coordinate 38,647,556 of NC_052572.1, forward strand.
AGAAAATCTGAATGCCTGGTCCTTTTGTGAATCTGACAGCTCAGGACTTGCCAGCAGTGGGCTGGGTTTGGCTGAAATGCCACTGACATGTCTTAACTTCCTGGCACAGGGATGACCACTTCCCAGGGCACATGTGCCTTCCAAAGGAGCAGGCACAGCAAAACGCAGCAGAAGAGTGGCGGATGCCATATTTGTTGAAGGGAAATAGGGTTTTGTTATCACATAGCAAAGAGAAGTCTCACTGAATGCTGTCTTACAAACTATTCTGCTTGTTAATGGAAGTATATAATGCGTTACAGCTGCACACTGTACTGCTAGAAAGCATTGCTGCCTACTCTTCCCTGCTAGAGATAGCTCTCTCAATTACTCTGTGGAGCCTCTTAAGTGAACTATTCTCGGTTCTTTGTCATGCTGTACAATAGGTTAACTGTACACCATTAAGCATTTTCCCTGGGGAGGGACTCCACAGATAAACCACACCAAGGGACTCTTCCATAACAAAGAGCAATCATCTGTAACAAGTGAGGGATTGCAAAAGGCGGCTGGTGGTGGCACTGGTAGTGGTAGTCATGATAAGGGAGAGAAAGCTAGTTAAACCATCCTCCAGGGGTGTAAAAAAACTGAAGGCTGTCAAGGGAATTGGAAGTAAACAGGGACAGCCACAGCTTCATTGTTTTATAGTGCAACAGATTCACTGGTAACTTCTGAGAGCCTGAGAACTGTAGATTATCTCAGTGTTGCAATTTACTCTCAGAATGGGGTTTTCTGTACCTATGCCTTCCCTGGCGCTAATGCAGTTAACCTCTGTATATCAGCCTGACTAGAACTACAGCTGCCTTTCCAGCTGCCCATTCATGTCATCTAGAAATCAGTGGTTCAGGATGTATAAATACCTTTGGTAAAAAAACACTTTGCTAAGGTAGGAGGTTAAGACATCAGACTTCAGGAGGGATCCATCCTTTGAAATAATGTGTAGCTTCTAGAGCTGTTTGAATTTGTTTCCATTTGCAACTGGAAGATTTATATACAGTATATTTTATAGCATTTTGTATGGCTACAGATTGCTTTATTTCCTTGCATAAATAACAAAAATCTGTATTTTTTTCTTCCTATTTTGAGCTGCAAGAATTGCAGGAGAATCAAAATTTCTGAGTACATATACTTGCTATAAATGTATGCTGTAGATTGGGAGTAAAAAGGACTAACTTTTTTTAGACCTCTCTCATTAAAAGTCACCTTCAGAAAACACTACTGCTCCTTGCTTATAATCAAATGACATCTTATAACCACCTAACCGTTTTTAATATCCCCTTGACTCTATTGTATTTTACCGAGGCTCAGACACTGTCTAGCTAGTCAAGGAAAAGCGTATACCATCATATTTAAAAGCAGTTATTGGGACAGGTTTTACAGGCAGTGGGCTAAGACAATTCAGAAACAATTGCTTATGTGATAGTTTGAGGATTTGTCCCTGTCAAACAGTTAATATTGCTTTAATACATGAAGTAGGCTGTATAAGACAGCAATAATGAAAAATGTCAGGAAAGACAATATCAATTGTTATTCAACATCCACATCAAAGATTACTTTTTTGTCAGTAGCTTTCAGAAAATGTATTTTCCATCAGATCTGATTGCGTTCTTCTTTGAAGTGCTCCATCCTCCCGGTAGATTTAATGTGACATCTAGGCACTTTTTAGTCCCTGGGCCTCTGAGGCGATTCAAAGAGGCACAACAAGCCATCACAGGTTTATCCTCAAAGGCCGACACTGTCTGTCTGATTTATTGTAACTTTAAGAATCATCTCCAGCAAAGCATGAGCCTTTCTACCCATCCGCAGCCTCAGACTTTTATCAATTCATTTGTATGCAGCCTGTACATTCTGGAACTGAGAGCCCTATAGCCACTCATGGAAAATGCATTACCTGCTACTAATCCTTTTTATCTTTAAAGTCTGTATTTTTTATGTATAAGTCATTTTGGGTTATCATAAAATATACATAATTCTCGCCCCAAAAAAGACAAAATGAAAAGAGAATATATAATAAGTTATGAGCTTGCCGTGTCCTTATCACCAAGGATTCTAAATAAACAGCTCTCTTTATGTAAACACTAAGGGATATAAAACTGTGATTACTTTCAATAGGGAGTAGCAATGTTTCCATTTTTGTTCCTCATTTCAAGGCGAAACAGTAAGATGAATCATTTTAAACATGTTTGGGAACACTTTTATTTTCTGCTTCATTGGTTTGGGGGACTGACAGTTGTAGGGCTAAGTTGCCTTTCAAACTTCTGTCATATACCACAGACATCCAGAAGTACCTTATGGTGTCAACATTTTGCTTCAAATTCATGGCCAACTGTAAGTTAATGACATCTGTTTCCCTTCCCTTCCCTTCCCTTCCCTTCCCTTCCCTTCCCTTCCCTTCCCTTCCCTTCCCTTCCCTTCCCTTCCCTTCCCTTCCCTTCCCTTCCCTTCCCTTCCCTTCCCTTCCCTTCCCTTCCCTTCCCTTCCCTTCCCTTCCCTTCCCTTCCCTTCCCTTCCCTTCCCTTCCCTTCCCTTCCCTTCCCTTCCCTTCCCTTCCCTTCCCTTCCCTTCCCTTCCCTTCCCTTCCCTTCCCTTCCCTTCCCTTCCCTCTTCTCTTCCCTCTTCCCTTCCCTTCCCTTCCCTTCCCTTCCCTTCCCTTCCCTTCCCTTCCCTTCCCTTCCCTTCCCTTCCCTTCCCTTCCCTTCCCTTCCCTTCCCTTCCCTTCCCTATTTAGTGCTGGATGTATTCAAAGCACCCACAGTGTCTCCTGGTATGCTGTGAAAAATGTTGCTGTGGCTGAGGATGACACAGTTTTGGGAACAACGCTTTCTGTGCAGGTGTGGAGTTCACTGGCTGCAAGTTCTCTCCATTATTTTCTTAAAACATGCTGCTTCTGTGAATATTCTTGCCAATAATTTCACTAGACAGGTGATTTTTTTTGTTTTGTTTTGTTTTGTTTTGTTTTATGTTGGATGTAGCATTAATCCCGGATGAAGCTTCTTTTAAAATTAAACCTGTCATTATTCAAGTTGGTCCTGTGTCTTGCATGCATACTAAATATGATAGGCCAGGAACAGGGAAAGTAGCAGCATATGGTAAGAACACAATTCATATTTAGACACTTTTGTGTCTGTGCATATCTGTATGTATATGTATATACCGAAGTCTTTGTATGTGTGCGTGTAGGTGTGCATAATGCTTAAAAGCAGTTACTGGGAGAGGTTTTATTGGCAGTGGGTGAAGAGAGCTTAATTGAGAGCATGGAAAGTTTTCAAGTTCTTGGAACCAATGTGGCCTGAAACAATAAAAGTGTCTAAATGGACAATTTTAACAAAAAATGTTGGGATTGAAGAACCTTGCTGGAACTAGAAATCTATTAATTTCTGCAGGTATAGGCCTGTGTGTCCCTAGAGGCTTATTGTTTCAGTGAATCTGCTCTCTTGTCCAAACTCATTCTGTATCTCTGAAAGAAATTATTGTTTAACATTTTATACTTACTAACGAATAATACATTAACTAATTAAATTAGCTGAGTTACACAAAGATAAAATATAATGAAGAGTAGATCTAGGTCTATTTGTTAGATGATATACAAGAAACAAACACAAAGCAAATGTAAAATCAGATCTACTTTTTACGTTTGGAAATAATACTCATATACAATTTTAATGAATATTTTTCCAACCTAATGGACAACATAATACATTATTAAAATGGCAAATAAGGCCAGTTGTACAATACTGATAAAATAATGCTGGAAGAAAAATCGTTGTTTATATGACTGGCAATGATTTTTGGTGATGAACTACCTGAATATCTTACAAAGATATTTGCCCATAAAACTCAAAGCATGCCGCGAATACTATGTAAGGCACTAATCTGAGAGACTTTAAGATATGTATCTTTACAATCTCTTACTGGTGCTGTTAACTTCATGGAACTTTTCACAGCTTACACGATGAAGCTCATCCCTTTGGATGTTTAGGATTGAATTTCCTTTGAAAGTCACTGGACATCTGAGATTGAATTCAGAAAATGAAAGCTCACCTTTCAGGAGCTCCATGATTTACTGGCAAATACATAAGAGAAAATCTTAGATCAAGTTCTACTTTTCTTTGCTAAGAATTCTGCAGAAGAGCATTCTCAATTAATCTGTTATCCTTTACCAGCTGTTCCTTCCATCAGTACTTGATTTCTAAACTTTTATCACAGTCTGAAACAGGATAAATATCTGAGGGCTCCTTCGTTTTTTTTTTTTTTTGTCTTTAAAGCATGCTGAAGAATAGATGTAAATGACTAGGCTATTACTGCTTTTTGCCTTTTTATTTTTTATTTTTTTCCAGAAGTAGTGTTTCTTTTTAAACATAATGAATAATACATACTATCACTACCTACTTATTTCTCTAAGTATGGTTTTACTGAGTTTAATTTTGCTCTTTAGCAAATTAATCACTGTTTTTTTTTTTTCCTGCCCGGATTGAGAAGTGTAACTTTTGTGTGAATACGTCATTCCCTCTTGTTACTAAAATGATGAATTAAAGTAAGCAAATTTATCACTGACATTACAAAATGTGTCCTGGATTTCTCAGTGGACTTGTATTCTGAGCTGTTGTTTTTAATTTGTACTATTCTTTTGATAATGCCCATACTTCTGGATTGTGTCCAAAGCCTTCAGGTACGCAGTGGCACCAAAAGGAGAAACTTGTGCAATGCAAAGTTTTATCACTGGGTAACATAACAAATGATGATTTACTGAAATATGAATTCTAGGGAGGGTGATTCTTTTACACACCAGCCCTGAAAAAATTTTTTGCCATAGAAAGACAAGTAAAATTCTGGTTCAGCTAATGTTGAAATAAATGGAAAGAGTTATCTTTTGGGGAAAATGGATCAATCCATAGGAAGGCAAATATGTACTGAGAGGAAGAGCAATAGAAAGATTCTTAATAGAATCTCTTTTAAATATCTCCTAGATGCAGGAACACCAGTGCTTATGCTGGTATCACTGAAGGTCTTTCTGAACGCACACTGTGTTAAAGTAGTAGGCCAGTAACTGTGAATTAGTACAGCCAAAGCCAGATGTTATTCCCTGTGCAAGTTAATTGTGGGCAAAGGAACTTGTCATAGCAAGTTTTCTCCACTCTTATTAATGAACCTTGGCATTCCCTTAGAGAGATCTTCTACAGGGGTGAGAGAATAGTTCAGGCTTTATATCTTGCTTGGGCTCAGATTTTAAGTCTTTTCATCTATGCCTTGACCTTTCTCCATTTAGATTGTTGCTAACATGTGAATTATTGTTAGTAATAAGAAGAAATTAATTTCATAAAGGTAAAATTTGTTTAGGAGGTCTTTCACCAATATTGTAACAAGAGTTAGCTGATCTTTCTCATACCATGTACTATCTACTACTTTGAAGGAGGAGATACACAGAAATGTCTGTGTTTTTAAGGACAAATAAATAATCTTTATCATGCCACAGAGCAGAAATTTAAATAAATGGTATTATTACATACCAAATCAAAATATATAAAAGTAATATAATTGACAGGATGTTAAATAAGGTGCTGCCATTGACATTTGTTGATGACTCCTTTTTTCTTTCATTAATTTCCTTGCTGACAATAACAGTGCTATAGATTTTGATGGTGTCTGTGTAGTCTACAGAAAGACATGTGATTTACTTTCCTCTAAAAAGAGAGTGAAGCCCCCTCATTATGTAAAAAATTTTAATAGCTTCCTGCATTTTCAGTTCTGTGATGTTGCTCTGACAGATCATCTGAGATTCTCATGACTTCATCATCCAAAGCTGTCCTAAGAATTAGGATGGAATGGTGGAAAGTTTAAAATCCTGGACTCTGGCTGGGGAAGACTTAGTGGGTATATCCTGAGTGACAAACAACTTGAACTCTGTGGCCAGATTGTGATGGCTGTGTAACTTAACGGCTGCTTAATTACTCTAAGATTGATTTGGTTTTTGGGACATGGTCAGCAGAGTAAAGATGTGTTTTAGAGCCTCCAAAATTCCCCGATACCTTTGGTGTGAAATTTCCTTACTAACCACTGAAAGGCAAAATGCAGGAAATCAATCATCAGACCTAGAAGGGAGAAAATGGTTTTGTTGCAAAAAATCCATTCTCTTTGGATTCCTCTTCCAAGACTGATTATTTTAGAGAGCATGGTGTTTTAACAGAGCATATTGACATTTTCAGATCTAACATACACCCTTTTTGTGACCAGAACTGTTCTTCAGTGATCTACATTCAGCTGTTATAAGTGCTGTTTAGTTGTTAGTTATGTATAAACGGAGACTGCACCATTTTGCACATTTAGAAATCTCATCCAGGAGACAGATTGCAGCAGGATCAAGAGCCAACATTTATCTGTAAGCATCCTCTTCTACTTGCAGCAATAAGCCTTGCTTATTCTTTTACCTCTAGGTTCTAGAAGTCAAGAAAACCTGTTCAAGCTTGGAAAAGCAAATGACCTTGTCAAGCACAGGAGAAATAATATACTAAAAAGATGGAATATCCCAGCAAGAGAGACACAGAAAAAAGAAAAAGAAAAAAAGTCACATCCCTTTCTATCCCACTCAGCTTGAAGGGGTTGATTTAAAAGAAACTCACTGTTGGCCTTGGGAAGAATTCCACTCTGATCTATCCAAAGGCTTTTACTAGTCTAAACTACCGTATTACCAAGTTGCCCAAGTCTGGAGTGGTAGAGGAAAAAAGAGTCAAGTTCCATATGCTGTTTGGAATATTTGATGAACAACTAAGTTTAATGCTCAGATTCCAAAGAAATAAGAAAGTAAAGATACAAAGCAAGTAAATATATGAAAACTTAATACAAAAAGTCATAATCTTATTGATTACTTAAATTATTATATAAATGGTATAATAAAAGGAGATGTTTGTTGTGGGAACACTTGCAAATGTTCTCCAGATGTGGTGGAATAATATACAGCAGTTTATTATGCACTCTTTCCAGACAGAATTCTGTGTAAGAGTTTGCAGAAACTGCTCAAATTCAAGAGCAGGGCAAGAAGCACTATGTCTTGCCCTGTCCTTTGGGGCAGCTCTGATGATTGTTCTTTCCATGATGCGGGAGCTGCCCTTTGGTGTTTGGCTGGGGTTAGTCAAGTGCATGGGACTTCCAGGCCAAACCCTATTCTTAGAGATAAATTGTTCTATGTATAAAGTTGGTTTTGTATATCCTAGCTGAGAAGAAATCCCCAGGGAGCTGATAAAGGTGTACTTCTAGTCATTTTTCACTGCTGGGAAGGCACAATTCAGACTCTAACATATACTGCACAACACTGGCTGTACAGAGAATGCTAAATTCTGTTGTTGATCTTCATTTAATGCAAACAGCAGGCAACCAATATTCTATTGCTACACAAACAAAAACCCATACCACACTGTTTGGGCTTTGGATTGAGAAAATCTGGTGGACATCCATTTGGGCAAGAAAATGCTTGTGCGAAAGCAGAAGGCCAAAATATCAGAGTAGAAGCCATCTCCAAAAGAGCCTGAACAAGGATGTGGCTTCTGGCTCAACTGAAATTTGAGAATAAAGTGTTTGGCTGTAAAAACTCTGGGAATGTGAGAAAACTATGTTTGTTTAACGTCTCCTACAGAAGAATTTCTTCAAAGTGTACCGCATTTTATGAAGTTACAAATCATTCCCTGTAAGATAAAGTTTACAAAATTCTGATTTTCTCTTACTCTTTCAGCAGAAGTGTTTGAAAATGATAGCTGAATAGTGACAGAATAACTCTCTTTGACTCCCATCAGCAACAGAAACACTCAGAGAAAAAAGGGTAAATATTGCATGGAGGCAGCATCAGAAATTTACCTTACATTGACTTGTCAGTCCTAGGCTGGCTTTGTATGTGTTGTGAATGGAAAACTCTTGTAGATGAGAAGAAATGCTGTGGTTAGATTGTGTCTTTTATACTCGGTAGTCTTTGCTGCTGTGAATTGCCTGACTTGAACTGGAAGTTGATAAGTCGATGATTTCCTATGTGTTTTTCCTACCCTGTTTTTCCTATTAAAACTTTTGTCCAATAGCCTTTTTTTTTTTTCCTTTTTTTTTTCCTTTTTTTTTTTTCTTTTTTTTCTTTTTTTCTTTTTTTCCAGGAGCACACAATTTTGAGCTAGAGAAAAGCATTTCCCCTTTGGAGACACTCAGAAGGTGACAGCTTCAGTAAACATAGTATCTTTTATTCTTCCAAATGTAACTTGCTTGTGAATTTATTTTCCCTCAAGATCAAATGTGAATTTCTTCCCTGAGCATCTTGGTTTTATACATTAGCATTGGGTAGTTTTGAATTTGTCTTACATTTTTAGTACCAGTTTGTTACTTTTTACTAAACATGCTGATAAATTTTAAGACAAGTGAAGTTCTAATGAAGTACTATTTTCCTAAATATTACAAGTCTAATGTATCATAGGATGATGTAATAAAGAAAAATATTCAACCAGTAATGAAAAGCTAGGTAAATGGGAATGTTTAAGGTCTGTTGTATGCAGGGAAGTACATTAAGGCAGAACTAAGAGACACATTAATGGATTTAGCATTACCAATCAGACCTGGACTTAGTATAAATCAAATACCACTGCATTTTAGCCTAATGTACACCCACTCATTCATTAGCATTGTTCAATGCAGATTATAAATATTAGTGAAGAAACCACCAGCTCTTTCCACCGATCCAGCAATAATTGAATAATAATGATGTCAGGCTTATTTTTATGAATCACTATAGCGTATCGATTTTCACCTGGGGTTTGAGAGAGCTTTCTCAGCCAGTGTACGACAGGAAATGCTTATAAGCCGTTAAAAAAACAAAGGGGAGAAAGAGGAAGAAAAGTGAAAAGAAGCAGTGGGAAGGTGATGGAAGCAACATTTGGTATCAGATAATTGCAGATGTAATCAAAATGTAATGAGAGGGTCCTGTAACTTACAAGCAAGGTGATAAAGGTAAATTAATTACCCTCCATACTTATTCATGTATTCACATTCCTTTGAGATGAAAAGTATTTGTTTTATATGCTTATTTTGCCTTCAAAGTCAGGAAAGGGAGGAAATATTTGCAAATATTCTATGAATTCTTTATACACGAGAGTAAAATCAGAGAAGGAAGGTAGACTTTGCTTCTGTCTGTTACACATAGCTTCTAAATAATATAAGTAATGTAAAGTTTTGGAAATATGTGATCTATTACTATGAAAAAGAGGAGAAATCTCCTATCTTCCTTTTGTAAAAGATGTACCAGCATTTGTTAGGGAGCTTTTTCCTATCTTATATCTCAAAGTGGTAGAAAATTGAATACCCTGTAGAGGTATGAAGGTAATACTACTATATATCTCTGCTTTGAAGTAGGAGGTGTATGTGTATGAGTGTAAGCATTACAGTAACCTGTTTTTTATTGTTTTTGGAAGACAGAAAAGATCTGATTTTACAGACAGAAAAGACAAGCTGGAATTTCTTAACCATTTATTTTACTATACCAAGATTTAACTGGTATATATTGAGTCTGACATAACTAGAATGGCCACCAGATATTAACTTGAGCGCTCTGATTATTCTAACGAATTGTTTATTTCCAAAGTAAATTTACATAATTCATGCTAAGGATTTTTTTATGCTCTCATCTACTGGTGTAACAATTACATTCTTTTATAAGGCTATCCTTCCCTTTAATGATCTAAAATTTGCATTGTTTATCTCAGCCTAATTTACTGGAAAGCTTTTCAGCAAGGCCAGATTCTAAGATTCAGAGATGCAAAAGGGGTTTTGACATTCAAGACTTCACCATAAGGCTCCAGTCTTATAGAAATTTTGAGAAATTCATTAATAGGTATAATTACAGCATTTTTGGGGGGTCTGGGTATCCTGCTGGGAACCCTGTAATATTTAAGCTTGTAAAATAATCCAATGAAATTTAGGTGCTTAAGAGTCTTTAGTTATGAGTAAAAATATCAGAAGTACTATTTTTTGTTTTCTAACTGTTTTAAGGTGTATGTTTGTAAAACCACATGCTGCCAAGCTCAGTTACAAAATGAACTGGAATACAAATCACAGCCTTATTGATTAGGTTAATGCAGATTGCAGCACAGTTGTTAAATATCACCATACAAAGCGTTCCTACCGTAGATATATGCTTAAAATGAATGCATATCAAAATAACACAGCTTTGGACACTCTGTCAGCGGTTTTCTGGTTAAGGCTCTGTGAGATGACACAGAGAATTAAACCTACCTGAGATTTCCCTCCTCTAAATGAAATGAAACACCTGGTGAAACCAAAATAAGAGAAACCTTGTGAAGTTCTAATAGGGCACCTGGGAAGCATTCTCTCAGGTCAGAAGATTTGAAGGACAAAAAGTTAATAGGGTAAGGTAACACAGGGGTTTGCTTCATGGGAAGATGCCAACAGCTGAGCAGGTAGAGTAGCTACTAATCTTATTTGCCCTCTTTCAGCAGCTTTAGGACTTTAGCTGGCTAAATCCTTAGGCAACTGCATGTTACAGCAAGAGGAACTTAACTTTGTATGAAGTGTTATTCTCTTCTCTCTGAAACTGTCGCAGAGAGATCTCTGTGCTGAGCAGCTGAGATACAGCAATCTGCTTCTGCTGTGCAGAATCTGCTTGCATACGGGTGCTCCCACTTGTATGAAGTGGGAATAACATCTCAAATTCTAGTTACAGCAGCCATATTCTATTGCTCACAGTCCTAACTTAGATTTTTATTTTTATTGTGGTTAAGTACTCATATTGGATGGATCAGTATTATTTTGTCATAAATCCAAAGTACAGCATCATTTGGGCTACTGTGAAGAAAATGAACACTGTCACTGCCAGACCTATTGCAACTTTATTTATTTTCTGATGTCTAGCTTCTGTTACAATATATGCGTTTCCATGTTCTTTGGAGTTAGGATTAAGAAAGTGATGTTTTCAAATTCACTCTACAGTCATTGTTGGACACTTTCAACACTCTGCTTCTGTTCACTGACAATGTGCGTTACACTATACTATCACTATTGCACTTTTCCTTTGCTTTAGGTCAAAAATAATTTCTGAAGATTCAAATGTAAAAAGCAAGAAGACTTTCTGTCTGGAAACCATTGTAGGCAGAAAATAATCACAGATCAAGGAGGTCTATCATAGTCAGAGAGTTACGCAATAGAGGCTGTGCAATAATTAAATCTTGTATTGATTGCAGGCAGTTAAAATCATGATAACCAGAAGATTGATCACTGCTGAATGAAATGGAAGCTGTTTCCTTGGAGGGAAAAATCAGAAGTTATTTCTGATTCTAAATTGTAGCAGCAGTTTGTAGCTGCTAGCTGGCAGAAATAGACTGATGACTTGGAGAGCAAGCTGGCCTATACCAAGCATGATATCTCAAATGGAGTATAGAACAGGTACATCATATCTGCTGAGTGCTGAATTTGAGTCAGGAATATCCCTACTTTACCAAGGTAATATACTGGCGGAAGAAGGTGATGTGTTAACTTTTTGGTCATGTTCTGTTTTCAACTGGACACGTACATATATTCTGTGACATTGAAGGGATTTCTTTACATGAACATACTAATTAGCTATAAATTTAATTGTCTACCCAAACAAAAAGGCTATAAATTTAATTGTCTACCCAAACAAAAAGGAGTACCTTATTTTAGAAGAAGGCGAAAAAAAGGACAGATCAAAATTAAAGGGATCAAGGCAACGTTAAATATTTTCTATTGAGCAGGTGTGAAGAATGATCACAACTCACTAAGCCCATGAAACTGAACATCTGCTAAAAGAAGCTCTAAAAAAATATATGCTAGCTAACTCTTCCTCTACTGGAGTTTCTGTTTCGTTGTCCATCAGATTTTCCCCTGAAAATCAAGGGAATAGAATAATTATTTTCATTTTTCTTTGGTTCATTGTAAGCTAGAACTAGCTATTAGGCTGGGATGGCAACTTGTTTTGATGGGGGTTTGTTTCCTTGAGTTTTTTTCTACCACATACTGTATGCAGATCTGACAGACCAACAACAACAGATAAAACCCTAATAACAACAAAAACAGAAAATAAAAATTATATTGCCAAAAGCAAAGCCTCTTTCAGTCTTGGATATGTTTGGCTCTGAATTTTGAATTGTAAAATTTTGTACTGTAAGAAATTCCTGTGCTACTGTCTCTAGCATTAGTTATTCTGACAGTATTTTAACCCAAGTTACTTTACAGATTAACATTGATGTTTGTTTTCTAGCACGAGTATTAGGCTTAAAACAAAAAACAAAAAAACAAAACCAAAAACAAAACACCAACTGACAAAGAAGCCTTTAAATCAATTAACTAAGATACAAGACTCCATTTGTCAAGTATCGTTTTAAACATAAGCAGAAGGAGGCTTATTATTTGTTCATTGACGTGGGTTTCACAAGGAAGATAAAGCTTTGAAAGCTCTCTTATTTCTGATAGCATATGGCACAGGCAAGAACAAACCCATGCTATCCCACTGGTCACACCCAGATGATGTTGCTTACAGAGTGGGGCTTCTGATGATAAACCTGTTGACTCCTTGACTTTTCTGCAAATGCTAGAATGTATATCAGTTAGGCTGAAGCCCTTTCCAAGGATGTTAATAGAATCATAGAATGGTTTGTTTTGGAAGGGACCTTTAAGATCACCTAGTTCCAGCCCCCCTGCTATAGGCAGGGACACCTCCCACTAGACCAGGTTGCTCAAAGCCCCACCCAGCCTGGCCTTGAACTTTCAAGCTCCAGCTTTCTCAGTCTGTCACCGTAAGGGAGATCCTCCTGCCCTCATCATCTTCATGGACCTGCTCCAACAGCTCCATGTCCTTCTTGTGTTGAGGACTCCAGAACTGGACACAGTACTCCAGGTGAGGTCTCAAGAGAGCAGAGTAGAGGGGCAGAATCGCCTCCTTCAGCCTGCTGGCCATGCTTCTCATGATGCAACCCAGGATACGGTTGGCATTCTGGGCTGCAAGCACACATTTCCTGCTCACTTGGAGTCTTTCATCAGCTGACCTGTATATTTCATTTACAGAGCTATGGGGGAAAAAAAAAACAATTTTTTTTAAAAAATAACATGCTACTTGTTATGAGTGTTTCCTTCCTTTTCCCAACAAAGGTCAACAAAGATAGTTAGCCAAAGCAGCATATTCCTGCTGTTTTGTGCTATGCTGGCAATATATAGCAGCTGTAACTTCCATTTACACAGGAGTTTAACCTGGGGGAAAATCTTCTTTGTGTCATTGCAAAAATGTGAAGCAGTCAGACCATATCTGGACTAAATATGTCTTCCAAAGTGTACATTATTTCCAGCAAGTGACTTCAATATATCCTGATCAAACATGCTTGGTAAGCTGAATGTTTTCACTTGACTAGGAAAAAAAAAGCTATATGTCTCCATTATCTAGTACTTCAGTGGTAAATAATACAGGGAGTAAAATCAGGCCCTTGATATTTTAGCATAGATTGTGAATAGTGTGGAAACTTTCTGTTATTGAAAAGAAGAGGGCAAAAACTCTGTCTTACATGTGTTTGTTTTTAACCATACTCTTCCTTGGAGTAGAATCCACTAAAACTGTATAGTGGGCAATGCCTTGCAGGAGCTTACATTTTGCCATAAGAGCAAAATTGACAGAAGGCCTTATATTTAGGATGTAGGCTTATGAGTAAAGGGGATGAATGCAGTGCTGAACATCCAGCCATATTTCTTCAGGGCCTGACAGCTGTGCAAGGCATACCATGCCTTCTAAGGGGCTGCCTGCTGCAGCAGGCTATGGCTGCTAGCTTAAGCAGGGAAACTTCCTTTGTAAACCTACTTGCCCTGCTCATGAGTTTGTTTTTGGGTACACATAGCATGTAATCCCAAAGTGTGAGGAGGACATGGTTTCTCCTTTCCTTTTCTTCCCTCCCTTCCTCCTTCCTTTCCCCTCCCCTCCCCCTTCCCTTCCTTTTCTTTCTCTTCCTTTCCCTTCCATTCCCTCTCTTCCTCTTTTTTTTTTTTTCTTTCTCTCCATCTACTGTCAACTTGCAGCAAGAGCTGGAGGTTTGTTTTCTCTGCCCCTGTTATACTGAAGCCAAGGAGAGGCCCTGCCAGCTCTCCAGCTTGCGCCTGGTCAGACCAGCCAGTCTGCCACAGCATCCGTCACCCTGTTTTCAGGCACACACATCCAGCCCTCCTGTCAGAAGTTCCTGTCCTTGAACTGAACAAAGCCCTCACAACCCGTGCCATGAGTTGAGTCACTTACATCTGTCTCAGGAGGAGTTTATCTCGCCTGACAAGGCTTTGCCTGGTGTTAGTGGTACAGCTGGTGACAGGCTGTGCATGCAGCAGCATGTGACCCCGGCTCCTGGCCTCGGCATGGGCACTCGTCAGAGCTGTCACGCAGTCAGAACAAGTTAATTCAATGCATGAAGGGTGAGGTGTGGGCTGTAATAATATCAGGCCTCTGGAGAGGGTGCTGTCAGACAGCGTGTACCGGTGGCTGCCCCAGCTGCTGCCTCCTGCCTATGAGGATGCAAGCTGACAGGCGGCAGGTTTATTTGCACGGTGTTAAGCTGGGGAGCAGGCGTATTAATTTTCTGTCTGTTTGGCAGAGCTGGTGATACCACTCACTGCATGACTCTCACCTGGGAAGAGTGCCCGAGGATGCAGGCCATGCTCACTGCTGTGGCTGAGGGGCTGTGGTGGCCGGGGCACTGCTTGGCTGCGGCTGTGTCTGTGCCTCTGCCCAGATTTCCTGCCCTGTTCGTCCCCATGCACATTACTCTGACCCTATATTCTTCTCCTTCTGACAGGTGGCTGGAACTTTCAGAGACTGACTGCCTCTGGGCAGCTGACACTTTTTGCTTGTATTTGTGTAAATACTGCTCATATCTATGAATTATACCACATATACAAATACATTTGTGTGCACACACACACACAGTTTCTTGAATATGAAATATTTTCAGCTCTGGATGAGACAGAGTGAGGCAGAATCTCTGCCTGGGAAATGTATGTTATGTCATAATTAAAAGAAGACTAATAATCCATTTAAAGCCAATGAAATTTCTTTTTGCTGACAGACATGAGAGACTCCAGACTAGGCTGGCTAAGGACTTTCTGGTTAAAACATCCAGACACAATAAACAAACCAGCAAGAATTGCTGATGTTCAATTTGGAGATGAGAATTAACAGGTGGAAATGATGGGATAAAACATAAACACAGAATAAAAATTTCTCTCTCTCTTTTGTTTTTTTTTTTTTCTCTTACTTACCCAAAATACACTTAATTGAAGAAGATAGCAAGAAAAATAGGACTGCAGCTAAGGAAGTAGTAAAAATGCTACCAGTCTAACAGAATTCTTCCTGGTGGGAGTGGGAAGTCCACGGAAGATATCACAGAACCAGACAGAGCTCTGGCTATTAGCCTGGTTGTGATTTAAGGAAAACTGATCCTTACCTCAAGTTGTACTTGATTCTCCTGTTCTGTGATGCCTTGCATAAGCTAAATAGAAAAATATCTCTGATTAGATAAATAACATCTTGTCTACATAGCTAAACAGTTCTCCTGGAATAAGCTGTTCTGCAGTCAATAAACTTTACTCTAGAAGAACATCACTTTCATTGAACTCTTAATTATTGATTTGTGGACAGGGTGAAGCTGTGGGAAAGGAAAAAAATGGGAAAAATCAATGGGATAAACCAGTGTCTTGAGTCCATTGGTCTTTCTTTTGGCAGTATTTGACTGGTAAAAAATGGAATTGGCACTGAAAATCTTTCAGGTCTCTTGACTAAAAATTGTTGAATTGAAATGAATTGGATTTGAAATCCACAAGACTGAGACCGATGTTAGAAATATGTATTTGGAAATGGAGGCAAAAACTGGTGTGTTAGTAAATGCAGATGGAGATCAGATTCATTAAAGTTGAATTCTACTGTGTGTTAGGAACAAAGGGAAGGAAATGTCTTTTCGTACCACATTAATTAAAATCGCAAACTCTGCAATTAGATGATGTTGAAACAAAAGTTTGTATGAGTCACAAAAAGGGTCGGGCACTGGTAGCTAGCAGGAATGTTCAGAATTGCTGCAGCTAATGATAACGAACACTTCAGAAGAATTATTAAACTAAGATCTTCCCAGTTCCAATATCAAGCAACTAAAGAATAAGCCATACACATCTGTGCAATGCTAAGAGCCAGAAGCAGAACAATAGCTTATATGGACCATGAGTTCTGACCCATGAGGAAAACATAGGCCTCAAACGAATTGGTCTTCTGGCTTTGAGTGGGAGCACTGCCATCAGGCTGTAAGATTTTGTTTTCTTCCTGAAAACAAACTGTTAAATTCTTGTCATTCAGTTGGATGCCAGGAGCTTGACACTGACCTGGTTTCCAGCACTTTTGATTCTTACCTTTGAACTGACATTTTAAGCAAACCATCCAGAATGAGTCCAAGATCTTTTCAGAGTGAACGTGGAGTCCCTCGCTATGTGTGGGTGTATGTACATACAAGGTGTTTTTCCTTGAAAGTTTCCATCTTGTGCTTATCAACACTGAATTTCAGTTGCCACTTAATGAGCCTAGCATGAGATTGCTGGTATCTGAGCATTTCTTAAGTAGGACCACCAGCTGCTCTGTACAGACCGTTATCACTGATGCTTAATGCACTGGTCTTGCCTTTGGTAATAGCTACTAGAAAAATACATGATCATAGATTTTTGAAGCTGGAGAGTAGGACAAGAAAGCTGCGAGGAGGGCAGGGGTTTTAGAAAGAAACTTACCTCAGGGATGGCTAGTGTTAATGCAACTTTACAAATAGTATCATTTTGAACAGCAATCTGTTCTACTAAGTATTTATATTATCTGTTTGGTAAGTTTAGACCTTTATGATTCTTTACCTTTGCCATATTCTAAAAAGTATGTGCATTAACCCGTGAAATGTCAATCTCTTAGCATGACAGCTGGAATGGATCCCAGCTGTGATTATATATTAGATATTTACAGGGAGGAGTGGTTTTATTAGAGTAAAAGAGTTCAACTTCTCCTTGTTTGAGGCTTTTGAAATTTTTGGAATAATCATATGTTAGGTCTTACTGTGCAGTATGTTCTTTTTAACCAGTTTATCCATGTTTAGAGAACAGTGCAATCAAATATTGGATGTATTTATATCATCTGGGACTTAAACTTCAGCAATGCCCACCTGTTAAGGGATTTGAAATCCCCTAAAATATCCCCACCTTATGTGCAGCAGTTTATGTAGTGAGACATAACCTAATATCATACACTGCACTACACGTTTAACATGTACTGGACCAGAGGGTCATGTCTTGTTGATGCTTTAATGACGCACATTGCAGGATTTTTAGTTAAGTGGTTGGTCTTTGAATTTCACTGTCTCAAGTGAAGTCTGTAAAGTAAAAATGAGCCTGTTATGTGCTGCTTTTTTCCTCAGTAAGGTGTGCTGTAAAGAACAGCAATATTATGAAGTTCTGATTTGCTCTTACAGTGCTTTCTTTCTGCGACAAAATTAAGCCAATTTTATTAAGTCAGTTTTGCACTGACTTAATTTCCAATCCTTTCAACAGGAGATGTCGAAATTTATGTTTATGGTAGGGTCTTCTGTCCCACAGGTTTTTGCTGGCTGCTTTTAAATCACTTCTCCTCATTTTTGTACCTCTTTCTGGAACATCTGTGTCTTTCCTCATAAAACGTGGTCCAAGTTTGTTTGGTGTAAAAACAGTGCATTTATTTTTCATTTTCCCCTCTGTTTTATGAGGGCATGCTGACCCACATCAGGGATGAGCTGATCAGCTGTGGACAGATGGCATCTCTGCTGACAAAGATGCTCTGTGTCACCTCAGCTGAAAGAACAGGAGAGGGCTGGGGAAACTGTTAAATATTTCATGTGACATGAAGTGATGAAGTGATTTTACAACTTACTTATAGTGATTAAATTAAATCGATTCTCTTCATATATATTTTATTCGTTGCTTGCCTATTTCTTTTTTTGGATTGGATCTCCCTCTGGCTCTTACAGACAAGCACTATACCCTTTATACTCCTTCAAAGACATGCACAAGGCCTTTGACTTAGGTTTTTCTCTTTTGAGAGGGCAGAGGTCATATTATTTTGGGTCATATAGCATTATATCCTGGCTGTTGGATATTTAGCCATTGCTAAAATTAGGTAAGGAGTCAGACTAGTGCTTGGTTTTTTTTTTTAGTTATTATTACCAAATTTTGAGGTTGTTCCCCCCCCTTCCCCCCCCTTTTTTTTAGCCCCAAGAGTTATAAGAAGCACTCCTAAGGTGTGGTGGTGATCTGAATAAAAATGCTCTGACACTTGCTCACTACTGCCTTGTCAGTGTAGATAAAGTTTCAGCTGATCAAAACACCCCTGCAGGCAAGAACAAGACTGTTTTTCTCTCCAGCCTGCTGCTGAAAAGGCTTTAACAGAGTGGGAGTCAGTAAATTAACACTGGCTATTACCAGGTTGAGAGGTTTTGTTTAGCACTTAGCTAATTTTGTAGTCATGTAGTTTGGACTCCAGATGGGAGGATGGTGGTGAAATCTTCCACATGGCTTGTCGCTGAGTTACCTTAAACTGTATACAGAACGTACCTATGGAGACGTAGAAAATTGGGTTTAGCAGTACTGTTCACCTTCAATATTCCTGGTGGGGGTTTTATGGAAGCAAAAGGTCACGCGTTATCAGATCAGTCAGCTGTTAAATGTGACCCCACAGCAATCAATCAGCCAGTGCCAATTGCCTAACATGCTTCTCTTGATCTCTGTATTGGGGATGGCTTAGGTTGTTCAGCATACAAATTATGGCTGTGTCTTTCGCAGCAATGTTTCTGCTGTGATTCAGGAACTCTTGAACATTTTGGTGTCTTTCAGCTGTGTGGGAGGAATGAATATAATACCAGCTTATGTTGCGTGAAAAGGCAGTGCTTGAGGTCGGCCAGAGGCCGGGGTTTTGGTTTGGAACACAGCCTCTGTTCACACACCAACTGTGTAAGGAAATGACACCATCACTACCTGGGAGTGGAATGAAAGAAAAGAAAGGAAAATGTGTTTTGTATTGTCTCTTTCCTTGGGATGGGAGAAAAAAAAATGTGATAATGTCCTTCTTATCTGGATTGTTGAAGACCACCACATCCTTCTCTGAGATGAGTTGAAGGGTATGTTGTCTTGGCAAGGAATACAGTAGAGAAAAGAAACAGAAAGGTTTCCTGAGATGGCAAAGTCATGAAAAGTCCTGAAGAGAAGGGCTGGGACTCTGAGATGGAGAAGTCTGGTAATGTATGGTGGAATGACTGGAGAAAGGAGATGAAAAAGTTAAAGACAGTAATAACTGTCTGTAGAGACTAATAGTGAAAAGGTGATTCATTTAAGTTGAGATGTCAGTCTCCCCAAATCATTCTTCTATGAAAATTATCCTATGAAAATATGAGAGAAGAGTTTGTCTTGTCCCATAATATTTAATAATATAATGATTTACATTAGAGTGTGGCTGCTTTCGGGGTAGTTAAGCTCAGACTTTGGGAAAAACACTAATGGGAGAAACCTAAGACAGAAACAGGTATTTTTGTCATAGTTGTCTGTATTTGAAAAGAAAATAGAAGTCCTGTTTCCCTCAGTGCAGTAGGAACTGAACAGCAGGAGGCAATTTCTTTACTTACGGCTTTGTCACCTTTCTAGCCATTGTTCAGCCCCAAATCCTGTTTTTGCAGGGTTACATTACAATTGCTGTTGCGACTGTGTCTAATGATTTGGCTTTCTTGTTCCCTTTGCTGCCCATCTCTCTGGTCTTTTGTCATGTCTTTTATAGACACATAAACCTTTGAAAATAATAGCCAGTGAACCACTTTCACCTATGGAGTGAGCTGGAAGTAAAAAGTTCATGCATACAGAGATTCATCAAAACCTCCTCCATTGTGTTCAATAAAGCATAAGATATTTTGATCCAGGCTCATTTCTTGCTTCTCTTTCAGGCTTATTGTGCAGCTGCAGGCGGGATGCTCAGTCTGGCTGTCACTATCTCCCCACTTCTGAAGGCCAATAAGGGGTAAGGTGGCATAAGTTCATGAAGTCTGCAGAGAGCTTTGAGAAGTCAGAATGGAAATTACAGTAGAATGAGAAAATTGCTATGTAGACGAGATTAGGTTCTGGCCACGTGAATAAAAAGACCACAAGAATAGGAGAGGCCCCATCCACGCCAAACAAATTACCTTAGGGGAGTGCAATGAGCATGACCTTAAGATGAGCATATGACTCCATGAAAATTGTGCTGAAAAGAGCAATCATAAACTGGCAGGTTTATTGTAAGAAATAAGTGGACATACATGCCAGAAGGGCTGTAGAGGAATTTGTAAAATGCTGTCCTGATGAGCCTTGTCTCTTATAAAAGATGCAAGTTTGTGAGAGTTGTTATAGTGTGTAAATTAAAGAAGATTTCCAATATTGAACAGATATGTCAGATGCCCTTTTCTCATAAAAATTTTGCTGATCTATCAGTTTTACACTGATATTTTCTTTCCTCCTTAGACATTCACTGGTCTTGTTTCTTGGTTGTGTATGTAATTATTTCTACCACACTCCTTTCTTTTGGAAACAAAATAAGTGAAGAAAAATATATTGCTTTGATTTCTTCCTGTGAAAGACACAGTAGAACTACTATCTCTTAAAAAAAAAAATCCAAATTTTCTGCCACAGAGTTACATTACTTTGCAAAAGAGTATTAAAAAGGAAGTGGAGAGAGGAAAATTTGATCTGGAATCCAGTGGCTGTGGTAATTTTCAGAGCAGGTCCTGTAATTCGTGCAAGCTATGTTTGTTACGCTGGAGAACTGGAAGAAATTATCTGTTGCATTTCTTTTTCTTCTCTTTAGTCTTAGGTTTCATAAGAGGTGTAATCTTTTCTAATTTATTGTAGTCTTGGATCTCCTTGCATGTTGGGTTTATGAATTTATCAGGCAATCGGTGAAGGAATCATTTGGGACCCAGCTGTGTTCCCTTTTTCTGTGCTTGCATATTTTACATGCCGAAGGCAAAATACCAAAGAGAAAGTACTCCTTTAGCTCTGGTATATCACAAAACTTCCTTCATATGGAAGGAATTTCTTGATTAATGTGTAGTGTTGTGTGAAGCTTATGTTAATATGCTGTATTAAGACTGGTCCCAGAAGTTGCTGGTATCTACTATTTTTAGGAAAATGTAAAGATTTTGTATTTCTGCAAACTTGTGTGCATTTCATGTATTGTATTCTACAACTGTAATGCCTTTGGTATCCCTGTTAAAATTTTATGGTATACCTGAAAATAAGATAGAAATTAATATTAGTTTCTTGAAACATAGAAACACACCCAACTCAATTATACTGTTTGAACAACTATTTTGAAGGGAAAATGGTACGTAACTTTTTTTTTTTTTTCCCACTAAATTCTCTCTGTATTCCCCATCTGACCACTCCAAAGCAATATTAAACAATTCTTTCTCTCATTTGTGTGCTATGATATGGATGAGAGCATGTGATCAGGACTGTGACCTCACCTCAGTTTTTAAAAGAAACCTCCCTTTGTGCCTTTCAGTTATACAACTTTCAAGTAACCAAGCCTTTAACTCAAAAGCAGTGTGATTCCCTTTGATACCCATCTGACTGTAAGGAATTCCTATGGATGCATGAAAGTGGTTAGAGGCAACCTTTCACTGGAAGCCTGTGGAAATTAAGTGACTCTTCATATGTGACTTTGGCAATCTTCCTAACTCCTATTGGGTAAAGGAAGAGAAAACTTTGTCGTTATACACAGTAGATTGAGGCAGGAATTTCAGAAAGTCTCATGAGAAAATCATTTTTATATGCACTTCTGACTGGAGGAACACACCTGAGAGATTTAGTGGTTGTTTCAATGTTAATCTTTGTGATTAAAAAAAAAAAAAAAATCCTTGTGTGGATTTACAATACAGAGAATAGTGCCAAGAATGAATGCTCTACCCCAGGTGCAACTTTAGCAATGCCAAAGATATGTATAGATATATACATATATAATAATTTTCCTTCATCTTCTTGCCGAGTTGCTAATGTAACATGCCATGAGACTTGCCTTCTTGTGTGATGAGACCACATTTTTGACTTGTATTCAGCTTGCTATCCACTCTAATCCCCCAAGGCTTTTCAGCTGAGCAGATTTCAGTGATATTTATGTGGTATAAATTTGTTTTGTAGGACTTCTGTCCTCAGGGTAAAGCTAGCGATTCACCCATAGGCCTAGGTGATCTGGGATGCTTCAGCTGTCCTTTTGTCAGAATCTTCCTAATTTTAGGGATTTGTTTCTTGATACCTTGTGCACCTCTAGTTTTGAAGAAATACTAAGAATTATAGGCAAAGGCCACATTTATAGCATTCTATCCAGTGGTGTTTAAAAAATCTAGCATCACTGCAACTGAAGACAGTGATGACATTATGAAGTTTCCCTTAAGTCACAGACAAGACATGCTTGAGTTAATGGCAGGGTAGCACATGCTGACCACCTGCTGAAAGTCTTTTGAGTAATAAAAAGGTGGTTCAATATTCATGTGCATTGCCACATTTGTCACATTTATGCTAAGATTGTTTACAAGGAGGGTTAGCCTTGATACTGTTTTTTTTTTTTTTTTTTTTTTTTTTTTTTTTTTTTTTTTTTTTTAGTGTTAGTCTTTCTATTTGGGAACTACAGCTTTATAGGATTTGAAGCTTTAGCTCTTACTGGTAGCCAGTAGTCAACCTAGTTTACATAATCTCAGTTGCAGGCACAAATAATCCTGATTTCTTTGCACTTTAGTCTTCCGATTTGTCCCAGGAGTTTAAAGGGAATAACTAAGATGTTATGACTGGTCCCTAGAGAACTCTTTCCCTTTACGGAGGTCTACTGCTTGTGCAGAATATCCTACAATATATTAAGCATTACTTGAAAAGAAAGATATGACACTGATGATGTAATACTCTGTCTATTCCTGGCTCCAATAATCCATGATGAGAACCCTGACTTGCCTTTAATTTTTACAGAAAACTCCATGAGCTCTGGGAAAAACCCTAAGAAATCTGATAGACCCTCTGGACAAATTCTTGAATACTGCATAAACCAGAAATGGTAGGGATGGAAAATCTTTATTATTATTATTATTATTATTATTGTTATTATTTATCATATGGATCTGTTTTATCTTGAGCAGCTTTAAAACGTTTGGAAACTATATTAATAATTGGGACCTAGATTCTGAAAAAATCCCTAGATGAAACAGAAACATTTCTCTCAATAGTTCACTGTTTGAAATATGTTTCTGGCTGAAAACAAAAACATTACAAAAACCTCACTAAGAATAGGAAGTTGCTGCAGGAACGAAACTCCCTTTCTGGCTAACAGGACTGTGTTTTCCTATGCAAATGTAGCAAAGCCCAGAAATTAGCAATGACTGCTAAATTAACACACTTGAAGAGCTTGGCTGGTTCTAATAGGCAGTCAAATGGTCTTGTTACATTGTAATGGTGCCAAGCTAATTGAAGTGATTACTGTTGCTCATGAGCAGCCCTTTTGAAGTGAAGTCTTTTAAATTATCCATAGACGTTAAATGTCAGACACTATTGTGTAATTATACTTTGTAAACGCTGAATGTCATAAGGCATCACAGGTAATTGAGGTTTACAGAGAAGAGCTTTATCTAAACCTAATTGGGCATCAACTCTTTGTCACTATTTCTAAACCTAATTGGGCATCAAATTTTTGTGCCAGGGGACACTCCAACACCTTATCTCAGCCCTCCCCCGTCACCATCAGCTGGGAAGTACATATCACAGCAAATCTGACCCACCAAACCCAGAACCTCTCACAGTCCAACCTGTGCAGCCCGTGGCTCCAAGAAATTGGAATTTTAACGGGATAGCAGCCCCCTCTATTTCACTGGAGAGGGACAGCAGTAGTCGATGGTGATCTCCTACATCTTCTGTGTCTGGGTTCAGCTGTCACACCACCAAACCACTGTGGTATTCAACAGAAAGCTTTGAAGTGCATGAAGAGGAGAGTTTGGGTTAACAAATGTTTTTTGTCTTCTTTTTATTTACACATACACAGTAACTATTTTCAAGTGCTGATTTTTCATTATTTCCTAGTACTTCCTAGAGGAGAAGTCAGATTCACAGCACAGAAATCCATTTTCTATCTGAATCTTAGGCTTTTACTTCTGTCATTTTTACTAGTAAGCAGATGCTTTACTCCATGACTCTTCCCCTGAAAGCTCCTTTTCCTTTTCCTTTTCCTTTTCCTTTTCCTTTTCCTTTTCCTTTTCCTTTTCCTTTTCCTTTTCCTTTTCCTTTTCCTTTTCCTTTTCCTTTTCCTTTCCCTTTTCCTTTCCCTTTCCCTTTCCCTTTCCCTTTCCCTTTCCCTTTCCCTTTCCCTTTCCCTTTCCCTTTCCCTTTCCCTTTCCCTTTCCCTTTCCCTTTTTTTTTTTTTTTTTGTTTTGTTAGGATAATCTGCATGCAGAGATTTATTGTGATAGTACCTCTGATTTTTGTCTCTGGCTGTTTATTTGTTTATTAATTCTTTAGTTTTTTCTTCCCCTGTAGATCAAAGACTGCTATTTATGTAGTCTTTACTCTTGGTCCTTGATGCTATATCTCCAAAAACATTCAATTTTTTAGACTGGATTCCCTTAGCTTTGTTTATAGAGTCTCAACCCAAGTTTACTGAGGTCACTGACTGTATTACCTCTGACTTCAGTGCATTTGGTTTGAAAGTCGATTAAATCAACCTGCTATAGTCAATACTTCTCTTGTAAGTTGTAGAAGTCCAGAAACTGTTCAGAACTACCACTTCCATGTAATTTTGTGTCACATCATGTCTGGCATGTTTTTATCAGGTGGTCATGCGTAGAGAGTGTTGAAGAAACTCCTTGTGGGTAACAATGTTGTATTTGCTTTTTTATTAATCAGTATTAATAGTGTATTTTGATGTGGGGGAAATTTGTGTGTTTATATGGAGAAAGTCACTGCTTGAATGTGCATTTCAGGGAAAAGAGTACAAAGATTTTCTGAGACAAAAAAAGTGTGGTCAGAGAACCTCAGTTCATTTGCAGAAGATTTCACTGTTACCATAAAATATTGCCTCAGTTATTTTGCCATACTGGTCATCCACTTGTGAAAGAGGTCTTTAAGCTGTAAAATTTTTTTGCTTTAGCAGCTCAGTTTTTTTTTTTTTTTTTTACATCAACTCCCTTCTTTCCTAGTCTTTGCACAGATTGAATTGTAACTCATCTGCAGATGGAGGGAGAAAAGGAGAGAGCATTAATCTAACCAGTTATGAAAAGAAACCTGGACAGTTCTTTTGTTTATCCTGAACCAACTCTTTGACGTGTAGGTAGACTTACAGAATTGACTGGGGGAAATGGCATAGCAATAGGTCCCTAAATTAGAATTCCTCTCTCTCAATTTCTTTCCCCACCTTTCACCTCCCCCCTCTCTCACATTCAGATGATATAATTAATTTCCTTTAGCTTTACTGTACATTTACATTTAAGAAAGATAAAAAGTACCAATTTTACTTCTGGACAAATGTGAATTAAATTGTCCTGTAGAATGAGGCCAAAATGGAAAATAATAAAAAGAAACACTGTAAAGTGTATCAAGCACATATCCAGTTATATTTGAGATCAGTCACTTTGATGTTTGATTTAGTCGTACCATCTAGGTGTTTGATAGCCTCAGACTTCATCTCTCTCATATGAAATCATATACATGTCCTTTCCTGGAATGTGCCAAAGAGTGTTGTCAAAAGGGCGTTTCATTCTCAGTTGTCTGCAGGAGGATGGACATGACTGCTAAACTATCAGAAAATTAAATTAAACTTGATGGCTGTGCTATCCCCAAAGGGCAGAGAACCCGATTTCACTGAAAGCAGAACACACTAATCCACAGCATTAGCAACTTGCCAAGGCTGTCTAAGTCAGTGCTTGTCTTTGTCAGAGTGGAAAGGAAGAAAGATATATGAGGAGCTGGTGGCCAGGACAGGTTTGAGCTAATGAAATTGGTGCTAACCAAAGAGATTAACAATAATCTACATCCAGAAAAGACTGAAAATAAAGGAAAGAATAGATAGAAGAGGAAGAAAAGGAGAGAATAAAAATATTGATTTTGGATTTTTGAATTTCATATTCTAAAATTTTGATTTTAAATAAAATTAAAAGTTATATGATAGCGTATTTCTAGTGGTGGTCAGTGCTTTAATGTCAGCTCATGCAGTTCTGTCCTACTTTCTGTTGAGGTGTCTAGCGCATATTCCTATCACACTTAACATATTTGAAACTTATAATAAACATTAGAGAAATATGAATATTTCATTTATTTTTGAAATTCGTATTTCACCTCGTGTTCTCTTCTGTTGTCCCCTCTTGACCAATCTCTTGTTTTCAGTTCCCACTTTTCCTCATTTATTTATTCCCAGGAATGATCTGAAGGGCCCTAAACACTCATGCTCTCATAAATTAATTTTTCATCTTTCAAGATGAGATTGAAAAAAGGTGCCCCTATTCATTAGCAAAGTGAAAAGGGGCTGGAATTAGGTGAGAGGAAAGAAAAAGAAACTTAAAGCTCTTCTGTATCAAGCTGTGACCAATAGAGTGAATCATGGAATGGTTTGTGTTGGAAGGAATTTTTAAGGTCATCTAGTTCCAACCATCCTGCTACAGGCAGGGACACCTCCCTCTTGACCAGATTGCTCAAAGCCACATCCAGTCTGGCCTTGAATGCTTCCAGGGAGGAAGCATCCACAATCTCACTGGGCAACCTGTTCCAGTGTCTCACCACCCTCACAGAAAAGAATTTCTTCCTAAAATCTAGTCTAATAGCTAACTAATAGTCTAATAGCTGTACTTGTGCAGACTGGAATGCTTGTGGAGCAGTTTTTTGTAAGTGAAAGGTGTGGCTGACTTCTCTCAGAGGTGATTTCACCCAGCACTGGCTCCCATTGTACCTAGACAGTACAGAAACAACATGTGCTGCTTGTATTTCATTTAGGCTCTGTTATAGGTGAGTTATCAAGAATGGCGAAGAATGCTGTCTGATTTGCTTTTTGAGATGGCATGTGGGCCACTATGGGTATGGTTTATATTTTCCCTTTTCCCCCACCCCACAGAAACAAGCTGGAATTTGTCCTTCTTTATTTTGCTTTTATCATTTGCTGTTTTATTTGCATTCAATTATTTGTTTTTATTTTATTTACTACTTTATAATGGAATTTTTTTAGACAAATGAATATTTAATAAATGAATTATGTTTAAATGTTTGGATTGTTCCTTTAGTAAACAGTTTTATCAGCACAATAACACCATCCAGAGCATGTGTTTGGTGGACAGCACACACATACCTAAGATGTGTTATTACAGTTGCTCCCAGCTGTTTTACAGGGCAAACTACAGTTCCCTAGGTCAGGGTGACCTCTTCTGTAAGAGTTATCTAGGCTTCACATGGAACAGCCAGACACTGACCTTGCAGTGCTCCTCTGGAAACAGCATCACTTTATTGCCTGCAAAATGAATACTAGAAATCTTCTTTCTTCGTTTCTTTCTTTTTCTTTGATTGTTTGTTTCTTAAGGAAAAAAAAGAAAAAAAGAAAAAAAAAAGAAAAGAAAAAGAATTTACCAGTGGCACTTCTTTCCCGTCTTCTCCCTTTTTCAAAGTTCTCTTGATACCTGTGAGGTGAAGAATTCGGGCTCAACTTTAAGATTCCCAGATTTTTCTATGGGTTTGGAAGCTTTTGGCACAAGACAGCATCTGAGGCTCTTGGAGGTGTGGGCTGGTGTCATACCCTAGGAGCAAATCTGGCTTCACTTAGACTACGTTATAGTTCAGCCATGTGAGTGATGCATCTTGATCTCACTTAAGACATACTATTGCCTGCTGTGGAAGAACTACCTCCTGTCCTCAAAAATTGTGCTAGCTGGGTATCTCGTCAGAGTATACCTATAAGAGCAACCAGGTTTTTCTAGATCAGTAATAAAATGTGATATGTTGCTAGAATCTATCATCTTCTGAGTGAACTGATGGTGAATATTCAGATGGAGATGATTGAACTTAAAGCATCTTGTGACAGGGAGAGAAGCTGGCTCTTGGGTCCTGGATATCCAAATTCAGTGCTAGTTGCTGTTTCCAACTGCTGGAGCCTAATTTCTTGCTAAATCTTATAATTGTTACACAAAGAATACTACACTTAGCCTAACTCCATTGTATAGAAATAGACATTTGGTTAGTTTTCACTGGTAACCTTAAAAACGGAGTCTACAGAAATCATATCATGCTCAAGCACCTTTAAAAAAATAAATATTTTAAATTGTTAATTGATCCCTACAGTAATCAGTTGGCTGCTTATTTAAAACAGCAACAACAGCAGCAACATGGGAATTACAGAAATTGATAGGAACTTCAGCATTTAGCTGGACTTAATACCATAAACAAAGACAGGAAGAGAACAGATGGTTTACATCCATGGTTGACACCCAGCCCAGCTGGTATCAGTTTCTTGTTGAGATGAAAAGAAAATAAGTTGAGGTATAAACAGGGTAAACCATTGCCATCTGGGTCAATTCTTGTGGTAACTATAAAGCAGCCACTTCATACATCCTTGGTTTATCCTTCCTGTTTCCTCCCTTATCAAATATTTATTGTCAACAATGGGCAGTTCTGTTTGCACACATTGCAATTGGATAATGAGATAGTTAGGTTTACTTCTGTTATTGATGGTGAGTGTTGATGGCATGAATAATTTCCTGTTTTTATAAATGGGAATTGAATTATTGATGCTTCATTTAGGCAGCGATAAAGGTATTAGTGATGTATTGCCATGGCTGTAAGTTGGTAGTGGTAGTAGACAATGCTGGCAGGTGACGGACCAATTCTACCCTACAGCTGCAGTGCAAATTGGAAATTTCTTCCTCTATATATGAATATATATATATATATGAAATAAATGAATTATAAAGAATTTTCTTTAAAAATACTACAGAATTTGTCCTGATATCTTTGCAGTATGTAATATAGTCAGAAACAGGACATTCCCACAGCCTAAATTGGCAATATTTTGCTTACAGCCACAGCCCTCCCTCTCAAAAAAAAAAAAAAAAAAAAAAAAAGAGCATTTCAGAAAGAAGGAGAGGACAGAAAGCATGATCAATGCAAAAATAGTACCTACGCTTACCTTGAAAGGGCATCAAACATTTTCAGAGACTTTAACTGTTTTTTTTTTTTTTTAAGGCTGACTAATTTTGGACTTCTTAAAGCTCAAGTGTTACTCTTATAATATGATAATTTCAGTTTCTGCAATTCAGGTTTGAGATTTCTTTTTCTTTTCTTTTCTTTTTTTATTTTTTTTCCATTATCCAAAAACTCTTCCTATTTAAAGAATGTAAGCTGTACAGGACTAGTGGCATTTCCATTACACCTCCTTCAAAAGAGGACATTAGAGAGAGAAAAAAACAGCTGAGATACCCTTCTAGCATTCCAACATACGATGTTAATGTCCCTTGCCAAAAGTAAAAAGTTGAAATGAGAGCTTTGCATTTCTTCCCTCACTGCTTGCTGTACTCACCTCTATTCTGTTTTTCAGTTCTTCATTAGACTCAAATTTGCTTCTAATCCCATCTTCCCACTGGTGCGTGAAGCATAGCAGTGCCTCCCCTGTCTGCAAACCTCACCTGGGTACACTACGAGCCAAGCTCTTAGGGAAATGGCAGGATAGTGTGCTTGAAAAAAAACCATAATGCACATTTCCCTCCTCTGACCACAGTTAATAAATTTCAGAAATGTCATGCTGTTCTTAAGTCTTTCTGCCTCCCTGCTGTTTGAACCATAGGGTGGTTGGAAGCAGCCATTGCCAAAAGTTATGCGCACTATTTCTGATGATCAAGAACAGAATAGATCAATAATGTAAAAAGGAAAAACATAGGGGAAAGAAGATCTCAGGCCAATTATTTTTCTACAAAATACTTTATGTGACAACAGCAGCTGCCCCAAAGGGCAGCATGTAACAACAGAGCCTAATTAGAATGATTTCAGTGTAATCATTAACTAGCATCTAACACCTACGAGAGTATTTCTGTTTAAACTAAAACATGACCTGCATGGTGGAGAGGCCTTGTAAACTGTCTGTGAAATAAAAAATGTGACAGTAAAGGTCAGAGCTGTGCTCATTTGAATTTCAAGCAGGAAGCAGACTCCGCAGTCGGCATGTACAGGAAGAGTGGTGGCTCTTTTCCTAGGCTCTCTTTGCCAACAGTAGCAGTTGGAGAAATCCTCCAGGACTAATTACTGAGGCTGCAAAACAAGTATTGTTCTTTTGTCTCTTTCCCTGACCTAGTGAAATGCAAGGGTCCTAATTATATTGTGTCAAAGATGTGGTTTTGTTTTCATTGTCATGTGAGTGAGGGTCACAAGCTAAGAAAGCCAAGTGGCACCTTACATCTCTCTCCAGCCACCTGCCGACAGCTTCCTTGCCGCTGCTGCTAATCACATTGTCTTGCAGGAAAAGCGGGGGAGGGAGGGCTTGCTAATAAACTCTCCTCTCAGGAAGAGCGATGCTAACACATTGTGTTCCACTGGGCCGCGTAGAAGCAGCTATCAAATCAGCGAGATTTGGCTTGATTTGCTAGTCTCTGGTGAAATTTAAGAAGGCAAAATTGTAAAACATTCAGTGTAAAAAAAGTGTGAAAACATTTTTAAGGAAAGCATTTAAAAAGTCAGGAGACAGACATCACAATAAAAAAGCTGGCAGGAAGAGTGTTATTTATTCATTTTGAAACATTGGAAAGTACTCTGTTAGCAGCATTTATCTGCTCTTAAAAAATCCAAGAAAGCAAGTGCACTGAATTCCTTTTCTATTTCCTTTTGTGACTTTTTAAGTGCTGTATACACATAGTGAGCTTGTATACTTTGGGGAATTGATAAAGCTATAACATTTAGTACATAAGCATTGCTATACTGAATGTCTTCTTCTTTTTCTTCTACCCTTCCAACATAGTGAGTTTTCTTTGCACTTGTCTTTATTTGCCCCTCTCCTTTGTACGTTTTTATGTCCCCTTTTCTCTACCCTTATGTATTTAGTTGCATTCTTTTCACCATTATTTTTGCCTCTCATTGCAACTTTCCCCTCTTTCTTGATCTCTGGCGTTCAAGAAAGTGATGTGACAGTCCAGAAAAAAAAATAAATAAAATTGTTGGTATATTCACAGAATAAGAAAAATCAGCACCAGGTCATGTGCAAGAAATTTCTTCCTTTATTTAACAATCCCTGTATTTGCCATCAAAGTGATTATAGCTTATCTTCACAGATTAGAGACCAATTTTGTGTATGTTAATTACACATTAATCTGTATCTCAACTAGATAGTTTCAGGAAAATACACAGTATGTAAATTGGAACCAAGAATATGTCCGCTATTATACAGCTGTGACTAGGATACATTTTTTGACATTAAATGCCTGCAGCAGGGGGGTTGGAGCTTGATGATCCTTGAGGTCCCTTCCAACCCAAGCCATTCTATGATTCTATGACTCTGTGATAAAGGTCACCTGGAGGTGTGTAGCTGTTTGGTAGTGCAAGTTGTCAGGTGTCTTAAGAACAAAACGGGAAGAGAGGGCAGGCCCTTATTGTTCAGTATGCAGTTTAAAATCCATTCTTCATCTTCCTGGGAAACTTTCTCTAAACATGTCTGCATGCTTTATGCCACATGTGTTAGAGGCATAGGCAGTCAAATCTCTCTTGAAATCAATGCAAGTCTGCTGATTTCCATTGTTGAAGGTCTTGTTCTCCTAGTGGACAAAGTAAATCAAAATCCAAACTAACTTAAGGTTCTGAAACACAGTACAATGTTGTTCTCTCCTCCTGCTGCTCCTTTGTGTCTGGCTAATAAATCCTCAATGATGTGTTATAGTTTTGGGTGTAATTCCTGCTTGTGATGGACTGCGGAGGAGCATGGAAGTTTATAAGTAAAATTAATCATATTTCAATAGAATTTATTTGGTGTGTGCCTTGTCTGCAGATCCATTATAGCGTCTCAGTCATTGCATGTCATACTGCTTAGAGAAAACTGGAAATTAGTGACATTTTGGTAATTCATTTTACTCAAAGTATATTATTTCTGCAGATAATTCATATTCTGTGCAATTGGCAACTTCTTCTTGGTTCTGTCAATATTTTCTCCTTTCACTTGTGCTGAACTTCATAGACATGAGGACTTATGACTGAAGGTAAGATAGGTACTGGCTAAAACTACAAAAGTAAAATTGAAGCATCTTTAAATAAATCTGTGAAACAGCAAAAAAGTTTAGTACTGTCATGTGATTATGATCAAGCATGCTATTGCCATCATCTGTTTTTGTTAGAAGGTAATGAGTTTAATATAGCTTATGTGGCTGTCTCCTAGTTTACCTCTTGGGAATTCATGTACTGTGTTTTCTTTCTTCTCTATGGATGTTTACCTCCATTTGTCACTGCTAAAGTTCATGCAGAATACAGTCCCCGTATTCTGGAAGGAATAATAAACTTTTGAACAATATGAAGTTGTCTTCTGGGCTTCACAAGCAGCTACCATTGTCCTTGGGAGCAATATTCCCGTACAGGATTTAATTGTTTCATATAAACATTATCCTTTCAGTTACAGAAGTTCTGCACTCTTGCTAGTTGTTTCAAGTTAGCAAGATATTTGCACATCACTTGTGATAACTTTATGGTTGGTATTTGGAGGTTTAGATGTTCATTTTAATAATTTTAATTTTACAGTACTTTTTAGAAATGTAAACTCTAAAGAAAGTAGATAGAAACATATATTTGCCATGATTTTGTTTTGCCTACCAAGAACATCATTTAATATGTCCTTAATGCTCATTTTGGCTCTAGTGTGGTGATGAAACAGCTTTTTTAGAGTTTCTGAAAAGAGGTATGAGTTTGTGGTTAGGCTAATAGTAACCTCTTGGAGTGTCACACCTCTGTAAAGGTTTTTGTAAAGCCCTGTATGAATGGAACCACTGTAATCCTACTTCCTTTACCCACTACAGGGACAAATGTATTCTTCTGATAGTCCAATCGTTTCAATATTCTAAGGATGTTTTCTGTTGCTTTCATATATTATTTTTGATATATTTGTTTTGCTGTGGCAAGCAGAAGAAGGGAAGTTAATGGAGCAGTATTATGTTCCTGCAAAATTGGTTATTTAACATAAAGCAACATCTGAAATGTACCTCAGTCCTCCCTTAGAACTGTGCATAAAGGTCAGTGGATCTGCCAAAGATTCTGCTAGCTGATTGTCTTTCTGGTGTGACCCATATTCCCGTGGAAATATTGTTCTTGTTTCTGCATTTCTTCTCCTTGGAAGGCTGGTTTTATGTACCATAGAGATCTCTGCTGTGGTGTCTTCTAGGATTATTTTATGTTGCCTTCTGTGGATACGGCTTGAGTTCCCCTTCTAGCTGGTATAAGTTCGTTAAACAATGGATTATGAAAAGTAATGTGAAACAACTGCAGGAAATTGGTTAATTTTATTAGAGCCATTGGGACTAGGTAAGTGTGAGAATCATGAGGAATCTGAAGGAAACACTGTTTAGGGAATTAGGCAGTGAATAATACCTACCACTCTGCTTTTCTGGAATATGGCCTTTTGCACTGGCAGATGAGATCTAGAATGCTTTAATTTTGAGGAGTTTAAGACTAGTTCAGCCATTGGGATGAACGCAGCCTGATTCTCCCTGATGAGAGGCATCCACTAAATCCATTGTGATCAAAAGTATCTGCAGAAAGTGTCTGGCACAGTTATGAGTGTGGAGGTTGAAGGGGTGAATCTTGCAGCACAACAGGCCTCAGAGATGACTGAATCTGGTCTCTGTCTTCAATAATGACTGGAATGAGTAATATACTTGTTAAATTCTAGGTGCTTTAATGTGAAGAACCGTATTGCAGCTTTAGAAATGGGACTGCTGCATCACCAGCACTGAGACAGGAATCAAATAAACTAGCTTTGGGCACTGACAATTTTGGCCTGTACTGCCATTAGGAAAGGGAGATATAAGGTACTGTACTGGGGAACATTTTCAGTATTATGGAATTTATTACTCTTCTGTAAGAAATGTACTACCTATAGATTGTTAATAAAGAAGCAGTTTGTAAAACATTTCTTTTAGTAATGATTTCTAGACCCTGGGCATTTTTCCTTTTTTTTTTTTTTTTTTTTTTTAATCATTATTTTTCTTAAAAAATAACGTAAGGACAATGGCAGCAGCCTCTGTAATTAGTCATATCAAAAAATGGGCATAAGAAAGAATCTGACCTATTCTTTCTTTCCCTCCTTGTTTCACATTCCTCACTCCTGTGGTATTAACACATTCTAGCTGTAAAAGAAATTGATTCTTCACTCTAAAGCAGGTCATTATTAAAAAGGTTTTAAATCATTTGGTCTTCCCATTTCTGAAATATAGACTTCACTTTAATCTTCTCTGCATTACCAGCAATAAAAAGCCCATAATTTGTGAAAAATGAGCTTTTTCTTCAATATGTCCTCTGATAAGTTGCATTTCTACTCCTTGCTCAATTGTCCTACACCTGTTAACCTGACAAACTAGTCCTCAGTACATCAGGAAGAGACTGCATTTATCTCTTCTGCATAGCCACACAAAGATTAAAAACCATAGTAAAATCTGGTCTCTCAGTTAATAAAAAATTCCCCTCTTGGTTAAGTTGGTGCTGATATTTGATCATTCACTGACTGAATAGGTTTATTCTCATGTTGGTGTGCCAGTGTACAGGTCTATGTCCTTGACGCTTGAATGAAAGGTGGGTAGGTGGGATGGGTGTAATGAAAAAGTTTTTCTGCTCTGGAAGTGGTAGATCAAAGTGGGAGGGTAATTTGAATAACTTTCTCCTGTAAATACAATGATTCCAGGACAGTCAAAGATAGGAAACATTTTCCATAGCACAGAAAGCCCACTTTTACAAGACTATGCCTGTTGCTGGCTTAAAAACACAACTTCTATGAATTTACGGTAATATAAGTAACATTTTTAATTAGAAAAAAAAATGTACAGATGGTTAAAAATCGTCTTCCTAAAGCTTGCTTCAAGGTTGACCAGAATACCCTTGCCTAAGTTAACTAGGCTTCTAAACAAGTATTAATTCTATACAGGCTGCTCTAATTTTGTAGCTTGAACCTGTTCAAAGTGAAATGAGAAGCTCCAACTTAGAGACATTTAAATTCAAAAACTGTTAAAGACAGAATTTGCTTTAAATTGTGGTCTTGAATTAGATACGGACACATTTATATGTAAATAACATTATAAAAATATTAACTGTTCAAGCTTCTCATAAATACATTTCACTTGGTAAAGAAATGTTGTGAAAGTATGCACAGAGAATAGCTGAACACTGGTCCTTTTAGTATTGTTCACTTATGTATGGTAAGGAAGGATTTTGATATGCTTGCAAGGTGCCTATTTTCTTTATTGAAGAAGGTAGAGAGTGTTCAAGTAGGTCCTCAGCAAACCAGATAAGGATGAAGTTGGGATCTGATGTTGGCTCTCAAGATTCTGGCCTCAAAACATACTGAATAGGATGCAAATCAAGAGCTGCATACTGTAAAGTTACCTTTTACATCTGCTTTGTTAATTGTGCTGAGTGAAATGGAAAGCAATCACTATGCTGTGTTCAACCAAGTACTGATCGAGCAGGTTAAAATGATGAGACCATGGGGAATACCCGTTACCTGTTATCTATCACTGATGTCTATATTATTTATACAAATCTCTTTGCTTTAAATAGTATTCTCTGTGTTCTAGAGACTAGTTAAATAAACTCTACAGAATGTATATCTGGCAAATTTACTGAGAATACAACATTTTTAATTAAAGATACTCTTTTATATCTCTGAGAAAGTACAAAGATAGCAATTTTGTGCCCTAGATGTCTTATAGAAAATCCTTGTTTTTCAATAATATTATGACTCAAATTTTTGGATTTTTGGATCACAATTTTTGGATTACAATTTTTGGAGTAAATTTCTCTTGATTTATCATTTCTAAATCTCACATATTCTGAACTTCTATTTCTTAATTGTTTTTAAACAGATTTCTTTTTAATCTGCTCTCTGTTGGTTTGTAATTCCTGTTCCTCTTTGTTCTTCTTTGCTGCTGCTCATACATTTTTAGTATATTTTAAGATTTGCATGTAAATTAACTCCTACCACTTCTCTAATGAAATGGCACTTGGTCTACATTCCTCATGGAAGGGCATGGAAATGTATGTTTGTGGTTATGGAATACCATTTTCTGGCATGTATTTGTACTATGTCAACCAAAATATTTCTAATTGTACACCTTCATTCAGGCACCTTCTCTCACATAAAGTCCGTTCTATCTGCAATTCTTCTGCTTTTCAGTTAACAGGAAAGGAAAGCTTGGGTCTCAAAAATAGTTCTATTTCAAACCTGCCACTTAAAAATGTGACCTTCCCTTTCAGAGTCCAAGATCACTTCATAGCTGTCAGGGGTACTTAATATTTGCCAAATGTGTAATGAAATAATTGTCCAAAGAAAAGTCAAGTCTATATATAGACAGGAAAGCTTTGGAAATCATAGCCAGGCAGCATAAATGGTAAATTTATGCATGAATTTTCCTGCAAGTATTTTTCTTCCTTCCTGGCGATTCTATCTTAGGAAATTTTTTGGATGTTCTACATGTTTCTGAGTTTCCTATTGTTGATTAGTTAGATATGTATGTTTGGAAAGTCTGGACATGTCCTCCGATAACTTTAATGAGCACCACAGTCACTATTTATTCTGTAGGTATGTACGCTTTCCCATGGGTTGAACTTCCTGTGGAAGTGTTAAATAGAAAATGTGCACATATTTCTGTCTGGAAAATCTTGAGTCAAAAATAGGTTATCTGTAGATACTTACTGTGATAATGGATGAGCTTGATTTCCTGCTTTTACCACGAAGACTTTCCTTACATTTTCAGTTTGCTACACTTCCACTGGGTGACTCATTTTCTGAATAAACAATTAGGTGATTTGAGTGCTCACACTCCCTTTGCACATCCCTCTTCTTTCATCTGCATTTTAGAGTTTCTGGCATGACCTTGGCATGCATTTAGAGATAATTTTAATGTAAATTAGACACCTGCTTCACTCTAAAATTCTTCTCCCCTGTCTTTTGCTGATCATCTCGTCTTTTGATCTTTCTACCTTCAAATTCCCTCTCCTTGATCACTACTCCTCTCCTTCAATGGCTCTCATTTGCTCATGCTTTTCCACTTTCAGAAGAAAAAGACACTTTTCAGACTCTTCTTGTCTTGATTTGTCTGATCGCCTTTCCGTTTTTGCTTTATTGCTCCAGTACCACAGCTTTTGAGGCCTGTCCTGTACTGTAATACCTATTTCTTCAAAATGCTATGACTTAGTTCTTGTCAACACCTAATGTTATCTCACCCCTATGCTGAGTTTCAATCTTTGCCTTTATCTCTTTGCTCCAGCAAATGTTAACGGTAAGTCTTCCTATCACCTCTTCTCTCACCAGCTGTCTGTCTTACTTGAACTATTGCCTGCTTAATGTAACAGATAAGCACAAGTAGGGAAAGTTTCCTGCCCTTTGATTTTGTAGAGCACCATCCATGTTTTTAATGACACAACTTAATAAACAATAGACATCATGACTGTCAATGCCACCTATGCATGAAGCAACAGAATACAAAGCTGCTGGCAAGTTTCTGCTCCAAGGTGTGCTGGAAAACTCAAGTTTTCTCATCTTGTCATATCTTCCTCAAGAAACTGCACATTCAGTTCATTCTCTGGACTTCTTCCAATGTCTTGTGTGTTGCATCGGATTAATGAATGGATGGAACAAAGAATCAGAAAAAAAAATAGCAGTCCTTAAAAAGCGGGCAATGGCCATACTATTTTTAGTAAAAGCTACTTTTGTATGGAAACTCCTTTATTTTATGGTTGGTCCACGTTTACAGAAGTGCCCTTCCAACCAGATGCTTGGTTTACAGAAATGCCCTTGCTCTGGGAAAGAACTGTTACTTCATAGGTCAGAAGAGCTATGGAAGAAGAAATGGAGTTTGAATTTTACAATGCAGGTGAAAAAAAATGTGTAGACAGATCACATAATATAAAAATATTTTTTATTCTATGGCTGATCTTTTAGCCTTCCTGGAAATCTCTTTGAAACAGAAGAATTCAACTTTTTTCTTGGATTTTTTTCATCCAAATGGATTCACACATTCTCTCTGACAACTATACAACTGTATTTTTCTGTCAAGCATTTCTGATTGTACTTGTTAATCAACCTAAAACAGCATCACTTAAAAGAACTTCCATCAACTGCAATTACTTTGAATATCTACAGATTTCTATTAAGAGAGATGATGATCTCTAAAATGTTTTCATGTACACCCAGCAAGCACTGTTTATTTCATAGAAATGGAATTCAATGTATTTTTTGCAAACATACAATAGTATAAGCAGAAACTAATACAGAGTTCTAAAAATACTAATTTTCACATAAATCTTAAGTTAGATTTGAAAACTGAAACTAGGACTGTGCACCTCCCTGTGCTTATAAATAGGATATTTATTGATTGAGAATTCTACTCTTTTGCTCTCTATATTTCCTGCTTCTCCCACATCTTTTTTCCTCCTTGCTGGTAAGCTGCTGCAATAAACTTTAAATGACAACATGGCTTATATCTTTTTTTTGATTTAAGTACCTCTAAGAAAGACCATTTAAAACAATAGATTCACTGATGAATATACTGAACACATCTCTGTGTTTTTGGCAACCTTTTTTATTCTATCTGAAACTATGAATGCTTATTTCTTCTTTTAAATGAATATTAGAGGAACAAGAACTTGTGCTTTTTTGCATTTTTTTTTAACTACAATATCACTTGTTGCTGTCAGAAATGAAAAATTACTATGTTAAACATCTTGTCTCCTTTTTTTTAAAGGTGACCTGCTATTATAGTACTTTTGTTTGTTTGTTTGTTTCTTTGTTTTCCTTCTCCAGTGAACTAGTAGATAAGCTTTTTCCAATCTGAGAGGAGATAAGCACATTCATAATGGAGGCAGGCTTAGTCATCCTTGATCACCCCTGATCTTTTATACCAGTCCATGCTTTGGGACTCTTCTGTTTTGGATGGGTGCAGCAGAGATGCATGAATAGAACTGTCACTGAAGTCAGTCAGTGTCTATTTTGGTACTAAAGTGGGTTTTGATCAAGGTTATTCACTTTTCTCCCTTATTTTCTGAACTTACTACTTTGGATGCATCTTCTTATTGCAAAACTGGTGCTAATAGCAAGCACACAGTACAAACTTTTTTTTTTTTTGTTCATGGTTGCTGAGCTGCTACCTTGTTTTTCTAATCCTATAAATGATAGATAATGCAGATGTTTATTTTCCTGATGGTACAATTTTTTTTTCCCATCATCATACTGACAAACTTAGCTTAGTCTTACTTCAAGCGACTGGGCCAAGACTAACCAGATATCAGTGATAGGATATTATTCCTGGCATTCAGACCCAGTTTTCCTTGACTCAAAACTTTTTTCCCTTTACAACCTACTGCTGTTATTTTTCCTAATTTATCTTTGCCTCATTTCAAATGACA
Organism: Gallus gallus; assembly: GCF_016699485.2. Lineage (NCBI taxonomy): Eukaryota > Metazoa > Chordata > Aves > Galliformes > Phasianidae > Gallus > Gallus gallus. Next base: position 38,687,264 of record NC_052572.1, read on the forward strand.
GAGATGACAATTCATGTAAAATTACACAAGATTTTCTTGTCTGTTACTTTTATTGGTAAGAAAGCCTGGTATTCACATGATATTTAGCTACCTAATTATAACATATCTGTAACAAGGGCTTTGTCCTTTTCACATCAGTACAAATGAGAGCATGTTGGTGTCTCCAGTGCCACCGTCAGTATAACTCTGATACTTCCAGTAACTTTTCTGTTAGCTTTTAGCTAATAATATGTCAGCATAAACTCCTTGGAAATCAATAGTCACATACAACACCATGGATTGGGCCCAAGGTATTATGTGATTTAGTGCATGTTATTTTTTCTGCACAAACAATGTTATGTGTTATTGATTTCAGAATTATAATGCTGTTCGTGTTCCTCTTCCTTTTTGTGCAACTTTTCTAGAGCAGTGTTTGAGGACATTATGGACGCCCTAGGTCTGGAGGTCAAGGCATAGCTTATGATATGTTTGTGCCGGTAGCAGCACTGGCTGCTTGCTATTTTCTTTGGACTCAACTTTGAGCCACCAGAAATTTACACTTGGTGATCTCTTTGGATATAGGTTTTTGAAAAAAACCCTCTTGGATTTTGAAAGGGAGACCTTTGAGACATGTGCTTATGTTCCATAATATAATAGTTTTCTTTGGAAATTTAGGTCTCCTGCATTTGACCAAGGTTTAACTCTGATATGAACCCTGCTCTGTTCTTGCTGCATTTGAATTTTTGACCAGCAGAACTCCAGTGACTTTTCAGAGGCATTACCAGTCTTGAATGATAAGATAGGACAAGCAAGTCCTATTTATTTATTTATGTATGAGCAGGAAGATGCTGCACCTGCCCACTTGTCTAGACTTGTGCAGATAATATGGAATCGGTGAACCCATGCTGATTTACAATTCAGGCCAAGCATGAGCTTAATAAATGAAAACTTGTTATCACTGAGGTCCAGAACTCACAAGGCTTCAACTCTGATCTATGTAATACAGTCATCACCATCACCAGATTATCACAGTGCTGATCCCATCAGCATGTGTTGTTTCAAAGGTAGTTCTTCTCAGTCTAAGGACGCGTGAACTTCCTTGATTTCGTCAAGAAAAAGACTTTACAGTCAAGAATATTAAGTGATGAGAAAGAATAAGATGAAGCAGAACTTAGGTACAGAATAAGAAAAACTAAGGGCTGATCTTGCTATGGTTTACACCTTGTCACTTCTTTCCATAAGCATAGATGACCATGCAGGAGCAGAGGTTATGTAACATTAGTCTGAGATTTCTACAAGGAACAGAAAAATGCATGTGTGTGTACGTGCTAAGCATAAATTTGTTGGTCCCATCCCTCTATATTCTAAAAAAGTCATTAAGATAAATGGTCTAAATTCTCTGCATAATCCAATTCATTAATTAGACATGTTTCTCACATCAGGGTGCCTGTCTCTTTGCCTTCATGCCCTTCTTGTTTTCACGTTTCCTCAAGTTGGATTAGATTCAGACTGATAACAAAGTTCTATCACACCATACTATAACAATCAGTAGCAGACTGTCTACCAGCTTGGTTTGCTTGTGTATCTTTTACAAAAGCAACTGAGAAATATTTTGAGAATTAAAAAATAAGGCAAAACATAAATATAAGAGGAGTGTGCTGCTGCAGGCAGTCCCCAGTCAGGGAAGATAGAGTGGAAAAAGAGTAAAGGTTTCCTGTCTTTGATTCATACCTTATGAGAGGTTTCTTTAATGATTGCTCCTTTGTGTCACCAAAGCAATGCTCATTTATCAGTCTGTGGTTTAATACAAATGCATCAGGATGAAAAGGGAAGGAGGATGAAGGTTAAATGACAGGCATACCCTGACTTAGAAACTGCAGGGCTGATGAATGTCTGGGAAAGCCGACTGGAAGGAAATCTGTTTTCAATAGACCCTGAAAATAACAACAAAAATGAAGTGAGCACATTTTGGTTTAATGGTACGTTTAACTAATTCTGAATTACTGTGGAACTCTTTTGGAAGCATTTCTTATAGCAGCATTAATATGAAATGAATTCATTGAGATCAGTGTTATTGCAGTGAATAATAGCAAATGAATTAATATAATTATGGGGAAATAAAAATGTTATTAAAATAATTTATAGTCACAATCCTTCAGTACTAAACTCCTATTTGTTCTCCATAGTATTACGGTCTCTCTGCTTTCTCTTGCTAGCACTGCTGAGGTACAGTAAGTGGTTCTGGCTGTTCACAGAAAAGATACTGTATTGTACTAGGGGATTTTGCACAACGATGCCTCCCTGTACATGTATCTCTGTACTTTCAAGGCAGATCAGATATATCCTGTGGGACTGATTGGCCATCACTGATTTCACTGAGTTTCACAGTGATGTCACAGAGAAGAAAGAGACTGTAAAACTTGCCCAGGTTTGAACCTGAATATATGAATAATGGCTTCAGCCTGACAGTTTTTTTACTTTCAGTCTCTGCACTTCGCTCATTTACACTGATGTAAGTCTGGAGTAACTTACCCAAGGTCATTGTAATAATATCAGTGTAAATTTAGGGGAAATTAGAGAAGTAAGTCTCCATGTGCATTTCTCTTAGGAGAGTTATCATTATTTCACGGTCAAGTCAGCAAGATGAGTAATTTTCATTATTATATAAATAATGCAATTGGAAATCAAACTAAATTTGTTCTGACTTCTCCAGTCAGATTTCTTCCAATCTAACATGAACAAATCAGAAAAAGAGGATTCTTCTATCTATATACGTAGCTCATACTATTAAATTTAAGGGAAGAATAGGTGTTTTTGAGTGTGATGGAGAGTACTCATTTAATAAAGCACGGAAAGAAATTTGACTGATTATAAAGCTTAAAAACAGTAGGATTAATTAAGTCTTGTCTTGGTAAGTATGGCTATTTAAATTTAGCAGAGAAATCACCACTCAGTCACTATATTCATTTCTCTTAGTGTTTGAGTCAGCTTCCTGGTTTTAGAGTTAAATTTTGAGGTTTCTCCATGAGTGCTATAGGAAACATGAAGCGAATTTGCTAATTCATCCTCTCCAACTTGGTATCTCTTCAGGAGCAGGATTTTTTCTCTAGGAACCAGATGTTAGAGTATGGGTGATGCCATTGGTCAAAAAAGCAAATTCCTGTATTGAGGGAGACTTCCGTGGTCCAGTATGAAATATAAAAGAAAGTGGAAAGATTTTCAGTTGTCCTGGTGATATGTATCTGCCAGGATCCTGACTTGTGATGGCTTGCCACATGCTGCTATATGTGTCACAGGAGACTTCTGCTCTCCTTCTCATGCAGCTCTGCAAGAATGGCCTGGAGCATGCTCCACCAGAGCTGATACCAAAATGAACTTGCATTTTGCTGCTGTACTAATAGAATTCACATTCACACATTGTAGGAAGTCTCTCCTGGGTTGCACATTTCCCTGGATGGTGAATAATGTTCTTTAAACTTCCATTCAGATATAATCATGGAGAATGTGTAATATTTTCTAACTTTTAAACCCAATCACAAGAGCCAGTCCTGGATTCAAAGCGTGTCTTGAGAGGTTTGGGAGGCTTTAACTTCACTGAAATTAGTTTATTTTTTGCTGCTTTTCTCATCTTTGCCTAATCAGAAGAAGAACTTGGCCATATGTCAGAGCAGAGAGTCTTGATTTAAAAAGAGAGAGAAAGAAAGAAAAAAAAAGCTTAGCAAATCTCTCAAGACTTCATACACAAACCTTTGTGAATTCTTGTACCCATTTTTAGCTACAGGTAATTGGAGCCTGGAAGCTTACTACTGCTGTATTTCTTTGGCTTGGCTTTGTGCTAATTGCCTAAATTTACTCATTTAGTGGCATCACTGCGTATGGTTTGGCAGGGATGTGTTTTCCTAAAGAGACTTTCATGTATGCTTTTCTGCCTGGCTTGGAAGCTGCATTTTACTGTACTGTACTTCAAAATGTTATTGTTTGCTTTATTTAGTCAGATAAACAAATATTATGATAATGAAAAGTCCATGAACAAATGGTGGCAACAGCAGAGCACTAAACATAAGAATTAATTAACAAGAACAGTCAGCTATCGCAGATGTCTGATGTAATTTTGAAGAGAGAACTTGAAATATTGAAGATGTTCAAAGCAGCACTTAGGAGAGTGAAAAACTCCCATGCACTTTAAGATCTGAATTACAAATGTGATAGCTGTGTCTTATCCACTGGCTTAGATATGAACGATACTAAGATTTGCATGCTTACAGATCATCATTTACAATAAGTGAGGGCTATGCCTACAACTATTTTCTGTCCATGTGGTTCTTCCTAATTCCGGATTTTATTTATGTATGTATGTATGTATGTATGTATGTATGTATGCATGTATGTATTTATTTATTTTGAGAGATGGTCCAGGAGTCAATGGATGGATGGTGGATTCCTACCAATGTCAGTAGTTCAACACTTGTAAAGATCATTTAGTCCAACTGCCTGACCACTTCAGACCTAACTAAAGCTAGAGCATATATTGAGGGCATTAGGCAAATACCTCTTGAAAATTGACAGCTTAGAACATCAGCTACATCCCTAGGAAGCCTATCCCAATGTTGGATCACTTTTACTAATGTCCAGTCTCAACGTCGCAAAGTTGTTTATGTCCAGGATTTCTATCATAGGAATTTGCACTAAATTATGATCTCTCTTAACTCTTTTGAAAAGCTGATTGAGAGCTCACCAAAGTTGAAAGATTGTGCTGTTCAAATAATGTTTCCCTGACAGCAGTGTTTTCCTCTGTGTCAATTACCCGCTCTTCTTTACTACATGACTGCCATATGCATCTGGTCTTACTCTTAGCTGAGATTTCAAGAATCCATTTGAAAACCAGTGAAAGAGTTCAGTGCTGTTCCTGATCTGTGCAATGCTGTTATTTTGTTTGGTTGTAAGTAAGAAGTCAATTTGCTTACAGATTTCTGTTAACATTGGTCAGCCTGAATCAGAGTCAGTCACCAATTAAGCTGATGGACCTCTGGTGGTATAAAAACTCCACTGTAAACAGGATCTTAGCTGGTGATCTTGGATGAAGCAGTTGCCAGGTAGTCAGTCTTCTGATGGGCATCAATCAGCTGTGGTTCAGTTCCCTTGTGAAGATGGGAGACAAACTAAATTCCCTACTGTAAACTTCAGCATAACTGTATGCAGTTGAATTACAGCCAGCAAAGGTATGCTCTAGTGTTCTGGGACACAGAGAAGAGCTGCTTGTATTTTTTTCCTCCTTTCTTTCCCATTAGGTCAAGGCTAACTAGAATTTACTCCGAAAGAAAAATTGTGTTCAGGGGTGGTCTGCCCACCTCAGGCATAACCCTGGGAATTAAAAAAAAAAATAATTACAAGAACTTATAATAAGTTTTTATCTCTCTTAGTTAAGCAGATGACATCATGGGGAGTTTGTTCTGAATTCAGGTAAAGAAAAATGTGATGTTTGGCTTCACTGGAAACAAGAACCGACCCTGTGTGCTGAACCTGATTGGTAAAATGAGGAAATACTAAAGCAGAGCATTGGTATATTTTCAAATTAAGATCACAGTGAAAATGAATACTGTGCACTCTGGTTGTTTAACTAACTAGATAGATATGAGAAATTCTATCTCCCATGACTAACACAGGCTGCCTTTTGATCTCAGTACAATAAGAGGAAAGACAGAGCAGCTGAATATCTTAACAATGTTGATTTTGTATACTCAATAAAAGGTTCCCAGAATTGCAAATATTTAGAATGAGTATATGTTCTCATGTAGTCATTTTTCTATGGCCACATTATCTCTGCTTAGGAGGAATCTCTTTCTCTGTTCTTGTACCATCTCAAAATTAACCACTTGTGTGCCATTTCTTTTTCATAATGGAAAGAACTATCTCCTGTGTTAATTCCTTCCTAGAGATGAAATGCAAAATGCAGCATTGACGTGCTCTGCCTGTTGACCTCCTCCTAAGAGAATTTCAAGCTCACTAGAATCGAGGTGATTCTTTCCTATGTCTATTTCACATATTATTTGTTCCTCTTATTTCTTCCAGATATTTTCTTGGCTAATGTCATTCTGTAACTTATCAGCTCAGAAAGCAAATGGTATCCTGGGCTCCATCAGAAGAGGGGCGGCCAGCAGGGACAGGGAGGTGATTGTCCCTCTCTACTCTGCTACTGTGAGGCTCCAGCTGGAGTACTGCATCCAGGTCTGGGGCCTCCAATACAAGAAAGACAGGGAGCTGTTGGAGAGGGCCCAGAGGAGGGCCACAAAGATTATCTGAGGGCTCGAGCACCTCCCCTACAAAAACAGGTTAAGGGAGCTGGGCTTTTTCAACCTGGAGAAAAGAAGGCTGAGAGATAACCTCATTGCAGCCTTCCAGTACCTGAATGGAGCCTACAAAGAGGAGGGGAGCCAACTCTTTGAAAAGGTATATAATGGCAGGACAATAGGAAATGGTTTTAACTTGAAGGAGGGAAGATTTAGGTTGGATATCAGGGGGAAGTTCTTTGAGAGCAGTGAGGTGCTAGAACAGGCTACCCAGAGAGGTTGTGGATGCTCTATCCCTGGAGGTGTTCAAGGCCAGGTCAGATGGTGCCCTGGGCAGCCTGGTATAATATTAGACATGGAGGTTCATGGCCCTGCTTGTGGCAGGGAGTTTGGAGCTCGATGATCCTAGAAATCTCTTCCAACCCAAGCCATTTTATAATTTTAAGATTCTATATAACAGTTGGTAAGTTCCAGGATCCTGACTGTAGTGTAAAAGTGCAAGAAAAGAGCCTTGCAAAAGGGTGTCCACTTGCATGGTACTGAGCTCAATGTCTGCAGGGGAGATTTCTTGTCCCACAGAGATAATCAGCTTCTTGGTGTTTCTGCTACCTCTCTGGCTTAGCTGCGTGTCTAGAAACTGCCCTACCACGTGCTAAAACACACTTCCAGATGGAATTTAGCTGTTATGTGTGGGAGAAACAGGGAAGGAACATAACTGGCAGTGTAGGAAAGTGAGTAGGTGTCTGACCTGTGGGACAATTGACCAGCTGGAGTGATATGTTCACTGACATAGTAACCATGTTGGTCTTTCACCTTCTCTCTTTTTCCTGCATTCAAGTGAGGTGTCGGCAGATGTTTCCCCTGCCAATATAATGGGAATTGGAAGGAAGCAGCAGAATCAACATGGAGAAGTGAGAGTGGCTGAAATGCAAAACAGGTCCTAGGAGAGGAAAGGGGTAAGGTAATGGTACAGTGAAATCTCTATCCAGTGTACTGTTATTGAATGGGAGTAAATATGCTGGAGCAGACTTTAGTTCACAAAGGTTGGACACAGGATTGGTTGGGCCAAAAGCTGGTGCTATTGGAAACCAAGGGCCACAGGATAACTTGAAGCAAAGACTGCAGGAAGCAGAAAATTAAACAAATCAGAGTTTTCCTACAGGAAAGAGGAAAATGTAAGGCAAACAGTCAAACTTCTTACAGACACGAGACATGATAAGGGAGAAATTACAAAGAAGACACGGAGGAGACTGGGCAGGTTAGGATATTATCATGAGTACAATGAGGAGTACATAAGAAGATGACTTTTAGAAAGACAAGGAGAAAGTAGGTAGAAGAGAGAGAAAGCAGTCAATAGAGAAGTGAGAAAATATCTAGACAGTTCTGAAGGAAAAATTATGGTGATGAAAACAATGAGTAAAAAGGGGAATACTGAAATGGAAGTAAAGAAGTACAGGACAGAAGATTTCTGTTTCTATTCTATATCGAAAGACATCCTTTACAGGCTTTAGGAAGGAGGTCAGGTCAGATAGCTGGCTTCTGATTATTTAAATCAATATCTCTGACTGTTTCTCTGCTGTGGAGGCAGTACTTACACTGTTCTCTATTTTGAGTTAATATCTTAATGACATAACATCTTACATTTTATTCTGGTTTTCAGCATTGGTCTTTCTTCCCTTGACAGTCCTATCAAGATTCCAAAGTAACTCTGTGAAACAATATCACAGCATGGAATTTCTTTTAAGTTAAAAGCACTTTAAAAATAACCAGGTGTAATATTACAGGCAATTATTGGAACAGTGTCAGGGGGTAAATTCCAAATGTGATGTGTGTAAACATCTTTAATGGAGTTAAAAATCAACACTGGAGTCATTACTTCACAGACCTATATTGTGAGTCTGATGACTGAATAAAAAGCCTTGGAGAAATGAAATGAGTCAAGCCCATCTTGCTGTGAAGCTCAGAACTTAGAAGGCAAACACACATCACAACTGTTATTTGAAAAGAAACCATTTTTATATCTATCCCTAGGTTTTTAGGACATATGATTTTGAACAGTTGGGTTGGCAATGCAGGGCAGTACCAGATTAAAAATAGCTTATTGTTCTGTAGACAGCCTGTGGCAAAGGGCAAATTTAATGTGAACATAGTTGAACTCATCCAGCTGTGTCTAAACTAATACCGGTCATCTACCAGGGACATGCTGGAGCAGATTGCATCTCCTGCCTAGTTTATGCATCCAGACTTTCTGTCTTCTGGGGCATAGGGGTGGGAGACAGCAACCAAGGAGGGAATAACAAAAAACAAATCAACAAAAGAACCCCCAAACAAACAAACAAACAAAAACAACAGTAACAGAAAAAACAACACAAAAGATTTGGGAATTTGGTTTGGAGCTGTTAATTCCCTGGTCTGTACATTGGGATTGCATTAGGAGTTCAGAAACTCTGTGAGGTTTCCCCCAGCCTTCCTTTGACCATAGCCCTGTGTGGAGGTCTGTGTTTTCTGCCATCTCCTAAGCCTCCTCCTAACCTAAAGTGTTAGAGACCACCTTATATTTCAGAGGAGACTCTACTACTCCTTTTACAGATGGAGAAGCTTCACAGGAAAGTGTGCCTCAGGTCACTGAGGCTTTCTGTTCTGAGCTTATTGTAGAGTAGAGAGGAGAGGCATCCATGCTGGAGGATATTGTCCCTTCACCTCTGCATTTTCACACTGAAGGAGGACTGCTGCAAAATACTGCCAGGAAAAACTGTGCTTCTCAGTCGCCCAATTACTCACAGAAGCACCTCTGAGTTTCTGCTGTCCAGTGGACAGCAGTGAAAAGGTGCAGACCTAGCGCCCAGATTCTAAATGATTCAAACATCTTTTAATCCCCCGAGTTTACAAAAAATTCTTGTTTCATTCCACTTCACTCTGCTACCTCTTATTTGAAGGAATAACCTTGACTTTGTCCCTCATCACTTTTCTGCCCCACAGCACACAGTGCCAAAAGTAATGAAAAACTCCAGTGCTACTACCAGCATCATCTAGCAGCAATATCTTCATAAGATTCCAGTTTTATAATCTCAATACATGTCATATACTTTAATATTTTCTCCCATTTCTTTACTTTAAATGTTTTATTACAAAGAATGTCTCTGTTTAAGTTTCTTTTCCCTTTCTTCCTTTTCTTTTTTTCTCTTTCCTTTTTTTTTTTTTTTTCCCAAGGAGAAAATATGGTTGTAATAAACAAGGTCTGACTTTCTTCTCATGAAATCTCTTTTTCATGGAGGGCTCAGCTGTTCATTACTGAGTATTCTTCATTTTGACTTACATAACTTGAGCAGTCCTCACTCTCTCTCCTCCGTCTATATTTATCTATAAAATATGAGGAAGAAAGTATACAGAAATGGTTGGAGGAGAAAACAAGAGAAATCTTCTTCTTTATCACCTGCCAAAATTAAATCTAAGTGAGTATTTACTAGTGGATGATTCAATAGAAAGCTGGCTCTTTTGATGGTGGCTGGGGTGGTGGTTTTACTCAGAGAAGGTTGTATGTAGCAAGAAGCCAGAAACAGCCATAAGTCTAATGTGAGCCAGAGAGGGGATCAAGACAGTACAATTGGCTCACTGCGTAGAACGTCTCTTCTGTAACTGCTGAAGCTCTTCCTCAGAAGAAAAATTATCCCTGTTGATCCTCACTCAAAACAGGTGTCATGAAAAATGGCTTCAGCAGATCTCTGGAATTTGTGACCGCTTATTTATTTTCTCTGGCTCTCTCGCTCTTCCATTATCTCAGAAAGAAGGATAACGGTTCTTCTGTACCCATAGTGAATGCAGAGCTATGAATTCATTGCTGTTTGTAAAGCACAGCAAGATCCTTAATTGGAAGGCTCAAACATTTCCTCAATTGGGAAGAAACAAACATCGTGAATAAGTAATTTTGTACTGGACATTTTACTCATACTAAATGTGAAATGGTCTTAATGGCCTTGGATATGCAGCAAGCTTTAATCTGCTGCCAGGTGGCTGTTAATCTTAGAGAAACAATTCAGTTTTTCAACAACTAGTTGTTTTAGTAATGAATAAGTCTAATGAGAGTAGAAACTTGTCACAATCAACACCTACTGTTTCGCTTCACGAAGTAATATTATTATCATTAGTGTTCATAGTTTTAAAAAGTCAGCTGCTTGCAGTTAATTTATTAGATATTCTGTACTGGAAAACACATCCTTTGGATGAGAGCAAAGGAAACCTTTGGAAAGCTAACAGAATGCACTCGAGTTCTGAGACAGGTGGAATAGTTAGGGAAACTGAAATATCAAGTAAACTTTTGTTTCTAGTCTGAGTTATTCCATAGAGACATTTTTACTCCAAATTTACCTGTAATTTGTGGGATCGACTTTGAGCAATGTTTACTTTTTCCACAGCTGAGTTATTGAGGGACTTTAAAGTGCTTCTGTTGTTCATTATCTGCGCGACTCATCTTTGATTAGGAAATTCATAAAAAAATTACAAAGCATATTACTGTTTCTTTACATTTTAGGGAGAAAATTTTGTGTGAACCATGTTGCCAGAAATGCATAAGTAGCAGCTTTCTCTTACAGTGAGTGCTGACTTATTATTCAGAATAAGCCAGTCTTTTAAGTGACAGCTGCCACCAGTACTTACCATAAATACGGGACCCCTCTACTACTTATAGAGCAAAAAGTTCAAAAATTGAATGAGATAACCTTAAACCTGCAACACATTTGCATGCATTTGCTTGCACAAACACTCTCTTCCTTCACTGAAAGACTTCCACTTCTGATTTTCTGGTGATATACTTCCGTGCTGAACCTCCTAAAATACATAAGTCCTATCATCTTATAACTACTCTTATTGGAAAACATGTCATTGTTATGTATGACCTCTTTGGAGGGTGTCATTAAGACAGGTCAGTGTGTACTTTTCCATAAGTATATACATGTTGCAGGTTAATCGTAATGACGGTGCTTAGGTCCAAATTGTGTCATTTTTCAGCTTCCTTGAGTTAAGAATTCAAACCCCTTGAACAGACTCAGGTTATAAACACTATTCATGTAACTTTATATCTTGCAAGTATTCTTTAGTGCTCTGTTATTAAAATATTATGAAAAATGAAAGAGCTCTGATTAAATATGCCTGCATGGATAAATTTACATTAATGTGAGATGATTAATTATAAGTTAATACCCCACTCTGAAGAAGCATTTCAGGTGGCATAATGAACAAGGTGCAATGATTATCCCACAACAGTCCTCTGTTGAGGCAATCAAAAGCCAGACATAATGTGTTATTACACATTTTGGAGTTGTGCTGATAATAATCACTATTCTGAACTCCCACTCAGCTGTGCTTCCCTTGCACCACAAGATGTCACTACGCAATCCAAGATGGTCTTTTCTTTTTGATTTTATTTTTCTTCTTCATCATTATTATTATTTTTAAGATAAACTCAGCAACATGTTTGTTTCTTTTCATGTGTTCTTGGAAAGAAAATAAAGCTCAGAATATAACCTACAGCAAACAGTTGTCTTGACTTTTAAATAAAATAATGGGGATAAACCTGTGAGAAGCTTGGAAAAAAAACCTCCAGCTCTATTTCTTTTAAACAATAGCATATGGAGCCTGCCAGCAGTTCCTGTGAAACTGCTGATGATCTGTAGGAAATCTGCAGGCGTTTTTATGGGAGTCATTCCTAAGCGCTGTCTTCAAGGGGGTTGTTCGACTGTTCACTCTTCTGCTAATCTCTCCAACAGGAGGTGCTGGGGGACAGGCTCTTTCTTCTACAAGCATAAACAGACACCCAACTGCATGAAAGTAAAGTGCGTAAAAATATTCAGTTGTCAAATAATTGCACCGATAGTAAGAAATAACAATATTTTCCTGTACTCCATGCTAAAATTAAGCAGTCATAATATAGCAGCCTATATACGCCAGCCCCAGAAATAAGCAGTTGAAAAGGTAATCACTGGCGGAGGAGATCTCAATTACTGTATTTCTATTTTAGTGGAAAATATGTATTTAATTAATTAATTCATTCTTTTTTTTGGGGGGTGGAGGGGGTGGGGGGGATGGGGAGGACTGTGATCTTTCAGAATTCTGTCATATTTGGCCTGGATTTGTTAACTTTTTTTTTAAATTATTTGTTTCCTGGGACATTAGATAAGAGTGTGCTGTCTTTATGGCTGCTACCTCAATAAATAAAGTACTGTGACTTCAAGATAAGGACAACACCACAGTCAGAAAATGTTCTGTGGGAAAACTGTGTGGAAATGAACACTTAATGTATCCTCAGCTTTCAGGTGGCTTGAGAAAGTTGCACCTGAAGTATATTTTAGGAGACTCTGCAGTCAAATTTGATTCTGCCTTATGACCTGAGACTGTCTGAAGCGCACAGCATGGAAATTTAACTCAGTCAAAAATATTGATTTATTTACAAGCTAAATATAAATGATGACATTCTGAAAACCAGGAACCCTGTATTGTTATACATATCTTTTTTCTGAATTCTAGCACCCAATGGAAAAAGTATACAATAGGACATTTTCTGGAGCTACATGTCAGCAATACGTGCTACAACAAAAGAAACACAAGCCCTGATACTCCTATCCAGCTGATTTGATAAAAAAAGAGGTAAAGTTCAGCTGCTTTCATTTAAGGCTATGTTATTAAACATATACATATGTTTTGTTATGACCATGGTCAGATATTCTTCATAGCAGGCAGACAGCAAGGTCTACAACCCACAACATGTTGCTGGACAGGAGTGTGTAAGGAAGGTGTCCCGGAGAGGCTGTGTTTGCATGGTGGATACTCCCTGGCTGAGGAGTATGACTGTATATGTGTGGCTGCTGGCAGAACCCTGCTATGCCGGAGGTAGTGAAGGAGCAGCCCATGACCAGGACAGTGGCCTTTGTTCTGTTGGTTTGAGAGAAAGGAAGACAAACTTTTCTGCCCAGGATTTGTGTCACTTCTGAGGTCCTTGAGAAAAGGATCATTATGTACTCTGCACATGGCTAGGTTTTCAATTTATCATTTGGCATGGAAATGGAACTAAGCAGCAAAAATATAGCCCATGTCTGTTTTATTGATCCTCCGAGAACAAGAGGGAAGAATGGCAATTATACACTCTGTCTTACCATGCTACTGTTTCTTACCTACCAGTGACTGGAGAACCTGAGAATAGCAGTGGTCTTATAAGTTTTGTTAATGAATGAGCACTGTCCACTCCATTTCTTCCATGGCCTTGTAAAGTCCAGGTGTCAGCTCTGAATATTCTGTCCTTGGAGGAGGTGTTGTTGAAAGATTGATGGGCCTTTCATGAAAAGCAAAGAGACACAAGAAAGAGCTCATGGTTGAAGGCCCAAAAGGGTCAAGAACAAAACTGTAGAAATACACTGTGTAATCTCTCCAGTTATGCCTGGAGCTTAGATGATATCTGGGGACACTGCATTTTTTGAATTATGCTTTACATTGGCCAGAGTAACCCACATAACCTTCATAATCTCACCCACAACTATGGTACAGATATAAGGAATAGAGATTTGGAGATACTTCTGGTAAAGCCTGTATGCAGTGAGGACATGGACGGGTGCTACAACCTCACTTCTGGTGGGGGAGTGATCTACCTGTGGCTTCCCCAACGGCAATACTTAGATCTGTTTCTCCAGGGTATGTATGTAGGTTACTCTGAAAGTAATGCTGCCTATTTATTTCCATGGAAATGATAATGGATACAAAGAACACAATAACGCTGGTTGATAGAGTGAATTCTCAGCTACAAAACAATCTTTTTCAGCATAGTGACCACCAGCAGCTATGCATTTATACCAGCAATGAATAAAAGCCTTCACACTGCACTCATAACAATCTGCACAAGTGGAGGTGAGCCACTATCACTTGCCACTGCTGAAATGCACCACCCACTGCCTCACTGTGCTCACAACCACCATTTGGTCTCCGTAAATGTTCTGTAAGCACTGATGAATGTCACTGGATGCTATTTTTTCAGCACGCACAAATTCAATGCTGCACCCCTACTTCATACACACTTCCATATCAGACGTCAACTTGTCAGACTGTCCCTCTCATGTCATCTGTTGCATGGCAACAAAATGTAATGGAATATTGGTGGGAAGGTTCAATCTCTACTGTCATCCCACCAACATCTGCCTCTGACATCATGTGCCAACATAGTAAAATAGGAGGCATTACTTTTGGAACAGCCCTTATACATCAAAGGGCCAACGTAGAAAGATTTCATGCAGACAGCAAATACAGCTGATGTTGGTGGCCTATTATGACCTCTGAGGCTTTGAAAGCAGGAGACACTGGTGTCACTACACATAATCACAGCAAGTCTCGGTCTTCCTTAGCAGATATTATTTGCTTTTTGGGACAGAAGCTGTCCTTACGGGGTGCTAAACTGGAGGACGTGTGGCTTCATAGACTATGGTGCATCTGCTACACAGAACTAAGTTTCTATTCCATTTGAAAGAGGGAAATAGATAAATGGTACAAATGTTCCAATAAAAAACAGCATTAAAAATAGACCAACAAAGTAGAAACTGGAATGTTGTTACTTTGGATCTGAAAGCTTTGAATCTACTAGTTAGTTACCTACTACAGATCTAACTTTTGTCAAGACATAGTCTTGTGCTGTGGCATAGTCTGCTAGTAAATTATTGCAGTGCATGCACAGACCAGCTACTGCAATCACAGAATCTTAGAATCACAGAATTGCAGGGATTGGAAGGGACCTCTGGAGATCACTGAGTTCAAGCCCATGCTAAAGTAGGTTCCCTACAGTAGCATGCACAGGGAGATCTTGTCCAGACAGATCTTGAATATCTCTTGGAGAAGGAGATTCCATAACCTCTCTGGTCAGCCTGTTCTGCAGGTTTGTATGGAACTTCC
This sequence comes from Gallus gallus, assembly GCF_016699485.2. Classification (NCBI taxonomy): domain Eukaryota; kingdom Metazoa; phylum Chordata; class Aves; order Galliformes; family Phasianidae; genus Gallus; species Gallus gallus. Next base: position 38,702,452 of record NC_052572.1, read on the forward strand.
TCTGTTCCAGTTTTTACCTATTACCCCTTGTCTTGTTGTTGCATGCCACTGAAAAAGAGCCTGGCTCCATCCACTTGACTTCCTCATTTTATATATTTACTAACACTGATGACATCTCTCCTCATTCTTCTCCTCTCCAGTCTGAATACCCCCAGGTCTCTCAGCCTTTCCATATAAGGGAGATAGTCCAGGCTTCTGAACATCATCGTGACCCTCTGCTGAACTCTAGAAGATCTCTGTCTTTTTTGGACTGGGGATCCCAGAACTGGACACAGCCTCATCACGGCAGAGTAGAAGCAAAGGATCCCCTCCCTTGTCTTGCTGGCCCCTTTCTCTTCAATGCGTGATAGGATGCCATTGGCCTTCTTGGCCACAAGGGCACACTGCTGGCTCATAGTCCACCTTTTGTAAACTAGTTCCTTCTCTGCAGATCTCCTTTCCAGCAGGTCATCTTTGAAACTGTACTGCTGTATATTCCTCCCCAGGTCTAAGACCATATACATATTCTTGATGAAGCTTGCCACCCAATTCACCAGTCTGTCCAAGTCACTCACTGGTCTTGCCAAGCTTCAGCAGTGTGGTCCAAGCTTAAGCTGGAGATCAAAGGCTCCAGTCATGTGAATATACTATTAGTGCATCTGAGGGTAGCTGAAGTCTTTCTTTTTATAGAATATAGGCTGTGGTCCCTGAGATGAGCTTGTTATTTTGTACATAATATCTAGACTCCAGTGCTGCAGGTTTGTTCTGATGTGTCTTTGTTTTTTTCCCTAAACCTTGTAAGCAACCATCTCTCTTGGCACATAACGTAATGAGGATGGTAAAAACAGTCCTTTTTCAACAGCACGTTGTTTTATATAGATATCTGGCCTGAAGTCAGGAATTGGACATTGTGAAAATACAGAGAGCTATCAGGCCTGGAGTATGGACAGCTGCCACAAGAAGTAGCACAGCAGGCTGCTTCTGGAGGCCCCAGAGAGGTATCTAAGTGAACAACACAGATGAGACCAGTAGAGTCTTGTTTCAGTGTAGTGTTGATCATTGCAAAATTTGGCATTTTCGGGCCTATTCACTAAAAGGAATCCCACAACATTTGTTCCAAGGGAAGCCATTTTATTATGTATGTGACAAAACTGCAAACTGCTACTTTGAAGAGGTTAGAAAGAAAAAAAGAAAGGTTTTAATATGGTTAAATTATACTAATGGCATGTCCTCAACCTTGAAGTGGGTTAGGATTTTTAATATAACCATTTAAAAGAATAATACTGCTCTTGGAAAACCTTTCTATTCAAAATGAATTGCTTTGCTGGCACCTGACTGACAAAGATGTTTTTTAGTATCAGACACAACATATAGTACACAAGGGCACATATTTTCTCACTGGAGAGCAGCAGATTATTGCCTGCTTTGCCGTTTTGTAACATCACAACCTAAATGGCTTTTATGTTCTGAAAAGAAAAAGCAGGGGGGAGAAAGGAAAAGCTTTTGAAGAAAAAAATAATTTTCCAATAACCCCCATTAAGTACAGAGGTCATTATGGCAAAATGAATGGGATTAGAAATTCACTAAAAGCTGCAATATAAGGTACGTCAAGACTGACAAGCTTTTCACCAAGTAGTTGCAAATGGGACTAATGGTTTAAACTTGTTAGCCATTGTCAGAGTCTCTGATCCTTGAGGCAGCTATGGAGGCTATGGCAGAGATCGATAAGGTGTCGCTTATACGGTGAACTGCTTGGAGGGAAATACTCTCTTGGTCTGTCAGATGAAATCAGGCAGTTGGATCTCCGGAAAGACTGACCAGGCTACCTGGGAGCAATTAAGTCTTTTGCCGTCTTAAGCAATGATGAGCATAAGGGGAATGAGAACTCTTGCATGAGAGGTTGCAGGCTGGAGTTCTATGCTATGGCAAAGCTCATGATGTGTTTTGGTCCAACACTTGCATTATGAAGACAGTGTCATCAGACTGGTACATTTGTCTCACGAGTCACAGAAGGAATGGCAGTACTGTCATCGATATGAACAGCCTGATAGCAAACTGCATGTAAACCACTGTTATAAAGACAGAGATATCCCCTAAGGCTGACATTCTGAAAGTGCTGGAGAAATCTCTTATTGCTGGCATGCTCTGAAACATTCCTGTGTATTGATCAGCTGCGTTCTGGTGGAGCAGTCCAAGGCTTCAATTAAATGGAGAATGTTTCTGTGACATTTATAGACAAGCTACAAATTGTCAGCAAGCTGTGCAAGGGAAGTGCTGGTACTTGCATGCCAAGAGATTTGAAAGATAAAAGGGTGCTACTGATAGACCTGGTGCTCTCTTCTCCATCAGGGTTAGCTTGTAGCCTCATTTCTGTCCAACTCTGTAAGAATGGTATGAATGATGCAGCTGTGATGAAGTTCTGTAAAAGCAGCTGTGATCTGTAAAGATTCCATAAACTGTCTACTTGTTATCCTCTTCTTTAGGCTTAATGAAGCAATGCTACATATCAGCTGACTGCACATCCTTCAGTGCTGCCTCCCTTGCTTCCCCTCAGATTTCTTTGATGCCTCCAAGATGATAAAAAATGAATCACACCTTTTGTATTATTTGCTCTATCTAGGCATGAGGAAGGACTAATTCAAGAAAGTAGAATAGTCTGGCTGTCAATGCACTGCCCAGTATAAGGGAAACTTAAAACTAAAGATGTTTTTCTGACTCAGGAATTGTGTGGGTGAAAACTTGCTATGCCAGGTAGAAGCTCAAATTTTAACAGTGTGGTTGACTATTCCAGCTCAGTTTTGCACGGTAGCTTTCCTGCTGATGCTTACATCCCTCTCTCAATTTCTCGCCCTGGCTCCCCTATTTTACACGTATGTATTCTCTTCCACAGTGGGTTATAAAGTTTTGGAAATTTTTTGTTAGTTAAAGGAGCAGTATATTGCACAGGAGTTGTCCCAGTGACATCATTTCTACTGGAGAAAGTTCAAATGGAGAAAAAGCAGAAAATGTCAAGGCTGTGAATTGATTGTTGTCACTGCTTTGTCCTCTTCCTCATACCCAGTGCATTTTGTCCAGGTTCTCACTGCTCAGAAAATGACTTTATTGTTACAGTTGCTTGATTGCTCACAAAGGGAAAGAAGACAGCCTGCTAGAGGTCACTGAGGACCTTTTTTTCTGAAAAAGCCTTGCTAAATGATACAGTAACAAGCAGCTGGTGTGGTCAGAGAATGATGAAGAAAGGAAGCTTCAGCCACGTACTGCGGCCTGTTTCAGTTCTTAATAGGCTGTGTAGGACATGATTAAGTTTTTCAAATCCCTTGTTGGGTTGAGGATAACATACTAACGAATGTACATGCTCCTCAGAGGAGAACAATGAAGCCATCCGAGGTAAGCTAAGAGCTATTATCATACACGATTTAGCAGGCTTTGCTTAGTGTCTGAACACCAGAGCCAAATAGGTGGTAATGTTGTTACGTGGCAACATGTAACATGAAGGTTATTTCAGACCATTTACTATAACGGCCAATCAGTGTAACAGCAAATCTGTGGTGAAGTACATGGCTAAAAGGCTCTGTGGTATCAAGTGGCTGTATTGTGCTCAAACCTATCCAAAATGTTGTTGTTTGTTGACAGATCATGCTTATGAACACGTTTCACAAAATTTATGGTGTGTAGAAACACAAAGTTTTTTTGAAAGAAGTTGTTATTATTATTATTACTATTATTATTATTTAAATGGACAGATTTACTCTGGAGGAAGCAGTACAGTTACACAGCATTATGGCAGACTATTAGCTCTGAATGAGCCTTCTCATATTTGTGGCCTTACATGGCTTTCAATTTCTGCAATACATCTATCAAAATTTTATGAAAAGTTGCTGGCAGGCATGTGCAAGTTGATACTGGAAAAGTCCTTCAGATGCAAAAAAGCCTCCCAGTGAGGTCAAGTCACTCATAAATGCCTTGGTGCAGAAGCAGCTGATGATAAACACTAGCTAAATCTATAGAAGAGAAATCAATTCATTCCACTTACGAACCATATGCCTCCTGCTTTCTTTTGCATAACCACAGTAAGGGACTCAGAAGCAAGGGGATCAGAGTGTTCAGTAAAACCATTAAGCAGTAATTTTTGTATGTGTGATTCGACAGCACTTTGAATGAATACCTAACACAGTTTTTTGCAGTACTGGAGAATCATTTATGTGAATATGCTTTTCCATAACTCTTATTCCTTCCCAAACTTTTGAAAATGTGCAGTAAGCACAACACAAAGTCTCAATAATAATAATAGCAATAAAATGTCTGTCCACATTTATTCCTCTTCTAGTTCCTGGTTAGTGACTTTTCTGTTGAGATTCTCTGGCTGCTTGGTTTTCCCCTCTCCACTGCTGAGCCAAATTAGGACTGATTTTCTGTTGCTTCCCACCATTAATTCATTTTGAAGAATTACCTGTGGACAATTCTTTTTTACTTCTCCTGACCTTTTGGCACGAATTGAAGACATCTTCAGCCTGTATCTGTTCGTGTTTGCTACATGTATCTGATGTATCAGAATCCCAAGTGAGAACACCTGTGTTCACAAAACAGAAAGCAAGGTTTAAGAGGTAATATTAGAAGAGACATTTAATTGTGTTTCTTACGATGGAGAGAGGTTTAACTTACAGATAAGGTGTGTCAACTTTCAAAAGTAAAGATGCCAAAGCAGTATTATGAATTAAGCTCCTGTTATGAATCTCCTTTACTGTGGGAAAATTTGGTGATTTCAGATTTTCTATAGAGAGCATTCTTACAGAGAGTGAGGTCTGCATTGCTACCTTCCACAACTCCCCTTTGTTGTCACTGAATACACTACTCTCTTGCTGAGAGTGAAGAAAAAGCTCTGGAAGTAGCTCAGGGCATAGGAAATGCAAAGCTTTTAATATTAGAAACAGAACTTAAAGTCTGAGACTACGTGTAAGGAGCTTATTTTTAATTCTTGGCTTCTCAAAGCAATATACACAAGTCACTCCATTCTGCTTGGCATGAAGTGTTTTCAATCAGGTAAAGCTTTTCAAGGCTATGGCTGTTTCAACTGTAGTTGTCAGACAGAAATGTAACATCGGTTGTTATCTGAAAGCATAGGAGGGAGGAAAATATTTCAACCAGTCACAGAGAGAAAGAGAATTCTGTAAAGAGGACAAGATCTGGATAGAGCAGATGTAAAACTGGAATATTATACCTTTTCCACAATACAAACCTAAGAAAACATGTGTGAACATTGGAGAGCAATCCATTGCAAGGTACCCAGATCTATTGTCTCAGAAGAGAAAATCCCCTTAACAGGTCACTACATGTGTGCACAACAGTGTTCTTTGGAGTCAGGTTATTCCTGGCACTGTCCTCTGAAGGTGATCCAGCAGTGTGCTCAAGGAGAGGTGACTGTTCCACTTTCTGTCGTAGCTGGTCTGAATAAACCAGTACTAAGGGCTGCCTTTTGTTTAGGTCATTTCACACTGAACAGTGATAAGAGTCATACGCTACTTCCATGGTTCATCATAAAAAACCCTAGCCAACCAACCAACCAGACAAATACTACTAAGTGGTGGATTTAAAAATATTTTTTCAGACTCATCCATGATTTAACACATTATGACCTGGCTAGACTATTTCAGTTAAAAGAATTAGGAACCCCATACACATTTGCAAATGTTGTTACAAACACTATTTGTGTAATGTAAAAAGTCTCTAAATCTGGCTTGATAACATATTTCAGGCCCCTTTTCATAGAATCAAAAAGGTAAAAACTACTTCATGTACATTGGAGAATACTTGGAATATATATATATATATATATCTTCATGGATGAATTTCAAACAAAAATGCAATACAGGTTTTACACTTTATTATTGTCATGGTTCAACACTAGTAGGTAGCTCGTCACCACTCAGCCACTCTCTCACTTTCCCACAGTGAAACAGGGGAGAGAATTGGAAAAGTAAATGTGTGAGAACTTGTGGGTTGAGATAAAGATGTCTTAATAGCTAAAGCAAAAACTGCACAAACAAACAAAGCAATACAAAAAATTCATTCACTGCTACTCATTAGCAGGTGGATGATCAGCCATTTCCATGAAAGCAGTGCTCACCACATGTAGTAGTTACCCGGGAAGACTAACACCTTAATTACAAACATACCAGCCTCCCTCCTTCTTTACCCCCCTTCTTTATTGCTTAGCACATTGTATGATGTGGGATATGCATTTGGTCAGCTGTAGTCAGCTGTTCTGGCAGTGCCACCTCCCAGTTCGTTGTGCAGAAAAATCATTGATTCAGTGCAATCGCTGTTGAGTAACAACTTAAACATCAGTGTTTAATCAACACTGTTTTCATAATAAATCTGAACACATAACATCATATGGGCCCCCGTGAAGAAATCTCAACCAAAATAATCGCCATTATTTAAAGCTCATGTTTTGTTCTGGAAATATGACACTTTTTAGTATATAGCTTAATTTATAGAAGAATACAGGAGATTAGTGATTGGAGTTTCTTGCTTATATTTACTCTGGATAGAAAGTTTCCAGTCTGAATGTATTTGTATGAACATCTAAAATGATCTAACAGTGCATGAGCAAATGGTGTTCTTAGGCTGCATGAAAGAATTGTCCATTAGCTAACAAACTTTTCCCAGGTTAAAAATAGGTAAAGTTATGGGCCCAATTTCAAACACCTACTTCATTACAAAATAGAAATTGTGTCAGCAGAATTACACAGTACTAAACTGCTGAGAGATTAAAATAATTGGCTCTTAGAAAATATAACATAATTCATTCTGATAACCAGATTTTTTTTTTTAAGTGCATTTGGCTACATATTTATATAGACGAAATAGAATTAAATGTGTATGTGTTTTTCACTTAAAGTGAAAAGATAGATTTGGGATGGTCTTAAGTTTTATGGGAGTATGCTTCTCAGCAGCGACTGGCTCTTAAAAAAACAATTTCAGAGTAGATTCTGGCAGACTTACATTTATTGAATTATTGGGTCGCCACAAGCAGCAATACCTTTGCCTGCTCAAAAGTTTCAATTCTAGGTCATCTGAAGGCTGAAAAATAGTGAAGAAGAATTCAGCTGTAAGAAAAGAATGTGTTTATTTTTTTTGTCTAATATAATTCTACTTTTAAAAAACCAGTCCTTCAAATGAAGATATTCTTAGAAGCACCAGTAATGACAGATGATTTTTCTCTGCTTTGTTTTCTACATACAAAACAGTAATCAGAGAGTACTTCTGGTGAGAACAATGTGCTTTGCTTTAATTTTTTTTTTTTTTCCTAAAATGGAAATGACTAAGAGTATGGTTTATGGGAAATCTTTCAGCCATGGGTCATGATTATAATCCTACAGTATGACCTGAAGGGTTTGAATCAGTTCAACCTGTCATGGATTACAAAGTTGCATGAAAATAAATGATTGTCAGCAAACTCATAAGAATAGAAGTAGAGCATATATTGCTCTACTGCTTGCTCTTTGGCAGTCTAAAACATAGGTGAACTGATATAAAAGGTCAAGCATGAATTACTAAAAGTTATTTTGATGAAATATTCTAAGGGAGGTCTTGACTAAGCCCATGAGTTGAAAATGCTTTATTGTTTTTCATTATTTTTTTGCTATGGCAGAAACTGATAAGGTCCTTTCCAGATGTGGAAGTAGAAGGGGAATGGCAACACCATTCACACAAGCACACAGCTGTAGATATCTCAGAATTAAAGCATAGCAAGAAACAGCATTATTTCTGTCATATTACAAAACTTATAACATTGAAAGCTCAAGATTCTGGATACATGTAGCTCAGATTTTTACATGAATTCTGATTTAAGAAGTCAAGAAAACAAAAATAACAAGCCAAGAGAGGTGGACCTGAGCTTGGAAGAAAGAACTATTTTATTCTTATTTAAAACTTTTGTTAGTTCAAGGATACAGTGCTGCTTAACTTCTGTGTCTGCCTAATCTATTCAGAGTGTCTTTGGCTAATAAGCTACCTCAGCAGAAATTAGATTTTATGGGAAAAACTAAGGATAGACATAGATCCTGCAGTTTCTGCTAACCTTCAGTGGAGTTACGGCTTACTAACTTTTCTCAGAAGCAAGGGTCTAACATTCAGAGTCTTGTGTAATGTACATAAAAAATCAAAGCTATATGTATTTGTTGCAGTGCAAAATTTGACACTGTGTGTTATGTCTGCTATATCTTTCAAGATTTTCCTCAGTATGAGACCTGAGAATTAGCAGCTTTCAGATTATCCTAGTGCTTGGAGTAATCAGGCTCCAGTTTCACTAATCCACTGAATAGTCACCTTAGAGACCACCAGAAGTATCACAGATGCTTTACATATATTCATGCTTTGATAATCATAGAATCATAGAATTATACAATGCTTTGAGTTGGAATGGACCTTTAAGATCACCTACTTCCAACCCCTCACCCCTATAGGTGGGGACACCTACCACTAGATCAGGTAGCTCAAAGTCCCACCCAGCCTGGCCTTGAATGCTTCCAGGGAGGTGGCATTCACAGTCTCGCTGGGCAACCTGTCCAGTGTCTCACCCCTCTCACTGTAAGGAATTTCTTCCTGATATCTAGTCTATATCTACCCTTTTCCTTTTTAAAACTATTTCACCTCATCCAGTTGCTACATGCACTTATAAAAAGCCCCTCCCCTGCTTTCCTGTAGGTCCCTTACAGGTACTGCAAGGCCTCTACAAGGTCTCCTCAAAGCCTTCTCTTCTCCAGGCTGAAAAGCTGCAGCTCTCTCAGCCTGCCCTTGTAGGGGAGGTGCTCCAGCACCTGACGAAGATGAAGACCATCATCTTCATGGTCTTCCTCTGGACCTGCTCCAGCAACTCCATATTCCTGTGTTGAGGACTCCAGAACTAGACAGAGTACTTCGGGTGGGGTTTTATGAGAGCAGAGAATCACCTTTCTCTACCTGCTGGCCATGCTTCTGGTTCAGGTACTGGACAGACCGACCAGAGGTGAAACACTGCTGGACCTGCTGCTCAGCAATGCAGAGGATATGATTAAATGTGTTAAGGTTGGAGGCAGCCTAGGCTGCAGTGGCCATGCCCTGGCTGAGTTCATAATCTCAAGGAATGGGGGCCTGGAAAAGAGTGCAGTCAGGACCCTGAACTTCGGAAGAGTGAACTTTAGGCTGTTTAAGGAATTGTTGGCTGAGATTTCCTGGGATGCTGTCCGTATTTGCAGATGTGGGATCAGGAAAACCAAGGCAAGGCAGAACTGGACTTGGTAAGGGATATTAAAAACAGTAAGAAGACATTCTACAAGTACACTGGCCAGAAGAGACAAGCCAAAGGGAGTGTGCCTCCTTTGGTAAACGTAAAAGGAAAGCTGGCTTCGACAGACACGGAGAAGGCAGAGGTACTGAATGAGTTCTTTGCTTCAGTCTTCACTGGCAGCCAGGATTCTAATAGTACTCATGTCCCTGAACCCTGTATCCCCAAACCTTCAGGTGGGGATTGGGGGAGTAAATCCCCACACCTCACTGTAAGAGCAGAGCAAGTCTGAGACTACCTCGTGAGAATGAATGCATACAGGTCTACGGGGCTGGATGACATGCATCCCAGGGTTCTGAAGAAGCTGGCTGAGATGGTTGCTGAGCCACTCTCCATGATATTTGAAAAGTCATGGCTGTCAGGTGAGGTCCCAGGTGACTGGAAAAAGGGTCATGTCACTTCTATTTATAAGAAAGGGAGCAAGAGGACCCAGGGAACTACAGGCTGGTGAGTCTCACCTCTGTGCCCGGGAAGATCATGGAGCAGATCCTCCTCGATGACATGCTAGATCAAATGAGGAATGAATGTGTGATCTGAGACAACCAGCACAGCTTCACCAGGGGAAGGTCATGCCTAACCAATCTGGTGGCTTGCTATGAAAAGCTGCGGACAAGGGGTGGTGATCAATGGTTGTATGTCCAGGTAGAGGCCACTAATGAGCAGTGTGGCAGAGGGGACTGTCATAGGATGGGTGCTCTTTAACATCTTTATCAATGACATTGATGGTGGAACGGAGTGCACTCTCAGCAAGTTTGCTAATAACACCAAGCTGGGTGGAGTAGTTGACACAATAGAAGAAAGGGATGCCAGGACTTCAGCAGACTCAAAAGGTGGGCCCAGGTGAATATAATGAGGTTCAACACAGCAAAGTGCAAGGTTTTGCACTTGGGCTATAGGAATCCCAGGCATATATACAGTATATGTATATATATAAAGAGTAATAATTGAGAGTAGCCCTCCAGGGAAGGACCTGGAGGTCCTGATGGATGAAAAACTGAACATGAGCCAGCAGTGTGTTCTTTCAGCTCAGAAAGCAAATGGTATCCTGGGCTCCATCAGAAGAGGGGTGGCCAGCAGGGTCAGGGAGGTGATTGTTCCTCTCTACTCTGCTACTGTGAGGCTCCAGCTGGAGTACTGCATCCAGGTCTGGGGCCTCCAATACAAGAAGGACAGGGAGCTGTTGGAGAGGGCCCAGAGGAGGGCCACAAAGATGATCAGAGGGCTGGAGTACCTCCCCTGTGAAGACAGGCTGAAGAAGCTGTCCTTGTTCAGCCTGGAGAAGAGAAGGCTGAGAGGTGACCTTATTGCTGCCTTCCAATACCTAAGGGAAGCCGACAAAGAGGAGGGGAGCCAACTCTTTGAAAAGGTATATAATGGCAGGACAATAGGAAATGGTTTTAACTTGAAGGAGGGAAGATTTAGGTTGGATATCAGGGGGAAGTTCTTTGAGAGCAGTGAGGTGCTAGAACAGGCTACCCAGAGAGGTTGTGGATGCTCCATTCCTGGAGATGTTCAAGGCCAGGTTGGATGGGGCCCTGGGCAGCCTGGTATAATATTAGACATGGAGGTTCATGACTCTGCCTGTGGCAGGCGGTTTGGAGCTTGATGATCCTGGAGGTCCCTTCCAACCCAAGCCATTCTATGATTTTGTGATTCTATGATTCTCTTGATGCAACCCACGATACAGTTCACCTTCTCAGCTGCAAGCTCACATTACCAGCTCATGTTGAATCTTTCATCATTTGACATCCCCAAATCCATCTCCTCAGGGCTGCTCTCAAGCCATTCTCTGCCCAACCTGTATCTGTGCTTGGGAGTGCCCTGACCCAGATGCAGGAACTTGCACTTGGCCTTGTTGAAATTCATGAGGTTGGCATGGTCCCACCTCTCAAGCCTGTCTAGGTCCCTCTGAATGTCATCCCTTCTCTATAGCGCGTCAACCAAACCACTCAGCTTGGTATAATATTCAAATTTCCTGAGGGTGCACTTGATTCCACTGTCCATGTCACCTGCAAAGATGTTAAATAGCACCAGTCATAACACAGATCCCTGAAGAACAACACTTGTCACTGATCTCCGCTTGGACACTGAGCAGTTTACCGCAACTCTGAGTGTGACCATCCAGCCAATTCCTTATCCAGTGAGTGGTCCACCCATCAAATCATTTTTTTTTTCTCCAGTTTGGCTACCAGGATGTAATGCGGGACAGTGCTAAGTGCTTTGCACAAGGCCAGGTAGATGATGTTAGTTGCTCTTTCTTTATCCACTGATGCTGTAACTCCATCATAAAAGGTCACCAAGTTTGTCAGGCATGACCTGTCCATGGTGAAGCTATGCTGATAACCACCAATCACCTCATCTTTATTTTTCATATGCCTTAGTATGGCCTTCAAGAGAATATGCTCCATGATCTTGCCAGGCACAGAGGTAAGACTGACTGGCCTGTATTTCCCTGGAATCTCTTTATTTCCCTTCTTGAAAATGGGTTAGGTTTTTCCTTTTCCAGTCAGTGGGATCTTCACCAGGCTGTCATGACCTTTCAAATATTATGGGTAGCATCTTGGCAACTTCATCAGCCAGTTCCTCCAGAACCCATGGATGGATCTCACTGGGTCCCATGGACTTATGCACCTTCAGGTTCTTTAGATGGACTCAAACCTATAAGTGCTTAGAGTTGTTTCTTCAAGGTAGCTATGTGATTGTTGCACAGGTGTTATGAAATTACACAATACCTTCAGGAACGGAGTGACTAGGAATGAGCTGTCAAACCCGTTTGTTACCCTTGCTGCTCCTCTCATTGGGCTCAGCGCAGTGCTGTGATGAAATCTAAAGGAAGATTATGTGAGGCTATGTCATAATAATCACTTTGAGCTATTTGTATGAAAGCCACCCACTAAAACACTCTCCTAAATCACTATGAGACCAGACACTCTTGCACATATTGTTCCATCTACCCATCTTAGGATCTTCATCATGTTGTCATTCTCACTGGATAGACACTGAAGAAAATTCTGACCTACAACATATAAATGTAAACTCCATTCCATGAATGGACATAAACTCAGAGAATCCAAGGTATGGAAGGTTGCAACTTATGCCAAATCCCTTTTAGAGTGTGAGATAAACTATATACTTAACCTCATTTAATTAAACAAGAAGTTAAGTGTGTCTCTATTTTATTGTATGATATTTGCAGTGCCTTTTGATGAATCAGCTTAAAATGTTGTCTTTGTATAATGTTTCAATCTAAAGAATAACAGAACATGTGGAATTTTACAGTTGTTTTCTGGGATACTTTGCACTTCTTGCAGAGTTACCATAAGGCATAGGTGTATGAGACAACACTATGACTTGGGAAAGACGCTGGGATGTGAGGACTGATTTGTATTTGCCATATGTCTTCATTTCAATTCAGGGTTTCCACAATATTTAATTAATTTTCTCTTCATCTTTAAATGGAGTGCAGCTTCTATTCTATATAATTAGTTTCCCTGGGTGCTTTGCAGGGTAATATTACAGCTACTAAAGTACAGCAGCTTCTAACTGAGGGTAGCTTCTAAGCAAAGATACTTGTTGAATACATTAGGTTTAGGGCTGGATTAATTCTATGAGGCTCTGCTTTGTGTTCGTAGATGTAGATGTAGGTTTAATTGACATGAAGGGTGTTAAGAGAACTAATCTTAGAGTCCATGTGACTCATATTTCCAGTGAGTAAGCATTTTTACCATTAGCCTGTAGTGAAGAAAATGAAGTTAAAACTAGTTGAGGTCTTTGTGAAAATGCGCCAAGCAGTTAAAAAAAAGTTCTATAAAGAATAAATTACTTAATGAGAACTGTGATTGAAGGATCCCCCTGTTGGATGGGCCAGAATGTAGGGAATGGGGAGAAATGTCCCTTCCACTGTATCAGGTTTGTAACCAGCACAGGAACCTTAAAATCCATAAGTCTATTGGTCCTGATAAGATTCTCTAGAGGGAATTGGCTGATGTAGACATCAGGTCACTTTCAATGATATTTGAAAAGTCATAAAGCAGTCAGATGAAATCCTGGGTGACCGGGGGGGGGGGGGGTGGGGAATGGAAATATTGCATTCATTTTTAAGAAGAGAAGAAAAGTTGATCTAGGGAACTAATGACCTGTCAGGCTCACCTCTGTGCAAAGGAAGATCATGGAACAGATCCTCCTGGAATCTATGCTAAGGAACATGGAAGAGAGGGAGGTGATATGGAATAACATGCCATCTAAGTCAAGTCCTACCTGACTAACTAATGGCCTTATATGATGGCACAACTATATCAATGGGCAAGGGAAGAGCCACTGATGTAACTTATTATAAGGCGTTGGACATGGTGCCCCATGACATCTTTCTCCCCCAGTTGGATGTGGATTTGGTAGGTGGACTGTCTGATGGATGAAGATTTTGTTGCAAGACTGTACCAAGATAGTGGTGGCCAGTGGCTCAATGTCTAGATGGAGACCAAAAATGAGTGGTGTCTGCAGGGGTCAGTACTGAGACCAGTGCTCTTTAATATCTTCATCAGTGATATCGACAATGAGATTGAGTACACCCTCAGTGAATTTTTGGATGACATGCCTGAGAGTTGGGATGCCATCCAGTGAGTCTTAGACAGGCTGGAGCAGTGGGCCCAGAAGAATGAAGAAGAAGAACCTCATGTGGTTCAACAAAGCCAAGCAGAAAGTCTTGCACCTGGGTCATGGCAACCCCTACTATCAATAAAAACTGGGGCACAAACGGCTAGAACACAATTCTGCCAAAAAAGTACTTGGCGGAACTGGTGGATGGCAAGTTGGACATGAGCCAGCAATTTGCCCTTGCCACCCAGAAAGCCAACTGTATCTTGAACTGCATCAAAAGAAGCATGGCCTGCAGGTCGAGGGAGGCAATCCTGCCTATCTGTCCTGCTCTGGTGACACCTCACATGGGGTACTGAGTTCAGAGGTGGAGTCCTCAGTAGAAGAGATACATAGACATACACAGCAGGGCTGTTGGAATGAAATGATCTTTAAAGTTTCTTCAAACCCAATCAAGTCTGCGATTTTATTTCTATGACATCTGCTAATAATCACAATGTAGCTGTATTCATATCTCACAAAGTATTTGGGCCTCGGTGCTTTCATGTTTCAACAGAATATTAATATCTGATTACCTTTGTTGACTAGTATTTTGGCCACAAAATGCAAAGACAAGACCCTAGCTTGGGAACTTGATTTTCAGGGGTATGTAGCCAGATTCAAAAGGATTAAGGTATGCTTTGTACCTCTGAAATTGATTAAATCATACAAAGTTCAAATACTTAATTTTAAGCAGCCCCACTTGGTGAATACTGACTTCAAGTTTTTTGTATCTTTCCCTGTAGTAGGAAGGGCAGTAATATACTTCTTCCTCTCTGAAGAGTGCACTTCAAATATCTTAGTGAAAATGATGTTTTCCACAATATAAAATTTGTCATTTTGGGAATGAATCTCTTTGAACAAACAGAAAGTATTTGAAAATTAAGCTTGTACTGGCTGGTAATAAGAATTTTAAAAGGAAAATCAAAAATCCATGGTAATTTAAAGAATTGGTTGTGGAAGGTCATAGTTCACCTCAAGCACTGTCATATGCCAACCTCCATTTAAGCAAAGAATACTGTTATTCAATCGCATGCAGAGCATAGCAAGAGGACAAGCCCAGTGTAAGCAGCAGTTAGCATGGCTCGTTTTAGCAGTTGCTGCTAATATCAAGAAATGCCCTTTGATACTTTACTGTTCACTTGGAATGCTTTTAGCTGTGACATTACACCAGTGTATCATTTCCTTGCAAGTGAAAAAAACCCACTCACTTTAAAGAAATTCTTAGTAGTTTTAAAATTCCATGACTTTGGTCAAAGGACTGAGAAACCAGGTATTAAGGATTTCAGGCCTGTCAGAAGCTTCCACCAATAAGAGGGCTTCTGTCATTCACAGTTGGGCACGTTCAAGATTTCCTGTGTTACTTACCTTCATGTTGACAGCTAGAGCATCTCAGGGGACTGTGGGATTTCTTTTTCCCTTTTTTTTTCCTTTCAAAGTGTTTTGAGTGTCAGATGAAGCTGAGGAGCAATGGGAAGGAGTAAGAATAATTTTTTTTTTTTTTGTCGTTTCAGCTACTCTCCATTAAATTTCAAACAAAATATTAGCAATTTGTTCAGCCTTCCCTTCCCCCCCTGCCCCCCCAACTAATATTTAAAAGCATTCAATTAAGATTTTATAATGTGTCCAATGAGTTAAACTGCCCCATGGTATTAGAAAAATATTACATATATAAATAAAATACATCAAAGCATTAAAAAGCTATTACACACTCTGAACATAAAATGGCAGAATAATGATGGATCCCGCCATGCAGCAAACATATTCAAAAATATTATCTTCCTGGTAATGAAATGCCATCCGTTTCATTTTAAGCTAAATACGTTAGACATATCAGTGGAGTCTGTGCTGACACAGCAGTGAGTTGAAATTGAAAATCTGAAATTATATATATGATTGGACACAGTGTTAAAGTAATTTATAGGAAAAACCACAAATGTGCTGGGTCTGCACCTTTTGGTGAACTCATTTTAGAGAATCAGATAGAGGAAAACTCTACCATTTCTAATGTGCAGTTAGAATGGCAGCTCGCCAGGGCCCCAATATATTCAGTATGAGGGGCAGGAAAAATAGGAGAGAATGAAAGAAAGAGGCTAGGGAGACTTGATTCAAATTACAACAATTCTGCATAAGCCATCAAGAAAATGGCATTCGTTTTCATCGCTCTGACCTAATATGATATAGCAGCTGTAGGAACAGTATTAGCTATCAAGACGAGTGGGAGATAACGGGGAAACATTTAGAGGGGGATATCAGGATAGGGCTAATTTCAGCACAGCTGCAGATGTGTCACATGCTTTGCTATGGAGTGCAAAGAGGCAGCAAGAATCATTATGATGATCATCTGATACCCAAAGTTTAGGCTGAAATTCAGGTTCTGCTGACTGGAATGGTGCCTCAATTATTATACACACACACACACACACCCCACAGGCAGCCTTCCCCCTCAGTGCACAGTGACAATTTCCATCTCTTTCTTTCTCCCTCTCTCATAGTTTATTCCTCCTGGCTTGTTCATCTTCAGCCAACTAAAAAAAAAAAAAAAAAAAAGCCAAACAAAGAAACAACAAGCATAAGGAAAGGCTTGGTGTGGGAAGCAGCTTTATGTGTCTTATTTGAAGTATCTTTTATCCTGTTTCTTGTAAATCTTTCCCAAATTCAGAATGTTTTTCATTTTGTTTGGCAAAGGAATTGGAGAAGAAGCCATAATTTACTATTAATTTTTGAAATCAGTCCCAGCATTGCCATTACAGTTATTAATGTTTTAATTTATAGCATCAAATAACATTATAATTATTTATTGCTTGTTAATCAGAAGTAGAATAATTGGTGTGTTGCAAAATACAAAGATGAACAGATGCCATCACAGTGATTACTTTCTAAGCAGATCAGACGTACAAGCTATTTTTGTGTTTATACTAATCTCTTACTTATCCTCCTACAAGTGCCCTGAAACTGACCTAATTTTAAGAATGTCATTATCATTTCCTTCAGACATAATGGTGGTCAGAAAAAGTGTGAGGAAGTGGTGATTCGGACTTTTAAATGATTTCATATGGTTCTGTTTAAAAACTCTTTCTGTGAACAGCAGAAGAAAATCTGTTGGCTTTGGGAGAAGTGCGTAGATAGTGTGTGTACTTTATTTTGTGTATGTGTTACTTGTTTTTCAGTGTTAGGGATTGCTATATTTTAATTTTTTTATTATCTGAATACTACAAGGAGAAGTTGATTTGCATCTTGTTGACGGAATATCTGCAACATTTGTAGAGGGAGCCGGTGCAATAACTGGTAAATTATGTGCTGCTCATCTGAGGACTGTGATTGAAAATTTATTGCCCATACAGTAAGAAGCCTGTAGACACTGTGATTACATTTTTACCACCTCATCTTCCCTGCACCTGATCATGTGGCCCTTTGGTGTTCTGCAGATCAGTTTTGTTATGTGCAAATCAGAGAAGCTCTACCTCACCCCACTCCTGGAATCCTCCTGCAGCAGAGTCAGGGATGATCAGTAAGGTGTTTCACCTCATAGCTGTAGGTCACCTCCTGCTTCACAATTTCTGTGTGATACCTTCACTTCTAAGCCTACACTGTGACAAGCTTCCTGTTCACACCATTGAACATGAAATTGTTGGGACTGGACTTTCAGTCCCTATGAGTTCACACTCATGTTGTATCCCAGAGACATATTTCCACTTTGAATGTGGGGTCTTTAGAGATCTCCTTCAGAGCATTCCTGTGAATTTCCTTTCACTCATCTCAGGGAAGATCTCTCAGTGGCACTTTTTATTCTTAAAAGCCCCTCAGAGAATGACATAATGATGAAAAGGAAACTTACTCATAGATTGCTTATTCTCTAGCTTTTCCTGAGCTTTTTAGTCACCCCCTGGATAAAGATCATGCTCCAAATGGGAAGTGATTACATGCTTTGAGTACAACTCTATGGGATACTCCCCTGGGTGTCTTTGCTAAGCCTTCAGGAGGGTTGGCATTGAGTCTTTTCCTGATCTTACAAGACAGCAAGGGAATGCTTAGTAGGTAGCTCTCACTTGTGATTATAAAGAAATTAGACAGTAGAAACAGGAAATACTTGTGGAGTTAGCCTGTGACATAAGTTTAATAGTGTAGAACAGCTTTTCAGCACTTTACTTCTATAATCCCTGTCATCACTGCATACAAAAACATTGCTTGTCCTGTGTTATTTCCTTGGATGTCATTGTTACACTTAAAGGTTCCTTGAAATAAAAAACACAAAGATAAAGAAGGAATTAAATTCATCAGCCTTTCTGTATTCTGCTTATATTTGTCACGGAATCTAGTTCTACTGTTTACATTCCTTGGTGTTCATAACAAGATTGAGACCACTGCTTGCTGTAATTCACCTAGACTATCACCAAAGCTCTTTCTGGCTATGCTGTCTAATGCCTGTAGTAGGAGGAAGTGGGAAAAAAAAAAAAAAAGTGTTTCATTCTGATAATTACTTACTAAACAGACTTAATCCTGAACACCAGATGTTCAAGATCAAACCTGTAATCAGCATTTTACAGCATATGTATGTGCCGGATGAATTATATGCGCAGGACAGTGAGGATGCAAGTGTGAATCTTTGCTCCTTGTAGATTATCACGTTAGTTCTCTGCTGGGAAATGAGAGGTCTATCATTCTCTCTGTCAGCCTAGTGTTGGATCATGATCTTTTCTTTCCTTCTGCTGGCATTATTGTGTTTCATGCGTGGCTTGGTCTATGAGCCAGAGGCAAACATGATATTCCTTCGCAAATAGTAAATTTGTCACATTTACCTGTGATGGAAAACTGAAGTTAACATTGGTTTAACTGTCAAGAATTTTAATGAAATGCTGCTCAAATTATTACAATGAATAGGGATGATGACTCACAAAATTAGACCTTTTAACAAATAAGTTAATGACTGACAAAAATGCCTGAATATCTCTACTCTACAAGGAAATGTCAACAACACTGTGAAAAGTGATGGAAAAATATGCCAAGATGGTCTACTGCAATTCCACAATAGCATGTTATCAGACAAAGAATGGAGAGACACTGACGTCTCTAGATATCTAGATAGACTTATGCTTTCATAATCAGTATTAGCTCAGTACCTTGTGTTTCTTAAATAACTGTTCAATTGGATATTACTTTAATCACACTACTGAAACCCAGCTGGCAAAGTTACACAAACTGAGGAAAATTATGACATTGATAGATACATTTTAGAATGATGCTGGACTGTAATAAGTTAATCTTGTAAATTTGTTCAAGCTATTTTTATGTCTAGAAATTAAATAAGAACACTAATAAATTATATGGAAGCTCTGAAACAAATACACACACTAGAGAATTGGAACAAGTTTTCAATTTTATATCTTTTCCTTGCTGTCTGTGGAGAACTGAATAAAATGTTAAGAATTTATGATGTCAGGACAAAATGAATATTCTCTGTGTAATGAAAAGGAAGGATGTTAAAGAGCATCCAAATCTGGAATGGAATTTGTATAGTGTCAAAAAAGTCAATTTGACCCACCAGCAGATTATCTCTGAAGCATGTGTTAGAACAGAGATACCTATGTGTCTTGCAAGTGAGATCTGCAGAATAACGGGTCCATGCTAGTGCAGAAATAGACACTGCAGACAGTGGAGCCACAGTGAAGTGAAAGAGGAAATTTGAGAACCTTGGCAAAAGGCAATCTGTTCTGGGAAGGTGCTGAGTGCTTACACAGTGTCTAAGTTTTTACCACATTTAGAGCTTTTATTACAGGTCAGTAGAATTGAGAATGAGTAGCTCTTAAATATGCATAATACTGTAGTAAGTGCAGAAATTTCTACTGTTATTCTCTGACTAAAATTAGAGTCTCAGATCTCAGTCCACCCACTTCTTTCTTTTCTATATGTGGGATCTTCCAATTCTTTAAACATCTTCCAAATTCTTTACAATATGAATAATACGTGTTTCTTTCTTTGTCCTTTTTCTAAAGAAACATGTTATTTAGATCCTTGAGTTGTTCTCAGAAGTAGTGAGTCTGTACATGCTTGCCGCTTTACAAGAGGATGACCTGTGAATGCTTGGCCCAGGAGGAAGGTCACTCCATTTTACCCTCTTAGAATGGATCCTAGAAGTTCAGTTTTATCCAGTCAAAGAGAAATTGGGATTGCACCCCCAAGTCATATCTCACAGTGGCCGTGAAGTTATATTTAGGGTCAGGATAGCAGACTCATGAGTTCTACTGATCTGCATATATTAGTTGTTTTATCTTGCTTCAAAAGCCTCAATGAACATTTTCTGTCTGAAAATTGTTGTTAGCACACAGGAGTATTCTCAGAGGGTATATTTGGTGCTTCTGTCAAATATCAGGCTTGATCTTTGCCCCAAAACACTGGTAAATATCCAGGACTATGCTATTGATTTCAAAGGAATTACTGTATGTTCACACTAGTGTGCGTAGCTCTGAAAATAGGAACTCTGCTTGGATGAATAGTGTCCAATTTAGATAAAATTGTCATTACAAGGTTGCATTATTTTTCCTTTTGTGAGTCAGAATGCATGTTCTGCTTTATCGTAAGCATTTCTCCTGGGGTCTACATTATTGGTGCTCTTCCAGGTATCTACATTAGTTCCTGTTTTGCTGTTTCACTGCTATGTTCTCAGACAACCATATTCACACTGTCTTTAAATCTGGAAGTGAGAAATTTCATTTACAACAGTTAGCCAAATTAATTATTATTAAAAGAGCTAATTATTGTTTAATACTAACATAATAATTATCAGAGTTTCATGATAATGAAGATGAGAACAGGCTTTGTCCTACATAACAGGTTTGGAAATGCTTAGTGTTAGCTGGAATGATAGGCAAGCCTCTACAGCCACCCAGTAGACTATCTCTTCTCACAGAAAATATATTACCGAACTCTACTGCAGTTACTGTTTACAACCTTTCTGTATTTTTCCTCAAAGTCTGAATATGCTTAATATTTCAACTTCTGATAGGCACCAAATCAGAAAAACTATCTTCTGTAGTAAGATTTAGACTGAGGCAAGTCACTTTCCTAAAGAAAGTGACTTTTGTCTAGGAATCGCAAAATTGATGATGCAATTGTAATATTGATGATGAGGATGCAATTGGGGTTACACAGGAAAAAAAAAGCAAAAAATTAAAACTGTATTTGGTTCTTTTTAGACAGTGTAAAATTTGTCAGAATTGATGTATTTTTCTTTACTCTTGAGCCACTGATTAATATACACAGATTTTAATTAGTTTGCCCCATTTAATATACACTAAAAAGCCAAGTGTATTGTCCAGTAATACCTGATAAGAGGGAGAGATTTTTCTGAAAAAAAAAAAAAAGGAATAAAATTATCTGAAACAAGCCCAAATGTCATCATTAAGAAATCCAGATGAAGTTATGATGTAGGATTTTCCCAGTGTTTTGTGGCAATTTCCATCATTTATGGCAGACACATAATGATGAAAATTGCCATCAAGTAGGATATTTAAAGCCACTGAAATGCCGTAAGTCTTCAGGAGAAATAGATTATCATCCCAGAACTCTGTAGTCCAGTGGCTTTTGTGAGAAATGAATGCAAACCAGACTCAACAGTTCCCCAAGTTTGATCGGCACCATGTCAGCCAGATATTATTTCATTACAGTTTAGCTGTATTGCTGCCAAAAAGAGGGAAATACAGACAAGGGACAAATTCATGTGTTGTATTGGTCAGTCTGAATTAAAATCTTGTACAATCTGTAATTTAAAAAGGAAGAGAAAAGGAAAGAGAATTCTTTGAACACAGAAAAACAGTATATTTCTTTTTCTGGGTTAAATACCAGTGTTATGATCTCACTGGCAGTTTTTACCCTTCTTATCAAGATCTAAATGATCTTATAAAATTGAGAGAGCTGGTAATGCCTTATTTGCAGAATAAGCATTTGACACTTATTTGTTAAAACCAAGCACAACTCTTGATTCTGAATTTACCAACATCTGATCTTTCTATTTTTAATACTCTTCTATAACTTAAGATTTATGACTGCACATCAAAATACTGTTTTTGTCATTTGAAAGTGAAAACTCTGGCATAAAATCTGTCAAAATCCACATATTTAGGCCCAGAAAATCTATTCCATCTCTTATTAGACGGTTACTGTTTTGCCAGTTCCCTTCTCTTTCTGAAGTCAAAAACAGTAATCACACTACCCACATCAAATTGCCTTTGAACTTCCTTGTCTCCCTTTGCTCTGCCCTCATGAGGCACCATAAGAAGTCCTATGTCCAAGCCTGGGGCTGCTATTACAAAATGGATATGGACCTGTTTGAGCAGGTCTGGATGAGGCCTCAAAGATGATCAGAAGGCTGGAGCACCTTTCTTATGAAAAGTGGCTGAGGGACTTGGGATTGTTTAGATTAGAGAAGGGAAGGCTCGAGCGAGACCTCACTGTGGCCTTCCAGTACTTGGAGGGAACTTATAAACAGAAGTGGGACTGATATTTCATGTGGTCTTATAGTAATAGAACAAGGGGGAATGGCTTCAAAGTAAAAGAGAGAAAATTTAGGTTCAATGTTAGATAGATGTTCTTTACTCAGAGGGTGGTGAGGCACTGGCATGTGCTGCCCAGAGAAGCTATGGATTCCCCATGACTAGAGGAATTCAAGGCCAGATTGGGTGGCATTCTGGACAGCCTGATCTGGTGGGTGGCAACCCTACCCACAGGAGGGGGTTGGAACTGGATGGTCTTTAAGGTCCCTTCTAATCTAAGCCATTCTATGATTCTGTGTTTCCTCAGTTGCGTGCCTGCTCAGCACTGTATTGCTGGAAATTATAATTTTTGTCTAAAATACAAACTTCTTTGAATTTTCATTAGTTGTTTTAAAATTTTGCAGACAGGAATTTCATTTGTTCATTTTACTAACTGCACATGAACTTTGAAGTCTTTACACTTCATTAATAGTTTTTACATGCATGAGCACATATAATGTTACAGCCATATCAGGTATAATTCAGACATGTCCAGCCCATGGCTCACAGGCCACATGTGGCCCGGCACAAAATCACACAGAAACACAGAACTGAGTTGGAAGGGACCTCAAGAGGTCATGGAGCCCAACCCTTCTGTTAAGGTGATTTCCCTATAGCAGGATGCACAGGCACAGCTGGCAGTGTGGTGGCCCAGTTCTAGCCCTGGGCACAGTGGTCACTCAACACCAACAACACAGTTGCTTTAACCCTATCTGGGGTGAAACCAGGGCGCAGTGAGAGCACAGTGCAGTGCTAACTCAAGTTATGGAAATAATTTCACACATTTTGATGCACTGGCTAAACTCAGTCCTGGAAACAATGAAAAATATGTAGCTGTGCTTTCCATTACGATAAAGGAATTTGAGAAAAAGTTTCATGATTGTAAAAAAAAAAAAAAATCATTTTATATATTTTGTGACTCCATTTTCAGTTGACATAAATACCTTTCCTGCCAATTTTCAAATATAGTATATAGAGTTGCAACCAAAAACTTGATCTTGTCTTTTTACCAGACTTTCATAAGCTCTCCCTCACCAGAGAAAAGATATCCTCTTCACAATTACACCTTACTTGTGTCATCACTTTTTGGTAGTATGCTCTTTTGTGAATAACTTTTTTCAAGGGTGAAGCACAGGAAGAGTAAAATTTCATCAAAAATCTCTAATGCACACCTTGAGAGCTACTGAGAATTGCAACCACTGACATCAAACCAGGCAGATGCATTAGTTTCACAAAAACGAGGTCACATATTCCACTAGTTTTATGTCCAGGACATAAATGTCTGCACATTTGGGTACCATTTTATTTGGTGTTATTCTAAAGCCATCTGGACATAATCCTGGGCAACCTACTATAGGTGTCCCGGCTTGAACAAGGAGTTGGACAAGGTGGCCTCCAGAGAACCATTCCAACCTCAACTGTTCTGTGATTCTGTGGTTTTAATACTTGTTCACAGTGAACGAATCTCCAAGACAGTTAATAGAAACATAACATAAATGTGAAAGTAAAATAAATTGCAATAAATAGCAAGCAGTGAAAAGAGAGGAGGGACAGATCTTGGAGCAGGTCCTGCTGTCATCTTTCACATGACTCATACATTGTGTGTGAATCAAATATATTTCTGGAACATTTGGTTCTCTGCTGCTGATAATAATCTGTTGTTTTTAGCTGTGAAAAATAAAGAATGGTAAGAGATTCAGTGTTTTCCAAGCATTGAATTGCTGGCTGCTAAGCAAGCCTGGTCATTAATGGATGTGTTGGAGCTAGCAGAGAGGGGGAGGTGGACCACTGGTATACAGGAAACCTTTGTGAGCAAAGTGTGGGGTCACCACATCCCCTACCCCAGTTTCACTCCCCAGGAGAATATATGATTTCCTTTCCAGTAAACTGGAGTGAGAAACTCTTAGTCTTCACGGGTAACATGGGAATCTGGATACAAATGGGAATCCTCAGTGCTGGAGGTAGTAGATGTCCAGCTGCTTTGATAAAACATAGGAGACACTGCAGTCTTAAAAGGCTTCATAACTCTGTGAAACATAAGTCTGTTAAACTCTGAAGCCATATACAATATGTCCTAAGAGGTCTCTGGCTGTGCAGGGGTATGAATCCAAATCTTCTGGATATTTTGGAAATTCTATAAGAATCCATGTGAGCAGCTGATGATGTTAAAACATCTTTTTTTTTTTTTCCCCTTTGAAGAAATCTGTTTTGACAAGGGAGGATAAGGGAGGAGAGGAGAGAAGAATTCTGTAACTTAAAACTAGTTGTACTTTCACAGCCATATCATCCTCAAATTATCTCAGGTTTGTTATGCTTCCAGATTGAATGGGAATTTAAAAGGACATTTTGAGGGCTTTACATTTGCCATAAGGATGGTTACTCCTGATGAGATATCTGAGTCAGCTTGAATGCTAGTACCAAATGGAGAATCAAATTATGGCCAAAGATTTGACATATTCATAAATTGTAGAGGAAATACATTTCTTTTTTTTTCTTTTTTTTTTCCTTTTTTCTTTCTTTTTTTTCCTAAGACATTAACTGATTGTTCATTAGAAGTCAATACCAGACATTAAACTAAGGCAAATATTTTAGGGATTTAAAGAAAAATAATCTATATACCTACTTTTCAGATAAACACAAATGAGTTTTTTTTATTTGTCATATAGTATCTAATCTCTTTGGAAAAAAAATGAATAGTTCGCAACCCCTAGGAATTAGGTAACAACTGAGAGGTAATCTTCAGAAATAATTTTACACAGTTTTCTATTTCTCCCTGATACACCCTCTACTATTTCTGTAAAAATGTGTTTCTGGATGAGAAACTGACAACCAGGAATTTGTCTTGCTTCTTTATTTCCTTGGAAATTTTTGAGAGGCAACTTTTTTTGGAGAGGCAGTACTACGAGTAACGGGGATTTCATTTGCTATTTAGTGATACTAACTATGTGCAAGACTGTATGATTTCAAGCCACATTGCAATTTTTCTATTTTGTAATTGAATTCAGTTACTGGTGTTTGTCAGCAGTAGGTTTTTCGGATGTTATCTAGTCATTTGTTTTTGTAGTGCCTTACTGTGGACCTATGTGTAAGCCAGTAGGATGCTCACTATGATTAAGTTCAGGTAGATTGACCAGCAAGTGCTAATTCAAGAAACGCTAAGGAAGTCCTTCTTCTCTTGCTGATGCATGCAGCTGCCTCTTTCAGTAACTGAGTGTGGGTTTTTTTTGAAGTAATTTCTTACTGTGGACTCTCTTATGGCGTAGAAGATATGAATGTGCTATTTCTTATTATTGTTATTTCCTCACACATGCCCTTATGACACAGGGTTACAAACGAAAACACTTATTTATTTATTTATTTATTTATTTATTTATTTATTTATTTATTTATTTATTGGGTTCTGTTGAAATCTCTCCAATTAATCAGTTCCTTAGGATGTTCTAAGTTACACTTTTAGATCCACTCAGTGCTTATGGACTTACTGGCTCAAGTAAGGAGGTAGGGAATGGAAAAACTGTTTGCTTTCACACAGTTAGTGAGAATGAAGAAGGACTCTTACTGGGATCTGTGTGACCTAAGATCAGCATCTTCTAAAACTGAAGTTAGGAGACTTATTTTAAAAGTGAGACGTTACTTTCATAATCCAATTTAAGACCAGAAGTCAGAATAAAAAGAGAGGAAGGAAAACATTTTGTTCTAGTTCCTATGAAATTCTGTAAGTATAGCATTTTTTACATGATACATCCGGATAATAACTTTTTTTCTCTTGCTGTTGACAGTAAGTTAGTGTAATAATAAAGGAGAAAAAGCAAGTCAGGTGATGCCATCACTATCAATGAAGACTAGTTTGTTTATTTTAAATCTCTGTGTAAGTCAATACAGAGCAGGTGGTTGGATCCGGGGCTGTCACTGCCTACAGGTGTGCTCTACTAATTCTTTCTCATTGAGTGACTGAGTGTCCCCACTGATAGAAATACCAACAGGCTGCCAGAAGAGTGCTCATATGACATGCACTTCACCCCTACTCGATCACCTTGGAGGATGAGGCAGTAAAGATGTTTAGGAGCACGTGAGATCTCTTACTGAGTCTTCTAGGTCCAAAACTAACCCAAAGTCAGCTGACCAAACTTTGCTTAAGGCATTCTTCCTTTCAGATATTTGCAATTTTTTTCTGAGCTTCTTCTTCTTAATGATCACATTTCACATTTACCTGCTGTCATGTGGAGTTATATAAGCATGGATGCAATGCAGTTCTCAAGGCAAGTGTGCTACTTGTAAGTAGGTTAATCCACACATTTGCACTGTGTTCTTGAAATATCACTGTTCAGGGTATAGATACTGTATACAAAATAAAATAAAATAAAAAAATATCCACCATATGCATTTTCAAACTCAGACTATCTGGGTTGTAACTTTGTTCTAATTTTTATGCTGGGCTCAATATTTTTCCTTGTGTGTCATTAACCCAATTTTACTGAGTGAAATATCTTCTTAATTAACTTCTAAGCATGTGGCCTGAATAAGATAGTTCATAATTTCACTGTTCTATTATTCAGGATTATAAATTGCATGCTTTTTTAATCTGTGGCAAACCCCAGTCTGTAAATTGAAATCGGGACCAAATTTTACCAAGCATAGTGCATCTTTTAAAGGCAGTGTTCACTTAGAGAAACTTACCATTTTCATGGGTACAAATTAAGAGCTAACTTCTAGAGTTGGTCTTCTAATCTGGGAAAAACTACTATAAGTTTCTCAGGCCGTGGTGTTTTTGTGAAAGTGAATTTCTTGTGCTCAGCTTTCATTTGCAAGATGGTGCTGGGCAGGCTTGTACATTTTAAAGGCTAGCCTGAGTCCATATTGCCTTGGCATGACTTGCTGTTTTTATAACTCCATACTTTTGTATATAGGCATGCTTCTGTAGTGCTTGTGCAGATGTAAACACTTTTGACCTCAGATTTGTGCTGACATCTCTCTGGAAAGCAGTGATATTTCTCATATGGTGTTGTATAGAACTGAAGTATAACAACATTTAACATTCAGTAACACACCAAACTTTATTTAATATTCAGATATCTTTTCTAACAGACTCTGTGACACTCAAAATTAAATTAGCTTTCACAGTGATAGTTTGCCTATTATTATTATTAATTAGGATTTTATATCATTATTATTTCATGAAATTCACAGTGGATCACTGCACCAGTGCAGGTAGTTTTACAACCAAAGGTGCTTGCTTGTCTGTTTCCTGCATTCTGTTAAATATTTCTTATACCTTCAGACGGCACTACAAGGACCATTTCACTGTCCCCTTTGGCTTCTGCATCTTGCTTCCAGCATGAACAGACAGGTAATAACCATTCAGCAGGGCCATTACCTCTTCTAAAGACTATTATCAAAATGGTCATTATACATAATGGAGATTATTACAGGCAGCTTGAGAGATTTTTTAGATACATCTCTACAGTAATAGGTGGCCCTTTTTAGCCTTGTACATTGGTGGGAATAATACCAAAGCACAAAATACAAGGCAAATGTTGCTTTTTATCAAACTTTCTTAGCTCTTAATGTCTTTCCAGAATTGACTTCTGGACTAAAATGATATTTATACAACTTCTATGAATACCATCCATTGATAAGTATGTGGAACTAGAAGTGCAACAATGAAGAATAGAAAGTTTAAATTGTATGATGGAATCATGGAATGGCCTGGATTGAAAATGACCACAATGATCATCTAGTTTCAACCCCCCTGTCACAGGCAGGGTCGCCAATCACCAGACCAGGCTGTCCAGAGCTACATCCAGCCTGGTCTTGAATGCATCCAGGGGCAGGGCATCCACAGCCACCTTGGGCAACCTGTTCCAGTGCTTCACCACCCTCTGTGTGAAAAAATTCCTCCTAATATCTAACCTAAACCTCCCCTCTCAGTTTAAAACCATTCCCCCTTATCCACCCATGCAAACAGTCATCCCCCCTCCTGTTTATATGCTCCCTTCAAGTATTGGAAGGCCACAATGAGGTCTACCCAGAGCCTTCTCTTCTCCAAGCTAAAGAAGCCCAGTCCCCTCAACCTTTCTTGATAGGAGAGGTGCTCCAGCCCTTCGATCAACTCAGTGGCCCTTCTGTGGACCTGCTCCAAGAACTCCATGTCTTTTTTGTGTGGGGGGCCCAAGGCCTGGATGCATTACTCCAGATGGGGCCTCACAAGAGCTGAGTAGAGGGGGACAATCACTTCCCTCTCCCTGCTGGCCACCCCTCTTTTAATGCAGCCTAGAACACAGTTGGCCTTCTGGGCTGCATGTGCACACTGCTGGCCCATGTGCAGCTTCTCATTTACCAGGACTCCCAAGTCCTTCTCCATAGGGCTGCTGTCAAGAGGTTCTTCGCCCAGTCTGTATAAATACCTGGGATTGCTCTGGCCCAAGTACAGCACCTTGCACTTCACAATGTTGAACCTCATTAGGACCCACTTCTCCAGACTGTCCAGGTCCCTCTGGATGGCTTCCCTGCCTTCCAATGTATTGACTGCATTGCTCAGTTTAGTGTCATCTGCAGACTTGCTGAGGGTACACGTGATACCATCATCTACGTCATTGAGGAAAATGTTGAAGGGCACCGGTCCCACGACCGATCCCCGAGGGACACCGCTTGTGACTGGCCTCTACCCTGACATAGAACCATTAATCACAACCCTTTGTCTGTGTCCAGCCAAACAATTCCTAATCCATCAAACAGTCTACCCTTCAAATCCATACCTCTCCATTTTAGAGAGAAGGGTGTGGTGAGGGACCATGTCAAAGGTTTTGCAGAAGTCCAGGAAGATGACATCTGTCACACTTTCTCTGTTGACCGATGCTGTCACTCCATCATAGAAGGCCCTCAGATTGGTCAGGCAAGATCTGCCCTTGATGAAGTGTTGCCTTTCGCAGGCAACCGTGATGTTCGTTGCTTAGGGGAGCCTGCGGCTTGGCCATATACCGAGGTGATACCAATATGATGAGCGGTAAAATGGCCCCTATTCACTACTAAAACACAGCTTATATACATTTTTACCTACAAAACTGTGCTGTCATGTCCCACTCTGATTGGTTCATACCAGACAACACTGTGCCCTATTTGGCCGTCTCCACATTCTTTTCTCATTCTTCTTCTTCTCCTGTTTTCTCTGCATCAAGGTCAGCACGATAGCACTGTCTCTCTATGCTTAGGGAGAGGCCTGTCCCGTACATCCCGTGCCCCCGCAAGACGCTTACTACAACATGAAGCTGTACTAGCTGTCTTGGATCACCTCTTCGTCTTGTCTGTGCCTTAACATAGCTTCTAGGAAGATCTGCTTCATGATCTTTCCAGGTACAGAGGTGAGGTTCGCTGACCTGTAGTTCCCTGGGTCATCATTTGTTCCTTTCTTAACAGTGGGATTAATGTTTCCAGTCAGTGGGGATTTCACTGGACAGCCATGATTTTTCAGATATGATGGAGAGCTACTTGGCAACCACATCAGCTGTCTCTATCCAGTCCCATGGACTTACATAAATTCAATTGCATGCGGAGGTCTCGGACATGTTCCACTGTTACAGTGGGACAAAATCTGCTCCCCACAACCTAACCTAGAGCTTCAGGGTCCTAGCAGACATGGGAAGCCTGATCACCAATGAAGACTGAGGCAAAACACTCATTGAGTACCTCGGTTTTTTCTACGTCTGAGGAAGCCAGCTCTCTATTGACTTTTATCAGGGGGGGAACACTCTCCTTGGCCTGTCTCCTCCTGCCTATATAACTGTAGAACCCCTTCTTGTTATTTTTCACATCCCCCACCAAGTTCAGATCCATCTGTGCCTTGGTTTTTCTAATGCTATCTCTACACACACAGACAAGAGCCCTATATTCTTCCCAGGCTACACAACTCTGCTTCCACTTCCTGTACACTTCCCTCTTTTCCCTCAGTTTAAGCTGCAGATCCTTGCTTAGCCTGCCTCTCCTGCTTGACTACTGCTCGGGGATGGAGTGCCATTACACTCTCACAAGGGTGTCCTTAAAGAGCTGCCAGCTCTTTTCTGTACCCATGTCCTTAAGGACAGTTTCCCAGGGGATCCCATCCAGCAATTCCTTAAGGAAGTTCACTCTTCTGAAACTCAGGGTTCTGACTCTACTTTTTGCCAGGCCTGCATTCTTCAAGGTCGAACTCCACCAGGGCATGGTGACTACAGCCCAGGCTGCCTCCAATCTTAACCTCTCTAATGCTCTCCTCTGCATTTGTGAGCATCAGGTCCAGTAAGACTTCACCTCAGGTCGGTCCATCTAATACCTGGACCAGGAAGTTATCCTCAACAGACTCCAGGAGTCTCCTGGATTATCTGCCACCTGCCATGCCGCTATCCCGGCAGATATGCAGATGGTTGAAATCCCCCATCAGGAGAAGAGCCCATGAGTGTGACACTTTCTGCTGTTGAAGCAAGAAGGGCTCATCAACATGCTTGCCCTGATCAGGTGGCCTTTAGCAAATTGTAGGCAAGGCATACCTTCTTTCTAAAAAACTATGGAGTTATGCTTAAGAAGAAGTATTATGGCATGTCATATAATACTTCAGGATTCCTGGCAATTGTGTACTTTGCAAAAGAGTTGGAGCAATTTTTAAGAATTTCATGCTGTTTCCCTATGGAAAAAAAAGGCACTATATAAATCACTACTTGTTCTTGTTGAAGCACTATCCACTTTTCTCTGTGATATATATATATTTCACTTTAGATTTGAAATGCAAGACTTTTGCTAATCCAGGGAATATCTCCAGGGAAACTGGGCCTAAATCTTGAAGAGCTTTCAACCTACTTCAGCAACTCTCCCATTCTATCCACAATATTCGCTAAACTTTTGCTTGTGGCCCTACTTCTATGCTAAAGATGGCCTGCTGAAAGGAGAAATCCCAAACAAATTAGAGTGTATTTACATCTCGGATTTAGCACATCTAATGGACAGAAAGGAGTGATTATTTTCTCCAGTTTATTCTTGACTCTCACCCAGAGGATACTGTCCATGCCTGTACAAATCCTTTGAAATTTTCTGTTAGGAGGCAGAGCTCCAATGTGTCAAACACTTTTAACTACATCTCTTTTCCTCTTAATGCTACCCTGAGTTTGAATCACGGTTCAAAGTGTCTTCTGATAAGACCTGAATGGATGTGGGATTTTACAAGTATTTTCCTTGTCTTGGGTATCTCTGCTATGTGTTGATCATAGGTCTTTTTTTTCCTAAATAATATTCCCTCCTTCTTTTAGGACATATGCATTGCCTATCCTATTCTGCTTCTAATAATGACACTTATCATTTAAAGGAAAGCAAAAATTGCCTCCTTACCTAGCTTTTAATTTTCCTTCTTCTGACATATAGTTCATTCATCTCCTTTTTTTCATTTTGCTGCAGCTATACAGATGTATCCCAAACCCATTATATTTCTCATCACACAGCTCTTCCTAAAGTCATGCATCCTTCTCTAAGTCACACCATCTCTTTCTGACATAACCATAACAGAAGAACACTGACCTTTAAAATGTATGTGAGAACAGGCATTGCAGGAGGAACTCAAGCAGTAACAACTGCAGCAAAAAGCTGATCAGAAGAGAGATTTTGTCCTACAGCGTATTTTCCACAATCCTACTTAATGGTGAAGTCATTTTTTTCACTCCTCTAGAGCTCTTTAATTCCACTTTTCTCCAATAGGCTTTTATATTTAGACAGTTATGAGAATCTAAATATGTGCTTGGCTTGCAGAGGGACAGAAACAGTGACACCCAATATGATTTCTATTGTTGGGGCAGTGCATATGAATATGTGCAATGGCAACAGCTATGCAGGTTTGCAATTTGCTTTCTATGGAAGAGCTCTTCAGAATTCTCATCCTCTATTTTTTAACATTTCTTCATTTTTCTTTTTGGCTGTCCTACAGACATCAAACACAAGACTGCCACTGTGGACCCAGTCCTCACCATCTCGAGAGTGAAGAGGTCTGGAAGCTCCAGTCTTTTTGTTCATTAAAATCTCTCAATTTGTGGCATCAAGCTATCTATGACATAGGACTTCTGATACTAGTGGCAGCACCTGACCAAAAAAGACCTTTTTGTCTTAAAAGTCCACTGGAAATTGAAGTCTGAATATAAACATAATCAGACATTTCCACTTTGGGACTGGTTGCTTTAAAATATCTGAATCTGTGATTCCCCAGACAAGATCACAGCGTGTGCCAAGAACAATGTTTCTACCATGTAATATTATTTGTTGTGTTTCTTTTTTTCTTCTTCAGTATTTGTAAGTGTCAGATAAGACAGATTTTGAGCTTTATTCTTAAATGTTGCTGAGTAACTCTCCACAAGAAGGCAATGGTATCCAACAATAGTAAAATTCATCTGGGCTCTCTCTGAGAGCTGTTGCTTGTAGGTACAAGGAAGTTAAGCTACTCTGGCAGCTCTGAAGTCTCACATATCCTCCCTCATGCAGCACCTGTCACTATTAACTTGGACTTGATCTGGGTTTGTGATTTCTTTCAATTTAGAAAAATTGTCAACAATCAATAATACTTGCATTAATTCAGGTTAGCTGAAAGCGTTTGTCACATGTAAAATCACTGCCAGAGACCATCCCCGTTACAACTATATCCCTTCTCTGCATCATTTACTGCAGCAAATGGGTGGGTGGAACAGGACGTGTAATAGGAGGTTTCTTGGTAACTTTAATATTGGTGAGACCTTTTTCCTGTTGCCATAGCCTCTGAGGGGTTTAACTGCATGAAATACAGGAACTGTCACTTAGCCAATGGCTTGTAGATTATTTGAAAGAGAAAAATGAAAAATACTGGGGGAGGGGAATTTAAATAGAAATAGGATTCTTATATTTTTGGATCTCACTTATTCAGTCAATTTGCCAGTTTGAGTCTGCAGGAAAAGGCATTTAAATGTCTGGACAGCTATACCTCACTGGCCCTTACACTGTGTTTAAGTTAGGAGTTGCAAATGCTTAGCAGTACACAAATAAGTTTGCTGGTTTGCAGCATCCTTTAACTCTGATAGGAAAAAAATAAGGAGGGATGGCGGTTGGGGGGGAGGGGACTGAGAGAAACGGGGAGAGAGAGAGAGAGAGAGAGAGGGAGAAAGCCTGCCAGCTATTTGTGAAGTAAATGTTCCCATTTCTTTTAAAATACAATAGCAAGTGTAATTTTGTCACATGCATCTGTTGCTATCACCTCTCACTTTGTGCTGAAGTGCTCACCAGAGCATTTACAGAAGTGATTCTTCCTCCCACCCCTGACATCTGCCACCGAAAATGCTGCATTATTCATCAGCGTGCTAATGGCAGGTGATGAGATCTTTTCACGCTACATCCCTCTCAGTAGGTGTTTATTACTCTGTTCACCAGCAGCCCTGCTATTACTGCGGGGCCAGAAGAACTCTACATACTCGCTTGACAGGTAATGGGAAACGTGCTCTGCTCACTTGGCTCACAAGTGCAGATGAAGGTTATTACTAGGACAGCTGCAATATCGTAGGTGCAAAGAAGACGGTCACTTTAAGCGAACAGCTTAATTCTGGAAATCCATACAAATCATGTCAGCACCGTGATAATCCATCTTCTTTACCTTCTATCATTTCAGCAGTCATCACACTGTAATAATTTTCTCCCTATTCACCTGTGGTCTCTATGAATAACAGAGTGGGGGGGCAGGGAAATGAAGGAAAAGAAGATGAGTCTGGCTTAGCGTCTGATGGCTGTGCTGGTGAGGAATTTATCTCCGTCTAGTAAGCAAGGTGCTGTCTTCTGTGTGTATGTGCACGCAAATGTTTGTGTCTTGAGGAGGAGAGAGCCATGCAACTGGCACTAGAAGCGTCTGTTTAACTTAAAAAAAAAAAAAATAGCTTGACAAGAAAGGCGGAGCACTAATGATTTAT
Source organism: Gallus gallus (assembly GCF_016699485.2). Lineage (NCBI taxonomy): Eukaryota > Metazoa > Chordata > Aves > Galliformes > Phasianidae > Gallus > Gallus gallus. The sequence continues at coordinate 38,736,852 of NC_052572.1, forward strand.
TTGTAGCCTTGTGACAAAAAGTATGGAACATAAACATGCCACAGCACAAACGAAATTGAAGAAGGAGAAATTATTTTTACTCCAGAGAACCGGGCTCCCTAAGAAGCCTTCCCCAGCTTGCCTTCCTTATGGATTTCTTGCTTAGACACATTATACTGTCCTGAGTAATCCATAAAAATCTCACCCCACACTAGAAATAGGCAAACTTATTTTAAGATTTAAACACACACTTTCGCTATTAAATGAGCTTAGTGTTTCCTTTTCAAAAATGAAAGATGTGTAGGTTATGCCGGAATTTCTCAAGTCCCTTGAAATGAATGTCCTGTGAAGAAACTGCACTATTTTTTTTTTTTTAAGGTATCCTCCCAAAAATGAAAGCTAGGATGATTTTGAGACAAGCAAAATCGACTAGAGTTTTATACATGCCACAACTGAACTGCACCTATTTCTTTATTATTACAGCCTACAGTAATTAAAAAACTGTGAAAGAATGAACTATTTCTTCTCATCAGACTTTCGTCTTTAAAATTCTGATTCTTATTTTCATATAATAACTGGTCTTTTGTTACGTTTAGTAGTGGAAAAAATGCTTTTCATTGGAGGGAACAAAAGCAAAAGGGAAATAAAAAGCACAATTCAGGCATCTATTTTGCTTTCTAAATTTGCAAATTAAAAACTTGCAAATTAAAAACCATCACAGTTCGTAGGTGGAAAAGAAAACAGATGAACAAGGCATGAATTTTTAGAGCCACTACAAAACTAAATGAGATGGGAAGAGAATAGAATTGTGTTAGGACAGAAAATCTCTACTGTTGGAATTCTCTCACAACTGAGGGGGTTCTTCGTGCTGCAGAGGGAAAGCAATGAGTAGCTGGGTGTGTTTGTGGAACTGCAGCTGCAGGGTACTAACCTCTGTGCGGGGCCAGGGCAGGGAAAACAGAATTCTGGAAAAGCAAAGCATTTTTGATGAAAATAATTATTTTGCCTTATTTACTAAAATGTTGATTCCACTAAGTTGTTGCTCCCAGTTCCAGCGGCAGTAAAAACGTGAGCTGCAAAATATTACTGGCTGCAATTTCGCTTTCAATATGTGAATTAATTCTAGTGTAGTTTTAGCTAGAAGGATTTAGTCAGTGACATACTGAGGAAGGAAGAGATGTAATTCTCTCAAGATTTAACAGAAATCTGGTATATAATGAAACAACAACGAGGATGTATCCGCTATAATCAGAAGTGATTCGTTTATTTGATTTTTATGTGATTAAAATGCTATGAAATGAAATCTCTACAAGTGAAAGACAACATCTTGTGGTATTCTTATGTTCATAAATGTATGTCATTTGTGGCAATGTTAGCATTGTCACTGAAATGTAATTGTGCCAAAGATACAAGTCCTTGCTTTGGGCCAGCAGGTGTTCAAGAGGAATGTCCTCTATAAAATAACTCTGCTTAGCTTTGATAATAATAAAAAGCTGAAAAAGTTCAATAGTTGTTCTAGACAAACATCTAGATTGCATAATACTCAACTAAAGAAGGAAATAATGATCTCCTTTCACTAATGTCCTCTTCAAAGAGGCAAAATAAAATTTAGATATTTCAAAGCACTCTTGTAGTTTTCTCCAGGTTCAGGTAGTTTTTTAAAATCTGTTAACAGAGAAAAGAAGTAAGGAAGACAGAAAAAAGCAAAAAAAAAAAAAAAAAAAAAAAAAAAAAAGCCTCCAGAATTATAATATTGTGGTATCTCTAATCAAATAGAAAGTGCAACCTACAAAATGCAGTGAACATCCACACAGTATAGTGTGTATTTCTAATTAATGCCAACTTCCACTTCTACAGGAAAGTGATTGTGGAATCCTTTATGCACTTTGCTGAAGATGACATCCAAGAGCATTTGGTAGTCTGTCAATACTGTTGTAAAATACAGTTAAAATAGTAGAAGGATAAGCTCCTTTTATATAGAGGTTTTAAATTTGAGGAAGGAGATTCAGCCTGTTAATTCAGAGTCCTTTCAGAGGAAGGAAGCAACTAACATAGTCCTGCAGCTGAGGCATTCTTCTCACTGTCTCTCAGCTGCCAAAATGTCTAGTCCCCTGAAAAACAGCCTGTTACTATTTCTTAATCTGGGGATTCGGAACATTCCTTTTCCAATGATTTATCAGAACTGTGTAGGAAAACTGTAATTTTAAATGTCTAAATAAATCTCTGATTGAGATTTTTAGGAAAATATCTTGATTTATGCTGCTTCTTTCAAATTACAAGTTTTATACTTCAAACTACTCCTTTAAAGGCACAACAAAATGTGGTGTTGTTAAAAAATTCTTGTCCAACAAAAACATGCTTTTCATAATTTCCCATGAAATATTATTTTTTTTTGGATTTGTTATTTTTTTCAGAATTAAGTAAAAAAAAAAAAAACAAAAAAACATAAGTACCAGGAGTTTTCGTGAAACTGAGAATCTCATTGTTGCTCATCTTGATGGCTAAGTCATTCTTCTTAACGGCTACTGTGATATAATCAAGAAAAGATTTTACCTTGAAAAGGTATTCCTTTTTATCTTGACATCTGGATGTGGTTATGGCCCACTAATGCAGATAGTGAAGTCTTCAAAAACCCTGAGATTTGCACTTGGTCTACCTGCTGTTTGAGGGAACACTTGAATTTTCCAGATACATAGTGGCCTAAGATTCCACCTGATTTCTTTGTCCAACTGTGTTTGTGTGAAGATGAGTGCCTGGGTCAAAGCTGAAACAATGGTGTTTTCTCAGCAGTTCCTTATGTATGTGGAATTTATAAGCCAAATAAAATCACTGAGCAGTGTTATAGTAGTGTAAATCATTCAGTGATACAATCTGCCTAGAACTGTAATCCTTGTACCTAGTTGCACTTGCCATGTTGAAACTGACAGTAAGTATGAAGAGAACTTCAGTCAAAATCATACATTATTTTTATAACAGGGAAAAGTCACCATTCATGGAAACTGGAGGTGATTATGGAGGTAATTTGTTGAACACTGAGTGAGGACAGGATATACAAGGACTTTAATGGGAAGAGACTGCAAGTTCAACACAGTGAAAAAGATGTATAAATGTGCACAGCAGAGAACCCATTCTTTGGGCCACACTACCAATTTAACGTATGACAGTTGAAGTCTGAGTTCTGAGGAAAAGACCTAGTATGTCCATCACAGACTCTAATACTGTGTTATGTGATTTTCTTTCTTGCATATTGATTATCCATATTTCAACTAACTGGGATTCTAAAAAGCTGTTAGTGATGCAAAAACATCAAGGAAGGTGAACCATGTAGTTGATAAACCAGGGACTTAGATGTTGTTAGGTTGATGTTGAGTTACACACAGAATTTTGCGATACTAGCTACAACAATTCATAGATCAGTATAAAACAACAAAAATGTGAATAACCAATGATTCTGTGGTGGTCTTCACACACGTTTCCTTCCTTCTCCCCCAACTCCTGTGCCAGACAACAATCCATTTTCCACAAACTACATCTGAAACTGGAATTTTTGGGCTGAGAAGAATGACAGCAATGCTGATGGCACTGCTCTGGAGGGAGGAGAGCAGCTTTCTCAGTGGCATTGATCTGTATGCAGGCTGTCATGTTTACCTCAAGAGGACGGAGGTACTGTCTTCCTTGGAATGGAAGCCAGGCAAGTTGTCAAGAGATGACTGTCAATAACTATCCACCCTAGATTGAACAAAAGAAGTTGTTATGTACTATCTACAAAAGGAAAACTATGTTTTCTCATGAGGTGCTGTCCAGCTTGCATAGATACAACACATCTATGCACTTAACTTGTGTCCCTAGAGCTTACTCCTAAGGTGTCTTAATAAATGACCTCACTCCTTTTTTTGATTGGTTAACACTGAAAGCTGGGTCTTATGAAAGTATTTTCTGAGGAAACACTGAGAGTCTGACGATTAGCATAGGTGGCTACTTCTGTACAGCTATATCTGTAGTTATATGGTTGGCTTTTCTGTTCTTTTTTTGTTTGTTTGTTTCATCCAAAGCACTTAACTATGTACTCCTTTTTCCCTTTTCATGATCTAATTAATTATATATGAAACAATGCATATATGCATCGAGAAACTACATGTACACTCGTTCTCTTTAGAAAGATATTAGCACAACTTACCTGTAAATCCTATTTTTGACCTATGACTATTTCTGTATACACTTAGCTTTATCTGTATCATAAAGAGCTCCACAAAATGAATGGAACATTCCACTGCTCATTAGATTAAGCATGGCTATCAGATTCTGATGGGATAAAGTCTTTCTATCTCTCAGTGTGATTTGTCAAAGGGGAAGAGTACTATGCTTGGATGCAGTGTGGAAGGCAGACTTTGGCCTGCTATAGAAAATATTCTAATATAAAAATATTCAGGGCCCTAAAATGCTTCCTTCTGTTATTTGACAGTAGCTATCTGTATCTTGCACTTTAAAAAAGGAACAATTAAATAAAGAAACACTTTCTTAAATATCTATTTTTAACCATATTTTTTTTCTAAATTTAATGTAATTTAATCAATTTTATTGTATTTTATTGTATCTTATTCCTAAACTTTTTATGTGATGAGTAAAAGCTCTGGAGGAGCAGGCTCAAAGTGGCTGTCAAGCGGACTTTTTTTCCCAAAGTAAAAGGTGCTGACAGACAAAAGAACTATGTCATGAAAAATTTATAACCAAATTTCCCACAACAGAAAAGGGGCAAAACCACCTCACATATTAAATGCCATATCTTCATGCATATCTGCTCCAGTGCTGATTCAATGGCAAAATAACTTTCAAAATGTTTTATGGTCCAAAGCAGCTATAAAGTAGCTACACTTGTCATTTTAGCAGACTAAAATCAGAATTATACTAATATTCAGAGGGGTGACAGCAATATATTATCTTGTCAAGCAGGAGATCTGAGTTTGCAGGAATACAATGTAGGTTAGAGGGAGAAGCTCTATGAAGGATGCATTTAATTACATAAATAATAATAACAGTATTGATAAACTGTAGGACTAGTCTTACATGGTAGAATATATATAATAATGTGTGGATACATTTATTTATATTAATATAAGAAAATATGTATAACCTTTCTGGCAAATACCAATTCATATTCTAAGCTAATGTCCCATCTTTACATACCTTACAGCTCTTATTTGTGTAAATGTATTTCTCAGATTAAAATAAACCATAAGATACTTTTGAAATTAAAATAAGCTATAGGCTGATGGGCTCATCGCTGAACCCAGCATAGAAGGATAAGACTTTGGATATGCTCATTGATCTTAGTATGAATATGAGTCATTAATGTGATATGTCAATAAAACCAAGTTAATCTGATTTGGGATATAACAAGGAAGCCATTTCCAGTAAAAGTAACATAAGATTTAATGCTGTTGCAGGTGGTACTGGTGGCACTTTGTTTGAAACAGTGTCCAATTCTAGTTACCCAGAAAAGAATATTTAGATTTGAGGGAGAATAGGGGAATGAGTAGCTGGGAATTTTAGGAAATAGGAGATAATTCATATCCAAACACCCTAGAGAAATTTGGTGGGTAGGACTGGCAACATGAAGCCCAAAAGAGAAAGAACTGTATTCTTTGTTATTGAGTTACATACCTGGGAAAATAAATAAATAAATAAATAAATAAATAAAGGTGTTTTATGAGGATAACCACTGGAGAACAGACACAAATGCAGCAAATAAAGTTCAGCAAATTTGAATGCTTCCAACCAAGAGAAAAATAAGATTTTAGAATAGCTCTGGAACAGGGCTAAGGGAGAAATACTTGAATAGCTGTAGAATAGGACTAAGGAAGAAATACTTCAGCATGCCTTGTCTGAGTTCAGTAAATGTATGGAGAGATTTCATAGTGAGAGGTCTTGTGGAATTTCTCAGGCTTCCTCCGGATCTAACTTCTTGTTAGAGATTTAAAACAAGGTCTGAAGAGAAGTCCGTTATTATAACTGTCACTTTAGTGTTCGCTGATAGCTGATCCTTATTCTTTCCAAGTCTTATTAAATTTGGGTTACTGTTTGATTAAAGTTTGATTAAAGTTCACATCAATAACAATTAAAAAAAATCTTAAACAACAAAAAAGGTATTTGGAGGTCTCAGTTCTGTTAGTATTTTACAAATTATTTCAGTAGGCTTACAGATAACCCTTAACAGGTGCTGGATTTTTTTTTTTTTTTTTGGTGATAAAATTTTGTTTTTAATTTCAAATTACAATGGCATTAATATTTTTAATTATATCCCCAAAAGAATATGTTTTTTATAAAAATATCCAATTTTAGTCTTTGCAGAATTATTTATCTTATAGTAACAAAAATCAAAATGAAAGACTTTTTGCAGCAAAAAATTGGCTGTCAGCTCAAACAAACAAACAAAAAAATGTGCCACAATTTGGACTAATCATTATTTTTTTTCTTATTTTTTAAAGAAATTTTCAAAATTGATGTATTTTTGCAGATGATTTATGTTGTAAGAAAATACATTTTCTAGCAGGAAAATATTCCCGTGGTAAAATTTCTCCCAATTTAAAAAATGCTTTGACTAAGGAAAAGTAACTGTGAAATGGTTGCACATAAAACTCTATCAACTATGATAACTATACCCTTCTCCCCACAAAATATAGAAAAAAAAAAGTCTGATCCTAATCTCTTCCAGTTATTTTAATCTCAGATCTTATTTTTAATAAGTTATAGGTAGTGAGAGGAAAGGATGATCTTAAGTTTAGATTATCCCTTCAACAGGACTATTAAGCACTAATTGCTGCATGTGATATTAGGTTTTAGGCAAGAAGCAGCAATCTTATTGAAGATTTCTAGCTCTTTACATAACATGACAAGGGAATATTAAAACTCTTTAAAATTGCTTGATTCCTTCTTGTCTCCACTTATTCATATGCAACTTCTGAGAATTATCGTAAAGGAAGACACATGCATTTTCTGCTACCTGTCTTTAGGATATAAAGCTGTTTTTTTTTTTTTTTTTTTTTTTCTTAGAATATAGACTATGGAAAATACATTCAATGTTTGACAGAATATGGTAGTCATTCTCTATCAAACGAAAAATAAAATCTGAGACACAATCCTGCCATAAAATAGAAAAAAATGTAAAACAGGGAACAAATGGAGGCATTTATATTTGTACACATGAGCCTACTTCTATACATCTGCAATTTAATCTTACATGTCATGTCTACTCATTAGTTCACTGACTTCTTGCAGTTATTGTAACAGCTGGGTTTCAAGACACACTGAATTTTGAAGAAGATATCTTTGCCGATCATCTAACAAGGGCATTTCATGCAAAGAGGAAGACTTGGACAAAAGCACTGTTAGGCTTACAGTCCATGTCATCATATTATGGCTGGATGTTCTTTGGAAAGGCATAAAAAAGATATTTATATTAAATAGAAAGCTTGTCATAATTTTTATGTAGACAATTGTGCAGTTTTAAACTCTAACACTTTTGAGCTTGCAGGTTTGAAGTCTGAAAGATATTTGGAGTTTCTTAGGAGAAAAAATGGCTTTTACTCTGTTGCTGGACAACAATCTGCATTCAAGGGAAATGGAAAATAAGTAGAGGTGTCTTTATATGCAAACATCCCCTATTGATTTAAAAATCGAGCTTGGCAAAATACAGAGTAGATATTTAAAATGTGCATAGTGCATGAAATTACCTCACATTATGGGTAATGCATGCCTTGTAGCAATTATGTCACTTATGCTTACACTAATTAAGTGTTGATGTGTGAGCACTAAGTTGCAATGATGTTGTTAACTAATGTACATAAATATTCCCTTTAAACTGTAATTGCGCTTTGCCATAACTTAAAAGAAGATATGCTCAATTGGAAGTATACAGTTATATTACCTTAAGGAAGAGATTACAAACTTCAGACTGTCAGTAAATACAATGGTTGAGTTCTGTATTTTAAGTTAAAGGGGAAAAAATCCTTTTGTCATGGAGATTACAATATACAATCCTGTCAGGAAAATTTATACATTACCCATATAAAAGGACACTACTGCTACTCTGGATAAAACCATTCAGCCCACAGGAGCTGAATATTCCAAACCTGAAGGATACAATGTGACTTAATCCACAATTTATCCCCAGTAGACATAAACTGTACAGAAATTGGATTGAAAGAACAGAGATGATCTTGGGAAAATTTGTAGTGTTTTGTTCATCTACTAACACAAGATTGATGATGGCCTAAAGTTAATATGGTTTCATTTAGGTTTGGACTTAATGAGCTATAGTAAATAGGGTTACATCAGGCTGATGATCAGTCAGTTTTAGAGCTAGTTCTTAATGGTTTCATCAATGACTTGAATGTAGGACTTGAAGGTATACTAAGTTTGTGGATGCCACAAGCTGGAAGGAGCTGTTGAGTCCCTTGAATGCAGTGAGGCCTTGCAGACTATTTTGACTAATTAGAAGACTACCATCATCATGGCATGATTTTTAACAAGAATCATAGAAATACAGAATCACAGAATCATAGAATCACGAAGGCTGGAAAAGAACTCCAAGGTCATCCAGTCCAACCATCCACCTACCACCAATATTTCCGCACTAAATCATATCCCTTAGTAGCACATCTAAACATTTCTTGAACAACTCCAGGAGGGTGTTCCAACACATTCCAGCACCTGACTATTCTTACAGAAAAGAAATTTTCCTAATATCCAGCTTGAACCTCCTCTGGTGCAACTTGAGGTCATTCCCTCTAGTCCTATTGCTAGTTATGCACAAAAACGTGCTGACCTTCGCCTTGCCACAACCTCCTTACAGGTAGTTGTAAAGAATGATAAGATCACCCTTGAGCCTCCTCCAGACTAAATAGTCTCAGTTCCACTCAGCTGCCCATTATAGGACTTACACTCCAGAACACTCACCAGCTTTGTTTTCCTTCCATGGACACACTCAAGGGCCTCAATGACTTTCTTGTAATGAGGGGCCCAAACTGAACACAGTACTCGAGATCCAGCCTCACCAGAGCTGAGTACAGTGGGATGATCACCTCCCTGGCCCTGCTATCAGCACTGTTTCTGATACAAGCAAAGATACCACTGCCCTTCTTGGCCCTCTGGGCATTCCCTGAGTTATATCAGCTCCAGTGCTGATACTGGGCAAGGGAAGGTGTTGTCATGCTCTGCTTTGCACTAAGTGGCCTCACCTTGAGCACTGGGTACAGGTTTGGGTGCCACAATAACACTGTTACAGTATGTCCATATGAAGACAGTGATGAGTCTGGAGGGCACAACATATGAGGAGCATCTCAAGTCACTCAGTTGGTTCAGCTCAGAGAAGAGGATGCTGAGGGGAGGCCTCATGACAGCTGCAGCTCCTCATGGGGAGAGCAGAGGGGCAACACTGAACTTTACTCTCTGATGACAGGAACAGGTCCAGAGAGAATGACATAGAGTTGTGTCAAGGAAGGGTCAAGTTGAGTGCTCTTCACCAGAGTATGGTCAAGCCCTGCGACAGGCTCCCCAGAGCAGTGGCCAAGGACCCAAGTTGCTGGACTTCAAGAATAGTTTGGACAAATGGTTTAAATTATGTATGGTCCTGTGTGTAACAAGAAGTTGGGCTTGATGACCCTTGTGAGTGCTTTTCAACTCAGGATATTTTGATTTTAGGATTCTGTGGTTTTTAACACAAGAAGTCCCATCTCTGTTCACCTAAAACTGAGGCAAAGAGAGATTCAGATTGTGCATTGTCCAGAATTCTCTTTTTAACAACAGCAGCTGCAGTGCCATGAAGCCACAGAGAAATTTGGTCCTTAGAAACACATTTCAGATCATTGTAAGCTTTATAAAATCCAGTTTTAGAAGACAATTAGGTCATTTTAAAGAAAAATATGCAATTGTGAGCTAGTAACAAAAGTATTTTCTTTATGGAGTATATAAGAACATATTTATTTGCTCAAATAAGAAAATGAGCAAAGAAAATAATGGTCTTACAATTATAGATAGTGACACGTGGGACAACAACTGCTGTCTAATATACCTCAATTATAGGGAGAAAACTAATAGGGGAAAAAACGAGATCTTCATATGTTAAATACTGAGAACTATGTGAAATTCAACCTCCACGTTCAGAGGCTGGGCTTGTTCTGCTAAGGCTTTTCAGCTAAGGAAACCTTCTCCAGTTAGGAAGTCAAACATCCTAAGTCTAAGAACACGTGTTTTGCTGCAGTTGTAATTCATAGCTAATTTGGGTGAAGCCTCATATATTTTAACTAAAGCTACGTATGAATTTTTAAGTTCAAGGTGGACTTTCTAGAGGTAAAGAGAGAGTAACCATACAACTTTTTCAGTCTAAAAATGGCTTTTTAACAATACTCAGATTAATGGCAACCTTCAATAACTTTATTTACGACACCAAAGAAAGAAAGAAAAAGATTGGAAACCTTGAACGCTGTCATGAAATAGAATTGTCTATCATGGAGTGATGGCATCAGTGGACAAAGGAAGGGCAATTGATGTTGTCTATTTGGACTTATGCAAGACCTTTGACACAGTCCCACACCACATCTTTATCTCTAAATTGGAGATGTATGGATTTGAAGGCTGGACTATTCTGTAGAAAAATAGTTTGTTGGCTGTGCAGCCAGAGGCTGTGGCCAACAGCTCTATGTCCAGGTAGAGGCTAGTTATGAGTGGTGTCCCTTAGGGGTCCATCCATGGACCAGTGATTTTTAACATCCTTATAAATGACCTAGATGGTAGGATCGAGTGCAACCTCAGCAGATTTGTTGATGACACAAAATTGAGTGGTGCAGTATTAAAAATAGAAGGAAGGGGTGTCATCCAAATGGACTTGGACAAGTGAGTCTGCGTGAAATTTTCAACAAGGCCAAGTGCAATATGCTGCATTTGGTTCAGGGCAATTCCAGACATGGGTACAGAGTGGGAGAAGAACTAATTAAGAATAGTTCTGCTGAGAAGGACTTGGGAATCCTGATGGATGAAAACTTGGATGTGAATCAGCAGTGTGTGCTTGCATCCTGGAAGGCAACCACCTCCTGGGCTGGTTCAAAAGAAGAGAGAGGATTGTCCCCCTCTGCTGGGACCTTGCTGGGCCCACCTGGAGTACTGCATCCATGTTTAGGGCCTTCAGCACAAGAAACACAAGGAGCTGTTGGAATAGGTCCAGAGGAGGGCCCCAGAGATGATCAGAGGGATAGAGAACCACTGTTATGAAGGAAAGCCTGAAGGAGCTGGGCTTTCTCAACTTGGAGAAGAGAAGGCTGGAGGAAACTTCACTTCAGGCTTTTACTACTTACAGAGAGCTTATACAAAAAATGGGAGACTGACTTTTCACATGATCTTATAGTGATAGAGCAAGGAAGAATGTATTTAAACCAAAAGAGGGGAGCTTTAAATTAGATATTATTTGGAAATTCTTTGCTCAGAGGATGGTGAGGCCCTGGAACAAATTGCTCAAAAAAGCTGTGGAAGCTGTGGACATGCCACATCCCTGAAGGCATTCAAGGCTAGGTCAGATGGGACCCTGGATAGCCTGATCTGGTGGGTGGCAACTGTGCCCATGGCAGGCAGGTCGGAACTGGAAGATCTTTAAGATCCCTTCCAACCTAACTCATTCTATGATTCCATGATTTTTCAACCACCTCTAACAGTAGCTAAAAATAGTACCAGCAGCATTGCCTGCCCTCCAAAATCAGAGTGTATGAAATAGAATGACTCAGCTTCAAACAAATGCTGTTTAGAATACAGTTTATACACTTAAAACTTCAATGGTTGTATGATCATATCTATTAGTACAGATAGGTGTATCCATAAGATAGATATGTTGATACGTACTTCTTGAGCTTGCAAAGTTGTTATGTACACAGCAGATAAAAATAAAACACTGAAGTCAAGAGACAAGCCTTGCAAGTCTTAAATCCGTCAGGGATCTCGTGTCCCCAGTGGCTTGTGGGAATATGTTTCAAAGCTCATAGTAGATGCATAACAACTAAAAGCCTGTTCTCCCAGGAATTTTAACCTACTGTAAGAGATGTCTGGAGGACTGGAAAGAACAAAAAATCTATTTTACCAAAAGATGCAATGCTCCCACACATATGGTACATAATTTACATGGAAGTACTATCGTAATCCACAATCAGAAAATCTTGATGGATTGAAAGATTCAGAGAAGCAAACAGAATTTAAAATACTTCTGTTACAAATTAAATTATCTAGGCCTCTGTTCTGGTTTAGAAAATGGGCTTTAAAACTGACTGATTTTTTCAGGCTAAATATTTTTTTGTCAAAATTTAACACTGGATTTAATTTAAAAGCAAACAAAAAAATAAAAAAAATATCTAATTTCAATTAAGCTTAAAAAATTAACAAAGATTTTCTGCACTGTATGTTTTGGTGAGTCATCACATTCATTTGTGATTTATTCAAAATTGTTCAGCCATCTCTAACAGTAGATATTCCACGATGAAAAGTTCATTCATCTCAAATCAGTCTATGATTCTATTATTGTATTGCCAGTATTTGCAATAACTTGAAAATGAGTTAGGAGAAATTCCCTTTTCTGGAGAGAAAAGAGTGGCCAAGATGAGACAAAATGTCTGAGAGACAGAAGATCCACAGGGAAGAAATTTCATGATACATCTTACTACTGCTCTAAACCAACAAGCACCCTTTGACTCATTGCAGCATTGGCTATGAACAACATAAGCAGAGCACTAAACTGACAGGCTTCACATCCTCCTGGCTGAACAATCCTTGGTGTATGTTATCTTAGTCTGGTCTACTAATAGCTTTGTTTCACAGTTGGAGTGTAATTTGTCTTAACTTTTACTCCTGGGTAAGCTCAAATGATGGAGAACAGGCAGCAGAACTCTAAAAATATTTTTCTTCAAGATCATCTGCACATTACCAGCCAGAATTGAGGCACAAATACATACCAAGCAGAGTAGCAAAAGCCCAGAAACACAATGTTCAGCCTGTGCATGTTGAGGAGAGGTCTTCATCATCATCTCTGAATCAGAACAGAAAATTAATGGGGACTTTCAGAGGCCTTTCTTCTCTATTGAGGAGGAACAGGCCATAATACTCTAGATCATGGAGTAATTTATTTATGTCCTTTTCACAGAACAATTTACTCACTCTCTTGTTAGCCAGAAAAGAGAGGTAAAAGAGCCATGTCTAAACTCATCCTTTCCTTCCCATCTTCTCATTTCTTCCACATTAAGATCCAAGTTGGAAAAATGGCCTGTATGGGAAAAGATAGGCAAGTAAGGACTACCATGACTTAGCTCAAATTTAGTAATCTTCTGTAAAGGTAAATTCCTTGTAAAGTAATTATGTAAACTCTTACTTCATTTTGAAGATAGGGACACTGAACTGAGTCAGTTCAACTAATAGCAGAAGCAGATCTAAGGTACCAATTTAAGCAACAGCTAATGTTTTCCAACTTGCTAGGCATGAATGTTATATGTACTTCTGTAGTATCATATGTCTGATTTCTACAGTAATCCAATATGAGTGCTAGAATGTCTGTTGCTGTTAGTGGTGCACCCAGTATCACAGAAAATGCCATACAAAGATGACTCAACTTATGAAGCTGTGGCAAGAGAGTCTATTGTAGTTTCTACCTGGACAATACCAATTACAAAATACCGAGCACCCTCTCTGCCCCTGCCAAATAATCTTGTCACACACAGTAACACTGCAGATTCTTTAATCTCATGCAGCTTGGAATGGTTGAACTGGGAGTACCACTGAGCATTGTGTGGGCTTGTCACTGGCCTTGCATACACGTATATTTGCATATTTTACTTATACATATATAATAATACTTACAGTGTATACTGGCTTTACTTAGTTATGTGCTTAATAAACCAGGTATTTGGATTCTTCTGTGCTTAGCAGTTTCCTTCCTTCATGTTGCTTACAGAGCAAAGAGTAAGATAGAGGTATGCAGTTTGCGTCTTATTTTGAAGCTTATCTACTTCTCTTTCATGCTGTTTTGGGCCAATAATAAAAAAAAGTACAAATTGTTTGTTTATTCCTATTTTTTTTCCTTTTACTTGCTTGCCTCTTCCAAAAATTTGAGTGATAAGACACCACGTAGTGGAAGAAGTAAAAGTTTGTCATGCTGGGGCAAGTTATTTAATCTGTGCAAACTCAGCAAGATCTAAGGTCTGAAGACATTGCCTCTAAACAGGCACCTGTCATAAAACAAACAAACAAACAAACAAAAACCTTAATGGTAGCTAGTAAAAGGTATCTGAGATGGCATGTGGTGATTTTGAGTGATAAAGAGTTGTCTAGTTTTAAAATTTCTAACCATAGGAAGTTTCAGATATTAGAATACAGCAAATGTTTGTGTGTCATAAAGCAGTGGGCAAAACATCCTTAACAGATGTCACAGAAAAAGCAATGTGAAGCATAGTCACGTTTACAAGAAGAGATAGTTTTTCTGATATATATATACATGTGAACCACTCAGGTAAATATTAGATTTTTTTTTAACTTTTTAAAATTTAAAACTTTTTTTTGCTCTTTCAGTGAAAATTCAATTACAAATGGAAAAACAACAACAACAACAACAACAACAAACACTAGTATTTGAAATTCCAGCCTCAGAGAAACTTTCAACAATGGGGAGGAGTAAGAAAAATTATGATCATACTCATATTGGTAATTCTAACAATTCCATAACCTGTGATTTTTTCCCCTCTTTTTATAACAGCTTTTATTTTGTGTATTGAAATATCTTGCTGATATAATTTTAGAGAAGGTATTATTTTTATCTTTTCTTCCTCTAGTTCTCAATGTGAGATTACAGTAAACTAACCAGCACCTTTGAAGCCTTCTGTTGCACCTTTGGAGCTTGGCGTCTTCACCAAAGAAGTGAGTATCTGACCAGATCATACAGTGATTTCTGTTTTCTATTATGTAAGTGACATCTCTGCTTTTTCTTCTGAGCAAGTGTATAAATCTCCTTTTCTCATCTTGTCAGGTCGGATTACAACTGGATGACAATGACAGTGCTCCATGCAAATGTTAAATCCACTCAATCTACTACATACCCCAGATTTTGTTTTCTTTCATTGCCTCACTTCTGCTTCTCTTTCTTTTCTCAGAAAGGGAGTGGAGTTTTGAGAGGTCATAAAGGCAAATACAGTAAAGTCAATGAACTCATGTAGAATCAGCTTTATTTCCTTAGCTGCTACCACCAGCAACATCTAAAAAGGCTTTCCATGGGCAACCAGATGTAATCTAGTTGCCTGAAAAATTTCCATCGTGGCCAGAAAAACAAGTTTTGCACTGAATAAGTGAATAATAGTAAAAAAAATTAATTGGCCATTAATAGTAATTTCAGATCACCTTGAAGTGAATGAGAAGAATTTTAAACATTTGACAATCCAATCTGAATGATCACTACTTTTTTGGTAGGAATACAAAAACTCATCTATCAAAGATACATCAGGAGAATTTAAGCTCAACCTTCTGCCCTTTGATTGTGGCATCAGGATTCAGCTCGTTACTTCAATGAAGGCAAAGCTCACTTTTGATTTAAAAGGAATCAAAAATCTACTTCACTTTTCTGAAGTGATGAAATACTGGGTTTACTCTTGAACTAACTGGTGACTAGGGCTCTGTTACTTTGGTGCTGTTTTATAAAAAAACAAACTGGGCCAAAAATGACATCAGAGGTGGATATAGTATCACGTACTTTTGTCATCTCCTTCATTAAAGGACTGAGAGTTATAAGAACACAATATTACATTGTTACTGATGTATACTACCAGCATTCATGTGCCTGTTTTTCTCTTCATAAGAAATACAAAGTAAAGTGATGGATTCTTTACTCTACTTTCAGGAAAAGCTCTATCTATTCTGTCTTTTTCTTTTGTTGTAGTCTTTGCTTTCTTTTTCCCCTGAAGGAATTTATTTTAATATTCTGCTTTGTGGCTTTTATCATTCATTCTTTTTGACATAAAACTATGCTCAGCTGACACCAATGAGCTTATAAACTTTGTTCATACTGTCACATTTCCCTGCTGTCATCAGAGAAAAGTGAGTAATCTCCAGTGAATAATTTGTTAAATTTAGCCTCTTTTCCCTCCCAAACTACATGATTTCCTCAAAATGCAGCTATTATTAGACACTGCCACAAACACTGTTTTTCTATTCCATTTATTAAATATGAATATTCAAGATTTGAGCAATTTAGTTTAGTAGCAAGAGGTCAGGAAAAGGACAATATTGTATTTCTGTTATTACTATTTTTCAGAAGTATGTGAGTGAGTTAAGAGCTCAAGTTGTTGCTGTGACAGTTACGATGAAGACTGAAATTCAATTTCTCTTCTAGTAGTCATTATTTATCTGCTCTTAACATTCTTATAGAAATTGCCTTTATGTCTTTTTTTCCCATGCATCTCATCTTAATACTTGTTGTTGTTGTTTGTATATTTGTGTAAATCCCATTCAAATATTTTTTAGTTCCAAACTTGGACATTTTTTAGTTTGCATGAAAGTCTGATTTCTGTGAGATGTATGGAGATCCACAATATTCTTATTCCAAGACTCAAATCAAAGAACCATAAGAATGGTTGTTTTATTGCAGTGTTCTAAAACTTCATAAAAAGTAAAGACAAACTGAGAAAGGAACTCAGTACGTTGTGAAGATTCCACATTTTCTTCCCCTGTGCAGGAAAGAATGTAATTGTAACTTGGTACAAAATCTGATGTACCAAATGTGTGTACAAACTTCAGTTGATTCCTTATTGGGATATGTCAAGTCTTTTAAAATAAATCAAGATTAAAAAAAAAAAAAAAGTAGCAAAAAAAAAAAAAAAAAAAAAAAAGATGTGAAGGAGTCCTAATTCTGTTAAATAAGCTGCTATATGTAGAGCTTTTTTTTTTTTTAAAATGTTAGAACAATATTAAATCATAGTTTTAAATTTTTAGTTTTTCAAACAAAACCAACAGCAGCTCAAATATAATGAGACCACTCCTGTGTTTTGAATTATAATACTTTCAGCCTCTACTGGAAATATACAGACTAGTACAAGTAGGACTGTATTTGCTTTCTTTCATGGTCAGATGATAGTAGTATGCAATGAAGTCATGCTGAATTCATAATATATATATTTCTACTCTTTCTGTATTGCAATGTTACCAGCAGAAATTACTGCTACTAATCACCTTGCACTTTCACTATTAAATTTTGTCCAGACCTTGCATACAATGCTCCTAATGATATCTGAGAGTGAAAATATGCCTCAGTCTTGCTGGCCTTTTCTGTGGTGAGTGCTGAAGTCTTTATAAGAAGGAGAAGATAGTCTACTTGTGAAAATCAATGGTGTGGAATTGAATGAACTGAATAAATTACTGTACCAGTCCTCCTGACTAAGGAGAGTGAGTCTAGCTCTAGTCCTTTCACACAGGCAACATCTCCTGGGAAGAAACACCATGAATTTCTTTGTGATGTGGTGGGATGTCTGGTATCCATGATAGTCATCTCTGCATAGAAGAGGTTAGCCACCCTTCTTGTGCTTGGGAGTTTGTGGGAACTCTGATTTTTGAGGTACCAGCCCTCAGGATGGAGTGAGTGTCTGCTCTATCCTGCCAAGCTGGATGGGGAGTGTTCTCCTTCAGTTTTGCAGTTCTCTTGGTGTTCTGACAGTGGGGTAAATTGCAAATTACTGTCAGAAAAATAGGAAGAGAAAATTGAATACACTGGTGTTTGGACTGCAAGGTAGGGTGCAATGTATCCAAACTGTAACACCATAGAGGAAGGCAAGTTGTGGTGCCTTTATCATCTGCTTTGCAACGATCTACAAGTAACCTTTAAAATCTGTCTTGTATAGGTCTTAGCACCATTCCTCTTTGGCAGTAGATTGCTGTTACCTATTACCTTTCTGCTTGAAGAACTGACAGTAATTTCAAATCTAGTCTACTTAAAAATCAGTTTTAAACCCTTCTGCTACTATATTTGTTCTCCAGAGACATCCAATGTTTTTAATTGTCATTTTAATCTGAGCTTTCTGTAGCTGACTGAGTGACCTATAAAAACAAACAGTCAAACAGAAAACACACACAGACAAAAACCCAACAGGAGAAACAAGTTAAAAATAATGAAAATCATAAACTAGCTGAAGAAAGAAGTACTTTCAAGTACATAAAGTAAAGAAAATGGAAGCATCATTTTCTCTGGTCTCTTTTGATTCTAGATGCCTTTGGTGCTATTTGTAACAGTAGGCATTGAAAAGCATGTAGACAGTGTGATCTCTAAGTTGATGGTTTCTTGAAGGGTCTTGAACCCTTTAAATGGTCTTGTGTAATGTACAAGATGCACACAGAGAAAAATAGCAGAAAAACAGAACTTAGAAAATAAGTCTCCAGAGGCAAGTGCAATAACTAACACCCCAACTACTTTTGAAAAGGATCTGAAGCAGTACCAGAAAATTAGACCAGTCAGTTTGACATCAATTGTTTAAGTCTCAGAAGAGTTTTTAAAAGAATAAATATGGATATATTCAGAAATGTACAGCTTGAGAATAGACGATTTGTGTGATAGAAGGATGGGGCCATAGCTTTAAGTAATTTGTTTATGTGGATTTACATGTAAATTTGGAGTATACATTTGTATACACATATTCACTGGAGAAGAATGGATTTGATGGATGGACCACTCGTTAGATAAGGAATTGGCTGGATGGTCGCACTCAGAGAGTTGAGGTCAACATCTTGATGTCCCAGAGGAGCCTGGTGACGAGTGATTTTTCTCAGGGATCAGTGCTGGCACTGATGTTTTTAAACATCTTTGTAGGTGGCATAGACAGTGGGATCAAGTGCACCCTCAGCAAGTTTGCAGACAACACCAAGCTGAGTGCACAAGCTGGTGCAGTTGACACGCTAGATGAAAGGGGTGCTATCAAGAGGTACTTAAACAGACTTGTGAGATGGGCTCATGTCAACCTCATGCAGTTTAACAAGGCCAAGTGTAAGCTCCTATATCTGGGTTGTGGGAATCCAAATACAGGTTGGGCAGAGAATGGTTTGAGAGCAGCCCTGAAGAGACTGATTTTCAGCTGATGAAAGACTCAGCATGAGCTGTCAATTTGAGCTGGCAGCCCAGAAGGCCAACTGTATCCTGGGTTGCATCAAGAGAAGTGTAATCAGTAGGTAGAAGGAGGTGATTCTGCCTCTCTGCTCTGCCTTCATGCTCTCATGTGGAGTACTGCTTCAAATTCTGGGGCCCCTAACACAAGAAGGACATCAGGCTGTTGGAATGGGTCCAGAGAAGAGCCATGAAGGTGATCAGAGGGCTGGAGCACCTCCCCTGTGAGGAAAGGTTGAGAGAGCTGGAGCTCTTTGGCCTGAAGAATAGAGGGCTCTGGGGGGACCTTATAGTAGCCTACCAGTATCTGCAGGGGGCCTACAGGGAAGCTGGGGATGGACTTTTTATAGGGGCATGAAATGACAGGACAAGGGGAAATGGTTTCAAACTGGAAGAGAGTGGATTTAGACTAGAAATTACAAGTTACACAACATGTCTGACATAACACTCACTCCATATGCTGATAGCAGGGAAGAAGTTTTGTCTGTTTTTCAGAAGATGCTGAGTTAGAACACATAATGCCCAGCAGAAAGATGAGAGTAATTCTGCAATTTTGTTGTCTTCAGGAAACACAAAAGTCATAAAATTGGGTTGAAGATTGCATTTTAAATAGCCCAGAACTTTCCTATGTCATTAGAGACCATGTATAAAAATCAGATTTCTGTTCAGATTTTCAGTATTTAAGTATTTAAATATTTGTGTTTAAGTGCTGGGAAGTACCCAGAAACCTATTAATGGAAATTGCCATATACCAGTAAATGTAAATTGTTGATGTTTTTATTCTGCAGCATTTGTCATCAGAACTATTAAATCATACTGTTTTGTCATGCTACACATTGAATTTTGTCAGTAATCAGAATTCCATTTGTGAAACATCCCTGTGTGAAAGTATTTAAAAGCCTGGCCTGGACATATTCATAAAAATGATGTGGGCAAAATATGGCATTTTCTACAGCATACTGGTGGTGCATGTAAATTTGGACTAAAAACTTGATGCAGTGCAACAGCATCATGTATCCCTTTCTTTCACTTTCTCTTTTCCCTCACCTCCCTTCTGAAAAAGTCCTAGATATGAATATTTTAATTTCTGTTGGCCTCAGCTGATGAAGTTACTATTTGGATCCTTGTGTCCAAGAAGGTGAGATTAAGTCAAGAGATTTGTATATTTGCAGGTAGCTCCAGTCCAAAATGCCTGAAATCTTCTGTTTTAGCTTCAGTTTGTTGAAATTCACCACTTTTATAATGTGTGAATAACTATACATTTAAAAGAGCATAATACTGGTACCTGTGTCATATAGAGGTTCATGTAACTTAGTGTGACATAGGCTCTGAGCAAAGCAGACTTTGATACATGCCAGAGTGATTTCTGAGCAATTCCTATGATGTTAGAAATTTATGCCTAATCTCTACTAGTTGAAAACAAATGCCTTAAACAGCATCTCTTGACCCCACCACTCAAACATATCAGTACTGTGAAATTTTGATCTAATAAGGGTGAAAAAAAATAGGTGTGAGTAGCCAAGTGCCATGTTTTAATTAGCTTGTGCAATTTTTTTTTTCTTTCTTCCTTTTTTTTTTTTCTTTTTTTTTCTCCTCTGGAGCATTATAGTGTGGAAGGCCCTGCTTAACTGGGTTGTCTTCTAGTGTAAGACTGGAATCTGTAGCTTTTTAAGATGTAGTTCATGTTGCATTACCTACTAAGCCCTTCCTATCTGTGTCTAACATAAGCACAATTCCACAAATTCCCTTGCATTAAGAACTTTATTCCCTGGTGAGTATCTGCTACTTCTCTTTCTTGGCTATGAAGAGCAGAGGCTACTGTGCCTCAGCAATGCATGACAAATGAGGAAGAAAAGAGACAACAGGAATTTATGTTAGATTCCTCAAAGTCTATTGTCTTCTGGTGTAACTTCATGTCCAAAAGAGAAGTGCAGGTTACAGACTTTGAAAATCCTAGAGCAATAGTCTGAATTAAACCTGCCTATCTACTTAATTTCCTTGTCTTTACTACTTCTTTTGTTAACATCTCTCTCTGTGGTATATATTGTGACAGTCTGACTGCTCCTTTATGCTTTGTGTAGGTTCTGACAACTTTTTATTTTTTTTTCAGATAAAAACAGAAAACCACTAAGTGTATTAAGGTTGAATAATATATCCTAGCCTACTGGTCAGATGGAAAAAATAATAGTCTGACTATTAATGAACAACTGCTTTCTCTGGAAGCAGAAGAAAATAAAAGAAAGGGTAGAAAGCAATCAATGTGTTTTCTTTTGGATGCATGTACTGATTTTGAGTACAGGATAAGAAAGTAGGTTTTTAAGACTCGTATGCTGCACCTGTTATTTCCAAACTGCTTCTACACCACCTGGTCCCCTGCACAGTAATTTATCATCATATGAACTGGATTCTTAGTAATGTTAATTGCACTTCCCAGGTAATCTGCTATAGTGCATGACCTGCCCTTATGTATTTTGGACACTCAAGGCTGCTACAAAATGTCCTAGTTTCACTCTTACCCCAGAGAGCCATATGCCCCCTCAAAGCATTCTGTGCACTGCCCCTTCCTCCTGCTTCCATCTTCTCAGGGCTGATCTCCTGCCTCTGCTAGAAAGGCTCAGGGGAGCCGGCACAATCTTTAGACCTGTTACAACAGGGACCATAGCATGTATTGCACAAAACCTGCATACCTGGCACTGCTGTGTTCTTGCCCAGAAGGTGCTTGACAGATGCAGAGTCAAGCACCTGGCACTGCATTTTTAAATTAGTTACTAAGGTCCCCGGTGAATTTCAATCTGACCTGAAAGCTTGAGAGCGACCATATGTCTGCTCTCCACAGCTGAGGTTACTGCCTTTGGATTCAGTTGACTCTTCAGATTTGAGTAGTCTAATTAAATCTGCCCACTTCTTCACATAGATAATTATCAGTCTTTCTATTACTCATGTTACTGGACAACGTCCCCTCTCAATGACTTCATCCATTTCAGACAGGGACAGCAGGTGCCAGATTGCAAACCAATGCTGTGTGATACACGGTATTTCTATTGCTCAGTGCTTAGAGTTTCACCTTGCCCCCGAGCTTTAGCCTGACGGGGATGATTGCTTCGGCCTGCTCTAATAAGCTCTGGAGCATGAGTAGTGATAGTGTGTCATTGCTTTGGAGGAGCAGTTTAAAGGCAATGAACATTGTTACTCTCTGTATATAAGGGCTGGCTGCAGCGAGAAAAAGAGCAGATTTTATGTCTGCTCTTTTATGTATCAGTTTTCAATTTCAACAAGTTTATTAAGTGCTTCTTAAGCTAGGCTGCAAATTACTAAAAGCACATCAACACATAGCTTAATTATATATGCCACCTTTTTCCTTATAAGGAGGTTCAACACAAATAGGCAGCATTCACTACTATTTACTGATGGCAGCAGCAGCTGTGTAAGAAAGGCACAGTGGCCGCTGGAAGGTGCATTTTGCATTTATCTTCAGCATACTTTGTAGCCAGAGAATGGGTGGGGGTAAGTCTGTTTTCTTTCTGAAATTGTAAATTACATGAGAAAAAAAGAAAAAATTGAAACATGAATAGACGAAGACTTTTTTTTATTTATTGCCAGGAGAGACCCATTAGGATTCAATGGTGTGTTTCCATGGCATCCCAGAGACATAAACAGAAAATACAGGCTAATGCATTCAGTAAGACAGAGATTTTAAAGTCTAATGCACTATCTAGATATATATTGCATATGCCCACTATTTGTTTATCTATTCTCTACGCTGCGGTGAGATGGAGAACTAGCTAACTATTTCAGAGCTCTAATAAGTACATCAACAAATGTTCAATACTTGTGGGGAATATATATTGAGAGAATTGTTTGGTTTCCTTTCAGATTCCTCTCATTGATCTCCAGACCTTGCTCCATTTTGCTACTGTTCTGGTGTTTATAAGTTTCTACATGATATTTATGGTTAGGAAATCCAAATAAAATTTGGATATACAGTTCTTCAGGCCTGGGTCCAGCTTAATTCAGGCTTTCTAGTGGGCTAAGCATCCCTACCTGTTTGCTGAATGCTTTGATTTTCAACTACAGATGTTAAAGCTTATGACATTTTTCCCTCCTCACTTTAAAGGTTTTTTTTTTTTTTTCCCAGTGTTGAACAAAAAGCCTAGACAGTGTCGTCCTGTCATCCCTGCAATCCATAGTTCAGCTTCAGTGCATTACAGTTATAAAGTGCTTTCACAACCCAAATGTTATAAATGCTGTGAAGCTGACTGTACCTCCCCTGCCATCAGATTTTCACCTGTTTATCTGAAGTTTGAGTGTAGTTTTTAGTAATGCTGCAAGGCAGGGAAGGTATACCAGAGTGAAAAATTACCTTGGAGACAGCATTTTAGGCTGTGATTCAAGAAAACGTTAACAAGCATGAGGTCTTCTGGCCTGTGAAATATGGTGTAGGACTACTGTTGCTTGATTCATTTAAAACTCTTATAGATAGATTGCTGGAGAGCATCCCATAAGGCACAGTGAGCCTTGTCAAACAGACAAATAAGAAGGACCCTTTTGCATAGAAGTTCTTTTGAATGGGACTTGCTTGAATAAATTCCGTGATCTGTATTAATTATCTGTCATCACTTAGAGATTCTTGATTTTGGGAAATACTTTTCAGTGATAAAGGGTTTACTAATCTCACTAGTTCAGAAACAAGACACTTCTCCATGCTGTTGTTCACTCAATATAAAATATTGCAACCTCTACTCAGAAAGTAGAAGCTTAGGTAATTTACAAACTATATGACATGTCAAGTTATAGCTAACAATAAATAACAATAAATAAATAACAGTAAGATCTAACTGTCATTTGTTCAGGTTGATAACTCAACTTGTGTCCTGGGTTAGAGGGATTGGTTATTGGTCTCTGATAGCATTTTGGGCTAACAGATCTGAGATCTGGGTCTGTCAATAGTTTATGGGCTGGTTTGGCCTAGTTCCATGACTAATGGAGTGGAGGAACCCATGGACCCATGCCCCAGAAAAGGGAAAAGGGGAAGGGTAGGGAGATGGGCCTAAAAACAAAACAGTGGCAATGATCTGTGAAGAAACAAATTAATTTACTAAATAAGATACTAGAATGCAAGATAATACAGTATAATACAATATAATTAGAATTGAATCTAATAAATCAAATAAAATGAGCGAGTGTCTGAAAACCAAAGGCCCTACTCTAATGCTGAAGCAATATGGCTAGAAGCAGAGACAAGACAGAAGATCAAGAGGGGAAAGTCAAGTGATCTACAGAGAGTTTTTATTTTTCCCCCTGGGCAGAAATGGTAACAGAACAGTGAACAGTCCTCTGGGAGATATAATTCTCTTCTGGGATAGGTACCTAGAACTGGAGCATTAACACTTTAACTCTCAGCACACCACATGACGTTATCATGTAGAATACCTATAACAAAAAATCATAAAACCATGACAGGAGACAATTCAGATGTGCTGTGTGTTCTCATTCAGGTCAAGGTTTTTTTCCATCTCTGAGCTCTGGGGTCTGAATCTCTGAGACCAGTGTAAATGTTTTTTTGAGTAAGTATCATCTTTGAATGAAAAGTTCATATACTTGAAATATCTCAATCACTATTAATGGCATCCTTCTTCAGTACTGTGTCACTGTTCTATGGCAAGCCATCAAAGAAAGATTTGAGCTACTTTGCATACAGTTACTTACATCTGCTGTTGAAAAGGGGAATTTGTGTTCCCTGGGAAAAAAATGGAATATGGCAAGGAGAGGAAATAACTCAAGACACTTTCTCAGGTGGCCTCTTTCCCATAAGATCAATATGTTTGAGAAAAGCTTTGAAATAGATATTGAAGATAGTTTACATTAAGGAAGACAAAAAGAGAGAAGAATATAGAACTGGAAGGTCACAGTGAAATATCAGTACAGTCCAGAGGTTTTCTGCATAAATTCTTGGCAGAAAAATTTGGAGGTACTATTGCAAATGTTCTGAAGCATTTTTATATCAGATTATAAAAAGAATAAATTCAGTTAAAGTAAAAAAGGTCATGTGGGAAGTCAGGGAAACACAAAAATTAAAAAACAATGTAAGAGCAAAAACTTGAAGGAGAGCTGAAAGGAGTAGAGAGATCCACACCCGCAAGCAGATGTTGAAATTCTTTACCATTACTAATTTCTCATTTTATTGTAATAGTTTCAGAGAAGAAAACTGCTCTGAGCAGACATGATCTGACAAGGCATCGACTGCATTTTTAGTGACATAGTGTCTTAGCTTCAGCTGTCATAGAATTGTTTTCCAGAATGCCTGGTATGATGTTATGTTTTAGTTCTAGGAGAAAAACAATGTTGGCAACACACTGATGCTTATAGTTGTTGCTAAGCAGGGCTGTATGGAGCCAAGACTATTTACAGAGAAGGGCCCAAGGAGCTGGGAGGGAACGGGTTTAGGACAGCTGACTAAAACTGGCCAAAAGGATATTCCATACCATATGACATCAAGTAGCAAGAGTTTTGAAGAGGGTGAGAGTTTATCTCATTCTCCTCAGCTGCTCGGGAGCTAGCTGGGCTTCAGTTGGAGGTGGTCAGCAATTATTTGTGCATCACATGTTACATACACTCATATACATACATATAGTCATAACTATTTTCCTTTTCCTTTCTCTATCTCAGTAAATAATTTTATCTCAGTGCATGAGTCCTAGTTTGTTGGTTTTTATTTGATTCTCTCCCACATCCCACTGGAAAGGTGGGAATGAGTGAATGATTGTGTGATGCTCAGGCGCCTGCCAGATTAAACCATAACAGTCAGTATGGCGCCTGACTTGAGCCTTGTTGCAGAGATTGGAGTGACCACAGGACTGGTTGTGAGGATCATGGCTCCTACAGAGCCCCTCAGAAATTTTAGAGTAACCAGAGGGTCTGTTAAAAAAGCCAGAGCAATTGCAGGACTCATTGAAGGGGCTCAAGCCGCCACAGGGCTCACTGCAGGAGCTGGAGCAACTGCAGATCTTGTTGAGGGGGTTTGAGTGATCACAGTGCTTTTAACAGGAGTTGGAGGGACTGCAGGCTCATTGAAAGTGTTAGAATGACCACAGTGCTTGTTGCAGTACTTGAAGCATACAGGACCTGTAGCAGGAGATGGAGGAACTGCAGGAGTTGTCACAGAGTTTGGAGCTGCCACAGGGATTGTCGCAGGTTTGGAGTTTCAGTTGCATTGTTATCAGATTCAGAAATATTTTCTTCCCCTTGAGGATGCTGTATAGTACTGGACAGAGCTCAGTAGGCATAGGCCAGGCCCTGGCACACTGCTGTGATTTGTGCATCTGTAGTATTGCCAGGCTGACAACAAACCTTTTCCAAGGTTTGGACAAGGAACTGCTGGGTTTGATATATTTGTTTCTAATGGTCCTTTCCTGCCTCTTATTTGAACTCTAACAAGAAGAAACTGATTGTCCCAGGACACCTCAGTGTGCTCGCTTCTGTGACTGCTCACAGTCTCTGTTCTTCCCGTGGTCTCCTTGTCCCTGCCTGACTAGAGTCAAGCCTGTGGGAGCCTTGAACTGTCTGGCTGAAAAATTCCATTATTGTTTTTTTTTTTTATAGCTCTAGAAACTGGACAGATTGAGAAGGTAAGTTCAAATCTGATATGCTAAATTGAAAAAAAAAAAAAAAAAGTAGTGGCTCTAAGTATTGATATCAGGCTTAAAAAATATTAGCCTAAATCTCATTTAAAATTAGCTAAACATTTAGAGGCAAGACAATTGTTTCAATTCATTCAAATGGAAGTCAAGAATTAAGTACTCTGAAATAAAATCTAGATATGAACATACAGCACACCTGTGATACACAACCAATACTTTTAAATGTTATTTGTATTATTTTCTTGAAATAAGTGGACAAAACAGAAAAGCAAATATTGTATCTTTATGATGAACATGATATTTTGAAGAGAAAAAAATCATCATTTCCATCTGCTGATTAAAAATATCCTAAGTAGATTGTCTATTTTTTCAAATAAGTGTTATGTACTAGGAATACTTAAATATTTAAACATTCCGATACTAGTATAAAAGAAAAAATATATATATTTTTAAGTTTTGATACATTTTTAGAGATTATTTTCTGTCCCTTCCGACTAGAAAACATAGCTTTACTATTTACTCCCCATATCAGATACTTATAAAAAATAAATCAGTGATAATGATTTGGACAAAAGGAGGGCATAAAGTATGCAACCTACTCTAGGGAACTTGCTTTAGCTGAGAGATTGGACAAGACAATCTGTGGAGGTCACTTCCACCCCCTATGATTCCGTGATTCTGTGATTTTATGACCTAGATTTACACTGATCATCTTCATGTTCAAGAACTGGTTACTTTATACTGGCTTCTGGTTCTCTGACTGTCCACAGTACATCATTACTAGGTCCTCTCCAGTGGACAATATAGTTCCCTATGGTAACCTCCAGTGACTTGTCAACACAGGCAGCAAGAATCAGACCAAATTTGTCACTATCCCTTATACTATCATTTCTATATGATCATATGCCGTATCATAGTATCCCTTCGCTCCTAGGTGCCTCCATCTGCCCCCAGGCAAAGGCTCCATACCATGCAACACCTACTATCAACATGATACTAAAAAATATCAATCTGGTGTCTGTGGCCTACTGTAACTGCTGTGAGATGAAAATGTTTATACAGAAAATCTCAGTGGCGCCTTAAAAGCACAGAGCCAAGCACAGGGGAGAGCTGGACCAAGCTCGTGCAATTTGTGGGCCTGACTGCCAACCATGGGACTTAGGTCCAGAAAATCTCTAACATTCTGCTTGGGAAGAGGACATAATATTCTGTGGTAGATGAAGCTAGATGTCCAGACCCAACTACTTCTAAATTGTTTTTGCTATTCAATTAGAATGGAAAATAAAAATGATTTTCTGTACAGTTTGACAGTATTTTTTCTTATACAGAAAAACATTTTTAATTACGTTCATAACTACAGACTACACAAATGATATTCTCAAACTTACAAGTACTGTTTGTGTAATTCCTTGACTCTAACTACACTACTGAAATATTTGCTTTATTTATCACAGTTCAAAATTATTTTGTACTATATTTATACCTCTGTCTTAGAGCACAGATGTTTAAATGACCATATTACCTCACTATCTGTAAATCTGTACTACTTAATATATTTAACCTCATAGCAGCTTTATAAAGCAGGAAAATACTGTCCCCCCCTCATTTCACTATGGAAGAAAATGTGCCTTTGGAATTTGCTAAAATCTTGCAAAAAGTAGGGTTCATGTGTAAAACTCAGGACAAGCAGAAATATATGAGTTACCTCATGTTACTTCTGGGGATATTTCAGTCATTCAAATCCAGGTGCAGAGAACATTGTGGAAAAAAATTCAGATTGGAGAATGTTGAATGTCAGACAAAATAAACCCCCCATACTTTAAACTTTAGAAAGACATAAAGGGATGTTTAACCCTTCTTGAGCGGCTCTTCTGTAGTGCCACTAATAGCTAATTCTTGCCAAATGAAACTAATTTTCAGCTGGTGTAAAGTGTGTAGCTTCTCTGATGTTAGTGGGATTAAATTCATATCTGTAGACAGCCTACCATTCTTTGCATGAATCATTTTTGTACTACTTTTGGCTTAATGAATGTTTGTTTCCTCTCAGTTCAGAGTGAAAACTTTAGTCCAGAGGCTAGAAGAAAGGAAATGAGTGAAGAGAAACAAATCAATGTTTGAATGGGTAAAGTAATCCATTATTTTTATGCCTAATGGCACTTGCAAACTGTGGAGTATTTCACTGACTCAGTACTTATTTGTTTACATCACCTTGTTTTTTGAAGTGTACATTTATGTACTGCATTAACATTTCATGTGCTGCACACTGCGTTTCGTGGTGACACTAAAATTAAATCCTACTACAGTATGCTCTGGATCACACAACAAAGACTGTTAAGGAAGCATTCTTAAAACACTCCCCCATTAGTCAGCAACACAAAGCTCTTTTTCTTTTTGTAAATCTGTTTATAAAATATTTCTCTCTCACTGTCTGCCACATTAATTTTGTATTTTATATGAAAAATTTAAACCCAAACAAATATTTTAAAATAAATTACATTAACAGAGTGCTTGAAAAGATACAGCTGACATCATGTTGCTCACTCATAGCATACGATATAATACTCACAGCAGCTTGTCCACCCCATGGAATATAGAAATGGGACATGAAGTTTGGAGCATGATATGGGACAGACGAGAAGAAGCTTTTCTGTTAGGAAATGGATGTGAGAGAAGATGGTCCCTATTCATGTGGCTTAGATCCCACCCATAACTGCAGACACATGATTTAGCACATCCTTAGCATGGGCTGGGCTGTGCTGACCAATGGAAGAGGAAGCAGCATCCTTTCCTTAATGGTGATCTGTTGCTCCTTCTGATTTTGCTTAGCTTTGGTAAAGAACCTACCTATATGAGTCAGGCTCTTGCTCTGAGCACATCCTTTAAATGTGCAATTTGTTTGTGTTTCTGACTAAGGAAGAAAATTAGGCTAATAATTAGGTCAGCTGCATTCTGATAATGCTTCTTGCAGAGTGTGATGGGGCAGAGTACATATCAACCTGTGCTGTGGTCCTCCTTAGACCTGACAAACCCTAGATATCTGTGAAGAACAGCAGGGACCAAGGCAAAAGCTATTTCCTTATGCTTTTATCTGGGATCTTCTTCTATTTGTGCAGTACAGTGTGTCCTGCTGGTCTGTGGGGAGCCTTGGTGGAGAAACTGGAATGAAAACATAAGAGTCAGGGAGAGGATGGAGAAGTCTGAGAAAATGCTGATGACTGAGAAAGCAGGAGGGACAGTGAAAGCCCAGTGCTACCCAAAACTCTTTTACTGATCAGCAGCAATAGCAGAATGGCTGCAAATCCATGGCATGATATCAGGCAGTTAGAATCAAAGGCATTTCCCAGCCTTCCTTGTCACTTAGCAGCTAGGAGATTCAGCCTGGCAACTTCCCAAAGAAAGAAACAATCTATTATATCTTGAGCTTGAAACTATACATTAGACATAAAGCATTTGAAATGTTGTGGGCTAACCTGGATCCCTCTTGTCAGGATGATGAATAAGACCATTTCTTTGGCTTCTGTGAATTTTGGCCACATTTCTGTCCCAGGTGAGTTAAAGCCTAGGGTTTCTAGCTTATGAACCTGGTAATCTTTCCAGGGGAATGGCAAATGGTTGATGAGTGATTAATTTTGGCTTTCAGAAGTAACCAATTTTCAGTGTGTTTTTAGATGTAATTTAATGATTTTCTTCCATTTCTTTTTCTTTGCTGGTTTCAGTTGAGACTTTATACCCATCCACTGTGCTAGAAATCATCTCAGTCCTGTTTGAACATATAGTTGTTTGCTCTTAGAAAAAGTGTCATGCTTACTGTGTATAGTACATAATTGAAGGAGCTTAGCTTCTCTGAAAGGTCAGAGGAGGTTTAATGTGCTCTTCACGCTGCACAAGTCAGAACTTGAGTAAACTCCCCCACTGCATTTATTCCCAGTGTTGCTGCCCTGAAGTTATGCGGTGGCCACAGGTTTGTTCAGAACACTCATTGTGAAGAGAAATGTCTCTTTAAAACAGAACTCGCTGTGCCTCATCATGTAATTTGTGTTTCATCATATGATACTGGTACATATCAGACATCTAACAGCTGAAGTGCCTTGTAGGAGTGGGTAACAATATCACTGTCTGCACATCTAGTTCCTGGGGGTTTTGAAATTGTACTAACATTTTCTCTTCTGTGGAAGAAATGGTCTAACCTTGTGAACTCTGCAAGTTTAAATGGACAAGTGTTTTCACTTACTACAGGCTTGCCAACTTTATAGGGAGCCCAGCTGTCTGTGGTGCAAGCAAGAAAATGACCCTGATGCCACAGGAGAAAAGATTACCCTAGCCACAATAAACCATGTAGTAATTATTAAGCTGTTTTCCAAATGAGATTTCTGAGATGCTTCCACCTTATGTTATTTCATATAATACTGTCAGTTCCTTATTTTCCCTTTTTATCCTTGAAGAGAGATTGTTCACAGGGATTACTCTACTTTATTGTCCAGAAATATCAGCTATGATTAATACTCTGCCTTGGATAGTACATCATATTTTCCCTTCGGGGCACCAAGTTCAGTGTCCTTTCATACACCTTTCCATCCTGACAAACAGGTTCAGCTATATTATGTTTACACGAGGACATATTTTCTGATGTCTACTGTCTGCGCATATTATCAGATTGGACTACAGTATCTAAGACTTGAGATAAATCCAAGCTAAGTTCCTGGGGGTTTTGAACATGACTGTGTGACTATCAAAAACTGGAATTTTAGAAGCTGTGCTGCATTATCCTGATTTGCAGTTCACTACAATGTAAAAACAAATCACGATCTCAGTAAAATCAGTGTCTAAGTTCATGAGGTAAAATATATAGCAGATATAGCAGTGTCGCTAAAGAATCAAAGATGCAGCAGGCATGCAGGGAATTAAATGCAAAATTATGAAAGTGTATTAGCTCAGCACTATTAAGAATGTTCTTACACTGAAGGCATAAAGCAGGATTAACTATCACCAGCAAACCTTTCTTCACCAGTAGAGACTCCTCACCAGTTCAAGGACCACTTTATCTTTAATTCCTCTGACTGTATTAAATATTTCCCCATATGTGATATGTAGAAAGTGAAGACATTTTTGAGACTTTTATTCTGACAGAAATGAAAATCTTAGAGAGGAATGAAGGTGTTTCAAGTGAGAAAAGAAAGTAAGATGGGCACTTTGAAATGTCTTTGTTGTTTGTTGAGCATTATGTTTGGATGCCAGTTTCAATGATAAAACCTCATTTGATTGAGAGTAAAGTACATTTGTCTGAAATATTGCATCTCAAGCAGACACTACA
The DNA here is from genome assembly GCF_016699485.2 of Gallus gallus. Lineage (NCBI taxonomy): Eukaryota > Metazoa > Chordata > Aves > Galliformes > Phasianidae > Gallus > Gallus gallus. Next base: position 38,768,935 of record NC_052572.1, read on the forward strand.
TGCATACAAGACAAGTGATGTTATGTGCGTGTGCATGTGCATGCATGTATGTGCATAATATAATGCATCTATCTTTATAGATACCCTTATTGACAAAATCTAGTGATATTTAATTAACTACATGACTATCAGGACACAGCTCTGTTATTTGGGGAATTATTTTATAGTACCCTATGCTATGGATGAAACAGCATGCGTTGCACATCCATCCACTTTGTGTAGGGAAATTACTGGACTTTCTTAAACGCTGTCCACTAACATCCTCTTGTACTGCTTGCAAATCTAAGTGCTTGTACTTTGGTAGCACTCTTACTTGTTTCATTAGATTAATCACCTTGAAGAAAGTCTCTTGGCCAGAAGGCCTGCAGTAGTCACCTCCTAACAGTAGGTTGTTCATACAACTGTATACACATCTACTCATGGTGTTCAGTCTCAGTGTCAGAGAATAGCTTCCATATCTCACAAGAAGGCAACATCTGGCCCCAAGAACATACATAGAAATATGGAGCAGTTTTCTACGGCTTTGCATGTATTTATTCTTTTTGTTAATGTTGTAAGGATAACAATGACTAAGCAGGAGACTTTCCACTTAAACACCCTGATACCCTTCACAGGTTTCTGCCACTCACTATAATATTGTGCTTTTCTTTCTTGCCTGAGATTTTTTTTTAAGCATCGCTTCAGACTTCAGCCTTGTAGCTCTTTTTCCTGGATCCCACACTTGTCTGAATAAAACAGGTGGATCTTAGGGTCATGGTTTTTTTTTCTTTTTTTTTTTTCCTGTTACTCTGCCTATACATTTTGAAAAGCACATTTGATGGAAAAAGTTAAATTTCTATCAAATGTAATCAGAGTGACTACAGAGAGCTGGGAGATCTGCCTGCAACTGTTGCATGCATGACATCTTGTAAATACAGATAATATGCAATAAGTTTATCCTTTTGAAAACTCTGGGCATCTGGGCATAATTGCCTATTTAACTAGACATTTGCCTCTTCTGTACTTGATGGGATTGTTACAATTTTTAAGCAAAACAGAAGATAGGATGAGGAAAATTTGGAAGCTGACCTAGAGCATTACTTTGATTCAGGACCTGAAAAAGTTAACTAGCTATACTTTATGTGCAAGTAATTAGTCTGTTGTTCAATCACGTACCTTGATGTGGAAATGTGTTTGTAAAAGTTTGATGCCAGTAGAAAACTGTTTAAAATTGAATCATTAGCCTATTTTATCTTGCTTTTAAAATGCCAGGTTATGGGTGCTGTGGTTTACTATGGCTTGTTTGCAAAAATTCCTTTGGAAATGAAAGCCCTTTTATACAGCTTAAATTGCTTATGTCTTTATTTCTAGAGTTGTATCTACTTAACTTTCAAATAACCCAAACTCCTTTTAAATTCATGAAATAAATAAAAATAACCACAAACACTACCACCAAAAAAAATCCCAATTTACTCTTCAATTGAGAATTTGTTTGCCCAGTTGCAGGATGGAGTGAATTTTTACAGTTGAGGAATAAATTGCTGGAAACCTTTTTTTTTTTTTTTTTTTTAAATGTGAATACTGACAGACTTTTGAAAACTGCAGTGGTGTTTAACTCTTGAAAATTGTTTGTGCTTCTCTGTCCTCCAGGAGTGATGTTGAGTATAGGGTAGCAGCTGCAATTGTACGATTGAAGTATAAAACTCAATAAACTTAAAAGGCAAAAGATTAATTTTCTTTTTTACTATTGTAACTGGGAAAATGCCTCTTAATGTCTCAATTACTTTTTTTTTCATTTAGTATCAAAATAGTTGATGGCTGTCACAATTACTTGTTCCTTGATCTGTATATTCTCCTGGCTTGCCGAAGTACCTGTGTTTCTGAACCAAAAACTGTGGGATGTTTAATTCACATCATGGAGCTCACTGAGAATGGCTTTGCTCACCATAGCATACTCTTAGTACAGTTTGACAGTATCAACTGTAGTGGGAGCTATTCTGGGTAAGCTGAGTGCTCCCTTTATGTACTGGACTGAAAATTCAAATAGTTTTCATACATGAATTTCATACATGAATTACGTGAAATCCAACAGGAGCTGGTTTTACCCGGGAATTCATCCCCTTTGAAAAACAGCAGAGGAGCACAGATACATAGATCATGAACAAATACAGAATCTGAGACTGTTAGTCTTGGAAATGTCCATCTCCAGAAGTTACCTAAGAGGGCTGTGGTCCTCCTATAAGCACCAGTCTGTACTAGTACAATGAACAAAGTCCTGTGTCTACTGTCTGCTCTCTGTCATTATCACAGCCCTTGGGAAAATTACTGTTTTAATAGCCCAGGTGTTTACAGGAAACGGGTATCTCTACTTGTAATATTTCTCTTCACATGTATATTCTTTGCTTGGCAACACTGAAGGGAGGTCTAATAGCAGAGATATCTTGTGTTATTTGCCTTTGTAATTATAAAAGTTTTTTTTTTTTTTTTTTTTTTTGTAGGTGGGAAATGTTTTCCAACTGATCCTGCAAATCCCACATTCTGTGAGTATTTATCTTGACAGAGTTGTTTCCCTTTAGTTTAGAAGATTATAAAGTCTTTGCTGTGATATGGAAAATAAACCAGTTTGTATCAACTTAACTAAACTTCCTTCTTTCCACTTTTCTTTATGTCTCACATTTCAATAATGAATGCAAAATTCTTAGCTACTCATAACAGATTTACAGGTCATTTTCCTCCCATAATAGCCAAATCATCTGCAAAAGCACTTCAAATTTTAAATGCACTGACAGAAGCATGACTGTAGAAGTGTATACTGCACAGTAACATCTATAGTCATGAAGGCTCAGGATTTTCACATGAACAGAGATCGTAGTTTTCAGTATTTCTCTTTTGTCCCCAGTTATCCTGTGTAAATGTGGGCAAGCAGCATTTTTTTTTTTTTGACTCTACCACGTGCCCTGGACCTAATGACGCTGACTTTCCACTGTTGTCCTTTTTTGTGTTGGTGTATGAGGACAAATAGCGTTAGTAGGCTCCTACAGCAATTAATTATAATTGTTATGATAAGTGTGCAAGAAGCCCTGTGAAGAAGAATTGCATTCAAATAAATGTTCACATACGTGTAGAAATAGACATCCAAGGAGGAGGATATACATGTGCATATGCTCTGTAGTGCTGAGGAAATGATTTCAATACATTACTTAGTCACTTCACCTCCTTGCATATTTAGGAATAGATTTTCGTTTGTGCTAAGTCTCCTATATACTCTGACAGGGAGTAGAAGGACATTTAAATGAGTACATACTTTATGAACAGAGGTGAAAAGGATCTTATCATAAATAAGGATTAGTCTTCTAGGGTACTGTTTAATTCAGTGTGAGAAGATGCTACATAAGTCATTTGAAGCAGGAGAGCTATACAAATATAGGCTCTGTTTGCTATGCAACTGACAAGGCTGATGGCAGAAACTGGGCCATTTTGCATCTTCAGTTACTGTGTAGTCACTGACCATGAGAACAAAGCTCATGGGAGTTTAACATCAAAACTCCAGTGGAATAATGTATGTGATAGGCTGGACTCTTGGCTACTATAGATGATCATCTACCTACTGAAAGCAGATTTAACTGCATTTAGTAGCCCTGTTCAGAATGCGAAAACTCCACTTAGTGACAGCATTTTTAAGGGGATACCTCAGTGATCTGGAACAAGGTAAAGCAAAGGGTCTTTGCTGTGGCTGTCATTTGCATGCCAACAAATAATAGATAAATAATAAAAAGCAGTACAGTACTCTTTCCTTTGAAGAAGGAATAGTTCAAAAATAAATGAGACTTTAAAACCTGCAGATGAGATTTATGACAGTAGACAGGTATAAAGTTCATAAGCTGCAACAGAGTAAATAAGAAATTAAAGTACCTCTACACAGTGCTGTAAGAGGAGCTAGTAAAGGAGCTTTGGACCCAAAAGTAGTCCAGCAGTATTTGCATTGCTTTAATTACTTCTGACTCAACTTATCCTTCTAATTAACAACACTATCCTTCTTCTGAGATACCTAGAAATGCCTTTGAATGGCCCTTCACTGTGCTGTGCAGAAAGGTACGTTTGTTCAGAGGAAGTATCTTTACACTACATTTTGTTACATGATTTTTAATACCCCCAGAAGTGAAGGGGTGTTATTTACCTTGTGAGATGTGCAAGTATGCTTCTAGACTGGGTTGCAGAAGCATCTTATGAATGCTGCATGAGGAATGCAGACTTCAGTTTATTGACAGTTCTTGCATCCTGGCAGTGTTGTAAATCTTGTCTCTATGAGTCCAAACTTTCCTTCCTTCCTTCCTTCCTTCCTTCCTTCCTTCCTTCCTTCCTTCCTTCCTTCCTTCCTTCCTTCCTTCCTTCCTTCCTTCCTTC